>NC_138773.1:226634134-227234134 GCF_965119305.1 Pelophylax lessonae
AATGAAGTCATTTTTTTCTGTTTCTGCATTACAGTAATCGTAGATATTGCTCCCTTTACTAAATGATTAGAGAACTCTCCCTGGCTTATATCAAGCGTCACTATCAGCCTGAGAGCTGTTCCTCTCCTACTGTCTCCTGTCAGCACAGCCGGACTGTGGAAGTCACACTTACAAGCTGCTAACGTTTATCTGTGTGTTAGTGTTGTGTTATGTGAGGGACATGTGGTGGCACTTCCCCAGATGATGGATAACCACTTACACTCCATCATTTTGCAGCCTCCATGGGTCACTCACACATAAGTGCCTGTGCATTCTTTGTATTGGGGATGGCGGTTACTTTCGAGCTCTGTGACTAATCTTGGCTGAATTGTCTGGCATGTGGGTTTATTTCTCAGGCTCTCTTATTGCTTCGCTGTCATAGTGCCTTCATCTATTCTGGTGATCTGGTAATGATCCCAGAAAGGCAGCTTGCTGTGTCAACATATTATTGCTACTTTCTTAATTACATTTTTTTTTTATCACCCTACATCAAGAATATTTTATTTCTTGTGGCTGAAGAATCTGAAATGTAAAAATCAATTGGTAAGTCTTAGGATAAGAACCTGGCACCAGCCTTTGTTAGGTGATCCCTCAATATTTGTTTGTTCATGTCTTCCTGCAGTTTACATTTCAGTGAAAGTTACCACATTTAGTGAAAGCGACAACTGGTATCGAAGTAGTATGGTAGTTTACTGGTAGAGATAGACACTTAATCAGCGCTAACCTTGTGCCAATACCCTAAATGTTGCATAATATAAAACATAGGAGAAATTCCCAATGGGTATATTTAAAAAGAAAGTATATTACCGGAGGTTAGGAATGTCAATTATAGAAAAAAGTCACTGGCTGACACGTACAGTACATGCAAGGCTGCCTTCTCACTATGGACTAGGAATTCACAAACTGCAATAGAAGAGGGGAAGGACAGGGAGATGTCAAGTAGGCATGGTGTAGCACAGTTTATTAAAATATAAATATATGAACAACAATTGCACTCGCATAGTGGAGGGGGTGACAGACTGAAGCCAGTGGTAGATGTTCCGGGACAATCAAAGAGAGCTACGGTCAAAGACTCGGGGGAGATGTACTGTCCGGCAATCCTGGGAGGGCCTGCAATGCGAGGAATCTGTCTGGGGAGAGCTGATGCCGGAGAGACTTGGGACTGCAGTTGTTTTGTGTCCAAAACAGGGTTGGATGCCCAGGGAGAATACCTTCAGCAGGTGTGGATGTGCTGTCCCTTGGACAGTCGCAGTAGCCAATAGGGACAGGTTTCAGAGGCAAGTCACACCTCCTTCATCAGCCTCAAGGCTGATGTTACCCCCTCCACTATGTGAGTGCAATTGTTGTTCATATAATTATATTTTAACGCCTCTTTGTCCTTTCCCTCTTCTACTGGTAGTGATACACCATATTGTGAAAAGTATTGAGACACCTGCCTTTACATGCACATGAACTTTAATGGCATCCCAGTCTTAGTCTGTAGGGTTCAATACTGAGTTGGCCCATCCTTTGCAGCTATAACAGCTTCAGCTCTTCTGGGAAGGCTGTCCACAAGGTTTAGGAGTGTGTTTATAGGAATGTTTGACCATTCTTCCAGAATGGTCTGCACAGAGACCTGACCTCAACCCGACTGAACACCTTTGGGAAGAGCAGAGACTGTGAGCCAGGCCTGCTCATCCAACATCAGTGCCTGAACTCACAAATGCACTTTTGGAAGAATGGTCAAACATTCCCATAGACACACTCCTAAACCTTGTGGACAGCCTTCCCAGAAGAGTTGAAACTGTTATACCTGCAAAGGGTGGGCCAACTCAATATTGAGCCCTACAGACTAAGACTGGTTCATGTGCGTGTAAAGGCAGACGTCCCAATAATTTTGAAAATATAGTATGCGTAAATTGATAAGGCCAATTCAAGATTGAACCACCAAAAAAATGAATGAACACCAGAATTTCAGCAAACATTGCCCGATTTACTAGGTAGATCAATTTGCTTTACCTCATCATTAAAATGAACTGGTAAATGTGTCTTTTGAACCTTAACTAGGTCACACCAGTTCTGTAAAAGCTTTTGCACAAGCCCTTTGTCTCCATATTTTCTGACCTCCAGTCAGAGAGTGAGGAAACCAATCAGAATCCCTATTTAAAGTGTTACGAAACCAAAGACTCTGCATTTACTATATCTGGTCTCCCACAGTACACAACACATGGAAATGCATTTTTTTTAGTTTTATAATTTTATAATATAAACTGCTAAATACCTTTTCTCATCAGCAGTATATAGCAATCTTATGACTTCTATGAGTGTCTGGCTAAAGCTTGTAGGAGGAGTTTTCATTCTCTTCTGACTGTCCAATAAGGTTGCATGAGTTTAACAATTATGCTTTACTGCATATACAGACTAATTTTACTGTTGTGGGTTTAGCAACACTTTAGGTGATTAGTGGTACAAGTTATAATTCCATTAACTGTGTAGTCAGTGCTGTATCCTGGCCTAGGCCAACAAGGCCCAGGCCTAGGGCAGCACTTTGCAGGGGGGCAGCAAAAAAGCTGCACCCCACATGGAAAAAAAAACAGCCTCCTCCTGGCTCTCACACAAAAAGGGTCCCCACCGGCTTGCGCTACACTTTTAGTATAGTGCCAGTCCTATGGGGCAAATCAGTCTGGTACCCCCATAAAGCGGTCACACTGCTACCTGCCAGTACTGATGGGCACTAATAGGCTTCACTGATGGCCACTGATGAGGCTGCACTGATTGGCACTGATAAGCTGCACTGATATGATGCACTGATAGGCTGCACTAGTGGCCACTGATCAGGCTGCACTTGATCCAACTGATGAGGCTGCACTGATGAGTCTGAACATATGGGAACTGATGAGGCTGGACTGATGGGCACTGATAGACTGGTTGTGGTCTGTGGTTTACAGGTGTCAGGGTGGGTCATAAACAGGAAGGGGTGTGGCCTTTACAGGAAGAGGTGGGTCATATTTAAATTAGGTGCTGCACAAGTTTAGTCAGGCCTAGGGCAGCACCAAACCTAAATACACCACTGTGTGTAGTCATGCATTTTTTTCAGTAAGAATCCATTACTTGGGGGGGAAAGGGAGGTTAAAGTGTAAGTTCACCCTAACATTAAAATCCCTGCATCTACAGACATTCATAATCTAACACCAACCTATCTAGCCCTGTAAAGAAGAAATCAGTATACTTACCTTTTTTGAAGCCGATCCGACCTGGTCTCCAGCGGCGGAAGCTCTGCAAAGGACACGGCTGACAATGGCTGTGAAATGAATGGGAAGTGATGTCACCCATAGACTTACTAAAGGGCTTCCGTTGTTGGCTGTGTCCTCTGCACCCACCTTCACAGCGAGGCCACAGATGACAGCTCAGTGTAGGATCGGGTTGGATCAGCTTCAAAAAAGGTATGTAAACTGATTTCGGATACTACCTCTACTCATCATGGCTTTAGTGTTCTATTTTATACTAAATGTTTGTATTAATCTAAGGTTTCAAAGGCATTCATAGTTGAAACCCATCAATGGACCTTGAGATGTCTTCATTTTACGGACTGTGCTGATTATTGCTATTATGTTACAATAACTGCAAGCTTACTGGATCAGTGTACAGTGCTGCTTGAAATGTGAGTGTATAATCATCACTATCATATGTGTTACTATTGCCATTAACCAAATAACTGCACACCTGCCTTCAACCAAAATAACAGTTTTAGTAATATACTGTGCAAAGTTTTGCTGGCCTCCTAATTTGGACTAAGCCTTCACAAGTTATAAACATTTGGTGCTGCTGTTGGTTACGCACTTTACAGAAAAAGTATCCTATGCATATGGATCTGGAAATGATCATCATAACATTTTTGATGTTCCATAATGTTGAAATATTGCGTTGGTCACTCTACGCTGTTTTTAAAAGTCAACCTGGCAGTAAACCACTCAATTCAAACTAAGCACATGATGAAAAAAATATAGTAGACAGGCTGCTGACTTTATATGAAACTCTCAATCTAATGTCCAACTTAGCCCTACAAGATCCCACCTCTAAAGCTTCATAAAAGGACTAGCTCAGTGGTTCTTACTCCTAGGAACAACAGAAATCAAATGATGGGCATATGAAACTGATCTCCTAATAATAATAAAACAAATTGAAACAGGATTCTCTGCATTATGGAACCTGAAATCAAAGCAGTGAAATTGTGTGCATCAGATGGCATGCGGCTAAGATTGTCAGTAACTGTAATTCAATTTAATGTTTAAATGTCCCAAAAACAGGAAAAAAAATCTCACTAGTTTCAGCTTGTGTGTACAGGTATATTTGTGATTTGCCTTTTTTTTTAAGTACGTACAATAAAATTCTTATGGTTTTCATTAGCTGTTCTGCTCTTATCTATCCATTCCATATGAACGATAAAACAAAGAGTCATACTGGTCCCTTATAGGACTGGGGATGATGATAAGTTCTACATTCTGGCAGAAAAGAGTACAGTGACATGTTGGGGCATTGTGGGGTCTAAGGTCAAATAAAGGACAACTCCTGGTCTAAAGAGAATTGCTGCTAAAGTTTCATATAACCGTTAGCTTACAATCCAACTTGAGAAACAAAAAATAAAGAAAACAGAGCAAACCCTTGCGCAATGGATCCTTTTAAAGTGTTACAAAACCCAGGACCCCGAATCTGGTCCCCCACGATACAGAACATGGAAACGCAATTAATAGCGTAAATATAAACTGCTAAATACCTTTTTTCATCAGCAGTGTAGAGCAGTCTTATGACTTCTATCAGTGTCTGGTTAAAGCTCCTAGGAGGGGTTTTCATTACAATCTGACTGTCCTATAAGGCTGCTGGACCCCTTACCCTCTGTCTGGACAGTGCTGATTGGCACGTTCCCAAGAAATGCAAAAAACTCTATAGCCTCAGTAGATGGTTTGGGGACAGTGGAAGAAGGGGAGGATCAAAGAAGACAGGATCAAACAGCCTTTTTACACAATGCAGAGGATTAACACCCTTAGGTTCTGCAGTAAGTATAATGAGCATGCTTTACTGCATATACAGACTGATTTTACTGTTGCAGGTTTAGTAACACTTTAATCTAAATCCAAGTGTTACAGTAGAATTGATGCACTCACGTTTGGATGAATAAAAATGATCACATCAATAGTATTCATAACTGATATAAATTTCCTGGTTTACAGTCCAACTTGGCCTCACAAGTTCCCACCTCCTACGTTTCCTTATAATTTTTAATATTGTGACCCCTTATGACGTCAGACAT
The DNA here is from genome assembly GCF_965119305.1 of Pelophylax lessonae. Taxonomy (NCBI): domain Eukaryota; kingdom Metazoa; phylum Chordata; class Amphibia; order Anura; family Ranidae; genus Pelophylax; species Pelophylax lessonae. The sequence continues at coordinate 226,639,461 of NC_138773.1, forward strand.
TGCTGACGAAACACATTGGGTGGGATTTACTTGACTCGTCACTTCTGCCACCTTGGAACGCAGGTGGAATGCAAACCGGCGTCCCTGCTAGTTTTACCAGGCTCTCATTGATCGTAAGTGTAATTTTGAAGCATGTGACCAATAAACTGCTTTTACTGCACTATAAAAGCATTCTGTCTTCTTCCTAATTGCATGTGGCATTTATACTCTGATATATCTCCTGGCTGGATTGGCACGCTATTGTGGGATGGTCTCCCATTTGAGAGGATCTATTCTCACTCTTATGTGTGGAACCATGGACATTATTCACTTACATTTTATGCAACAGGGAGCACAGTTATTATGTATTTTGTTTCTCACATTTGGGGCTTATTCACAGCCTCACAATGAGCTGCTCTAATATTTCTAATATATCTTTCATAAATTTTCTATCTTTATATTTTGTATATGTATCTTTTATGGTATACACTAAAACATTTTTTGGAATGTGTTTGAATCCAGAGTGCACAAGTTGAAGGGTTACACCCTGTTTGTATAACGTAAGTGCAGTGCAGTGCAGTTCCCAGTGCAGGTGTGATTCCAGTGCATGAGGCGTACCATTAGGAATAATGGCACCTGCTCGCATCCATTTCGTTTTTTGGTATTGGTGGTTGCGGCTGTAGGAACAGGTGTAGACCCACAGTGGGAGCCACCCGCACAGATGTGAACCTAGCCTATATGTGTGTTTTTTTATAACTACCTGAAGTTCAGCTTTAATGTGATAAAGCAGGTAATTTCTGAATTCTAAAGGAAAGGCTCCCATGTTTTGGACAGATTTCTTTACCACTTGGCGTGTGGGTGGGATGCTCTGTGATTGTTGTGTCACTAGGACACAGCTGATCACAGATTGGGATAAAGGGTAACAATCACAGTGGCCTTTTTCCACATGATCAGCAGTGTCTAATCACAGCTGATTACAATGTAAACACAAGCCGCTTATTGGCATTACTTTTCTCATGCTGACAGTGTGAGGAGAGCCGATGTAAAATGGACATCTACACTGATAATCAGGGCACAGATTATCAGTGCCCTGATTATCAGTGTCCTGATTATCAGTGCAGTCCCAACCGTGTCCACCAGTGCTGCCTATTAGTGCTCATTAGTGCTGCCAATAAGTAATCATCAGTGCTGCTAATCAGTGCCCATCAGTGCCACCAATCAGTACCCATCAGTGCCTCCTCATTAGTTTCACCTATCAGTGCTGCCTATCAGTGCCCATCAGTTCCACCTATCAGTGTCCATTATTGCCACCTATCAGTGCCGCCCAACAGTGAACAGTGCCACCTATCAGTGCACCCTTATTAGTGCTTCCTCATCAGTGCCCACCTGTGCTGCCTCATCAGTGCCCATCAGTGTCACCTATCAGTGCCCATCAGTGCCACCAATCAGTACCCATCAAGTGCCTCCTTATCAGTGTCACCTATCAGTGCTGCCTATAAGTGCCGATCAGTGCCACCTATCAGTGTCCATCAATCAGTGCCACCTATCAGTGTCCATCACTGCCGCCTATCAGTGCCATCTATCAGTGTCCATTAGTACCACCTATCAGTGCCACCTATAGGTGCTGCCTTATTAGTGCTTCCTCAACAATGCCCACCAGTGATGCCTCATAAGTGCCACCTCATCAGTGCAGCCTCTCAGTGCCCATCAGTTCAGCCTCATCAGTGCACATCAGTGAAGGAGAAAAATTATCTGTTTGCAAAATTTTATAACAGACTATGAAAAGCGTTTTATTTTTTTTCAAACTTTTCGGTCTTTTTTAGTTTGTTCAGCGAAAAATAAAAAACCCAGCTGTAATTAAATACCACCAAAAGTAAGCACAATTTTTAGGGAAAAAAATGATAATGTCATTTGGGTACAGTGTTGCTGTTGCATGACCGCGCAGTTGTCATTCAAAGTGTGACAGTGCTGAAAGGCGAAAATTGGCCTGGGCAGCAAGGGGGTAAAAGTGCCCAGTAGGCAAGTGGTTAAAGTGTATTCAACTATAACCCCGGGAATATGCTGGTACAAGGGCCCACACAACTATTTCAGCTATGGGTGTTTTAACATAAGTTCTTTGTCCTATGCAGCCTTTAAAGATTAGATCACTAATTGAAGTCTTGAACCATGCTAAATGAAGATGTGGTTAGAAAAAGCTGTGTGTGTCTGAAGGCTTGGTCTGTCAAAGTGTCTGTCTGCCATTCCTCTGACCGAGACATTCTGCCACGTGCGTGACCACAGCACGGACAGCTGCCAGGAGACACAGTTCTCCATGGGTCAGGAAGGAAAGAACTATTCCGTTTTATGCTGCATTCTGAAAAAAATATGTTTCCTACCTACACAGAGAACATCTTGCAATAAAGAAAATGTAAATACGTATGTTTGAAATTAAGACTCTCCATATCTAGAAGCAATTAGTCAAAAACAACTGGACTTATTCCGAAATGCATAATATTGGATAAAATGTAGAAACGGAAATTTGCTAGGTATTTAGAATTTGTTTTTAGCTGTGTCACCTGCTCAGGTCTGTATCTTATGTATGCTGGGATGAACTATTGCATGTTTGTATGTACCACAGACAGCATAAAGATGATGCAGAACATATGTGCATTAATTCATGTTAAAATAGAACCAAATGCAAAACCTTTTCTTTTTTTTTTTTTTTACATAGAGTAACGGAGGGTTATAAGCAATGTCAGTTTTTGCCATCTGTCACCCATATGGGAGATTTCCAACAAGATTGACCCCCCCCCCCCAATAGGACTGTAATATTAATGGCAAACAGTACACCAACATGTATAAAAATATCAATTTATTTTTTTTGAGTTTCATATGAAGATAGAAGCTGTACACCTGGGTCATAAAACATTGGTGCTTTCAGTTATACAATATAGCAAACAATGTATATTGGATAGAGTATAACAAATGGTTTTATATGAAAGTCATGTCCAAACAGGGAACATATTTGATTTTAAACATTGAATAAGTTATCATAGGTAATTTTAAGGTAAGGGTATCGTCCTTCCTCCCCAGACACCCCATCCGGGATCAAACTGTGTCACAGGGGAGAAGGTGACAGCCATCCTTAGATTTTTAATTTCAATATCTCTTTATTATAGCTATAGAGATAGAAACATAGCAAAGAGATCTATGTCAAGAAACATAGCAAAGAGGTCTATGTCAGTGCACATGATATATCAACAGCACCTATGACTAAGAAATCTGAACATGTGTAAGCAGTTTATCAAAAGGATGGTGTGTATAATATTCAGCAAACAGAATATATAAACACTAGCAGCGCTAAAAAAACTCAGTCTCTTAAGTCCCAATGATCAGATCGATGAACAGGAGATCTTCATAAGCATCAATAATACAATCTTGTGGACAGTAAAGGTGAATCAATCCTCAGTGGCAGTGCTCAATATGCAAAATTTTTGTGCACCTTCACCACACCTCTGTGGTCCCCCTTGGTAGTGCTCACATACCCATAGGAAGTGTACACTGCGCCTTGTAGGTTAATGTACTGGCATTTCTCCCAGGAAAACAATCCCTTTAGCAGCAGCAAAACTATAGACCACTTTGTCATGGACAGTAACGATTCTCCTGGTGTCTCCCAATCAAAGAGGTGCCATGTAATCAAAAAGGGGGACTCATAGTGTAAACCGTACAAAAAGCTTTATTACACTAAAACCACTCCATAAAATGCACTCACATTTATTGCATCAAATTACAGCATTGTTTGACATGAAGGCACCCTCACGGCTGAAAGGTCAGACACCGCTTACGTGACTCGTACATTCCGTGGCTTAGTACCAACCAGCGGAGTTCCGGGTTCCGGGTGTGACGTCAGATGCTTGGGGGTTGCCGGGGTGACCGCGTGCTCAAGCCCTAACACGTTTCGTCACCAAAGGACCTTAACGGAGGGCGTCACCGTTGCGGTGCATTAACATGCTAGTTCATTAACCTACAAAGCGCAGTGTACACTTCCTATGGGTACGTGAGTACTACCAAGGGGGACCACAGAGGTTCAGTGAAGGTGCACATAATTTTTGCATATTGCGCACTGAGGATTGATTTACCTTTACTGTCCACAAGATTGTATTATTGATGCTTATGAAGATCTCCTTTTCATCAATCTGATCATTGGGACTTAAGAGACTTAAGTCTTTTTAGCGCTCCTAGTGTTTATATATTCTGTTTTCTGAATATTATACACACAATGTTGGAGGTGTTCCCAACACCGTGGGTCACTGCTACACATCTGGTGGGATTGCCCCCTCATCCAGCCGTTCTGGTGGGAGGTTCATTCCCACATCTCTTGCATCACCACCTTTACGCCTGATTTTACGCCGGCTCAATACTTACTACATCATACATCTATATCTCTAGCCAAATATAAAAAATCTCTTACTTTACTTCTCATCAATGCGGATTCCAACCGCAAATACTATCAGACTTGGGCTCCATGGATACACTTTACGACTTTGCCCAGCTACTATACGCTGAGTACATAATTGTCCTGTCTCCTCATACGTCACTACCTTGCTATATGCCTTCAACGCCTCACTACCTTGCTATATGCCTTCAACGTCTCACAACATTGATCCTGCAATGCTCAGCTTTAGGCCAGACCAACCTCTGCTTTCCCCCCGCCTTTTTCCCTACTCCTCTATCTCCTTCCCCTCTCACCTTCCCCTCCCCTCACTTTTCCCTTCCTACCCCTCACCCCTCTGCTCCCCAGACACCCCTGGAAAGTTCCAAAAGTCGTCACTTCACCCCTGACATACCTGCTGGTATCCCTACTGTGGCCCCCTACTACCTGGGAATTTTCCTACTGCCTGGTGTCCACCTTCTGCTCTCCAACACAGCAAGTTCCCCGATGGGGATGTCGGAGCCCAGAATGATTCATTTCACTGCTCAACCTGCTCCAAAACCCCAGATTTTGATTACAGCTGGGATGCCTCTACTTATGTGACCTTACTTAGGCGGTATTCATTCTATTTCTGTTTCCACGATGCCTTATTACTCTCTCTTTTTTCAGATGAACTCTGTATAGCCGTGTTTTTCATGTTGCACCATTTGTATGATCACTTTTGGCTTATTTTAAATTGTTCTGGTTGATTTTGTACTTTCCTAAATATTCAATAAATTGAAGGGGCAATTAACACAAAAAAATATATATATACTCCCAGGGTGGCTCATAGCTTGATCAAGTTATCAAAAAGATACGTTTGGAGAAATGGGACCAGAGTGGGGGGGGGGGTAAGGGTGGGTATAGGGGGTAGGAGGAAAGGTTTGGGAGGGCTAGACATAATAAGAGAGTATGGAGGTAGAGAGATTAGGGATGCAGTAACAATGTGTTAAGGGCAGGCATTATATAATTATACCATTTGTAGGTACAAATTTTAAAATGGAGAAAAAAAAAAAACAGCAACTAATAGACATATTTAGCAAGTAAATAAGTTCAATTTTTTTGAGCCAGGGCAACCAGGATGCATGGGATTTTGTATAGGAGATTAATTTGACAGACATACATTTTTCCATTTTACATTGATAGTTAAGGGTGGTTATTATTTCGGTAATGGCTGGGATTGATAGGGTATTCCAAAGTCTAATAATGCAGTTTTGCAGCTAGCAGAAGGTGGATGATTACCACTCTCATCTTAATTGGATATTTGTCTATACTTACTTGTAGAATTGCTAAGGCGGGGTCTGGAATTTTATTTTTCCCTGTTAATTCAGAAATCAGGGTGAATATTTTATTCCAGTATGATTTAATAGATTTACAGTACATAGCGAGACTACATGGTACAGGGAACCAGGTTCTCTGCAGTTTCTCCAGCAAGAGTCACTGTATGACGGAAAAATTCTTTAAAGTCTGATAGGGGTTAAATACTATCAATGGGTTATTTTTTGGAGCAGTTCCCAATGGTTAATGTAGAGGAGTGTGTGGTGTTTATGGCTCTGAGCCAACTCTTATCAGAGATTGGGGCACCTAAGTCATTTTCCCATTTGAGCATAGTGGTTGTTTTAAAGAAAGTGTTCTCCCCTTTTAGGTGACTATGGAAAAGAGAGATGCCTCTTGTTTTGCAAGGTGATTTGTGGAAAAATTGATGTATCACATCAGGGGTTTTGATTTTAAGGGGTAGGGGGTGTTTGTGAAGAAAGGAGCTGAGACGTTGGTAGTGAAAGAGATCTGAGGGTCCTAAACTGTAGCAGGAGGAGATAGTGTATATTCAAAGGGGTATAGGGTAGTTCCTTCATATAAATCCAAGAGATTTGCTAAGCCTTTCCCACCCCATCTAGGCAGCGGGAGGTCTGGGACAAAATGAGCAAGTACTTGGATAGCTACTTGAAGGGTTTGGGAAGTTGTGGGATTCAGAGGAGTTTTTTTGCAGTATTGACCATATTTGTGTTGAGGCACTAACTGTGGGAGAATTAGATGTCATACAGGGGGGTCCCAGGGTGATTTCAAAAAGCGCAGACCTTAGGTTAGAATGTGGAATTAGGGTAGATTCCATTTTGGACTATATTTTGTCATTGGAAGGAGCTCACAAGTATCGTAACTAGTCTAACACGCAAGGTCTATAGTAAAGGGTGACGTTAGGTACTCCTAAACTCCCATCTCACTTATGTCTCATCATTATACGAGAGGAGTTTATTGCTTCATATGAACTGATTAAAAAGTCTTTGAACATTTCTAAGGAAAGAGGTTGGTAGAGGAATAATAAGGGTTTGTAACAAATAGAGTAATTTTGGGAGGATTATCATCTTCAGGGCTGCTACAGTATGCTACCTAATTTGGAGAGGCCTTGGGTTGAGGGGGGTCTTTCTTTTGTTTACTTTCCATATGCAGGGTAGCCCAGGATTAGAGAGGTGAATAATTTTAGTTCTGAAAAGCAGAATAGGAGTAATGTGAGATCTGGTCTTGTTCCTCCAAAAATGTAGTAGTTGGAGCAAAGTGGCGTAGATAAGGGATTTGGAAGTTATGTCTGGCCAATGAAGTTGGGGCATAGGAAGGTGCCTTAAGAGGAGAGGGGGGAGGGATAGAATGTCAAAACTTAAAAAGGACCTGCTAAAGGATCTGGTAAAATGGGCAGCTTAGGCTTCTGCTTTAAATGGGGGTACATACTGGGAGAGAAAACAGCAACCAGAGTAGTGAAAACTTCTGAAGGGCCTAGAGCATAGCGTTCTAGAGTGTCCCTGGGTGCGATATCTAGCAAGAACACAGGCTTGCGGATCCTGTGGGCCCTGTCAATGCAAAGCTCCAGGTCACTTAGCGAGGGAATGAGTGCTTTCATGAGGTGCTGTATGAAGTAAATTCAATGTTTTTGTACCCCGATCTGTCTTCCAGGTCAGCGATCTTGGCGTGTAATCTCTGTATTTCCGCCTCCTGGTCTGCGTATGCATCTACCATATTGTTATGTGCGGTATATATCACATGGCACAGATCTGTACTCACTGTAGGCAAAATCAAATCCTTTCCAGTGTCTCCCTTTTCAGTAAGCTCTGCAGGACAGGCTCAGCTCCTATCCACATTTCATACCCTCAGGTCGACTACCCGAGGCTGCATGGCAGCTTCTACAGAGGAGGGGCAGATGCCCCTTCCCTTCGGGACCCCACTCTCCAGCCAAAGACCTCAAGCACATGTGCCCTTGGCATTTATACAGTCACCCAGCATGCACCGAGGCACTTTCCTCTGCCAATCACTAGGGCTGTAACAATGCCTGTGCCCTCATTTGTCAGGTTTCCCCCCATTTCCCAATATGCCTCCCTATTTGACCAGTGTGAAACATTCAGACAAGCTGAGCTGCACCAGAGCACCTAGAGCAGACGCTACCATGGTAGGCAGAGAGCAATCTAAATTTACCTAGCAATCTCTATTGTAAGCAGAAAACTATACTCTCTTCTAGCACCTGCCTAGGAGGGTGCTACATCCACCCCCTGCCAAACTGAGCCATGTCCTCATTGGCCCTGGGCAACCTCCCCTACAAAAATACCTGTATAAAAATATACAACGAGTATCCCACAAACTTGAAAAAGGGGGAAAAAGGAAATAACATGTGTACAGGGCCATGGGGCATACCCCAAATGTTGCCAGAAAGCACAATAATTTACATGAAAAAATATAGACATCTGCTGTACAATGTATACAAAGACAAAATGTATACAGAAGTATCCACCAAGTGCATTATATTAATGCATTCCCCACAAAACAAAAACTGCTTGACAGGAAATGGTTAAACATCCTGACTAACTATACTACAAATAACATTAGTGCACATATACACAAAAATGGTCCATGGGCAACCTCCCCAGAGGCATGGAGAACCCTTGCAAGCCTTTAGGCTCGGGTCACACTATTGCGATGCGGGAAGGCTGCGAATTCGCAGCCTTTTCCCGCATCGCACACGCACCCCCGGCAGTTCACACTGCCATATGCGATACGCTGGGGGTGTCAATGTAATCTTAACGACACCCCCAGTTTGATCGCATATCGCAGTGCGATCGTGCAGTTCGCACAGGATGGGATCGCACAAGTGTGAACCGCTGTGCGATCCGATCCTGATGCGGCTGCAAAAATGCCTCCTGTGCGTGTTTGCACCGGGTGCGATGCGAATTTAGCCATACAAACTGTATGGCTAAACTCGCACCGCACAGCTGATCGCATGTAATGTCGGAGCAGTGCGCTCCGACATTACATGCGAACCCGGCACTCGCATCAGTGTGAACCGGGTCTCAAAGAGAATATAAGCATGTAGAAAATAAAAATTATATTTACTCACAGTTAGACTGTCCTCTCACAGAGACGAACTTCTCACCTGAAGAACCTTTATCACTAGCATTCATGTAGAGACAGCTGATGCATCCAGCCCCTTAAGGGCAACTCTTGACTCATCATCCTGTTGTGTTCCTGTTATATACAAACAGAACAACCTGCCACTCTAACTAACTAAGCATATTTTTTACTTGTTCTATTAACCACTTTAATACAGGGCACTTCCCTCCCTTCCCGCCCAGGCCAATTTTCCCCTTTTAGCGCTGTTGCATTTTGAATGACAATTGCGCGGTCATGCAACACTGTACTTACACCAAATTTATATCATTTTCCCCCCACAAATAGAGCTTTCTTTTGGTGGTATTTGATCACCTGTGCGATTTTTACTTTTTGCTAAACAAATAAAAAAAGACAGAAAAGTTTGAAAAAAAAAAAAAGTTTTTTTGTTTATGTTATACAATTTTGTAAATAAATACGTTTTTTCCTGCACTGATGAGCACTGATGAGACTGCACTGACAGGCACTGATGAGGAGGCAATGATGGGGTGGCACTGATGGGGTGGCACTGATAGGCAGCACTGATAGGCGGCACTGATAGGCACTGATATGTGGCACTGATAGGTAGCACTGATATGCAGCATTGGTGGGCACTGATAGGCGGCACTGCTGGGCACTGATAGGCGGCATTGATGGGCACTGATAGGCGGCACTGACGGGCACTGATAGGTGGCACTGACGGGCACTAATGGGCACTGATAGGCAGCACTGGTGGGCACTGATGGGCGGCACTGATCGGCACTGACGGGCGGCACTGATGGGCACTAATGGGCACTGATAGGCGGCACTGGTGGGCAATAATGGGCACTGGTGGGCGACACTAAAGGATGGCAATGATGGGCACTTGTGGGCAGCACTGATAGGGAGGACACTGGTGGGCATCACTGATGGGGAGGGCAATGGGGGGCTCTGATTGCCATCCCTGGCGGCCATAGTGGGCATCCCTGGGGTCATAGTGGGCATCCCTGGGGTCATAGTGGGCATCCCTGGTGGTTCTAGTGGCATCCCCCCCCCGAGGGTCTGCACTGGTAATCAATGATCTGATTACCAGTGCCGACCCCCCCCCCCCTGTCAGGGGAGCCGTCGATCGGCGCTCCTTTACTCGTGCCTGTCAGGCACGAACTAAGGAAAGCCGATCAACGGCTGTTCCTGTTTTACTATGTGACCAGCCGTGATTGGACACGGCTGATCACATGGTAAAGAGCCTCCGTCAGAGGCTCTTTACCGAGATCGGAGGTGCAGGGTGTCAGACTGACACCTCGCATCACCGATCGCCGCTCTGCGCGCCCCCGGCTTGGCGCCCAGAGCGGTGTTATCCTGCCGCCGTCATATGACGTCCGGTCAGGATAACTCAACCACATTCCCGCCGTCATTTTGTAATAGGGCGGGATGGAAGTGGTTAAGGAACCACATGACTAGCCACAGGCAGCGTTCCTTTCAATTACCAGGGTACAGACTCTTTCCTATCCTAGTCAGACCCACAAGTTAGAATGAAGAAGTGCAGAGTTCATCTGACTGGTGTTCACAGTGTCCTTCCCTCTGTAACACCGAGGCATCTTCTCCTGGCAGCACACTGTCATTGCTGGAGTCTTAGCAATAGCTGGCCTACTCGTGAGTGTCTGTAAGAACTCTTCAAGGGACACTTTCTCTCTGGAACACCTTTCTCTGAAGAGACAATGAGCCATTACCCTTTTTTCGTTCTCAAACGGTATCAACTCACACATATTTTCCTTCCACATAACATTGGCCCATTGGTCCAAAGGAATCTTCGCAAAGTGTCCTTTAATGAAGTATCGTTGCAAAGTGTCCTTAAGGAGATATTGCCTTAGCAATGGTAATGGCCCAAAGGCTCTTCACAAAGTGTCTCTGTGAACTAGGGGTTAACCGCCTCCAAGTAGCAGCCCCTGGCTTTAACAGAAGTCCTCTGTGGCAGAAGTTATTTTCTCCCAGGTGATGAAACAATGGAAGTTTTAATGATCCCCTTTTTCATTTGCAAGGATAGAAGGGAAGGGGGATTTGGGAAAAAGGCTTTTAGCCCCAATAGCAACATTTCAACGGTGGTAATTCTTCAGGCTCAACAGCCTCTTTGTAACATACAACTCTTCTAAACAGACCAAGAACTCGGCATACCTCAGTAGTAATGATCAGGATGAGGTATACGAACCATCTTGCCTTCAGAGCTCAAGTTTCTGATGGCCCAAGCTTGGCCTTTCTTGTCTGGAAGATTGACTTCCACTCAATCAATGTATATTGACCACCCCAGATTCCAATTTTCTTTGATGGACAGGAAGGTTTCCCACTGCTGAGGCCTGGACAAATTTTGATTCGGCTTGAGACCATAGAGAAAGTCCCAGACAGCTTCTTCACATCAAGCCGCCTTCTTCCTCTCAATTTCCTCCATTATCTCCCATGGAGCATATGGATAATCATATCCATATTCCATGGCCACCTTCCTCTGAATGAGTTTTTGAAAACGAGAGAACCTGGGAAGTTTCTGCCTGTCAACCCTCCCAATAGTGGCGGCTGGTGTATTGGGGGCGCAGGGGCCCCCCTATCCATGCATCCGGCCCCCTAATCTACATGCAGGGCGCCGGACGCATGGAGTTCAATGGGGCATTTTTTTTTTAGCCATGTGATTAGAGCCAGAGGCTATAATAGGCTAAAAAAAAGGGTGGGCTCGGGGCGCAGAGCACTGCGCCCGAGCCCACCCAGTTGTGTGACAATAGCGAATGAAAATTTGCTATTGTCAAATGGCTCCTCCTCCTGGCCAATCAAGAAGTGGGTCATGAGACCCGTTTCCTGATTGGCCGAAATTTGAAGCTATGCCATTGGGCATGGAGGAGGAGGGTGGAGACGCTGAAGACTAAGAAGGGAAGAAGCCGAAGTTGCCGCCACCGCCGCACTTGTCCAGATGTCCCATCCAGGCAGGGTGAGTTAGCCGGGGGGGTCCTGCTGTGGTCTGGGGGGGTGTATGGCTTGTGACCTGGCGTGTTTCGGGGGTGTGTATGTTGCAGTCCGTCTGCCGGCCCATGGAGCACCAGCTGCCACTGCCTCCCAGGTGGGGCATAAAGGGTCTCCACTAGAGATAAGTTTAAAGTAAGCTTCGTTCTGTGCCCAGGCTTGAGCATAGGTGCGGGGTGGGGATAAGTCTGGGACCCTTGTGGCATAGGCCTCACAGAACCCGTGATTCCTCATACACCTCATGCGAACGACCGCTGCCTATGTTTCTTCACTAAGTGAACTGGAACTTTGAGAACTTCTTCTTCCTTCAGTTCCCAAGTCCCACTCAGTCTCCACATCTGATCCCCATTCACCAGTTCCCTTTTCCAGGGATCCGCATTGGCACTAAAAGCTGGGTGACCCCACATCCAACTTGTGTGCATTGCACCTCTGAAATGTGGGTCTCACTGTTTTGGCAGTTTAGCTACCGGTGTTCTCAGCTCTTGCCATCCTCTTCCAAAGGGAACAGCCACTACTGGTGTCAGCAGCAGTTCAGAGGTGGTTTCTACCTCCCAGTTCACATATAGCCTTCTGGGTTGGCAATCGCTCTGCTCCAACTTTGGCAACATGCCACCGCAGTGCCCACACTGACCCCATGCTTGCAGCCGCACAGATACATTCAAACATCTGCCACATACCAGTCCAAGATGCTCTGTGTTTCCTTTGCTGCACAATGCCAGACTTCCTTTGGGCATCAATTGGACTCATGTGTCCAACAGAGTCAGATTCTGTGTCTTAGATTGCTCTGCAGGCTCTCTGCCAACATTTGGGATAGCCTCTGCACTTCAGCTCACTCCGGCATTCGCCATATTTCTCCTCCACACACAAGTCTTCTCCTCAGCTACACCTGACGGCGGAAGTGATGTCTCAGCTCCCATCCCCTGTTCGGATTTGTGGCCCGTGGACGGCGACTTCGCCATGTCCCCAGACTAGCTGATTCTCCAGCGGTCCTGCTAGGCAGATCTCTTTGGCGCATTCTCTCTTGCGTGGTGCAGTAACCCTTCGCTGCTACCATAATGCTGCTCAACCTGCACGGATGGTACTGCATTACAGATTCCCTGCCACAGACACACATACATCTGCCTCTTCTGTCTTTACTTGAGCTCCAGTCACATGTCAACCAAACTCCCCCACTGCTGCTGGAAACTGTCCTGCTGTTACCAACTGCATGGCAGACATTTTCTTCCACAGCACATATACTGACACAACCCCCTGACGTGCTGAACCCCTGCGTCCCAGGTTACTGCTTTCTCAACCAAAACTTGTCAGCACGCTTGCACTGCTGACTGTAAAGCAGACATTACTTTCTTCCACAATACATCACATCCTTTCTTTGCTGACACTCCAGCACTTACGTAAGACATAGCGTTTCTTGGATATTTACCTGGTTGTTGCCGGTAGCAACTACTGTCATAACTCAGAGGAAAATCCCGGATGAGCCCCCAAATGTAGCACTGTCCCCGAAGGGCTTGCTGTGTGTTGACTTTTTAGGCCTCCCTCTGATTACCTGCATACAGTTGCTGGGGGTTTTTACATATATCCCCCCTTATTCCCGTTTGCTCATTACTCAGTAAATAGTCCAGGGTATTTGGTTTTGTATTTATTATGGAACTTGGATGGGAGGAAGGAATAGTGGCATACTCCAACTTAACTATTCACAGTAGTTAAGGCCAACTCTCACTTGGCTTCGCCAGATTATTTGTGGAAGCAGACACACTGCTTTAACCATACTGTGTTAGGGTGCCAGGTGTAACGCTCCTGCGTTTTTAGTATAGGCTGGATTTGCAGCTGCAAAATCTCCACTCAGTAGTCATGTAGAGATGTGTTGAATACCAGATCCAACTCTCCAGGACTCATCACCGTGGGCCTGTCAGCTTCAACATACAGATATATACACACTCAATGAGATGCTCCTGGAGTGATAGGATGTATATGATAGTATGAAGGTGATGTGCTGAAGGGACAGGTGTGAACAGTGACAAGGATGGTAATCACTTGATAGGTTTGTATAGGAGAGTTCAAGATGGTATTTAGGAATGCAGATAGGTTAGTATCGAGTATGCTAATAGGTGGTGAGGACAGCAGATGACAAATACAGGATAGAGTAACCCAGTGCAAGGATAGATAGTAGTAGACAGGAGAGCTAGCAATCTATGCAGTAGTGCAGATGATAGATGGTAGTAGGCTCAAGAGCTAGCAATCTATGTAACAGTGCAGATGATAGGATAGTATGGATAGGTAGTAACAGTCCTTAATGTGCATAGGTAGATAGTGCAATAAAGTTATGGAGGGTTCCACTGCGGGGTACTTATCACTTGTAATGTTAGTAGTTTAGAGAGGTCCAGTAGATGAGGAATGATCCGGTAGCGAGATACAGGGATCAGTAGCGAGGTTCCGGTCTGCTCCAGGTAAAGGGAATAGCTGGGGGTTCCGATCGAGAGACAGGCTTGAAAGCATGTGGATATCAAGGCAGGTTGAACGAACAATGTGAGTGAGACCGCCGGCGGTTGAAATAGCCGCTCTGCGGCGCTCAGCAGTGACATCATCGTTCTTAAAGGTATATGCGTACCACCTGAAGAGAAAGGTGGGACGCATTACAGAGGAAAGTGGTGATCAAGGGTACCGGAGGTACCGGAATCTTACAGTACCCCCCCCTTAAGGCCGGCTCCGGAAGGCCTATAGGACAGGTTTCTCTGGGTGTTTCGAGTGAAAGTTCCGAATAAGTCTAGGCGCATGAATATCAGAGGTATCTAGCCAGGTGTCGTCTTGGGGTCCATAGTTCTTCCATCTTATGAGATACTGGAGTCTTCCTCTATGGATGCGAGAATCCAAAATTTCCTTGATCTCATACTCTTCTCCGCCTTCAACTTGTATTGGAGGTGGAGGCAAGATGGTAGGCCTTATTCCTTGGCTAGGAACATGGGGCTTCAGTAGCGACACATGGAAGATGGGATGGATCTTGAGATCTGCTGGTAGGGTGAGCTGTACTGCAGCTTTTCCGATAAGTTTTTTAATTGGGAAGGGTCCCAAAAATAAAGGTCCAAGCTTCTTGCTAGGGATTTTTAATCTTAAGTTCTTTGTCGATAGCCAAACAAGGTCCCCAATAGCATACTGAGGAGAAGGTCTTCTACGAAGGTCGTAGTACTTTTTTTGTTGACTGTGAGCGTGTGATATAGTGGTATTGAGTAAACCCAAAGAGTCTTTTATTTGGGTAAGGTAATCCGAGGCTACTGGGTTACTCGATGGCAGGATGCGTGATGGAAGAAGAGTGGGATGAAACCCATAGTTCAAGTAGAACGGACTTTGCTTCGTAGTACTGTGGGTTGCGTTGTTGTAAGCAAATTCTGCTAAAGGAAGGAGATCCACCCAATCATCCTGCAAGTATGATGTGTAGCAACGTAGATATTGCTCAATGCACTGGTTGACTCTTTCAGTCTGTCCGTTGGTCTGAGGATGGTAGGGAGAAGTGAGCTTTCGCTCAATGCGTAAAATTTGACAAAGTGCTTGCCAAAATTTAGAGATGAATTGTGAACCACGGTCGGACAAAAGAGTTTTTGGAATTCCATGCAACTTAAACACATGTTTCATCAGTAGTTCCGCTGTTTGTTTAGATGAAGGTAGTCTACGGATAGCAATGAAATGTGCCATCTTTTTCAAGTGGTCCACTGACACTAGGATGATATTAAATCCTTTAGAGGGTGCTAGTTCTACTATGAAATCTAAGGACACAACTTCCCATGGAACCTGGGGTATTGGTAGACTACAAAGTAGTCCAGATGGTTTTGTAGTGTCAATTTTGGACCTTGCACAGATGTCACATGAAGAAACAAATTTTTGTACAGACGTCTTCATATCAGGCCACCAAAACTGCCTGGTGAGCAAATTAAAGGTTTTCGTTATACCCATATGTCCTGCCATGGGCACATCATGCGATAACTCCAAAATCTTGGTGCGCAAAGTAGGGGGTATGTAGAGTTTGTCATTGTAATAGAGGAAGCCTTCTGCATCAGTACTTAGTTGTGGTGGAGGTGAATCCATTCTTATACTGTGCAAAATCTCTTCCTTCAAGGAACGGACAACACCAATAACGCGTTCATATGGTATTATGGGAAAGGAAGGGATTTCGGCACAGTTATCTTCGGTTAATCGTGATAGCGCATCCGCTTTTTTATTTTTGTCTGCAGGCGTGTAGGTCACTAGGAAATTAAATCTTAAAAAGAATAATGACCATCGTACCTGCCGGTGAGAGAGAGTCTTGTTAGTCTGGAGATATTGAAGGTTTTTATGATCTGTATATATGAGTATTGGTAACTGGGTACCTTCGAGCAGATGTCGCCAATTCTCCAGTGCCAGTTTTATGGCAAGCAACTCCTTTTCACCCACTGGGTAATTCACCTCTGGGCTGCTTAGTGATTTTGAAAAGAAAGCAACTGGGTGGAGTGATGAAGTGTTTGTTGGTCGTTGGGAGAGAACTGCTCCTACTGCCATATTTGACGCATCTACCTCTAGAATATATTGGAGGGATGGGTCTGGATGGCGTAGTATGGGAGCAGAAGTAAAGCTTGATTTTAACAAGCAGAAGGCTTGATTTGCTTCTTCTGACCATTTGAATGTTTTTTTTATACTTGTCAGTTGTGTGAGAGGTCTCACAATAGCGGAAAAGTTCTTGATGAACTTCCTATAGAAGTTCGAGAATCCAAGGAATCGCTGTAGGGCCTTACGAGTTGTTGGTATAGGCCAGTCTAGAATACAGGATATCTTACTCATATCCATCTTAATTACAGTTTTGGATATGAAGTATCCTTGAAATAATATTTCTTCTTTATGGAATAGACATTTTTTTAATTTCACATATAGTCTGTGTGAGAGCAGTCTGGACAACACAAGTCTTACATGTTTTATGTGTTCAGGCATAGATCGAGAATAAATAAGTATATCGTCTAGGTATACTACAACACAGACATCAAGTAAGTCTCTAAAGATGTTGTTTATGAATCTTTGGAAAGCTGCGGGAGCATTACATAGCCCGAATGGCATCACAAGGTATTCGAATAGTCCGTATCTGGTTCTGAATGCTGTTTTCCACTCATCCCCGTCACGGATTCGGATTAGGTTGTATGCCCCTTTCAGGTCTAATTTGGTGAAATAAGTAGCCCCACGCACCTGTTCAATAAGTTCAGGGATGAGCGGCAAAGGATAGCGATCCTTTATCGTAATCGTGTTTAATTGCCTATAATCGATAATAGGCCTGAGACTGGAATCCTTATTGCGGACAAAGAAAAGTCCTGCAGCAGTGGAAGAAGTAGAGGGTCTAATGAACCCTTTTGTCAAATTCTCATCCAAGTATTCCTTGAGATGAGAAAGTTCATCCTGTGAAAGGGGATAAACATGACCGAAAAGCAATTTGCTGTTAGGGAGTAGATCGATAGTGCAATCGTAATCCCTACGGGGAGGCAACACTTGAGCATTTTTCTCAAGGAACACTTCGGACAGATCCTGATAGCATAGTGGTGCAATTTCATCTGACACCACAGACAGAATCTTCCCATAAGATGGGAGGTTACACGTATTCTCACAATAGTGAGAAGGGAAAACCAAAGTCCGTTTTTTCCAATCTATGATTGGTTGGTGTGTGTGTAACCAGGGAAGTCCCAAAATAATAGGAAAATGGGGTGAGGATAGTATGTCAAAGGTGATGGTCTCCACATGTGATTAGTTGGTAGTGGCAAGGAGTGCCTGTGTCTGGTTGGTGATTGGACCAGAAGACAGTGGAATACCATTAATGAAACTAACAGAAACAGGCTTAGATTTTGAAATAATAGGTATTTTATTTAAGGTAACAAAGCGTGTATCAATATAGTTTCCACAAGATCCAGTGTCGACCATAGCCTTGGTGGTGATCCTAGTTTGGTCCCACTGTAATATTAAATGAACAAAAATATAGGGGTTAGAAAAGGAAGTCGTTAATCCTCCCAGCAAGACATGTGAACACTCACCCTCTTTTTTGCGGACAAGGGGACAGGTGCTTATCAAATGATCCGAGGATGCGCAGTACATGCAGAGATTTCTGGATGTTCTTCTAGCTTGTTCAGTAGTCGTTAAAGGTGGGCGTATGGTTCCTACATCCATGGGAGTAGGGTCAACGGCCGAAATCTGAGAAGGACTAGACAATGGCATTCCCATCTTTTCAGCCCTTCTTTCTAGCAGTCGTCTGTCGATGTTGATACTAAGTTGTATCAAGGCCTCCAAGGTGCCAGGTAAATCCGCTCGGGCGAGCTCGTCTTTAACAGCTTCCGATAACCCGAGTCTGAATTGAGTTCGCAAAGATGTGTCATTCCACCCTGAATCAAGGGTCCATCTTTTGAACTCAGATACAAAGTCTTCTACAGGTCTCTTTCCTTGTTTTAAGGCCCTCAACTGAATATCAGCAGTACTCTGCCTATTGGGGTCATCGTATAAACTAGCGAGTTCCGCTAGGAATAAGGAATAGGTGTTGAGAATCTGATCATTATTCTCAAAGAGAGAGTCTGCCCAGGCCCGTGGATCACCCGTCAAGTATGAAATAACGGTACAGACTTTTATTTGATCAGTGGGGTATGTACGAGGTTTTAACAAAAAAAGCAATTGACATGCGTTTTTGAATTCACAAAATTTTTTCCGATCACGGGTAAACACTAGAGGAGAGTTTATTTTAGGTTCAGGAGGCTGAACAGCAGTAAGCCGTGAGAGCTGGGTTACCTGCTGTGTCAGAGTCTGATTCTTTTCTTGTACGTCAGTCAGAGCAAGTATTAACGCTTTTACTTGTGTTAATTGTGTCACTTGAGTGGGTAATTCTGCTGAATCCATTTTTAAGGTTCGTTCAATCTGTAACGCTCCTGCGTTTTTAGTATAGGCTGGATTTGCAGCTGCAAAATCTCCACTCAGTAGTCATGTAGAGATGTGTTGAATACCAGATCCAACTCTCCAGGACTCATCACCGTGGGCCTGTCAGCTTCAACATACAGATATATACACACTCAATGAGATGTTCCTGGAGTGATAGGATGTATATGATAGTATGAAGGTGATGTGCTGAAGGGACAGGTGTGAACAGTGACAAGGATGGTAATCACTTGATAGGTTTGTATAGGAGAGTTCAAGATGGTATTTAGGAATGCAGATAGGTTAGTATCGAGTATGCTAATAGGTGGTGAGGACAGCAGATGACAAATACAGGATAGAGTAACCCAGTGCAAGGATAGATAGTAGTAGACAGGAGAGCAAGCAATCTATGCAGTAGTGCAGATGATAGATGGTAGTAGGCTCAAGAGCTAGCAATCTATGTAACAGTGCAGATGATAGGATAGTATGGATAGGTAGTAACAGTCCTTAATGTGCATAGGTAGTGCAATAAGGTTATGGAGGGTTCCCCTGCGGGGTACTTATCACTTGTAATGTTAGTAGTTTAGAGAGGTCCAGTAGATGAGGAATGATCCGGTAGCGAGATACAGGGATCAGTAGCGAGGTTCCGGTCTGCTCCAGGTAAAGGGAATAGCTGGGGGTTCCGATCGAGAGACAGGCTTGAAAGCATGTGGATATCAAGGCAGGTTGAATGAACAATGTGAGTGAGACCGCCGGCGGTTGAAATAGCAGTGACATCATCGTTCTTAAAGGTATATGCGTACCACCTGAAGAGAAAGGTGGGACGCATTACAGAGGAAAGTGGTGATTAAGGGTACCGGAGGTACCGGAATCTTACACCAGGAAACCAGACCACACGGGGATGCAGGTAAAATAAAGACGTTTTTTGGAGCAAATAACAATAAACGAACAGCAAAAGTGTGGAAGTGAGAACAGGAACAAGCCGGGGTCAAGTCCAGAAGCAGGTAGTCAAGCTGGGGTCGAGTACAGAAGTGGGTAGTCTACCAATGCCGGTTCGTCTGCCGATGCGGGGCTGAGAGTCAGGAGAGTCGTCAGCCAAGCCAGGTCATACACAGAGGAACATGGAGAACAAAAGGCTGCTAGCAGAGATGCACCTTGTAGCACAAACACAAGGCCAAGGACTGCATCCCATCAGGTGATAGATATACAGTAGTCAGGTGTGCAGCATCATCACTGTGCAACACCCAGGCAGCAGGCAAGTGATGATGCAATCAGACGTGTATAAGAGGCAGCAATCTGCACATGTCCAACAGGAGGGCAAGGTAGGACCTTGACATACTGTCACTTATATGGAAGAATTAAGTCTTCTTGCTCTCTCTATAGCAGTAGACTTAATGCAACTACTTTATCTTCAGGATACTCTATAGCATCCCTCTGACTGACACCCGTCCACTGACTCTTCCACGGAAGTGATTGCCCTCACATGACAGGCCCCATGACAGATCTGTACTCACTGTAGGCAGAATCAGATCTTTTCCAGTGTCTCCCTTCCAGTCAGCTCTGCAGGACATCTGGTTTCGTATCCTATCTTATTTTCAGACTCTCAGGTCGACTACCTGAGGCCGCATGGCAGCTTCTACAGAGGAGG
This sequence comes from Pelophylax lessonae, assembly GCF_965119305.1. Classification (NCBI taxonomy): domain Eukaryota; kingdom Metazoa; phylum Chordata; class Amphibia; order Anura; family Ranidae; genus Pelophylax; species Pelophylax lessonae. The sequence goes on from NC_138773.1 coordinate 226,659,824, forward strand.
GGCAGCCGCCCCCTCCCTCTGGGACCCCGCTCTCGAGCTGAAGACTCTGAGCACATGTGTCCTTGGCATTTATACAATCACCCAACATGCACCCATGCGCTTTTCTCTGCCAGTCACTAGGGCTGTAACAATGCTTGTGCCCTCATTTGTCAGGTTTCCTCCCACTGTCCAATATTCTTCCCTATTGGACCAGTGTGAAACATTCAGACAAGCTGAGCTGCACCTGAGCACCATGAACAGACCCTACCAATGGATCCTACTCTCTGGTAGGCAGAGATCAATCTAAATTTACTTGGCAATCTCTCTGGTAAGCAGAAAGACCCAAAATATATACTCTCTTCTAGCACCTACCTAGGAGGGTGTGACATAACTAAAGAACACACTGCGTCAGCCAGCTACTCCGGCACTAATGCCACTTTATGCCCTCACATTCTCTGTCTCCACCTGTAGGAGTGTTATATAGCAACAGTATTTTCCTTTTGTGATAATGTTTTTCAATAAATAAATAGAGGCTGATCTTTGGAAGCACCTCTCTTAGTAGTAAATGGTTTGTCCCATCCCTCTAAATGTTACATCTGCAAGAGAGCTTGTTCTTTTGAAAAACACAACAGACTTACTGGTAGGATTACCAGGTAAAAATATGGCAAAGAAAGCCTAAAAATTATTTTGAATGCAGCCATAACATCTATGAATTGGTAGGCTGCAATATAATAAATGTTTGCTTATGGGTTAATACCGCTTTAAATAGCATTGATTAGGCTGGGTAAAAAATATACCTGTAAACTGTAAAAACTGTCTATAACAATGCTTACATTTTAGCTTGTTGACAAATAATTTTTTTTTGTTATATCATAGCAACCTAGATGTATATCACTGCTGTAATAACCAGAGATGTATAGTAACAAAGTAGAACTACTTAAGTACTGTACTTAAGTACCAAAATGCGATATCTGTACTTTCCTAGAGTAGAATTTTTTTCTCCTACTTCTACTTTTACTTCACTACATTTTTTCGATGATTTCGATACTTCTACTCAAGTATTTTTTTTTTGTGCTGCATAGTTACTCGTTACTTTTAAAAAAATGACCACTGCCAGAACAGTAGATGGCAGGTTGCATAAAGCTCAAAAAAATGTGTATAATGTCATTTGTAAATCAGCGCATACGAAAATAAAGGCTGTGTATAATAAAAGCTGCTATACCAAATCTTTCCAATAAAAAGAAAATATGAAACAAACAAATAAATTGTGCTACAGCGCTTAAAGTGCATCAAGAAACTACTAACAAACACTACTTGGCTGTGCGAATAAAGTGCCTGTGCAATCGATATATCATCGTTGCTCCCAGTGCCCTGCCCACAATCCACACAGTATCAAAAATAAAGTGACATGAATGTGCTAAAGCGTAAATGCAGTGAAAATAATTATTCCCACAATGTAACAGTAAATTCAATTCATATAAAATATGACAAAAAATCACAATAAAATAAGTTATGAAATAAGTTAGGTCAGGTGCGTGCAACAAGTTGAAGTGTGTAAACCTATCTATAACGAAAAGTCCATAAATGAATTCCAGTGTGTAAATCTAAAGTGTCACTTCACTTGTCAGATGCTTCCACCTCCTTCAGTGCTCGAGTGACCGACCAACACACTAAATGGTGGTGGCACTGGTGGATAGCGTCTGGGTGGCACTGTGGCACTGACTGCACTGGTTCAAAAAGCCATATATATTTAATTATTTCAATTCTCAATCTCATTGGTCCTCTCCTCATAAGATATTAATAACTTAAGATTAGGTGATGAACTTCTTGGCGGCCCTGGCAGGATGACGGGGACACCCGCCACTTCTGGAGCCGAGCCGCTGTGATTCCCCAACATGTGACAAAGTGACAGCCAGGAGATCTAGTGGCTAGTGGTGCTCAACAATACCGCTTTTATATATAAAAATGAAATAAAATATACTGACTCACAATTTAGTAGTAGGTAGCGTGTAGCAGTAGGCAGCACAACTCAATTCAATCAATCCCACAGCCTCGCTCGTGCCGCGGCCCGCGGAATCACTGTCATGATCATCAAGTTAAGACCACACAGGAGGAGCCGTGCTGCCGTCTTCCCGCTCGAGGTCTCTGCCTCTAGACGTGTTGTGTGTCACTCAGACTCCACCCCTTAGGGCCCTTACTGAGAGGAGTTGTGACGCGGGCGGCCGGACGCGGGAGCAGGACTCGGAGCATTTTCTTTGTTATCTCATCTTCTCTATGAGGTGAGTGAGGTGGACCGTGGAGAGGGCCTAATCCTTGCCATGGCAAATGTGCCATTTGAGAATCAAAAATAAAATATTAATATATTATATACACACGGGTCATGGGTGGCTTTTTTGAACCAAGAAGAGTGAGACTGACGGCTATGATGATTATCCGACCATCCATGGTACATGGACCATAAGTGTTGTGTTATGGGGGTGCCTGTGCTTCCTGCGGCCTGCCTCTGCCTGTGCGGCTGTGCCAGCACTGCAGTGGCCACTGGCAGTGGCACTTGACTTGAGCAAAGCAAATGAGCACTACTAGTGTGAAGGACAGGTGGTGGAAGCATGTTCTGACAAGTTCTTATAATGAAAATAATATAGACAGCTTTTTGAACCAGTGCAGTGCCAGTGCTACTAAGGTGAGAGGCAGAGAGAGATGGTATCCAGTCCACCACTTTACTTGAGCAGATCACAGAAGAAAGGTGGAAGCATCTGACAGCAAGTGACAAGCACTTCTTAGATTGCACACTGGAATTTATGGACTTTTTGTCTTAAAGTTTAGTTTACACACTTAAACTTGCACCTAAATTATTCACAATCACAACTTATTTTATTGTGGTATTGTCAAATATATTTTATATGAATTAAATTTACATTGTGGGAATAATTTGCACTGCATTTAGCACAGACATGTCACTTTATTTTTGATACTGTGGGCGATGATTTTGAATACAAGAAGAATATATATATAATTGCAGGCACTTTATTAGCATTTTTAGCACAGCCACTTTGTTAGTAGTTTTTGATGCATTTTTCACTTTAAGCGTTGTAGGTTTGATGAAGCTGGCCTGGCACATCATCATCAATTGAGCAAATCAAATCAATCCGCGATTAAGAAGACTGCGCATGCTCCTGTTCTGCCTTTTGATCAGCTGAAAAGATGGACGAACCAAAAACACCACCTTCCACCCCTGGCCCTTCAACTTCAAGTGATCTGCCTGGCTGTGAGAGTGAGGAAGCTCAGGAAGGAGACCACCCCTGGCTTTAAAAGGTGGATGCTTTAAAAGGTGGATGCTTTAAAACATGGGTGTCCAACCTTTTGGCTTCTCTGGGCCGCATTGAGTGTAGAGAAATTTTCTCGGGCCACATATAAAATATATACTATAGTTAAGGTATATAAGTAATAAAACGCCGCTGTGTCCTTACTGTGTTATTTGGAAGCTGCTGCGGCCGTGCCCCCGACTTGACTTACTTCCTCCCCATTAAAAAAATAATAATTGTCAGGGGGCAGTGGGCCGCATTGCCTGCGGTTCTGGGCCGCATGCGGCCCTTGGGCCGCAGGTTGGACATGCCTGCTTTAAAAGGTGGATGCTTTAAAAGGGGAAGGGAGGGACATACTTTATCTGTTTTTTGTTTACAAAAAGTTACAGCCTAAGGAATTGTGATTGTCCTTTAGGTTAATCATTTGAATAAATCATTTGAAATAATAAAAAATAATATGATGTTCAAACTTTTGACTTCTTTATTTAATAACTACATAACATAGTACTTGTACTTCTACTTTCAGTACTTGAGTAGAAATTTTTTTTCAAAACTACTGGTACTTTTTACTTTTAGTACTTAAGTAGCAAATTTTTTGAAAAAACTACTTGCAATACTTAAGTAAAAAAAATGTTGAATACTTTAGTACTTCTACTTAAGTAACTTTTTCTGCGAGCACTTCCACTTCTACTCAAGTCACTTTTTGATCGAGCACTTGTACTTTTACTCAAGTAGAAATTTTGAGTACTTTATACAAGTCTGGTAATAACTAAGTTTTAGCAGGAAAATATTTAAGGAGTTTTTACTTTTCAGTATATCTAATTTAAGTTCATAGTAATAAATGGTTAGATATAACATTTTAGTTTGTTTGTTAATTTGATGTTTCTTGGACATACTGTATATACAGTATTATACGGGTAGTCACTATGGGAGTATATAAGACGCTCCTGCTTGCTATAATGCCTTTTCTTTCAGTGTAATTAAAGTTTATCATCTTGCATACCCCTACATTTTCCTCCCACCCCCCTGTAAATGATCTGGGCAGTTCTGGCCCCATTTCCATCCAACCTTAATTGATCTTTCTGATCCTGATCCACTACCCATACAAATCTCATTGATCTGGCTCCATCTCTCTCCACATGCAACTGTCATTATTATGGACATGCACCTCCTATTAGCATGCCTAATTCCTAGATTACAGACTCACTCCCCACCTTCCTCACTATCTCACTGTCCTACTCTCCTGCTTCACTCTGTGTCCTGCTGTCTGTCATCTGCTCACCTCCTTCATTTTCCTGATGAGAATTCTCTTTCTTCATTCTCCTGATAATTAATCTCCTTCATTATGCTATTATAGACAGCAGTGGAAATGCCTAAATGGTTGTAATTAATAACTGTCTGGTATTAAATAATCAGTCAATCCAAAACTGAATACTTTTGGTGGATGCTTGAGCGTTAATCTGCTTTACAGTTTTTATCTCAGGGACTCTATTGGTGAAATATCTAAATATCTAGATTGTCACATCTGTTGGGTCTCAAATAAGGGGCAAAATTGGGTGGGAGCACGCTGAGGTGGACAATAACTGTTTTAGTATTTGTAATGAGGGGATCTCACTGTTGGAATAGCAAAAAGATATAAAAAGCCAGTGGTTGACTCATCCCACCAGACTCCACCTGTAAATACCATTTCACTTTTGATAGGATGGGTGCTTTACCTTCCCCTTTTTTCAATTTGTATCTTCGAAAATCAATACAAATAATTCAAACTGAAAGTGTGATAAAATGGGCTTAGGGGCTATCTAATTACTGCTTGTGGTGTGCTCATAAAGCGTATTGTGTCCAGGGCAGTTTCTGCTTTATTGCAGTTTTTTAATAAGTGTATTGCTATCACTTTGAAAAAAAATCTCTAAAACCACGAGCTTTAACTAAGTAACGACCTCCTGGTTAAATAAATACACAGTAATTCCTCTGCTGTTTCTAGATAAATCATTAGAGCAGTATTCTTGACTTCATCTCCCAGGATGTAAAAAAGTGTTTAATGTACAGTACTTGGATTACTGTAGCACAAGGAGGTCCCCATAGTTGACCTTACCCCTCAGCATGCAACAGCTATAGCTGTCATTTACCACTGCTCTTGGAAAATATAGCCATGGCTCCTTGTCTACTCCCAAACACTCGGGCAGGGTGTATGCTTATATTGGGATTTTTCTAGTAAATGTACGTAATGCTTCCTTGGAAATCTTGTTATTTCATCCCCTGATCATAAGTGCTCATACCGCCTGTTATTTTTCCATCATACATGGAGGGGGAAGATTTTGAACTATGATATGAGAAAAATAATCCCCATGGTTTTGCCTTCTGAAAACCCTTTAATCCTGAACATTAAGCAGACATTTCCATGCTTTTATCTAGGCTACCCAAGAGTCCTCATTCTCTAGAATTCCTGTGTTCTGTCAAAATTTAGATCAGAACTTGTTTGGGCAGTTCATACACCCAATACATTACTGTTACGTTACACTGCCTTTGTCTGACCTGATCAGAGTCCTATCAACATGTCCACACTCACTTACACTATCTCTTTGCTTTCTCTGCATTGCTGCTACAAGGAGATAATATGGCATCTTTGAGAATGTGTTACCTTTCAATAGACGTTCTATGCATTCCATCAAATAGTTTGTGTGGGTATTCCTTGACAATGTTTTTTTCAAGGTTTTAAAAAAATTAGGATTTACAGTTGTTTGTTGTTGTTTGAATGATGAGGTGTACCAATGTGCCACTGCTTGATGAATGCCCTATTGTAGGCATTAGATATTTTCCAAAACACATTGTAAAGTTATCAAGGACTTTATTTATTAGAGTAACCAAGAAGCAACATTACTGATGCAAAAACTTGAGTAAAGTAAGTACAGTAAACCCCCCTCCATTGCGGGGGGTTACATTCCGGACCCAGCCGCGAAAAGTGAAAATCCGCGAAATAGAAAAACCCTATTAAAATGCATTGTAGGCATGTTTTTTTTAATGTCACTGTACGTGTAAAAAGAATTTTAAGGTCTTTAAACACACTTTTAAAACAATAGAAACTCATTTAAACACATAAAAGATACTGAGAGACATAGCAAGAGCTATGGAAAACACAAAAATATTTAATTTTTAATGATTTATATAGTAAAATAACATTACAAAAAAAAAAACGCAATATACCGGGACCGCAAAAACTGAACCGCGATGGAGCGGGGGTTTACTGTATATGAGCATTGTCCAACTGAAGTATGCAGGTCCCACCAATAGGTCAGATATAGGAGACCACCAATAGGTCAGATATAGGAGACCACCAATAGGTCAGATATAGGAGACCACCAATAGGTCAGATATAGGAGACCACCAATAGGTCTCCTAGGTCAAGATATAAGATACCACTGTAGTATCAAAGTATTATTACACACTTTTACACATCACAGTGCAAAAGCACTACATACAGAACAGTATAACACTGGCAAACAAAAGTCAGCTTTCTGGTAAAAGAGATTTAGATTTTTACTAACAATTTACACTGTCTGCAGCACATACGTATGTGGTTTAGCTAAGTGCTAGAAACTTGCGCATGCACAAGAGATGTCTTATCACTTAGTGCCGTGTGGCTAGGGAAGAAAGGCACCAATAATAGAACAAGTTTTTGTGAACTTAGCAGTGGCAGTTCTGAGTGGCAATAGGGCAAATCCTAGCTCTACCCATAATATGCAAGAACACAATGTGTATTGCTTATTGTGGATTGTGCTCTTTCTGAGCCTACCAGGGCTTTTTTTTCTCAGAGAATAATTGCAGCAACTCCCCCTTTCTGAGTCACCCCTTTTCTCTGCCCCCACCCACCCCAAGCACTGTTCCTTGTTTTCACTCCCTATCCACCTCCCTTTACAGCCCTTTTAACCACTTAACGACCGCTCAACGACTCTATACGTCGGCAGTTTAAACCTAAATACCGGTGTTATGGTAGCAGATAACTGCCATAACCCTGGTATTTTTTTAAACTGTGGGCGGTCGGGTTTCCGAGATGGGTGGTCCCAGTGGCGGATTCACCGCGGGATTACCCTTCCGGGGCGGCGGAAGAGGTAGCCCCCCTCCCGCCGCGTCCAGGTACTTGTCCCCGCTTACCGGCCCCGCCGTCAGCGGGGAAAAGGATCCAGTCCCGGATCCTCACAGACAGGATGTCAAGTGAGGGCAAGCTTGCCCTCGCTTGACTCTATGGTCTTGGAGGACCGGAGCGACAGCAAACGTCATTGCCTAGCAACCGGTTTAAAGGCCCCATTTTTTTTTTCATTTTATTATTATTTTTTATTTTTTTCATCTTTTAGTGTACTTGTGAGATCTGAGGACTTTTTGACCCCAGATCTCACAAAAAAGAGGCCCTGTCGCGCCTATTTCTATTACAAGGAATGTTTACATTCCTTGTAATAGGAATAAAAATTATCAAAAATTAAAAAAAAAAAAACGGTGTAAAAAAAATAAATAAATAAAAAAAAAAAATTAAAGCGCCCTGTCCCCGTTAGCTCGCACGCAGAAGTGAACGCATACCGAAACCCCGCCCACATATGTAAACGGTGTTCAAACCATACATGTGAGGTATCGCCGCAATCGTTAGAGGGAGAGCAAAAACTTGAGCCCTAGACCTCCTCTGTAACTCTAAGCTGGTAACCTGCAGAAATTTTTAAAGTGTTGCCTATGGGATTTTTAATTACCAAAGTTTGTCGCCATTCCGTGAGCGTGCGCAATTTTGAAGCATGACATGTTGGGTATCTATTTACTCGGCGTAACATTATCTTTCCCATTATGGAAAAAAATTGGGCTAACTTTACTGGATTCTTATTTTTTAATTCAAAAAAGTGATTTTTTTCCAAAAAAAATTGCGTTTGGAAGACCGCTGTGCAAATACGGTGTGATAAAAAATATTGCAATAATCTCCATTTTATTCTCTAGGGTCTCTGAAAAAACAAATGTTTGGAGGTTTTAAGTAGTTTTCTAGCAAAAAAACCCCTGATTTTAACTTGTAAACACCGAGTGTGAAAAACAGGCCTGGGGCTTAAGTGGTTAAAGAATACAGAACCAAATATCATTTTGTGGGGGCAAGTAATTTGTACAGAATTTGTTAATGATAACAAGAAAAGCAGTAAAATAGATCCCCTGCTGCTAGTAACAATAGAGACCCCTCCAGCAACAATAGATCCCCCAACAACAATGGGCCACCGGAAACAACACCCCCCACATCAATATAAACCCCTAGCAACAATAGACCCTCAACAGCAACAGCAGATCTCCCCACAGCCAGCATCAATAGACTCTCGAACAGCCAGCAACAATAGACCCCTCCATCAACAGCAGATCTCTCCCAGAAATATCTGACCCCCCCAGCAATATAAGGCCCATACCCAGCAACAATAGGTCCCCCACCAGCCTTAAGAACCCTCCCCCCCCCCTGCCTGTAAAAAAAGATCCCCTCCAGGTAGAATAGAACCCCAAGCAGCCACCATCAATAGACCCTGCAGCACACTCCAGCACCCCTTGCCATTATATACAATCAGTGTTGGAGGTGCCAGAACTGCATTCCTCAGCATTCCCGCTGAAAAAAAGCCCTGGAGCATACAGATCCACATTAGTATGCTATAGGCACCAAGAGTATGATTGGGTGTAAAATGTCTCAGTTTCAGCCATAAACAGGAATGGTACACAAGGGTTCTTGGCAAACATGCTTCGTGCAGACTCAGTACCAGCTAATCAGAGGAAACAGTATTGATATTCTAACATGTTCAATCACTTTCTCACTGAGATTTGTGAGCTGGGAATATGTAAAGTTGACTATCTCCCAATCTGTCCTTCCATTTATCTCCCAATCTGTCCATCCAATTTCTACAACACCTCTATAGATTAAGTGCTCTGCTCGCTAGAGCTTAAATTATAAGAGAGAAGAAGGAGAAACAAGAAGTTAAGTGACTTGTAAGGCATCATTCAAACAGCACCTCTCTGTGATTAGAGGGGTAAGTGGTGGGATTTAATTATGATGGTGTTATTTTTATACAACGATGAACAAAGTAGCTATAAACTCAGATCAGATGGTATCTTGAAGGAATGTGTTTTAAAGTGGTTGTAAAAGTTTGATTTTTTTTTTTTAAATAATAAAATGCCTATACTTACCTGCTCTGTGCAATCGTTTTGCTGTGGCTTGGCCCGGCCCCCCTCTCTCCTCATTGGCTCACTGACTTTGATTGACAGCAGTGGGAGCCAATGGTGCCCGCTGCTGTCTCAGCCAATGAGGAGGGAGAGTCCCGGACAGCCAAGTTTCTTGTGCAACATCGCTGGATTGAAAGGGGACTCAGGTACCTATTAAGGGAGCTGAGGGGGGCTGCTTCACATAGAAGGTTTCTTATCTTATTGCATAGAATGCATTAAGATAAAAAAAACTTCTGCCTTCAGAACCACTTCAAAATTGTTTTGTTATATCTGTTTAATAAGTGCAAAAAAAAAAAATAATAATAATTTTTGACCCTGCAAGAAATCCAGTGCTGACCTTTGCACTCTGTGGTCTTATCTAAAACAATGTTATCAGAAAGTTTGTAAAACTACAAAATATCTCCACCATGTTATGGGGTTTTGGGGGGGGGGAGGTGTAGTTCTAACATACTTCTTGCCCTATGGTCACCCTAGGACAGGAAGCATGTCACTACAGGATCCCCAGGTGAAAATAAGGAATAAACATCTAAATACTGGTAAGCTGCAATATATCACATTTTATCCTTGGGTTTAGGTACACTTTAAAGTGGAGTTCCACCCATTTTAGTGACTTTAGATGTATGTAATCCCCTTTAAAACGACTTTTACCAATGGAAAGTTTTATTTTTTATTTTTTTGCCAGTAAATACCTTATTTTCTGCTTTATTTATCCTCTTCTCACTTCCGGGTCCGGTCGGCGATTACGTCATTCGGCGATTCACAGTGTGTGCTGGGATGTATTTCAGGGCATGAAATCTTGCATTATTACACAGGAGATGAGCTGTACTGCGTGCTCTGCCTCGCCTCCGCCCTGCCTCCTCTCAGTGAGCTGTATGTATGTATTGTATTGAGGCCGTGCTTCCGCCCCGCCTCCTCTCAGTGAGCGAGGACTGAAAGCATTAGATCCTCACTGAGCTCACTGAGAGGAGGCGGGGCGGAGCAAGGCCTCAATACAATACATACATACAGCTCACTGAGAGGAGGCAGGGCGGAGGCGAGGCAGAGCACGCAGTACAGCTCATCTCCTGTGTAATACTGCGAGATTTCATGCCCTGAAATACATCCCAGCACACACTGCGAATCGCCGAATGACGTAATCGCCGACCGGACCCCGAAGTGAGAAGAGGATAAATAAAGCAGAAAATCAGGTATTTACTAGCAACAAAAAAAAAAAACTTTCCATTGGTAAAAGTCGTTTTAAAGGGGATTACATACATCCAAGTAATCCAATTTATTAAAAATGGGTAGAACTCCACTTTAAGTTAATCTATCATGAGAGATATATAAGAGCTACCATTGCTAACCTCATTCTAACATTCTAATAGCTAGTAGTGTTATCCTGACTTGGATTAAATATGCAGATCCAAAAATCTGAGAACTTTCCTCATGCCAGTTCCTGTGTTCTTAATCCTATCTCAATATTTAAAATACTGCCTTCCTGAACCTTATTCACACATTTAAGCGGAATTAAAATTAATATTCAAACCTTTCCCCCTCTGCAATCCTAATATACACATTTCTTGTTTATACCTTCAAACTACAGTAAACCTTTGCCATTTTAGAAATATCCCTGTATATTATTGCCAGTGATGTAATTTGCTAATTTTATTCCTGATTAACAGCACATTGGCTGTGCCGTGATCTTCAGAGTGGCTTGCTAGAGTGGTGAAATGCTCCATCACCGGCAACAGGCGCTTGGTCTCTCCAAAACCTAATTTGTCTTTGTTTGGTTCGGGTTCTGTGTGTATGCACAAGATTACGGGGTTGACGGTCATGTAAGGGCTGAAGCCAGGTTTGGGCAAGTGTAAGGAATAAAATATCCAAGAGGGCGCCAGCTTAATAGGGAGCAAGGAATAAATTAATTATACCACCAAACACAGTAGGCATTACAATATAAGTTTACAGAGTCATTACAAATGATAGGGTGAAGTTTGGGAATGATAGTAAGACTTTTTTTGGCAATGGACTGCAGGGTTTAAATCTGTTTTAATGTATTTAACCACTTAAGCCCCGGAAGATTTTACCCCCTTCCTGACCAGGGCCTATTTTGCGATTCGGCACTGCGTGACTTTAACCGACAATTGCGCGGTCGTGCGAACTGTACCCAAACGAATTTGACGTCCTTTTTTTCCCACAAACAGAGCTTTCTTTTGGTGGTATTTGATCACCTGTGCGAGTTTTTGATCATGCGCTATAAACAAAAAAAGAGCGTCAATTTTGCAAAAATAACAATATTTTTCACATTTTTTTATATGAAATTCCCCCCAAAAAAATTTAAAAATCTAAATTTTTTAACATTTCAGGCCAATTTGCTTTATGCTACATATTTTTGGTAAAAAAAATTGCAAAAAGCGTATTTTGATTAGTTTGCGCAAAAGTTATACTATAAAGTATTAACTAAGGGAAACTAAGGGAAAGATTTTTGTCATTTTTGTTGTTTTTTTAACGCGTAATGACAGCGATCTGCGATTTTTTTTTGCGGGACTGCGACATTGTGGCGGACATATCGGACCCTTGACTGACATTTTTGACACTTTTGGGGTTACCAGTGACATTACTACAGTATATCAGTGCTATACATATGCACTGTTACTGTAAAAATGACACTGGCAGTGAAGGGGTTAACTTTTTTTGAGAGGGAGAGGTTAAGTGTGTCCCTAGGGGCGTGCTTCTAACTGTGATTGGTTGTGGCTTGAGGTGTAAGAACAGAGATCAACGGTCCTACATAGCAGAACCGTATGATCACTATTCTTACACAGGGGAGAATGTAAACAAAGCCGCCTGCCTTTCTCCCGGTGTAACAGACGAACGCGCGGGAGAGTCCGTGACAGAGCGGGAGCGGGAGCTGGCCTCCCACGGCGCGCACTCGCTCCCTAGAGCCTCACAGGCTAGCGACGTAGCCCTACGTCACTTTGCCTGTGAGGGGTTGACCGCCGTCATAAATAGTCGTGCGGCGGTCGGCAAGTGGTTAAAGGTTTTAATTATGTCCCTCCTTTTGCTTCTTTCCTCAAGACTGTACATATTAAGTTTCTGCAGTTTCTCCAGATATGTCCCCTAGACCTTTCCCCATTTTTATAGTCCATCTCTGAAAGCGTTCTTTCTTCTCAAATTTTTTTTTGTATGTGAGATCTTCATAACTGGGAACAGTATCCTAAATGGGGTCTAACTTAAAGTAGAACTAAAGACAAAACTTTTTTTTTCATTTAGTATAGAATAAGAGAGGGTTATAACCCCTGTCAGATTTTTTTTCACCATCAGAGTCCCATTGAGGAGATTTCCCTTCACTTCCTGTCCCATAACCAAACAGGAAGTAAGAGGAAATCCCTACAAGTTAAGGGATTTCCTTGGCGACCCACAGGTCACCAGAACTAGTGTCCCTATTGGAAGATTTCCCCTCTATTACTTTTCTGGGGACAACCCAAAATTTTCTTTTACTTTCACTTTCAATGATAATGGTAAGCAGGACAAATAGAGAGGGTTTATTTTCCTTAACGGGTTCTAATCCAACTCCACTCTATCCAAAACTAGAAAAAAAAGTTTTGCTTTTAGTTATACTTTACCATGTATATAGGGGATTAAGGAACTCCTTTCAACAGCAGGTGATCCAGCTAGTGGTGCACTCCAGAATTCTATTTGCTTTTTTTACTAACAGACAAAGAGGATACCAAATAGCATATTGTTTCTTGATCAATCATGGAACTTACTTATAATTACATTTCCTTTCATAAGTCTAATGGTAGACCTAACATTGAAAGCATAAGGGTAAATAATTAACACTGAACGTTTAAATATATATACAGTGCCTTGCGAAAGTATTCGGCCCTCTTGAACTTTTCGACCTTTTGCCACATTTCAGGCTTCAAACATAAAGATATAAAACTGTAATTTTTTTGTGAAGAATCAACAACAAGTGGGACACAATCATGAAGTGGAACGAAATTTATTGGATATTTCAAACTTTTTCAACAAATAAAAAACTGAAAAATTGGGCGTGCAAAATTATTCAGCCCCCTTAAGTTAATACTTTGTAGCGCCACCTTTTGCTGTGATTACAGCTGTAAGTCACTTGGGGTATGTCTCTATCAGTTTTGCACATCGAGAGACTGAAATTTTTGCCCATTCCTCCTTGCAAAACAGCTTGAGCTCAGTGAGGTTGGATGGAGAGCATTTGTGAACAGCAGTTTTCAGTTCTTTCCACAGATTCTCGATTGGATTCAGGTCTGGACTTTGACTTGGCCATTCTAAAACCTGGATATGTTTATTTGTGAACCATTCCATTGTAGATTTTGCTTTATGTTTTGGATCATTTTCTTGTTGGAAGACAAATCTCCGTCCCAGTCTCAGGTCTTTTGCAGACTCCATCAGATTTTCTTCCAGAATGGTCCTGTATTTGGCTCCATCCATCTTCCCATCAATTTTAACCATCTTCCCTGTCCCTGCTGAAGAAAAGCAGGCCCAAACCATGATGCTGCCACCACCATGTTTGACATTGTTGCCAAAAAGTTTGATTTTGGTTTCATCTGACCAGAGCACCTTCTTCCACATGCTTGGTGTGTCTCCAAGGTGGCTTGTGGCAAACTTTAAACAACACATTTTATGGATATCTTTAAGAAATGGCTTTCTTCTTGCCACTCTTCCATAAAGGCCAGATTTGTGCAGTATACGACTGATTGTTGTCCCATGGACAGAGTCTCCCACATCAGCTGTAGATCTCTGCAGTTCATCCAGAGTGATCATGGGCCTCTTGGCTGCATCTCTGATCAGTCTTCTTCTTGTATGAGCTGAAAGTTTAGAGGGACGGCCAGGTCTTCGTAGATTTGCAGTGGTCTGATAATCCTTCCATTTCAATATTATCGCTTGCACAGTGCTCCTTGGGATGTTTAAAGCTTGGGAAATCTTTTTGTATCCAAGTCCAGCTTTAAACTTCTCCACAACAGTATCTCGGACCTGCCTGGTGTGTTCCTTGTTCTTCATGATGCACTTTAAACGGACCTCTGAGACTATCACAGTGCAGGTGCATTTATACGGAGACTTGATTACACACAGGTGGATTCTATTTATCATCATTAGTCATTTAGGTCAACATTGGATCATTTAGAGATCCTCACTGAACTTCTGGAGAGAGTTTGCTGCACTGAAAGTAAAGGGGCTGAATAATTTTGCACGCCCAATTTTTCAGTTTTTTATTTGTTAACAAAGTTTGAAATATCCAATAAATTTCGTTCCACTTCATGATTGTGTCCCACTTGTTGTTGATTCTTCACAAAAAATTACAGTTTTATATCTTTATGTTTGAAGCCTGAAATGTGGCAAAAGGTCGCAAATTTCAAGAGGGCCGAATACTTTCGCAAGGCACTGTATATATATATAAAAAAACAGAAGGTATTCACATGTCTCATTCTATTACATTTACAAAATAAGAGGATTTTTCCTCATTTCAGGGCAGTGATCACAGCCAGGCAAGTGATTTGTTTATGTCCTATGAGCCAGATGCACATCCAAAATTACTGCTGTATAGTGCAAATATGGACTAACATTATTGAGCCATTTCTTCCAAAATGCATACAGCTGTTGCAAGCTTTTAAGTCAAAATCAGTGCAGTTTATGGAAACCATGCTTCTTTAGAGTAGGGCCTGGGACCTTATATTTTAAACAGAATGTTAAAAAAAAAAACTTTAATCAAGCAATTTTGTGACAAACTAAGTTAAAATGTTGAACATTTTCTTTAGTTGAATGCGTCAAAATCTTAAAAGGCAACAAAGAAACCTGGGAAACCATTGCTACTATGACCAGTACCTTTAAAGATAGGTAATGTTGATTCCAGCACAGCACTATCTTCTGTCCTGTGTTTTTGATGGCAAAAAATTGCAGACACATCATAATTGGAGTGATCTTTGCACAGTAAAATTTCAGATAAAGCCTAGTGCTTCCATTAGAGAATTCATAGCACAGTTCTAATTTTGTCTGTCACCAGACTTAGCTGGAACACCTTCATAACTCGAACAGCTTTAATACATTATGGTCAGTGTGTATATTTTACTTTCATCAAACTTTATTTCTAAAGTAATAATAGACTGTCTGATGTTTTACAGATAATTATGAACTGGCTCTGCAAGGAAAAATTAGCTTTCTGCTGTGTATAGTTGGCTTCCTCCTCAGTCAAGCAATTGCACTTGAGACCTCCTAGTACATGTTCCACTAATGTGGTATTTGCTTCAGTCAACGCCAGTAAATGAACTTCAGACCTCCAGCTGATGCGAAAATTGTGTTCCTTGGTGGCATTATGTGAGCACTTAGCAGTCATTTATAGAGTTTTAATATAGCAGGAGGATTTTTCTGCCTACTTACACCTATCTATAAAGGTTTATCCCTGTCCTTTAGTACTTGGGCCTAACTGGAGACATGTAGTGGAGACTCTTTTGATTAAATCAGAATGTAGAATGCAGCTAATATGAACTGTTGTTAAGTGGCTACTAAAGGAAAGGCACATCTAAATTCTTAGCAGGTTTGTTATTTTTTACATCTGGGGTTTGACTTTTTTGTGCCCAGGGTAAACCTAAATTACCTTCTTAAAAGGCATATCACCCACAGCAGTTGCCTATCCTAAATACTGTATGTATTGTTATCCTGTCATTTTATGTTGCTGAGCCCCAACACCTTATTTACCAGCAAAAAAGTATACCTTACCTGTACCCTACCACTGAAATCAAACCCCCAACTTAACCTATAAAAATAACTCTTAAAACCTGGACTATGTTAAACCCTAAAACCTAATCCTTACCCCCCCCCCCCCAAAAAAAAAAACGGAATTTTTGTAAAATCTTACCGTAACATTCCCTTCTCTGAGTCCTCAGACAGTCGCCGCCCCTCATAAAGTCTTCACCAATGGGTATTGACTTCCGCTCCGCAGGAGTAGCTAGGCATAAGACTTGTTAGAAACAAAAGCTTTTAGCATAGACACACCCATGGGGGCTGTCCCACTGGTAAATACCCCCCCTGCAGTAGCCATCCCAACTCAGTTTGGTAGCATAGCAGTAAGTGTACAAGAAAAAACCCCAAAAGAGGGGCGGGGGCGGCGACTGTCGGAGGACTCAGAGAAAGGAATTTTATGGTAAGATTTTACAAAAATTCCGTTTTCTCTTACATCCTCTGACAGTCGCCGCCCCTCATAAAGTCTTCACCAATGGATGTTCCAAAGCAGTGCAGACATGAGGGGTGGGAGACGCAACCGTAAAAAAAAGGCAACGCATTACCCACATCAGAGAAAGGATCCTTACACGCACAGTAAGAGAACCTTCTGGGCAACAGAAAAGGCTCAACAGGAGCAACAACCCAGGAAAGCAAATAACCCAGGGGATAAACACCCCAACAGCCAGGGACCCACAAAAAGACAAGGGTCCCCTATGGCACTGCCGCACTGAGAACTTTGCGGCCAAAGGAGGCATCAGCTGATGCCAGAACATCAACCTTATAGAATTTGGAAAAGGTGTGCACCGACGACCAAGTCGCAGCCTTGCACACCTGGGTCACCGAGGCCTTATGCCGGTAGGCCCAGGACGTACTCATTGATCTGGTAGAGTGCGCCTTAACAGGGAAGGGCGGAACCTATTCCTTCAAAGCATAGGCCTGGACAATCGTCTGTCTGATCCATTTGGCAATGGTCACCGCAGACGCTGCCATGCCCTTCCGAGGTCCCTCAGAAAGGACAAAGAGGGAATCCGATTTCCGAAAGGATTCAGTGGACGACAGTTAAACCCTGATCGCCCTGACAACATCCAAGGAATGCAACGCAACCTCCTTAGGATGCTTAGGCTTCGCACAGAGCGAAGGCAAAACAGTGTCCTCATTAAGGTGAAAATCAGACACCACCTTAGGGAGAAATGACGAATTAGGTCGCAAGACCACCTTATCTTTATGAACTACCAGGTAAGGAGAGCGGCAAGACAACGCCGCCAACTCCGACACCCTGCGAGCCGAAGTGATCGCCACTAAAAAGGCAACCTTCTTAGACAGCAAAGGTAACCATATCTCCCGGATGTTTTCAAAGGGAGAACGCTGTAAAGCGGACAGAACCAAGTTCAAGTCCCATGGAGGTAAAGGCTCCCTCCGGGGAGGGGCCAGATGTCGCACAACTTGAATAAAGATGCGAATTAAGGAATGAGACACCACAGGGCGTTGAAAAAGAACAGCCAGTGCAGATACCTGGCCCTTTATCGTGGCCAGCGCCAGGCGCTGGTCCACACCAGTCTGGAGGAAAGCCAACACTCTCATCACCGAGTATGAGCGAGGAGAAAACCCCCTGGACTCACACCAGGCAAAATACGCTTTCCAGGTACGGTAATAGATTTTACCAGACAAGACTTTTCTAGCCTTGATCAAAGTAGGAATGACCTCCGAGGAGACACCCCTGTCTCTCAGGACCTGGCTTTCAACAGCCAAGCCGTTAAAGCCAGCGACTATAAAGCAGGATGGAAGATCGGTCCCTGAGACAGTAGATTTTCTCGCATCGGCAGTCGCCAAGGAGGCTCAACTGCTAGGTGAACGATGTCTGCGTACCAGGACCGGCGTGGCCAGTGCATAGGGAAAATCAGCCACCGTTTTCCGTGATGTCTGGTCAGCCGACCAGCTCTTCAGCCAGATCAGTCGACGGTTAAGTACCGCGACACTAGACAGAATCGCATCGCACAAATACATGTCCCCTTGATGAATTTGGTCCACCACGGCCAGTGTAGCAGGTGGGGCAGAATCAGATGCGAGAGTGCGTCTAAGCACCTTAGTCCAATCCGCCACCGCTTTTGCCACCATGACAGAAGCGCAAATAGGTTTGAGCATGGAACCCGCCACCATGTAGGCATGGCGTGCAAGAGACTCCAACCCCCTGTCCGTAGGATCCCGGAACACCGGGGTATCCTCAGAGGGAACCAAAGTAGCCTTGTGTAACACGGCCACCGTGTGGTCCACTTGGGGAGCCACACACCAGCGCGAATCCGTAGAAGGCACAAAGGGGTAAAGCAGTTTAAACCTATTAGGCACCGTAAAAGGGCGTTTTAAACTGCGCCATTGTTCATTCACAGTGTGATGAAACTCAGCGGGGCAGGGAAAAACCTGCGCCGACTTGCGGGTCCTGTGTGTACCAAAAGAGGACACAATGCCCGGAGGAGTGGGCTCATCCTCCAAATTTAGTGTTTCTTTAACAGAAGAAATCAACGCATCCATAGCTGCGCGTTCTTCAGGCGACCCCGGGGGAGAATCATCCACCCCCTCCACCTCCGCCTCCCCCTCAGACCCCAGCGGGTCCAGGGACGAGCGAGACCCTGAAAAGGGCATGCCAGCCACAGCAGCCACATCACCATCTGAATCAGAGGAGAAAGATAGTCTAGGCCTTTTCCTAGCAGCTCGTTCAGCCATCCCTTTTTGACACTAAAGTCGCCACCACAACGGCCAAATTAGGTAAAACGGGGGTTTCAGCAGAACTGGGGTCCCCCACCAAGGCTGGGGGGAATTTGCTGTCCTGAGATTCTATTGTAAAAAACAATGATAAAAAGTACTGGCCCTTTAAAAGCGCAGCCCACCGCTAAATACACTATGTACAAAGACCCTCTAAAAGGGACAAAAAAGTACTGGCCCTTTAAAAGCGGGATGTGCGCAGCCCACCGCTAAATACACTATGTACAAAGACCCTCTAAAAGGGACAAAACTGAGCCAGGAAGGTTAAACACAGAGAGATATGGAAGAGACAGTCTGCAGAGCCCCAAAGAGTGTTACCACACCGATTGCTGCTCCAGAGGAAAAGGAAGTGAGGTCACCAGAGGCTGAACTATATGCTGCAAGGCCAAGGGAAAATGGCTGCCCATAGAAAGTAATGGGAGGCTTCGGCAAGATGGCCGCCGACATGTGCTCGGAACGATCGTTCTGCCACACACAAGATGGCGCCGGATGGCGCCAAAACACTACATAGCAATCTGTTGCAAAGCCCATAGTTAAGACATGCTGCCCACATCCAAAATGGCGGACTGCGCATTTTTGTGCCGCAGCGGTTGCCGCACACACAGTCTGCACCTCCCAAACACTCAAAGTGACACAGTAGAGGGGCCCCCAAAACCACATAGCGCCAGCAGTGCACTAAAAAAGACCCCCGAAGGGATCGCATCAGGGAGGCCCACAAACGCACAGACATGAGGGGACACACAGCAACACAGGACTGCCACCCCAGACAGAGGCCCCACACAGAAAAGTATTTCCCTGTACTGGATGGTGTGGGGTGCCTCTATTAAACGGAAAGCCTCTGTCCTCAGATGACAGGGAATGCCGTCAGCCAAAACGCAGGACACTGCAGCATGCAACCGCATATGCGTCCAGTGAGGTAGCCACCTCACAGGCTGCATCCCTGCTGTGAACAGGGATGGGTAGTTCATAGCGCCAGGGCGAACCATAGCCGAATGCTCAATGGTGGGCTGAGGATCCCTCTGACCCTCTGCCCTGGAGAGCCAGGGCGGCCAGTCCGATTCCCAGCTCCGCAAATCCATCTTCATCCGAAGATCCAACTAAAACTAAAGCTGACAAAATAAACAGCTAGTACAGCAAAGAAAAAACTGACATTCTTGCAAATAAGAAAAGATTAGAAGGCTGAGACTGTAGCCCCAGCACAGGGAAGCCCATCTACTCCTAACGCTAGGCAGAGACAAACTGAGTTGGGATGGCTACTGCAGGGGGGGTATTAACCAGTGGGACAGCCCCCATGGGTGTGTCTATGCTAAAAGCTTTTGTTTCTAACAAGTCTTATGCCTAGCTACTCCTGCGGAGCGGAAGTCAATACCCATTGGTGAAGACTTTATGAGGGGCGGCGACTGTCTGAGGACGTAAGAGAAAAAAGGATAAATAAAAGTAATCCTTTAACACCAAATCTGAGTAAGGTGAGGCCCACTTTGCCTTTTTTCTCACACATTGGGGCGGTGAAGTATCTAAGGGGTATGCCTGCACCCAGTAGCACCACCTACAGTGTGCCCCAGCATGATATACAGTGTGGCAGCAATGTGCCAGTTCTTGGAGAGCCCCCTGCATTCAAGCTGCCTGCACTGAAAGAAGCCTCTGTGCAGCGTCTGATGGGATGTTGGCAGAGGGAGATGGGCACAGACAATTCTTTATTGTAAAGAATCCTATTGAATGCATCATGGCTCAATCATCAGAGCTGCGTCAGTCTCTCTAATTCCCGGAAGAGAATATTGGGTATCAGAGAGAGAGAAGTGCCGGCTCCACACAGTGCTCTGAGGCAATGTTACTTTGGTGACAGTGAGCTCCGGCATGCACTATCCTTATGTAAAGTGTGGGCTGCATGGGACTGCAAGAAAAGCAGATGGTGGATTTTTACTTTGCAGAGTGCCCTACTAGACCACCAGGGGAAATAAGGGACACCTTCCATCCAGCCACTGTCCACTGACTGCCAATGCTGGGGGCAAGTAACTGTTCCAGCCAGCCACTAAACCACCAATTCTGGGGGATTCAATATTCCATACAGCTGTTTACTAACAATGCTGGGAGGGTTATTATTTTGGCCAAACCTTAATAACCAATGCTGAGGGGAAGGGGTTATTGTTCCAGTCACCTACTGACCACCAATTGCTGGTGTGTAGGTATTTTTTTTCCAGCCAACCAGTGAAAACCAAAGCTGGGGAGG
This sequence comes from Pelophylax lessonae, assembly GCF_965119305.1. Classification (NCBI taxonomy): domain Eukaryota; kingdom Metazoa; phylum Chordata; class Amphibia; order Anura; family Ranidae; genus Pelophylax; species Pelophylax lessonae. The sequence goes on from NC_138773.1 coordinate 226,681,037, forward strand.
TATATAGCCAGCCACTGGCCACCAATACTTCTAACTATTTTCTCAACAGTCTCTGATTGCTGGTTAATAATTTAATATTTTATGACGTTTTTCTTTAAGGTTGGTTGAAAATCATATGTACTGGAAGGGTTAAATAAAAAAAAAATCATTGCGGAGAGTGTTCTACATGTCTATTAGGATCAGGTTTTATTTATCCATGACTCTTTAAGACCCTGCCACTGTTTGCACAATCTGGTCATATCCACCATTCATCGTGATTTTGTTTTGTATGGGGTGTTACAAAATTTACATGTGCAGGTGGCAGCAATGTGACATTGCTCTTCCTTATTGTGGGCTCACTGGGGGCCCAATGTTTGATCTTGCACACAGGCTCACTGTGCTCAGAATATGTCTTTGGCTTATCATCAGTATGGGAGGCCTTACTGCTCTAATAGGAATATTCAGAAGGCAGTAAGGGAAAGGTAAGCTTTGGCAAAAGAAAATCAGTAACTAAAATAGGTTTGGATCCCAGGGCACCTCATGGAGTTTACAGCCTGCTGCAGGTATGTGAAGGCATCTTTAAGTGTCCTAAGAAAGGGGGGCTGAAAGAGGGAGGGGAGAGGGGGGGGGCTGAGAGAGGGAGGGGGGGCTGAGAGAGGGAAGGGAGAGGGGGGCTTAGAGAGGGAGGGGAGAGGGAGGGCTGAGAGAGGGGGGGGTGAGAAAGGGAGGACTGACAGAGGGGAGCTGAGAGAGGGAGGGCTGATAGAGGGAGGTGAGAGGGAGGGCTGAGAGAGAGGGGGGCTGAGAGAGAGGGGGGGCTGAGAGAAGGAGGAGAGAGGGAGGGCTGAGAGAAAGGGGGGTTAAGGTAGAGAGAGAGGGGAGTGAGAGGGGAGATGAAAGACACCCCTAGCCCTGTCCCTATCTGCAGTCACCCCATTGTCTCAATCTCTGTCTGCAGATCTGCAGGCCAGGTCTGTGTATGATGACAGACGATACCTTCCATGCTATGATGCCAGTCTGTCTCCTTGATCTGCTTTGATCCTTCCAGTTCCAGGGTCTCCCACAGCAGCCTTCGCCCCCCCCCCACCCCTCCTCTGTCACAGCTCTGTGCCCCAAGTCAGCCTGTCCTCTGACTCAAAGTCTCATGTTAGAGTGAAGAGGAAGTTGGAGCAGTCCATGCTCTGGAATCGTGGGGTACACTGCACCTGCTGCTTCTTCCTCCTCAGGGAGGAGGAATCAGAGGGGCGAAGTCAAGGAGGAGGTGGTTCCATGGCGAAGCTCCTCTCCAGAGTCCCGGGCTCTCAGACTTATCTGCCCTTGGCCCTTCGCTGATCACCTCCATGTGGCGATGGATGCCCGGCCACCAGCACCCCAAGGGTGCTGCTAAGTACTGCTGTGCCACCACAGACAGGGTCGGTGCTAAACAGCCGGGTGGTAGACGAGGTGAACTGACAAGCTCCAGGCGCCCTCTCCTCCCAGTGAAGAGTAAGTAAACCAGGGGCGGTGCCCTAGGCGGCAGTGCCGGCGCTAGATATTGGTGATCCCACATTGCAAATGTACAACAATTAAGCTTTAAAAAAAAAAAATAAGTGCCAGGTATACTGCTATTTTTTATGAAAAGATCAATCCACATTTAGACTTTTCAGGGTACTGCTTAGGTAAAATTCCCCATCACATAGCAAAATTTTCACTTTTTGAGTTCAGGTCTATTTTAATTAAAGTAATAAATTAAATGTGTAATATTAACCACTTGTCGACCACCTGCCGCAGTTTTACTGCGGCAGGCTGGCTCAACTGCACAAAATGACGTAGCTCTACGTTGGTCGCACGCGTGGTGCTGGGGGGTGAGCGCGCGCCACCGCCAGTGTGCTCCTGCACCCACTAGGCAGCAGAGATGCCGATACACAGGGGCGGCATGTAAACACACCTGACCGTTCTTCTGTCTGAAATGATCACAGAGCGCCTGTGATCCTTCTATATAGGATCTGAGGTCTCTGTGGTCTTTTCACAAGCCCATCCCCCATACAGTTAGTAAACACTCCCCTAGGATCACACTCAAACCTTTGATCACCCCTAGGTTATCCCTTTCCCTGCCAATGTCATTATTACAGTAACAGTGCATATTTTTAGAACTGATTACTGTAGTAATGTCACTGGGCCACCCAAAAGTGTCAAAAATGTCAGTTAGGGGTCCGATCTGTCGGCCGCAATGTCACAGTCCCACTAAAAATCACAGATCGCCGCCATTACTAAAAATAAATAAATAAAAATGACACAAATATGGCCCCTAGTTTGTAGACACAATAACTTTTGCGTAAGCCAATCAAAATACGCTTATTGCAATTTTTTTTTACCAAAATATGTAGCAGAATACAAATTGGCCTAAAAGGATGAAAATGTTTATTTTTACAAATTTTTTTTGTTATATAGCAGAATGGAAAAAATCTTGGGGTTTTTTCAGAATTGTCGATCTTTTTTTGTTTATAGTGCAAAAAATAAAAATTGCACAGGTGATCAAATAACACCAAAAGAAAGCTCTATTTGTGGGAAAAAAAGGACACGCTCACGCAATTTTCCGTTAAAATAACGCAGTGCCAAATCGCAAAAAATGACCTGGTCATTATGGGGGCAAATCCTTCTGGTCCAGAACTGGTTAAAAATAAATCAAATTTTCTCTGACTAGTGGCTAGCACTATTTAGACAGGCTGTCGGGATGGGCAATATCCACCGAGCCCCCACCGTGGAGCATTTCTAAAGGCTATGTGGTTGCTGTATTCTGGTAAGCGGCGATCCATCCTTTCTTTGAGCACGCTGGGGATGCATGAGGCACTCGGAAGAGATCACCACCGACACCATTTTAAGCTGATTTCCAATTTAGAGACTGGACTGTTAATAATCACCTTGTTTTTAATGGGATATTTGATGTGTGCTTTCTTTTTTTACCATAGTTGCCCACACAACCAGTATTTGTACATGTTTTTTTATCACTTTTGTTAAGCTTTTTACTTTAGATAAGATGGGAACATTGTGAATTCACTTTGCCACATTTATTGTGTTAAGATTAGTGTTGAGCGAACACGGACTGTATTATTCGTGTTCGTACCGAATAATTGGATTTTTTTTACCCGAACACGGACACGGACACTTTACTGTATGTTCGGGTAAAAATCCGTGTTCGGTCGTTTTATTTCCGGGTTTTGCATGCTTTGGCGCTCTTTTCATGGCGGGCTTTCAACAGCCAATCAACAATCGTTTAACTGGTGTGCCTTAAGCCATCCCAGCCATGCCTGCAAATGTCTTAGTAGCTGTGATTGGCCGTCTGAAGCATGTGACCAAGTCTTTATAAGTTCGAGGCAGCCGCCGCAGCAGCGTCATTCTGCTGCTTAGCTAAGGGACAGAGCACACATCAATGTGCTGGCTGCTGATTAGGGAAAGATAGGCAGGAAAAAACCATTTGTGTCCGGATAGAATTGAGGGACAGGTCGGAGTGTTTAGGCAGGGCGAGTTGTAGGCATTTTAGGGATAGAGTCTGCTGAATTATAGGGTCAGTGTCTTCTACAAACTACAATCGATATTGCTGTGTGGGGGGTGGGGTGAATCTGCACTCAATCCTGATCTACGATCTCTTCTCAATCCTGTTAGGGACAGAGTCTGCTGAATTTTAGGGAAACTGTGTTCTACAAACTACAATCGATATTGCTGTGTGGTGTGGGATTGGAGATAGGCAGGTGTCAGTGATCCACATCCATTTTTCTGTGTGTGAGCTGCAGTGAACACAATCTTTTTGGGCTGCAGTGAACACAATCTTTTTGGGCTGCAGTGAACACAATCTTTTTGGGCTGCAGTGAACACAATCTTTTTGGGCTGCAGTGAACACAATCTTTTTGGGGTGCAGTGAACAAAAACTTTTTGATGCAGTGAACACAATCCTTTTTGGTGTGCAGTGAACACAATCTTTGTGGGGTGCAGTGAACAAAATCCTTTGTAGGGTGCAGTGAACACAATCTTTTTGGGGTGCAGTGAACAAAATCCTTTTTGGGGTGCAGTGAACAACATCCTTTTTGGGGTGCAGTGAACACAATCTTTTTGGGGTGCAGTGAACAAAATCCTTTGTGGGGTGCAGTGAACACAATCTTTTTGGGGTGCAGTGAACACAATCTTTTTGGGGTGGAGTGAACAACATCCTTTTTGGGGTGCAGTGAACAAAATCCTTTTTGGGGTGCAGTGAACAAAATCATTTTTGGGGTGCAGTGAACACAATCTTTTTGGGGTGCAGTGAACACAATCTTTGTGGGGTGCAGTGAACACAATCTTTTTGGGGTGGAGTGAACAACATCCTTTTTGGGGTGCAGTGAACAACATCCTTTTTGGGGTGCAGTGAACACAATCTTTTTGGGGTGCAGTGAACACAATCTTTGTGGGGTACAGTGAACAGAATCTTTGTGGGGTGCAGTGAACACAATCTTTGGGGGGTACAGTGAACACAATCTTTTTGGGGTGCAGTGAACACAATCTTTGTGGGGTGCAGTGAACACAATCTTTTTGGGGTGGAGTGAACAAAATCATTTTTGGGGTGCAGTGAACAACATCCTTTTTGGGGTGCAGTGATCAAAATCCTTTTTGGGGTGCAGTGAACACAATCTTTTTGGGGTGCAGTGAACAAAATCCTTTGTGGGGTGCAGTGAACAGAATCTTTGTGGGGTGCAGTGAACACAATCTTTGGGGGGGTACAGTGAACACAATCTTTTTGGGGTGCAGTGAACACAATCTTTGTGGGGTACAGTGAACAGAATCTTTGTGGGGTGCAGTGAACACAATCTTTGGGGGGTACAGTGAACACAATCTTTTTGGGGTGCAGTGAACACAATCTTTGGGGGGTACAGTGAACACAATCGTTTTGGGGTGCAGTGAACACAATCTTTGTGGGGTGCAGTGAACACAATCTTTGGGGGGGTACAGTGAACACAATCTTTTTGGGGTGCAGTGAACAACATCCTTTTAGGGTGCAGTGAACACAATCTTTGTGGGGTGCAGTGAACAACATCCTTTTAGGGTGCAGTGAACACAATCTTTGTGGGGTACAGTGAACAGAATCTTTGTGGGGTGCAGTGAACACAATCTTTGGGGGGTACAGTGAACACAATCTTTGTGAGGTGCAGTGAACACAATCTTTGTGGGGTGCAGTGAACACAATCATTGTGGGGTGCAGTGAACTCAATCTTTGTGGGGTACAGTGAACACAATCTCATACTTCTGAAGATTTGAGGGTGCTGCCTGTTCCATACTCCCCCTACTCCTCATCTAGCCTTTTAGGGGTACAAACAATAGTAATTGGGGCCTAGTGTGGTTGTGTACGTGTGATATACATACACTTTTTTTGGATCATATTTTCTATTCCGCTATTTAATCAAAAACCTTTGGGGATCAGTTAAATTGGGGGATAGTCTGTGTTGGTACGTGTGAGAGAGATCCACCTTTCCAAGTTGTTGGGGTTCATCTCATACTTCTGAAGGTTTGAGGGTGCTGCCTGTTCCATACTCCCCCTACTCCTAGCCTTTTAGGGGTACAAACAATAGTAATTGGGGCCTAGTGTGGTTGTGTACGTGTGATATACATACACTTTTTTTGGATCATATTTTCTATTCCGCTATTTAATCAAAAACCTTTGGGGATCAGTTAAATTGGGGGATAGTCTGTGTTGGTACGTGTGAGAGAGATCCACCTTTCCAAGTTGTTGGGGTTCATCTCATACTTCTGAAGGTTTGAGGGTGCTGCCTGTTCCATACCCCCCCTACTCCTCATCTAGCCTTTTAGGGGTACAAACAATAGTAATTGGGGCCTAGTGTGGTTGTGTACGTGTGATATACATACACTTTTTTTGGATCATATTTTCTATTCCGCTATTTAATCAAAAACCTTTGGGGATCAGTTAAATTGGGGGATAGTCTGTGTTGGTACGTGTGAGAGAGATCCACCTTTCCAAGTTGTTGGGGTTCATCTCATACTTCTGAAGGTTTGAGGGTGCTGCCTGTTCCATACTCCCCCTACTCCTCATCTAGCCTTTTAGGGGTACAAACAATAGTAATTGGGGCCCAGTGTGGTTGTGTACGTGTGATATACATACACTTTTTTTGGATCATATTTTCTATTCCGCTATTTAATCAAAAACCTTTGGGGATCAGTTAAATTGGGGGATAGTCTGTGTTGGTACGTGTGAGAGAGATCCACCTTTCCAAGTTGTTGGGGTTCATCTCATACTTCTGAAGGTTTGAGGGTGCTGCCTGTTCCATACTCCCCCTACTCCTCATCTAGCCTTTTAGGGGTACAAACAATAGTAATTGGGGCCCAGTGTGGTTGTGTACGTGTGATATACATACACTTTTTTTGGATCATATTTTCTATTCCGCTATTTAATCAAAAACCTTTGGGGATCAGTTAAATTGGGGGATAGTCTGTGTTGGTACGTGTGAGAGAGATCCACCTTTCCAAGTTGTTGGGGTTCATCTCATACTTCTGAAGGTTTGAGGGTGCTGCCTGTTCCATACCCCCCCTACTCCTCATCTAGCCTTTTAGGGGTACAAACAATAGTAATTGGGGCCTAGTGTGGTTGTGTACGTGTGATATACATACACTTTTTTTGGATCATATTTTCTATTCCGCTATTTAATCAAAAACCTTTGGGGATCAGTTAAATTGGGGGATAGTCTGTGTTGGTACGTGTGAGAGAGATCCACCTTTCCAAGTTTTTGGGGTTCATCTCATACTTCTGAAGATTTGAGGGTGCTGCCTGTTCCATACCCCCCCTACTCCTCATCTAGCCTTTTAGGGGTACAAACAATAGTAATTGGGGCCTAGTGTGGTTGTGTACGTGTGATATACATACACTTTTTTTGGATCATATTTTCTATTCCGCTATTTAATCAAAAACCTTTGGGGATCAGTTAAATTGGGGGATAGTCTGTGTTGGTACGTGTGAGAGAGATCCACCTTTCCAAGTTGTTGGGGTTCATCTCATACTTCTGAAGGTTTGAGGGTGCTGCCTGTTCCATACCCCCCCTACTCCTCATCTAACCTTTTAGGGGTACAAACAATAGTAATTGGGGCCTAGTGTGGTTGTGTACGTGTGATATACATACACTTTTTTTGGATCATATTTTCTATTCCGCTATTTAATCAAAAACCTTTGGGGATCAGTTAAATTGGGGGATAGTCTGTGTTGGTACGTGTGAGAGAGATCCACCTTTCCAAGTTGTTGGGGTTCATCTCATACTTCTGAAGGTTTGAGGGTGCTGCCTGTTCCATACTCCCCCTACTCCTCATCTAGCCTTTTAGGGGTACAAACAATAGTAATTGGGGCCTAGTGTGGTTGTGTACGTGTGATATACATACACTTTTTTTGGATCATATTTTCTATTCCGCTATTTAATCAAAAACCTTTGGGGATCAGTTAAATTGGGGGATAGTCTGTGTTGGTACGTGTGAGAGAGATCCACCTTTTCAAGTTGTTGGGGTTCATCTCATACTTCTGAAGGTTTGAGGGTGCTGCCTGTTCCATACTCCCCCTACTCCTAGCCTTTTAGGGGTACAAACAATAGTAATTGGGGCCTAGTGTGGTTGTGTACGTGTGATATACATACACTTTTTTTGGATCATATTTTCTATTCCGCTATTTAATCAAAAACCTTTGGGGATCAGTTAAATTGGGGGATAGTCTGTGTTGGTACGTGTGAGAGAGATCCACCTTTCCAAGTTGTTGGGGTTCATCTCATACTTCTGAAGGTTTGAGGGTGCTGCCTGTTCCATACCCCCCCTACTCCTCATCTAGCCTTTTAGGGGTACAAACAATAGTAATTGGGGCCTAGTGTGGTTGTGTACGTGTGATATACATACACTTTTTTTGGATCATATTTTCTATTCCGCTATTTAATCAAAAACCTTTGGGGATCAGTTAAATTGGGGGATAGTCTGTGTTGGTACGTGTGAGAGAGATCCACCTTTCCAAGTTGTTGGGGTTCATCTCATACTTCTGAAGGTTTGAGGGTGCTGCCTGTTCCATACTCCCCCTACTCCTCATCTAGCCTTTTAGGGGTACAAACAATAGTAATTGGGGCCCAGTGTGGTTGTGTACGTGTGATATACATACACTTTTTTTGGATCATATTTTCTATTCCGCTATTTAATCAAAAACCTTTGGGGATCAGTTAAATTGGGGGATAGTCTGTGTTGGTACGTGTGAGAGAGATCCACCTTTCCAAGTTGTTGGGGTTCATCTCATACTTCTGAAGGTTTGAGGGTGCTGCCTGTTCCATACTCCCCCTACTCCTAGCCTTTTAGGGGTACAAACAATAGTAATTGGGGCCTAGTGTGGTTGTGTACGTGTGATATACATACACTTTTTTTGGATCATATTTTCTATTCCGCTATTTAATCAAAAACCTTTGGGGATCAGTTAAATTGGGGGATAGTCTGTGTTGGTACGTGTGAGAGAGATCCACCTTTCCAAGTTGTTGGGGTTCATCTCATACTTCTGAAGGTTTGAGGGTGCTGCCTGTTCCATACCCCCCCTACTCCTCATCTAGCCTTTTAGGGGTACAAACAATAGTAATTGGGGCCTAGTGTGGTTGTGTACGTGTGATATACATACACTTTTTTTGGATCATATTTTCTATTCCGCTATTTAATCAAAAACCTTTGGGGATCAGTTAAATTGGGGGATAGTCTGTGTTGGTACGTGTGAGAGAGATCCACCTTTCCAAGTTGTTGGGGTTCATCTCATACTTCTGAAGGTTTGAGGGTGCTGCCTGTTCCATACTCCCCCTACTCCTCATCTAGCCTTTTAGGGGTACAAACAATAGTAATTGGGGCCCAGTGTGGTTGTGTACGTGTGATATACATACACTTTTTTTGGATCATATTTTCTATTCCGCTATTTAATCAAAAACCTTTGGGGATCAGTTAAATTGGGGGATAGTCTGTGTTGGTACGTGTGAGAGAGATCCACCTTTCCAAGTTGTTGGGGTTCATCTCATACTTCTGAAGGTTTGAGGGTGCTGCCTGTTCCATACTCCCCCTACTCCTCATCTAGCCTTTTAGGGGTACAAACAATAGTATTTGGGGCCTAGTGTGGTTGTGTACGTGTGATATACATACACTTTTTTTGGATCATATTTTCTATTCCGCTATTTAATCAAAAACCTTTGGGGATCAGTTAAATTGGGGGATAGTCTGTGTTGGTACGTGTGAGAGAGATCCACCTTTCCAAGTTGTTGGGGTTCATCTCATACTTCTGAAGGTTTGAGGGTGCTGCCTGTTCCATACCCCCCCTACTCCTCATCTAGCCTTTTAGGGGTACAAACAATAGTAATTGGGGCCTAGTGTGGTTGTGTACGTGTGATATACATACACTTTTTTTGGATCATATTTTCTATTCCGCTATTTAATCAAAAACCTTTGGGGATCAGTTAAATTGGGGGATAGTCTGTGTTGGTACGTGTGAGAGAGATCCACCTTTCCAAGTTGTTGGGGTTCATCTCATACTTCTGAAGGTTTGAGGGTGCTGCCTGTTCCATACCCCCCCTACTCCTCATCTAGCCTTTTAGGGGTACAAACAATAGTAATTGGGGCCTAGTGTGGTTGTGTACGTGTGATATACATACACTTTTTTTGGATCATATTTTCTATTCCGCTATTTAATCAAAAACCTTTGGGGATCAGTTAAATTGGGGGATAGTCTGTGTTGGTACGTGTGAGAGAGATCCACCTTTCCAAGTTGTTGGGGTTCATCTCATACTTCTGAAGGTTTGAGGGTGCTGCCTGTTCCATACTCCCCCTACTCCTCATCTAGCCTTTTAGGGGTACAAACAATAGTAATTGGGGCCTAGTGTGGTTGTGTACGTGTGATATACATACACTTTTTTTGGATCATATTTTCTATTCCGCTATTTAATCAAAAACCTTTGGGGATCAGTTAAATTGGGGGATAGTCTGTGTTGGTACGTGTGAGAGAGATCCACCTTTCCAAGTTGTTGGGGTTCATCTCATACTTCTGAAGGTTTGAGGGTGCTGCCTGTTCCATACTCCCCCTACTCCTCATCTAGCCTTTTAGGGGTACAAACAATAGTAATTGGGGCCTAGTGTGGTTGTGTACGTGTGATATACATACACTTTTTTTGGATCATATTTTCTATTCCGCTATTTAATCAAAAACCTTTGGGGATCAGTTAAATTGGGGGATAGTCTGTGTTGGTACGTGTGAGAGAGATCCACCTTTCCAAGTTGTTGGGGTTCATCTCATACTTCTGAAGGTTTGAGGGTGCTGCCTGTTCCAAACCCCCCCTACTCCTCATCTAGCCTTTTAGGGGTACAAACAATAGTAATTGGGGCCTAGTGTGGTTGTGTACGTGTGATATACATACACTTTTTTTGGATCATATTTTCTATTCCGCTATTTAATCAAAAACCTTTGGGGATCAGTTAAATTGGGGGATAGTCTGTGTTGGTACGTGTGAGAGAGATCCACCTTTCCAAGTTTTTGGGGTTCATCTCATACTTCTGAAGATTTGAGGGTGCTGCCTGTTCCATACTCCTCCTCCTACTGCTCAACCATCCTTTTAGGGGTACAAACAATAGTAGTTGGGGCCTAGTGTGGTGGTGTACGTGCGAGATACATACACTTTCTTTTTGATCATATTTTCTATTCCGCTATTCAATTAAAACCTTTGGGGATCAATTCAATTGCGAGATAGTCTGTGTCGGTACGTGTGAGATCCACCTTTCCAAGTTTTTGGGGTTCATCTCATACTTCTGAAGATTTGAGGGTGCTGCCTGTTCCATACTCCTGCTCCTACTGCTCAACCATCCTTTTAGGGGTACAAACAATAGTAATTGGGGCCTAGTGTGGTTGTGTACGTGCGAGATACATACACTTTTTTTGATCATATTTCCTATTCCGCTATTCAATAAAAACCTTTGAGGATCAATTGAATTGCGGGATAGTCTGTGTCGGTACGTGTGAGATCCACCTTTCCAAGTTGTTGGGGTTCATCTCATACTTCTGAAGATTTGAGGGTGCTGCCTGTTCCATACTCCTGCTCCTACTGCTCAACCATCCTTTTAGGGGTACAAACAATAGTAATTGGGGCCTAGTGTGGTTGTGTACGTGCGAGATACATACACTTTTTTTGATCATATTTCCTATTCCGCTATTCAATAAAAACCTTTGAGGATCAATTGAATTGCGGGATAGTCTGTGTCGGTACGTGTGAGATCCACCTTTCCAAGTTTTTGGGGTTCATCTCATACTTCTGAAGATTTGAGGGTGCTGCCTGTTCCATACTCCTCCTCCTACTCCTCATCCATCCTTTTAGGGGTACAAACAATAGTAATTGGGGCCTAGTGTGGTTGTGTACGTGCGAGATACATACACTTTTTTTGATCATATTTCCTATTCCGCTATTCAATAAAAACCTTTGAGGATCAATTGAATTGCGGGATAGTCTGTGTCGGTACGTGTGAGATCCACCTTTCCAAGTTTTTGGGGTTCATCTCATACTTCTGAAGATTTGAGGGTGCTGTCTGTTCCATACTCCTCCTACTCCTCATCCATCCTTTTAGGGGTAGAAACAATAGTAATTGGGGCCTAGTGTGGTTTTGTACGTGCGAGATACATACACTTTTTTGGATCATATTTCCTATTCCGCTATTCAATAAAAACCTTTCTAGGGCAAGATCTTAAATTACAGAAATATGAGGAGACCGTCAAATAAGGGCCGTGGCCTGGGTCGTGGTGCTGCTGGTAGAGCTCCTGTTGCAAGGAGAGGACGTGGTCGATCTGTGCCAGCTACACGCACAAGTGAAACACCTTCCTCAAGTGTGAGTAGGCGACAGAACCTGCATCAGTATTTGGTAGGGCATCAAACGCCCCTAGAAGTGATGAGGCCAGAACAAGTTGAGGCGATAGTAGATTGGTTTGCTGCTGACAGTGCCTCCAGTTCCTTCACATTGTCTCCCACCCAGTCTACTGCAGAAAGGTCAGAGTTGGCACCTGCAGCCAATGTCCAACCGTCTTTCACCTCACCCCCTTGCAAATCAGGCCAGCAGTCTGAGCCCCAAGCCATACAGCAGTCTCTTATTCTTTTTGAGGACTCTGTCAGCAGGGTTTCCCAGGGCCATCCACCTAGCCCTGCCCCAGAAGTGGAAGAGATTGAGTGCAGCGATGCCCAACCACTTATTTCTCAAGATGAGTACATGCAAGGATCATCGCAGCACGTCTCCGATGATGACGAAACGCAGGTGCCAACTGCTGCGGCGTTCAGCATTGTGGAGACCGACAAGGAGGGCAGGGGTGAAGACTGGGTGGAAGATGATGTGGAGGACGATGAGGTCCTCGACCCCACATGGAATGAACGTCATGCAGGTGACCTGAGTAGTTTGGAGGAAGAGGCGGTGGTCGCACAGAGCCACCAGCACAGCAGAAGAGGGAGCAGGGTGCAGAAGCGGAGCGGCCGTGCCCTAGACACTACGCCCGCTACTGCCCAACGCAGCAAGGGAACGAGCGCACCAAAGTCAGCTCAAAGGAGTTCTCTAGCGTGGAAGTTCTTTAGAAAATGTGCTGATGACAGGACACGAGTGGTTTGCACCCTGTGCAATCAGAGCTTGAAGCGAGGCATAAACCTTCTCAACCTGAGCACAACCTGCATGATCAGGCATCTAAGTGCAAAGCACGAGCTGCAGTGGAGTACACACCTTCAAAACCAAGAAACGTCTCTGGCTCATCCTGCTTCCTCTTCTGCTGCAGTCTCGGCCGCTCCAGCCACATCTGTAGTGATACCGGCACCTGCCACCCCGCAAACAGACGATCTGTCAGCAACACCACCACCTGGGTCACCAACAACCATCTCCACAATGTCCCGTGGAAGCGTTCAGCTTTCCATCTCCCAAACACTTGAGAGGAAGAGGAAGTACCCCCCTACCCACCCGCGATCCCTGGCCCTGAATGCCAGCATTTCAAAATTATTGGCCTTTGAAATGCTGTCATTCCGTCTGGTGGGGACGCACAGTTTTAAAAACCTTATGTCGGTGGCTGTCCCACAGTACGTCGTGCCCAGCCGCCACTACTTTTCCAGGCAAGCCATCCCTTCCCTGCACAACCAAGTGGGGGAAAATATCAGGTGTGCACTGCGCAACGCCATCTGTGCCAAGGTCCACCTAACTACGGATACGTGGACCAGTAAGCACGGTCAGGGGCGTTATATCTCCCTAACGGCACACTGGGTAAATGCAGTGGCGGATGGGCCTGAGGCGGATAGCAATTTGGCGCATGTCCTTCCACCACCGAGGATTGCAGGGCGCTTCAGTTTGCCTCCTGTTCCTAACTCCTCCTACTCCGCTTCCTCATCCTCTACCGCCTCCTCATCCGGACAGCGTAACACCTTCACCACCAACTTCAGCACGGCCAGGGGTAAACGACAGCAGGCAGTTTTACAACTTGCCTGTTTGGGGGACAAACCACACACCGCGCAGGAGTTGTGGAGGAGCATGGAACAGCAGACAAATGAGTGGTTGCTGCCAGCGAGCCTCAAGCCCGGCCTGGTGGTGTGCGATAACGGGCGAAATCTCATAGCAGCTCTGGGCCTAGCCGGTTTGACGCACATCCCTTGCCTGGCGCATGTGCTGAATTTGGTGGTGCAGAGGTTCCTTAAAAACTACCCCGATATGTCAGAGCTGCTGCAGAAAGTGCGGGCCGTTTGTGCGCACTTTCGGCGTTCTCACCCTGCTGCTGCTCGCCTGGCAGCGCTGCAGCGTAACTTCGGCCTTCCCGCTCACCGCCTCATATGTGACGTGCCCACAAGGTGGAACTCCACCTTGCACATGCTGGAAAGACTGTGCGAGCAGCAGCAGGCCATAGTGGAGTTTCAGCTGCAGCACGCACGCGTGAGTCGCTCTGCGGAACAGCACCACTTCACCACCAATAACTGGGCCTCCATGCGAGACCTGTGTGCCTTGTTGCGCTGTTTTGAGTACTCCACCAACATGGCCAGTGGCAATGACGCCGTTCTCAGCTTAACTATCCCACTTCTATGCCTCCTTGAAAAAACAATTCGGGCGATGATGGAAGAGGATGTGGCACAGGATGAGGAGGAGGAGGAGGATGAAGAGGTAACATTTCCAAGGCTTTCAGGGCAGTCATTCGCAAGGGGCTCCGAGGGTGGGTTCCTGCACACGCAAACGCCAGGGACGCAATTGTCCAGCAGGGGCACAGTTCTGGAGGATGAGGAGGATGAGGAGGAGGAGGAGCTGGAGGAGGAGATGGAACCATGTTCACAGCAGGGTGGCACCCAGGCCAGCTCATGGCCATCACTGGTGCGTGGCTGGGGGGATACAGAGGACACGGACGATACACCTCCCACAGAGGACAGCCTTTCGTTGCCTCTGGGCAGCCTGGCACACATGAGCGATTACATGCTGCAGTGTCTCCACAACGACCGCCGAGTTGCCCACATTCTAACTTGTGCTGATTACTGGGTGGCCACGCTGCTGGATCCCCGTTACAAGGACAACGTACCGTCCTTAATTCACTCACTGGAGCGCGATCGCAAGATGCGCGAGTACAAGCGCACGCTGGTAGACGCCATGCTGCTGGCATTCCCATCTGACAGCGGGGCCACAGTGGAAGCACAAGGCAGAGGAGGAGGAGGAGGAGGTCGCCAACGCAACCAGGGCACCGCCAGCACCTCAGAAGGCAGGGTTAGCATGGCCGAAATGTGGAAAAGCTTTGTCAGCACGCCACAACAAACAGCAGCACCAGCAGCTCAGATGGAACGTCTTAGCAGGAGGCAGCATTTTACCAACATGGTGGAGCAGTATGTGTGCACACGCCTACATGTAGTGAATGACGGGTCTGCCCCCTTCAACTTCTGGGTCTCCAAATTGGGCACATGGCCTGAGCTTGCCCTTTACGCCTTGGAGGTGCTGGCGTGCCCTGCAGCCAGTGTATTATCTGAACGGGTATTTAGCACGGCTGGGGGCGTTATAACAGACAAGCGCAGCCGCCTGTCCAGAGACAATGTGGACAAGCTCACGTTCATTAAAATGAACCAGGCATGGATCCCACGGGACTTTTCCGTACCTTATGCAGAATAGCAATGGATACCGACCTTACCCACCCATTGTTCCATTTTTGCTCTTTCTCACTCTTTTGGGGTGTACCCTCATTTAAAATTTTTGAAAAGAAGCAGTGTTGGCTACCTCGTCCTCCTCCTCAGGGCCAGATTAATGTAGGGGCTATTGGAGCTGCAGCTCCAGGCCCCTACCTTTTATATAGGCCCCGGGTTGGCCATATTCACTGTTACCGCTCTTCTGTCACTTGTAAACACAGAAGTCTGGCTTCTATGCTCGCTTCCCCAGGCAGCACCCTCAGAACCTCCCCACACAGCGTGAAGGCCGGACAAGGAGGGACAGTTGGCGATGCATGGATGTGTTTATGGGCTTCAGAGACAGCATCCCATGTTGAATTAGGCATGCATGGCTGCACCCTTCCTCCTCTGGGTGCATGGCAAGGCACGGCCCTTAAGGCCCTTCAAAATCCTCAGCACCAAGCCCATGATGCTGTTAATCCGGCCCTGGTCCTCCTCCACCGCCGCTTCCACCTACACCGCCCATAGGTGTGCGCAGCCTATTGCATTAAGGTGTGCACCCCAAAGTTGAAATACACATGCATGTGTTTGCCAGCAGGGAGAGTAATGTATCGGGGCCATGTACCTGTAGGCAAGGAGAAATAGAGCAGAGCAGGTCCCAGGGAGATCTTTCCCATCTCCTCACTGGCAATGCTATGTGCCCTAGGTGATTAGGGTGTGCCCAGGCACACCCAGCACACCCTGTGCGCACGCCTATGTCACCGCCACATCCACCACCACCTCAACCTCCCTCCTACTCCATATGGGCCTCGTCCTTCAGAGATGAAGAAGAACATTGTTTTATTTTTCTGTTTTTTTTTTGTTGTTTTAAGTTATTTCCCTATCCACATTTGTTTGCAGAGCACTTGCCATGCTCTTAATTACGTTTTGCTGCCATTTGCAGCACTCTAGCCCTTTCCTTTGGTGTTTTAGAGCCATTTTAGTGCCTTAAAGTTCGGGTCCCCATTGACTTCAATGGGGTTCGGTGTCCGGGAAAAGTTCGGTAAAAGTCCGGGACACGGACCCGGACTTTTTTTTAAAGTTCGGCCGAACCCGTCGAACACGGACATCTAGGTGTCCGCTCAACCCTAGTTAAGATGTAATTTGTTTCAGATAGCACACTAGTTTTCTTTTATCACATTTATTTATCTCCCAGTGTTCAGGGAGCCCTAGGTGCTGCAATCTATTAGACAGGCTAGCGCATCCTTCACAATTTATCTTTTATTAAGACAGGCTTGTCTCCATTTTGAAAGCGATCACAAAAAAGCTAAAAATGTTAACAATTTAATAATAATGTATAAGCATTAGCTATCTCCACTGAAAACTGCATGTCAAAATGATTAGTAGATCCTGAGATTCAGGTGACTGAAATAAAATTAAAATTTTAGTTTTGGGTACATTTAGACCCAAACTCAACAAGTTCAGACTGCGGCGACACAACTTGGTGGGGCGACCTCGGCGCGACTTGCACGGACTTCATATCATTGAAGTCAATGCAAGTCGCCTCCAGGTCGCCCCAAAGTAGTACAGGACCCTTTTTCTAAGTCGGAGCGACTTTTGTCGCTCCTATTAGAACGGGTCCTGTACTATTCAATGGCGAGCGACCCACTGCGACTTGTCAGTCGACCAAGTCGCCTGACAAGTCACGCTAGTGTGAATGGACCCTTAGGAGCAATACCCATTGGGGGTATTTTAAATCATTTCCTGTTCCCTTGATACTGGCAGAGAAAGTGAAGTGAAACCTCTATGCAAACAACTTTTTTGGTAGAAAAAATGTTTGCTACCTGGAGCTGTTGCAAGGTTCCAGGTTTTGCCCTTATCATAAATCTTCCACAACGAAGATGAACTACACATGCCATCTGGGCGTTACAGTGTTATGTCTCCAAATGGCAGCCAGCATACTGAAAGTTCATTGTATAGTCAGAGTTGGCTTTCGGTATTTACCAGATTTAATATTCTGCAGCCTTTCTAAAAGATCTGTAATTGTTTTGTTGGCCCAAAGGGGTTGATTTACTAAAGACAAATAGACTGTGCACTTTGCAAGTGTAGTTGCACTCATATCCCCCAATATAGTGAATGTGGTGAAGTTTTACTTTGTAAAGAATATCCAATCAGGTGTAAGGAAAAAAAAACACAGCATGTGCACGTGATCGGATGATGGAAATCAGCAGAGCTTCACGACATTCACTGAGCACTTGGGGAATGCAATTGCAACTGCACTTGCTAAGTGCACAGTCTATTTGCCTTTGGTAAATCCACCCCAGAGGATCATTGACGGTCTTACAACCAGGGCTTTTTTCTCAGAGACAAGGTGTAGGAATTCCCCACTTCTGAGTCTCCCTTCGTCTCTGCCCCCTACCCACCTCTGAGCACTGTCTCTTGTCTCCATCCCCTACCCACCTCCCAATACCACCCCTTTTGGAGAATACAGAACCAAGTACTAAGTACTAAGTAAATTGTATGGAATTTGATAGACCCCCCACCCCAGCAACAATAGACTCCCCCAACAAAAACAGACTAACTACAGCAACAATAGATCCCACACACAAAGACAGACCCCCCCCCCCAGCAACAATGGGCCCCGCGCAACAAAATACCACTTCAGCAACAACCGACCCTCAGCAGCAACAACATATTTCCTAGCAGCCAGCATCAATAGACCCTCCAGCAGCCAGCAACAATAGACCTCTCCCTAAACAGTAGATCCCTCCCAGCAACATAAGACCCCAAGCCAACAAAAATAAACCTACCCAGCAACAATAGACCCCCACAAAACATAGATCCCCACCAGTGACAATAGATTCTCCAGCAGCCAACATCAATAGACCCTCCAGCACACCTTGCCATAAAATACATTAAGTGTTGGAGGTACCGGCACTGCGTTCCCTTGCGTTCCCCCTGAAAAAAAAGCCCTGCTTACAACTAAGTGCAAGACTGTATACATCACTTAGAGTCAGTATAAAACACATGTACCACACAAAGACAACACTTGGACTAAATTTTAGAAACAACTCATATATTTTAAAAAATGTAAACTGCTTCCTGCTTTATGAAATATTAGAATACCATGTGCTTTAAAATGAATACCTTCAGTAAAGTGTCAGGTTGTGGCTGTTATTACAAAAAGTGTACAATATCAATGAATGCCAAGAAAGTCACTTGTACATATGGTACCAAATGTATATTACCTGGTTTTGTTATATTTCCTTTGACTGGTTTGCAAAGTAATAGAAAACTTATAACACTTTCCCTTTTCAAAATACCAGGTGTTGGTTGTGTTTTATATCACATTGAATTTACTACATTGCTTTATTGACCAAAATAATTACTTGGTTAAAATATATGTCTTTTTCAGGCCAAGAAGTTAATACGAACCTTACAACCACCTGTAGCAGTTATATACGTAATGAAACATATAAATTCTTCTTATTTGCAGATTTTCAAGTATGTTGGATATTAATGTGCAATATATTTTTTATTTTTACCTTTCTGCTGCCTTTGTCGGTCTTTTTATGTTCTTGGGATGCTTGTCTAGGACAATGCCTGATCATTTACATACCCAATGATTTCATAGCACAAGGGACCTGCTTTGTTTAGCACTTACTTGACTGCCAACATTATTATAATATTCTCACTCTGAAAGCCAGTGAAATCCTTTTCCTCTGGGGCTGAAATATTTAGGCTCATACTTTAAGGCCATATAAAATACCGGGTTCTATATCTGTACTTCAGACTATTTTTACAAGGAAAGAACCAAGGTCAGAGTGTCAGGGCGTAATAGAGGAGAATAGTTACGAAAATATCCATCAGTTGGACAATGGACAACTGTGTGAGGCAGTCGGAGTTTCCTCGTTTTAGGAGTCAGCAACTCAGCACCTGCCTAAATGATCCTGGATGGAGGAATGAAGTATTTTGATTGGTTACTGTCTCACTGCTGATTTATAATGAGGTCTTCCTGCAGTAACAGCTGATGAAAGGTCTACATTAGACATGTAAATCGAGGGGCCTGAAATAGTGGTGCCCCTTAGGCACTGCATCTGTTCTTTTTCCTGTCCCCACCATGCAGTTTGAAGAGTGATCTCAAATACACTAATAACAGTCAATGAGCAGATGTGTGTATACCTAGTACAGAACAGGAACCATGTGCTCTGCAGGGATTTCACAGGCGTCATCAGATGGAGCACAAAAGAAGGGGATATGGAATATATCACGCACCGTAATGTATTCTACAAAGGACAGAAGGGTGACCTAGAAAAAGAGAAAAGCTAGAATGGCTAATTATTATTTAGAGCTATTTTGGCATGCTCAGGGGGAAGTGAGGAAGTCGTATTTTAGTAAAGTTGTTGATTCATTGAACAGTCTCTCAACAGGGGTGGCAGAAAATGACAAAGCATTCAAATTCCAGGTTTCTTTAAAGAAGAACAGATGGACAAACCAAGAAAATTTTTATAACATCTGTAATACTTTAATCAAGGTCTTGCCTCTTTATCAGACAGCAGGTCCACATTATCATTGCCTAAGGCAGGCCATAGACAATGCAAATGTCATTCCTTGGTTGCAGGAAAGTAATTCACATGATTTCCCCCATCAACACAGTCAGTGCTGATAGGGGAATCCCTCCTGCCGAGACATTTCATTCTTGGAGGAGGATCCCATCCCAGCCGGGAGAAGACAGTGATTATTGCTAGCAGCTGATAATCGCAAGCAAAATCCAACAGGCTGGTTGTGCCCAAGCTGATTGATCAAATAACGGTATATTCTTGTAGCACCCACCTAGGTAGGTAGGTGCTAGGCAAAAGCATCTATTGCTCATTCTGCTTATCAGGGGAGCCTGATTTATTAGGTTGCCTGTTGCATATCTCCAGGGGTGGTTCACTGGGTCTGAGGGAGTGTCCCCACTGCATCCAATGAGGTAGCTTGTTGGAAAGTGGAGGAAACCCAGCCAGTGACACATTAGGTGTTATGGCAGTCCCAGTGGGAAGGCACCATCGCAGTGCATCCTGAGATTGGCCATAAATACTGAGGGGACATGAGACAGGGCTTTGGCGGGAAGCAGAGTCCCAGGAGGAGGCTGATGGCTGTCTCTCCTCCTGCTGTGTCTGAGGAAGGTGGTCTTAGGCAGTCGGCCTAATGAACCAGGTGTGGAGCTGAGCTGCAGAAGATTCAGAGTAGCTGACAGTGGAGCTGCTGGCAGAGTCTCTCAGGAAAAACAGTGTCCGTGAGTACTAAGGGACTTGACAGAGGGTTGTCCCAGGAAGCGGGACCACTCCAATGAAGTCAGGGGATCAAGGAGCTAGCTCACACAGAGTGTTACAGTAAAGGGGGTGCCGTGTAGGGAACCCTGAAGAATAGGGACAAAGGGGGTGCCAGGAAGGGCCCTGAAGAGGGATTCACAGAGAAATACAAGTTCATTACTTCTTCTTCACTGCTAGTGACAAGGTGAAGCATTTAGTTATTCAGCAGTCCCAGCAAACTGTGCATAGTTTATTCAAGTTGGAGTATCCCACTCATCCCTTCTCCTATCCAAGTTCTCAATAAAACCAGAAAAAAAATCCCTAGACTGTTTCTTGACTGAGCCAAGCACTTTGAAAATGCTAAACTGTGGTGGTGTTGCTATGGGTAACCCAGGGAAATCCGTATCCAGCAGCTCCCAAGGGAGTAGTGCTACATTCTGCCTGCCCATAGGCAGTTCAAATGTCGGCCGGTTCAGCTTCAAAGTTTGAAGAAAAGTAGCTTCCACTTGCTGAACACTTATGAATGGCTCCTATTACTCTAAATATGAATTTATCACAGGTACTTTCAAATATAAAACATCTTGTTTAAAATTCCAAGAAGCAGTTGCTAGAAAAAAAAAAAATCTGCTTGCTCGCTTCAAATTTCTTGGAAACATATTTAAAGTGTATGTCCAAACATTATTTAAAATTACCCTTAAACTTCCTTCTCACCCTTTACAGCATGTATCAAGCTTTTTTTTCCTCCTTTACCTCATTCCTGTAGCGAGAAATAGCTTTTATCACTATGTGATATCAGATTCATCACCAAACTTGTAAAATTTTTGCAGGGTCAGCCGCACACCTACATAACTACACCTCACAAGAACCCTTTTTCTACACACAGTATGTGTTTTAGCTGTCTGTGGGTGGGAGATGTAATCTGTAACCCCCCTTAAACAATAAGGGGCCACTAGATACCACCCCCCTCCACCCTATGTGAATGAGTATATTATAAATAAAGACACCTATTCAGTTTTTGACCTTTATTAAAAAAAAAAAAAGAAAAAAAAATCCAACATCGTCATCGATCATTAATCACAGCATCCTGCAATTCAGATCCACGTCAATCATGGTTAATAAAAAAAATTCCACGACTAACAGACACATCAGATTCTGTTGCTGACTCACCAAAAATGACACCTCCTGTGGCCCCATCTCTGAAAGGAAGCAAAGGAATGGGGTCTTCCGGGTGACATCACAGCCCAAGTATGGTCATGTGGCATATTTGGTCAGTTTTTTTTTTTTTTCTGTTTTTATGGCTGGGAATTCCTGACCACTAAATGAATTGGTCCCAGGGGCATCACTGGTTGTTCTGTGTTCGGACCAAACCTTGAGTTCATCCCTAATATCTAAGATATCTATTAAGAAAAATGGTTGAGGTATTAATGCCCATACTTACACAAGCTGACCAATACTTTTATTTAACTGCCCATTATTTAACTACTTCCTGTATGCCCATTGTATATAAATGGCCGGACAGGAGCAGTGCCAATACGAGTGGACGTACCCATACATCCCCTCCCCCCCCCCCCTCCGTATCTGCAGCTTGTGCATGCTCCCTGGGAGAACGCAGCCGCACGATCTATGCCAGACACAGGGAAACACTGATCACTGTTCCGGGCCACTATGATCAGCCCAGGTACCATGTGACCGCTGTAGCCAACCAGCGATCACATGAACAGTAGTAAACAATATGTAATTTCCTGGCATCATTGTTTACTACAGCGTGATCTCTGTGATTGGACTTGATGTGGTTAATAATATTTTCAGTGTGTTGAAATACTGTTGGGATGGTGGCACATAAGCCAATCATCTTTTCTTCATTAAAGTGAACTTTAAAGGAAATGAACAGACCATGACATACAATACATGAACAGAGGTGCCTCTGCATACCTTACAGAGAACCTATTCACAGTTTTACAAGTTGACATGAACACATTTCTGGCATGCCACATAATAAAGCAATCATTTTTTATAATGGACCTTTTATCATGAAATGCTGAACATTTTCTGGTATTTCAAACCTGGACTAAAGTGATGATGTACAAATATTCTGTAAATGGTTTGAAATTTGTCTTAAAAAGAATACATTTCTCTTGTTTTTGAGCCATTTTCTGATGTAATAGATGTAACACTAAGGCTCCATTCACACTTGGACCCCAAAGTCCTATGATAAGTCGCACCCTATGTTTCCCAATGAGTACCGTTCATATCTGTGCTTAAATTTGCAATAAAGTCACACTCATCCAAAGTCGCACCAAAATTGCATCAAAGTCACACTGTAAAAATCGCAATGGTAATCTCATGACTTTGAAGTCACAGAAGTGTGAATGGACTCTTGCTCCAGCCTTATTAATAAAAAATAAAGATATCGGCCAATATTTTTTTCTTGCCATCACAAAAACCTCTTTGGGGTTAAAATGGAAGTGAAGGCAAACAGGCAAAAAGTGAAGGCAGACAACAAAATTCTAAGCTGAAAAAAGTAAGAGTGAACTGTCTTAGCTGACAAAACAGGTGTTAGGTTGTGTAATCCAGATATCCCCGCAAGACAGCACAGCCAGCATCTAACCTCACTTTTCTCAACTTCAGATAAACATCATAGTCTGGGGATTGACTAGAGCAGGGTTTCTTAACCAGGGTTCCTCCAAAGATTGCTAGGGGTTCCTTGAACAATGAACAATTTCTGCCCCTCAGGTAAGTTCCCACTGATGCCATTGATCTTTTTAGCTAGCTGTAAGAGGGCAATTCTTCCCAATGACTAAAAGTGCAGGGAGCATTCCACCCACTGACCATTAAACTAAAGTTAGTGTTGTAGATATTGTAATTTTTAGCAGGGGTTCCTGAGACAGGAAAGTTATTTCAATGGTTCCTCTATGTTGAAAAGGTTGAGAAAGACTGGACTAGAATGTGGGCCTGGTTGGGGGCTAATGCAAGGCTGTGCATGTCATGAACAGAGACCTGTCTTTTAGGGAGAGTGCAAGAGATCACCTCGGAGAAGAAAAGAGCAAAAGGTCAGAGAGAATATGACATTTGCAGGAGACCTTGCTTGAATACCTGCCTAGAGCAACCTTCACAGCAGAGGCCCCCCCTTTCACAGGATCCTCAACCCTCCAGCACCTTTACAGTAAAGGCGTCACATCACCCCCCCCCCCCCCCCTTCTTTAACATCAGTGCCCTCAGCCTCTCCTTTCACAGCTGATCCCTTGATCCCCCCATTTTTTCACATCCAAGTTCTCAGCCCCCCCCTTTTTACATTATGGAACTTCATCCCTACCCCTCCTCTCATCAGAGTCCTCATCCCCTCCCCCTTTAAAGTCAGAATCATCAACCCCTTCTTTCAAATTCACATTCTCCACTCTTTTCACATCCTTAGCCCCTCCTCTTTTACGTCAGAGCTCTCCAATCACATTAGTCCACCCCGCCCCATTTTCACATCAGAGACATCAGTCCTTTCCCTCTTTCACATAAAAGTTCACACATTTCCTTTTTTACAAGAGAGTCCTACCTCCCAATCTTCACCACAGCACAGCTTTGCCAGCATGACAGTGGGCAGGGGGCGGACTTCCTTCCTCTTCTGAATGCTTAGAATGCCTGAATGCCATCTGCCCTGGATTAGGGTCATGCGTTTCCATGGTGCTGATGGTCAGCCCACCTTCCTCATGGCAATAGGTAATTCTGTGCAAAAGCACCAGATATGGTGTGGCACAAAAAAGTGGCAACCACCCCAATGAACAACTAGCCTTTGCAGTAAGGTGCACATGTTATGGGATGTGATACCCCTATCAAGCTGAGACAGCACACCAGGGTGCAGTGGCACCCTGGTTGAGAAATGCTGCACTATCCATTGTATGTAGCCTTTCCGTGTTATATTTGTCAGAACGTCGGTCACTTTCATTTAACTAGACAACTTGGTCTTCATGTAAATGTGGAGAAATACAGAGGCATTTACTAAATACTGTTATTACATGTATCAGGCCTATAAAGTTATCTAAATACAATACTTTTGCCACATTGTCTCCATTAAGGAAGCATTTTTTTCATTAAAATCTTATAAACACAGCCTAAAGTGTTTTTGTATGGTAGCTTTCAGGATAATACTTTTGAAGGATCTTTAAAAGCCTTTGAGTTTCAGATTATATTAATTTACTGTTGGGTATGTAATCAATTTAAAACAGAAACACTCCAAACTCTTGATGGTCCAGATGTGGAGGTAGACCCATTGTTCATAATAATTTGAAGCTTTCTTTAAGTAAAGATTGCTGTAGTTTAAGAGGCTTTTTGGGAGGCACCTTGACTGAAGTTGGCAGATTGTCTATTAGGGGGATTGTCAGGAGTTTGGCAACCCTCTGATGTTATCTCCCTGCGGGTGTAAGTAGCTTAGTGGAATTTCTGGGGGCACATGTGGATTCTGGGGTCTCTGAATCTCCCACACCAGCACATCTGTGAGGAATTTACTTGTCACTTTCCATGCATGATAGAGGGTACTGCATCACAGAAACTCCACAGTTATTTCCTGCTCCAGAACCTCTTATGTCAACCTGGCATTAAAGAGTGAGTCATCTGGATTGTAGAACTCATTTTATATAGCCATGTGTTTCATTCCAGTAAAAGACTGTAGAGCAGCAAGGTTGTTGAGCAGCAGTTTTTCTTCAAATTAAAATGAAAATCGTATAAAATGAACAAATTAAAGTAATCTAAAGCAACCAGAAATCATTTGCTGGCTGACACAACTAAGCTGAAATCCAACATCTGATTTGTGGCTACGGGTAACTGTCTTCTGCACATCCTTGTTGGCATTTGTACTGTGTATAGAAGTGTATAGAATACGCCTAAAAGTACCTTAAATCAATTTCTATTTGCAGAATGTACAGGGGTGTTCTCGTACTTCTACAGCTTGGGACAAAGATGAGAAACAGCATGGGCAATATGGAAACATGAGTTATTGACCATAATACATAGGCAACAATCACTGCAAGTAATAAAGAAACATGTAATAAAGACTCATAAAGCAGTGCATTTTTTAGAGAGACATGGATGATAGAGTGTAAAGAAAGCATGAGTAATTGCTTAAAATAAAGCATAAGGCAAGGTTTGTAATAAAGAAGCATCAGGCACTGCATGTAATAAGGGAGTATGAAGCACTGCATGCAACAGAAGTATAACAGTTTAGAAATACCGTGTTTCCCCGAAAGTAAGATCTACCCTGAAAGTAAGACCTAGTGTTATTTTTAGGAAGGGCTGCAATATAAGCCCTACCCTGGAAATAAGCCCTAGTTTAGTGTATAAAAATCCTAGGATGCACTTTATTAGTGTTTTAAATAATGTCCAATGTGTGTTTTTGCAATATAATACTGTGAAATACATTCCTTGCATCGCCGCTCTGCTCTCAGGTGATTCTGTCTTTCTCCTCTCATCCCGGTAGCTGTCAGAGGGGGATCTCAGCCCCTCCCCTCTGCAGTGTAACACAGAAGCGCCAGTATTCGATTAGAATTGTGGAAATACCTTCGATACATCGGCCCTTCCGTGACCCCCAGCTGTCAGCGGGGGGAGAAGAGGTCGGCAGATCAGCTGAGCCCGAAGCGGCGATGAAGAAGGTATTTCACACTATTGTAATCTAATCTACCCTACGCTTTTGTGTAAACTGCAGAGGGGAGGGGCTGATATCCCCCTCTGACAGCCAAGGTATGAGAGCAGAGGATGAGAGACAGTATGAGAGACAGGAGACAGTGGGAGACACAGCAGTTATGTAATGAAGGTATTTTACACTATTGTATTACAAAAACACACACTGGACATATATAAAACACTAATAAAGTGCATCCTAGGATTTTATATACACTAAACTAGGTTCACACTGGATTCTTGGCACACAGGGAGGGCAGAGAGGGACAGGACAGAACATTATAAGACCTACCCCGAAAATAAGCCCTACTGTGTCTTTTGGTGCCAAAATTAATATAAGACCCGGGCTTATTTTTGGGGAAACACGGTAGTAGCACTGGGGGAGATTTACCAAAGTTGGAGCACTCAGAATATGGTACAGCTGTGCATGGTAGCCAATCTGCTTCTAACTTCAACTTGCTCAATTAAACTTGGCAAAAAAACTGGAAGTTTATTAGTGTCTATTCAGAGTTGCACCAGATTTTGCACTCCCCGATTTTAGTGAATAAGCCCCAGAGTGTATAGTTTAGAGGCAGACAGTAATGCTCAGAGGCATGAGGCACTGCATGTAGCAGAGAGCTTTAAGGCGCTGCATGTACAGTGATAAAGTAATGTGTAGCACTGTTTGCAACAGAGAAATGTGAAGTACTGCATGTAATACTAAGGTATGGGGCACTGCATGTAACAGATTGTAGAGAAGTTCTGCGTGTAACAGAAAGAAATGAGGCTTTGCAGGTAACAGGGAGGGGTGAGGCACAGTTTTTACAACAGAGGCATTGTGTGCAGGGGCAGACTGACAACACTCAGGGCCTCAGGACCAAATAAAGAAAGGTTCCTCTGTCAGGCCCCACCACTGGCCCCGTCCTTACATTTTCACATTCAACAATAACCAAAATACAGGAAGTGAAGCAGGCAACTCTAATAGGACCTGGAGGGAGGTCTCTCTCTAACAGAGCCCCTCTCTGTGTGCATTAGAGAGTCTGTTAGAAAGCATCCAATCCAGGCCCCATTAGAGACTACAGTAGAGTCTAATGGGACCTGTAGGGGGTTCTCTCTAACAGAGGCCCTCTCAGTGGCCATTAGAGAGTCTCCGTTAGAGAGAGCCCCTCCGTGTCCCATTAGAGACTACAAAGGAGTATAATGGGACCTGGAGGGGGGTTTCTCTCTCTAACAGAGTCCTTCTCTGTGTCCATTAGAGAGTCTGTTAGAAAGCGTCCCCTTGAAGCCCCGTTAGAGACTACAACAGAGTCTAATGGGACCTTATAGACACTGTTAGAGAGAGATCCCCCTCCAGGACCCTTTGGAGAGTACAAAGGACTGGAAGGGGACTCTCTCTAACAGAGGTGCCCCTTTTAGTGTCTTTTAGAGAGTTTCTGTTAGAAAGATCCCCCTCCAAGGCCAATGAGAGATTACAAAGAAGATGAATGGGACCTGGAGGGGGCCTCTTTCTAACTAGAGTGTACAGTAAACACCTTCTTTCACTCTTGTCCTCACAGGACCCCCTCCTTGTGCTATGGCTCTCACCCCTGCCCCAACTTCTCACAAAGTAGAAATAAAATTGGCACCGTGTAGCACTCCTCCTACCTTAACAATGGGTACTGTAGCTGTGGCTGGCTTCCATATCCTCTGTGGCTTGCTGGCTCCCACGTCCTCTGCGGCTGGCCAGCTCCCGCATCCTCTGTCTCTAGCTTACTCTTGTGTCCTCAGTGGCTGGCTCCTGTGAGTGACTGGCTGGCTCCTGTGGGTGGCTGGCTGGCTCCCTGCAGTGGATGTGTCAGGGTCCCAGGAAACCAGACCACATGGGGATGCAGGTAAAATAAAGCAGTTTTTGGAGCAAACAACAATAAACCAACAGCAAGAGTGAGTAAGTGGGAGCAGGAACAAGCCTGGATTAAGTCCAGATGCAGGTAGTCATCCAAGTTGGGGGTCCAGTCCCGAAACGGATAGTCTGCCGATGCCAGATCATCTGTCGATGCTGGGTCATCTGACGGTGCTGGGTCGAGAGCCAGGAGAGTCATCAACCAAGCCAGGTCATACATAGAGAAACACGGAGAACAGAAGACTGCTAGCAGCACCTTGGATATAGTCAGGTGTGCAGCATTATCACTGTGTGATGCACATGTTCAAGATGGCTGCCAACAGGAGGGCAAGGTAAGACCTTGACAGTACCCTCCCCTCAATGGCCCCTCCTCCACGAAGCAAAAAAACATTTCTGAGGAAAACAAGCAAGGAAAGCGCGGAGAAGGGTGGGAGCAAGAGGAGGGAACCCAGGAGCGCTCCTCGGGACCATAGCCCTTCCAGTGACCTCGGAACAGACGAGAATCCAAGATGCTGCTAACCTCATACTCCTCATGATTCCCCACAGGAATGGGATGAGGGCGAGGAAGTGAAGAAGTATAGCGATTGCAAACCAGTGGTTTCAAAAGTGATACATGACATTGGAGATATGCATGCCAGGTGGCAGGTCAAGGGCATAGGCCACCGGGTTCACCTTATGGGGGATGCAAAAAGGCCCAAAAAAACGGGGTGCCAGTTTTGGAGTGGGCACCATGAGGTTGAGATTATGAGTCGACAACCACACCCTTTCCTAGACATTGTGCAAAGGAGCAGATAAACATTTCCGGTCTGCCTGGAGTTTCTAACACTGTGCAGAGACCCACAAAAATGCTTGAATCTGCTCCCAAGAAGAACCAAGGGCACGAAGATGATCCTCCACAGCTGGGATGTCTTGTGGCGAGAATGGGGAACCCATAATTGGCCATCAATTAAGACATTCTGGAAGATGAGTAGATGGTAGAATTCCTGGCAAACTCTGCCCAGGGTAGCAGATCAACCCAATTGTCCTGATAGTCAGAGAAATTGCTCCAGAGCTTGGTTGGAACGTTCAGCGGCACCATTGGACTGTGGATGGTAGGCCGAGGAGAAGGAGAGCCGAATAGCCAACTGGAGCAAAAGGCATGCCAGAACATGGAGACAAACTGGCTCCCACGGTCTCCTTAGGCATCGTGTTTAAACGGAAGGCCTACCTGGCAAACACGAGGCAAGCTCCTGAGCGGTAGGCAGCCACCTAAACAGAACATAGTGGCACATTTTGGAGAACCGGTGGACAACCATGAGGATAACCGTGTAACCTCAAGAAACGGGAAGTTCCACAATAAAATCCATGGCCAGGTGAGACCAGGGACGCTCCCCATTGGGAATGGGATGCGGTAGGCCCAAGGGAAGGTGATGAGGAAATTTGTTCTGGGCAGAGAACGAACAAGCAGCCGCATACACAGCAACATCAGTGCGGAGAGATGGCCACCAGAACTGACGTGAAATAGCCCAGGACATCTGGTTCTTACCAGGATGACCAGCAGTCTTTGAGTTGTGGTATGTGCGCAACAGTCTGATGTGCAACCCCTCAGGTACAAAACGTTTGCCAGCAGGTCTCTCAGTGGGAGCATCAGGTTGGGCAGCCAAGATCTGTTCCCCAAGAGTAGAGGTTAAATGTGTGCAGATGGCAGCCAGGATATGATCTGAAGGTATGTCCGGTGTCGGCACAGAGTCCTCCCTGGACAACTCAGAATACTGGCGAGACAAGGCATCATCCTTAAATAGGATGACCACAAAGTTAAAACGAGACAAGAATAAGGCCCATCTGGCTTGACGGGAAGTGAGCCTTTTGGCCTCTGAGGGATATGTCAGATTCTTATGATCGGTGAGAATGAAAACTGGAACCACAGTACCTTTGAGCAAGTGTCTGAGTCCTACCAGATTGTCTCCTACGTTTTCTTTTCCACCCATTCATGGCCCTTGTGTACTGTCAAGGTGCCAGGGACCCAGACCACACGGGGATGCAGGTAAGATAAAGCAGTTTATTGGAGCAAACAATCAACGCACAGCAAGAGTGAGAAAGTAGGAGCAGGAACAAGCCAGGGTCAAGTCCAGATGCGGGTAGTCATCCAAGCCGGGGTTGAGAAAAAAAAAAAAAACAAGACTTTAGCACCCCCCCCCCCCCCCCCCAGTACAAACCCTCCTATCTCTGTCTCCCAGAACAAATCCTCCCACGCAGATCCCCCCTCCCAACATAAATTTTCTTCCCTATTCTTCAGAACAAGTTCTCCTCCACCATCTCCAAATCCCTAGTCCCAGCACAATTCCCCCTTCTTTCGTATCTTAGATTGAATCCTCCTTCCCCCCAGTACCCCTTTCAGAATAAATCCTCTTCCAATCCCTAAAATCCTCCATCCCAGCTCCCGATTCCAGTACAAATGTTCTTCAACCCAATTCCCCTTCTCCAAATCCCCCAGCACAAGCCCCCCCCCCCCTCAATCCATCTTCCCAGCACAACAAATCTCAAATTTCTTCTCCCAACAAAGATCCCTTCCACCCTCAAGTACAAATCCCCCTCCTCCCCCAAATCCCCATAGCACAGATTCTTCTCCTCCAAGCACAAATGATGGTCGCCGCAGCCACAAGTTCCAGCAGGTGGCAGGTCCCCTTCCTCGGCCAGGCCCTTGGACCATGGCCGAAGTGCCCGACCGGTCATTCCACCCCTGATTGTGTGTATTAAAAAAGGCCTAAGACTTAAAGCCCAAATCTGGAAAAATTGGAAATTATCCTTTTAGTGGGGCTGTTGTCTAGAGGAGGGGAGAAGCACTTTTATTTACCTGATCCTCGGCTCTCCCAGCAGATGGCACTCCCCCGCGCTCCTGCGGAGGACTGTCTCTCTGTGTCATCATGTCCAGCGCGATGCTATGGACCTTGTATTAGTCTTGATGACATCAGGACTTTAGACTGCTGGAGCACAAGGAATCGTTTAGCAGCGTAGAGAAGCAGAGGATTGGGTAAGCAGATCTTCTTTAAGAAGTCCCCTAGACCTAAAACAGCAATTAACCCTTGCAGTGTGGGTGCAGCCCCACTGCAAGAAATAATTGTCAAATTTCCTGGAAAGACTTTAATGTGATACAGACAAGCATTGTGTATAAAAGTTATGGGATGCTACATGCAGTAGAAAGGTCTGAGTCAGTTTATTTAAGACCTAAAGTGTAATAAAGAGGCATGTTGTATTGCGTGTAGCACAAGGTCATGAGGCACTGTACAATACAGAGGCTTTAAGCACTGCATGTAGTAGCAGAGAGGAAGGAGGCACTGTGTGTGAAAAAGAGGTACAAGGCACTGCATATCATGGAGTATGAATCTCTGTCTGTAATACAGAGGCACTGTGAGTAACAGAGAGGTATGAAACACTACAGGGAATCAGTGCCCCCCACCCACACATACACATACACCCTCAATTTCCTTCTCCCAGTAAAAATTCTCCAACCCTTCTAGCACATATCATCCCAATACAAAAATGCCACCCCCCCCCCCCCAGATCCCATTCTAGCACAAATCCTCTTCCACCCCCAAATACCCCTCCCCAGCATAAGCACAACATCCCCCCCCCCCCAATCCTGGTACAAACTCCCTCCCCCTCCATATTACTTCAGTACAAATCCATGACAAACAGGTGACATCTTGGAAAAAGCCAGGAGTACATATGTTAGTACAGAATCCCAAAGGTGTTACATTCAGACAATTCTAGGTTCTTGGAATGCCATATCCCAACCATAGAACCACATGCATAGAGTTTGCATGTTTTCTCTGTGCCTGTGTGGGTTTCTTCTGAGTACTGGTTTTCTCCCACGCTCCAATGGGATGCTGGTAGGTTAATTGTGGCTCCTATTTAAATTGGCCCTAGTATATGTATGAATTTGAGTTAGAAACGTTAGATTGTAAGCTCCTTGAGGGCAGGGACTGATGTGAATGTAAAAATACATGCAGCATAATTTGTTAGCACTGTAAATAACTGTAATACGTTTATAATAAAGAAAGAAAGATTCTGATAACTTTTTTGGCATGCTTACAGGTGAAATATGTAGACTTAATCACATAATGTTACCTGAGCTATAATTATATGTGACATGTTCTGATAAATCACTCTGAGTTCCCAAAAGGAATATTGTTAAAACTCTCTGACAGGTTTCATGTAACATTGTGAAGTATTCACAGCAGAACTTTACTCATAAAAACTTGATTGAAAAATAATGTTCTTTAGCAAGGAAAATACATTCCACATTAATAATTATGTTACCAAAATTAGTGTGTGCTGCAAATTGCCTCCAGCATTCTTCCTGTTTCTTCTTGCTGGATGCTGCCATTTTGTTGAAGCCTAAAGCTCTGAACAGCAGTAAATCATAAAGCGGAACTAAACTCATTGATTTATTGGTTTAAAAAAAAGTTACATCCCTGGAACGCCAGCAATCCTAACATTTACTTGTGTCCTCAACCAAACTATCAAACCATCAAATGGTCATAATAATGATGGTAATGGATAGGAGGGTATAATTCTGCTTTAAGGCTGTCAGCAGATGGGCCTCTACAAACTCGGCAGTGCTTAAAGTGGAGTTCTGGCCTATTTTGCAACTTTAGTGATTCCTGGAGTGCTCGCTATGCTGATCAACAATTGGGCATTTTCAATTTTTTTGGGGATCCCTTACCTTATTTTCAGGGCATTTTTGATTGTACTTCCTCCTTCTCCCTCCTGTGGCCACGGGCCACCGACATCACTTCCGCCTTTGCATTGCATCCTGGGAGCTGTTTGTCATCACTCCCAGGAGGCTGGAATCAGGAAGAACTGACAGAACACGCCCTGGAATCAGGAAGAAGGACACAGCAGATTACACTGCGGCTTCAGATGCCCACATCCAAAATGGCCGTGCTCAGATAGCGTTTTTCAAAGTAAGATTTTGACTAAAATTCAATACTGTACACCTTGTAAGTATGAAAATAGCGGTTCTGTAAAGGGCAATGGATTAGTATTATAGGAGTATTTTTAGTTAAAAAAGGTATTTGAGGCCAGAACTCCGCTTTAAAAATGGAAAGCAACTGAGCATGCGCAGAGTAGGTTAGACAGTGTATTACTGGATTTTAAACAGTATAGGCTACTAGTCTTAATGTTTTACATAGCTATACCTGCAAAAGGGGCCAGCCTGACGTTAACTAGCAGGACCTAATATTCTGAGTTCCACTTTAACCACTTTAAGACTGCTCACGTTGCTGCTACTGCAGCAAGGTGGCAGCCCTGTGTCCAGCGACGTAGACCCGATCATCGGGGAAGAGTGAGAAAATCCGCCCACTTGTGTAAACAATTCGGGCGGATCTTCTCTGTGACAGACAGGGACAGATCAAAGAATTCAGCATAACTGAACCTGCGATCTGTGTCTGTGTCACAGAACTCCCTCCCCCCCACACACGTCAATAAGCATGAGGCACACATTTAACTCCTTGATCACCAACAATGTTAACCCCTTCCCTGCCAGTGTCATTATTACAGTAACAGTGCATATTTTTAGCACTGATTACTGTAGTAATGTCACTGGTCCCCCCCAAAAGTCTAAAAAATGTCAGTTAGGGGTCCGATCTGTCCACCGCAATATCAAAGTCCCGCAAAAAATCGCAGATCGCCACGATTACTAGTAAAAAAAAACAAAACAATAAAAATGACAAATCTTTCCCATAGTTAGTAACTTTTGCGCAACCCAATCAAAATATGCTTTTTGTGGGGGTCTTTTTTGTAGCAGAAAACAAATTGGCCTAAAATGTTAAAAAATTTTGATTTTTACATTTTTTTGGGGAATGGTATATATATCAGAATGTAAAAAATATTGTTTTTTTTTTTTTTTCCAAAATTGTCGCTCTTTTTTTTCAAAAATTAAAAATCGCACAGGTGATCAAATACCACCAAAAGAAAGCTCTATTTGTGGGGGGAAAAAAGGACGTAAATTTCATTTTGGGTACAGCGTCGCATGACCGCACAATTGTCCGTCACCAGCTCTCTGC
Source organism: Pelophylax lessonae (assembly GCF_965119305.1). Taxonomy (NCBI): domain Eukaryota; kingdom Metazoa; phylum Chordata; class Amphibia; order Anura; family Ranidae; genus Pelophylax; species Pelophylax lessonae. The sequence continues at coordinate 226,714,989 of NC_138773.1, forward strand.
TCAGGGAGCTCTGGGAACCGAGCGATCGGCGGTGTTTGATCGCTCGGTTCTCAGCCTTCAGAACCAGCGCAGGACAGTTGCAGCATAGGCCCGATGCTGTATTCACCTTGGTAAATATGATTCCAAAATAAAAACAAATTCCCATACTCCCCTTTTGAACTTTGAAACAACAGTACACACATTACTTGATTTTTAATCAAATGCTCTTCTTGCCTTTTTTTTTATAACTGCTCATATTTCTTCCATTGAGTGCAAACACTTTTGCTAGTTTCAGATATAGTACTCAACTTTATGGAAAGATCATTTATCTGGAAAACCCTAAGACCTTAGTATGGTAGATAATGTTTCTTATAAGGTACATTACACGTCATTAATAAGCGTACAATATGGAATTTTATCCTATGCAATATGTTGAGATACGATGGTTTGGCTATGGGTCACTTGCAAGCAATGCAAGAGATTGGAGTAGTAATGTAGATGTTCCATGACAATGAGTAGCAGTCACGTAACTGGAAGGCTTCTCTGAAAAACATGCCAACCTTAGCAGCTATGGACAGATAAAGGTCCCATTCAGTTTTCTGAGCTTACTTATACATGTCCCAGGATATTGCTGCGCTTTACTAAACGTGTCATTTAAAACCATTTGAATAAAGACAGCTTCTGGCATGACTCACAAATTATAATGCATAAATTATTACATCCAGGAACACATTTGGTTATACTCAGCGTAGCATTGATGATTGTTTCTAAATTCCTCTAGTAAAGTTTGATGTTATTCCTAGCCATTAACCAGTTCATTCCATTTGTGATAAATACGACAATGATTTTGTATTGTTTACATAGGTTTGTAATGCACTCCCCCAAACTTCATAGAGGAGTATGGGAGGGGGCAGATAGATGGAAGGCCCAGCCTGACACTAAACACACAGCATGGGGGGACCAGGCAAGGGAACAGAAGAAGGGGGGGGGGGGGGTGATTGCCCTCTTTGATGTTAATGGAGGGGTTCTGACACTTATTATGGGATGGCATGCTCATGAGCTCCTGACATTGATAGAGAGAGAGGGAGCACATTTGACATTGTGCTACTGACCCCTTTGACATGGGAAGATTATACTCAAACAACTTATATATATAAGCAGGAGGGAACACAGTTAGCGGTATAATACACACATAAAAGGGTTTGCATTCCATGCCACAAATTGCTGGGTCACTTCATATGCAACTGTCAAAAGGAGTATATTCACAGAAAGGGTAATGATTTGATCTGCTGAAGTAGATTCTTTTTTTAAAATATACACTAATGCATTCTGGGGAAAAAGTCAAATATCGTATGAGAACAGATTATACTTTATGAATGAAAGAGCCTTAAATTATTTAGGCAATGATAGTTTGTCTTATCCCACAAAAATAATATATTGCAGCTTACAAGTCCTTACATGTAGTGACTGCATTCGTTTAATTTTTTTATTTTATTTATTTATTTTTTTTAATCCAATGATCTTGCCCTTTTGATCACTTCTAAAGCCTCACCCCTACTGAACAGCCTTGGTGAACAATGTTAAATATAGGCGCCCCATAAATGTTAGATTGTCACTTGATCTAGCCCAACCCTATGTACAAAGATTAATTTAGAATCTGACCCAAAGAAGGGGTCATTTTCACTCCAGCTTCTACTCACCTTCAATATCCAGTTAGGTTGTAACAGTTTTTAAAATTGAGACTTGCTCTGATTTTCATTAAGCATATGAAGTCAACATAGGCTTTCATGTAAAATATTTACTAATGTACCTTCCCCAAGATCCAACATTGACCAATGCTGCTGCCTCCCTATAATCATCTGCTACAGCAGAGAGCAAAGAAAACACTTAACATTTCTCTAAATAAAAATTTATCTTATTATGACAAGATAGTTACCCGCTTAGAACTGTTAATATTAGAAGACTTCAGGGCTCACTTCAAGTCGAACTAAAAGCAAAGCTTTTTAAAACATTTTAAATTGAGTATGAGGGTTTTTAACCCCCTTTTTTGCCATTTGTGTCCAATTTGGGGATATTTCTCTTTACTTCCTGTCCCATAGCCAGAAGTGAGAGGAAATTTCTCTAAAGTATAAGAATCCCTCGTTGTTACCAGGTCACCAGTACTAGTGTCTCCATTGGATGATTCCCTCTCTTTTCCTGTTCTGGAGACAACCACAAATTTGGGGGTTTTCTTTTACTTTTGGTGCTAATCGTAAACAGGATAAGTAGAGAGTGTGAATATCCCTGAAGGGGGCACAGACACCAATAAATACCTGAGAAGTGTTCTAATCCCACTTGCCTTTATCCAAAACGTAAAAAAAAAAAAAGTTTTCCGGGAGCATTGATAGTTTCAAAAAAACTATTAGATGGGCACCTTAAAGACCAAAACATACAGGGGTATACAATGTACAGTTAACAGCAAACACACACACACACATCATAGGTTGAACTGGATGGACTGATGTCTTTTTTCAACCACACTAACTATGTAACTATGTAACTATGTATTTAGTTAGACTTTAATTGACAGAAAGCAAGGGATGGGAGAATACATTCTGCAATATGCACTGGAACTGCAAGGTATAGCAGCAGAGATACACTGTAGAGAAAGGGGTCAAGTAGGACAGCCCAGCTGGGATGATGCAGATAGCTGGAGGAACATTTGCAGAAGGACTGCTGTCCCCCAAAGTCAGAGAAACTTTGCAAGAAAAAGATAGCAACAACCTCAGTATGAATGTTAGGTGCAGAGAGGTACAGTCTCAAAATGCACCTATGGCTGCCATAGGTAGTAAGCAATAGATTCACCTGCACCCAAACAAACAGCTCCATGGGAAGTGGCCATACAAAATCTGACAGATAGGATGGCTCAGTTCTAGAAAGAGTTTTCTTGTTGAAGAGCAGACAGGAATACTTTTCTGGGGGGCAAGAAGGGGATGCCCCCTGGGCATACACCACCTCGGAAGCAGCCAACAGAGACTGCCCCAACCATATGCAGTGAAAGACAGTAAACTAAAATGCCCCACTGCCAGGAGTCAGATACCGTGATGGTGAAGTGGAATGATTCCCAATCCAAGAACCAAAGAAGTGGACAAAGAAGCTGAAGAGATAGAAATTGCTGATATGACTGGAGAAAGGCCTAAGAACAAACCTCAGTTGAACTTAATTTATGTACTAGAAGGGAATATATGGGCAAAGACGCTGAGAATCCAGTGGTTGCATGTCAAGTTCTTACCTTGCCCTCCTGTTCGTAGCCACCATGGACATGTGCAGACTGCTGCCTCTTAGAGACTCTGATTGCATCATCACTTGCCTGCTGCCTGGGTGTCGCACAGTGATGATGCTGCACACCTGATTATATCTATCATGTAATGGGTTGTAGTCCTTGCCCTTGTGTTAGTGCTCCAAGGTGCATCTTTGCTGGCAGTCTTCTGTTCTCTGTGTTCTTTCGTTTATGACCTGGCTTGGCTGACGACTCTTTTGGCTCTCAACCAGGCATCGGCAGACTACCCGTATCTGGACTCGACCCCGGCTTGGATGATTACCCACTTCTGGACTTGACCCCGGCTTGTTCCTGCTCCCACTTCCTCACTCTTGCTGTGCATTTATTGTTGTTTGCTCCAATAAACTGCTTTGTTTTACCTGCATCCCCGTGTAGTCTGGTTTCCTGGCACCATGACATTGCCCACTAATAGAGGTGATACAGTTATGGCAGTGGCCCAGTCCTAGGACAGATCAAAGCTACTACCAGAAACCAACAAACTGCTGAGTAAATGGTAGACATGTGCAGAACAGAAAAATCTGTTTTGTTTCGTTTCGGATAGATTCGCTATGTTACTAATTTCGGTATGGAATTTGTTTCGTTTGGTTTTGGAATTTGTTTAATTTCATTTCTTAAATTTTGTTTTGTTTTTGCTAAAATTAGTTTCATTTATTGAAGGGGGGGGGGGTTTCTTTTGAACACATATACATTAGTAGGTTCTGCCACCGTCCCTATATATTTGTATTGGGGGTTGCTGGTGCCTCAAACCAAGTAAGGTGGGACTTTACGGGCAAGTGGATAAGTATGCAAAATGAATTGAGGTATATAAATAAATAAAAATAATAATATTTATTACATAAATACTGATTTGATATTTGTAACAAGCATTCGGTGAAAATTGTGCTTGGAACAAGAGCCCAAGTGTGAGGAAGAAAAAGATGATTCAAAGGAATCAGTGACAATGGTGCATCTGGTGACATAAACAAGGATTTTTTCTATTTTCCCATGGATTTTTAAACGGAAAATGATTCCAGAAAATAACCCTACATTTCTGACGCGTTTCGGCTCTATCATGGGCCTTTTTCAAAGCGTTCAGTCACTCAGTCTGTAATCTATGAGAATAATGTAAAATGTAAAGGATTATTAAAGAATCCTCTAAACACATCATGTAACATCTATTGTATATGTCGATAATGCTTAAAGGTACATACACGGGTGTAGCCATTATTTCTGCACAGAAGCTCCTGTATCCGTTCACAATCACAGCGGGAATCGTGTACTGCAAGTAGCCTAGGGTCATATATGTAAGAGGAGTGCTTGTTTTATTGGCAGGAATTCAGTTTGGTCATAGGAGTTTGCAAAAAATATTCCTTCACTTACAGTTTGACAGGCTGGTGGAGTGAGCTTCCTCCAAGGTCCTGGGGATAAGTTCCCCCCTTTTTTCAGCCGGGCTCTTGGTCTATAGTATAATAATAGTGTGTTTTACAAGTAGCGTCTTGTACAGTAATGGGGTGACTTTGCAGTATAAAGTGACTATAGTGCCAAGTTAATCCCGAGATGGATGCTGAGAGTCTTCTTGTGCTTGAACATACACGTAGAGTTTTATACATGAATTAGGGTGACTTTCAGTTTACTGTGACCATGGTGCCAAAGTTTATTCAAGGATTAAAACTGGGAGTTCGTTTGCACTTACGTTTTACTGCTCAGGATTTAAGTGGAAGTGTTCCCTTGGCTGGCGCAGTGTAGGTCCGTCCTCTCCTCTCTGCCTGAGAGAAGTGAGGATTGACTCTCGTTCCCCGGCCTTTTGAAGTCCCTCGCGCATGCGCACTATGCGCTGCACGTAGGCGGACTCCATAGGAGCGTGACGTGGCACCAATGTCTGCGCCTGCGCCGAGTTGATGCGCGCGCAGGTTGCAAGCCCGTTGTTGGGGACGCTCTCTGGCCGCCAACACGGGATGAGGGGCTGTCTTCTCCCCAAAGGGGATTGGTTGGTCCCAGTCAGCCCCTACATTGGTAGGGGCTTACCGTGCCGGGTGTGGTTGCGGGCGTATTGCAGGAGCCGATCAACAGAAGTATGGCATATACCCGTGAATTTACAATATAGTATACATGAACGATCTAAGACAGTTCCGATTTTCTAGTAAATAGTGCGTCCTTGCACATAATAATTCAAAACAATGCAACAAAAGGTGAGAACAAATGGTGATAGTATTTAACAGCAGTAACACACAACTCCACCATAGGTAGCAGTAGGTCGGGGAGGAAGGGTCCCGATTGCCGGGCAATACCATGGATCGCTCCAGGGCCATGTCCGCATGATATCGGGCTCTTAGTCGCTAGTATGGGAATAGAGAATTAATATTATCAAGCGAGAATATGTTGAAACGAATGATCATAGCCAATACACAGGGGGGGCGGGGGCTAGTGGATGTAGGGTCATGGGAGGAATAATTAAAAGCGGGGGGATGGATGGATGAGTCATTAGTCTGTCTTGCCTGATGCAAAGCCTTCAAGAAACGGGCGAAAACTCTCATTTTCGTTTAGGCCAGGTGGTTTTGTGGCCCGGAGGCGTCTGATCCACCTCATTTCCATCTGTAGCAGTCTTTTGTTCCAATCCCCCCCACGGTGCGGTATATGAATCCTTTCAAGTGCTATAAATGTCACTTTAGGCATTCTGTTTTTGTGATAGTGGGCAACATGCCTCCCGAGGGGTACGTAAAAATTGCACAATTGCATACTGTTAATGTGTTGATTGACACGTTTACCAAATTCTTGTTTGGTCTTTCCTACATAGTAGGATCCGCATTGACACCTCATGAGATAAACAGCCCCTCTTGTCCTGCAATTTGCAAAGTGTCGGGGTTTGAAGGGCTCTCCGTTAGGGAGTGTTGTGTTTACACATTTTTGTATGACACTACATTGTCCGCAATTTCCACACGGGAATGTGCCCATTTGTTTGCAGGGATCTTTTCTAGTTTCCTTATATTCACTGTGAGTGAGTGATTGTTTCATTGACCCTGCTTTACGAAATGTTATTTGTGGGTTTTCCGGTATGAACAGTTTTACCATGGGGTCTTCTTTTAGGATCAGCCAGTGTTTGGTGATAATCTTCTTTATTTTTTGGTGGTCGTTCGTGAACCTCATGATTATCCGGGTTTTGTTCTCCTGCTCAATGGGTTTCTGTCTGTTTTTGTTTTTGAATAAGATGTTATGTCTCTCTTGTTTCTTTACCCTGTTAAACGCTTTTTTCAGGGTCGTCTTTGTGTAGCCCCTTCTCATTAATCTTGCGGTGAGGATGTTTGCCTCTCTCTGGAAGTCTTGTTCAGTAGTACAGTTTCTTTTTAACCTAAGAAACTGGCTGTATGGAATTGCATTCTTGAGTGGGGTGGGGTGGAAGCTTGACGCATGCAGTATGGAATTTCCTGCTGTCTCCTTCCTGTATAAGGTTGTCTTCAGGAGTCCATCTTTATCCTTGATGATCCATGTGTCCAAAAAAGAGATTTTTTCTTTGTCGTAGTTGAGGGTAAAAAACATATTATACTCATTATTATTCATGGCTTGAAGACATTTTTGGATCATGCTTTCCGGTCCTGTCCATATGATGAATATATCATCTATGAACCTTTGCCATACGATGATGTTATTGGCAAAGGCGCTATTTTCTTCTTTGGCCAAGAAATCCTGCTCCCAGGCTCCGAGGTATGTATTGGCATAGGAGGGGGCACAGCTTGTGCCCATTGCGACCCCACATGTCTGCAGGTAGTAGGTGCCATTGAATATGAAGAAGTTGTTGTTTAAGATGTAATCCAGCATCATTACTATAAAATCATTAAACTTTTTGTCGTGTCTGCTTTGTTCCTCCAGGGTTTGTTTGATGACTTCCATTCCTTTTTTGTGCGGAATATTATTGTACAATGCTTCTACATCGATTGTGATGAGAAAAGCTTTGTTTGGTATGGTAATACCGTCAAGAATCTGGAGGAGGTGTACCGTGTCCCTTGTGTATGAGGGTAATTTTGTTACGTGGGGTCTCAGGTACGCGTCTATGACTTTACTTGTATTCTCCGTGAGATTACTATTTCCCGATATTGCGGGCCTACCCGGGGGGTTGTTTCTATCCTTGTGGATTTTAGGTAATGCATAGAAGGTCGGGGTTCTTGCATGTTTGGTCCTAATGAATTGCCAGAGTGTTTGTGAGATCATCCCTTGGTTCAGGGCTCCATCGATTTTTTTATAGAAGTCTTCTTTGTATGACTCGACCATAATGGGCAGTATCTTCTTGTAGCATCGTGTGTTGTCCAGAATCTTCTGGCACATCGCTTTATAGTCCTCATTGTCCATAAGCACAATGTTCCCCCCCTTATCGGAGGGTTTTATTGTGATTGATTCATTGCTCTCTAGTTCTTTTAGGGCAACTTTTTGTTTTGCGGTGAGGTTTTGCATAGTGTTATCTCCTTTTAGTTTTTCCAACTCTTTAGTTGTTTCCCTCACGAAAAGGGCTATTGCCGGGTTCTCATTTAATGAAGGAAAGATGTGTAATTTTTTCTTGAAGACAGGGCGTTGTGCTCCTAGCGTTTCTTCTACCTCCTCCTCTTCGCTTTCTGCAGGCGTGTCCTCCTCTGTCCAGTCATCTATGGCCCCTTCTTCCAGTAGAAGATTCAAGTCTCTAATAGCCCTAAATTCGGCTGCTGTTAGATTCGTTTGTGGCGCTTCGATAATTGTTTTCTTATTGTATTTCACTTTTAGAAGTAGGTTTCTAGCAAAGAGATTCACATCCTTGATTGTTTCAAAGGTGTCTGTGCCTCTGTTGGGGCAGAAGGAAAGTCCAAGTGATAATACTTCCCTTTGGTGTTTCGTTAGAATATGTGTGGATAAATTAATGATTGTCAAGCCTTCTTGGTCCATATGATCTCCTCTTGTGTTACTTGGTGGATTGTTTCGTTCTCATCTTTGTGCCTAAAAAAGCCAGAGGAAAGAGGTAACCCATATAAATCAGAGCCAGCCATCTCTACATTAAAAGTGAGAGATAATGAGTACTCCTGAAACGGAGGACCCACCTACAGGGAACCTAGTTGGAGACGGCTGGAATAGTCTGATGCTGGACATCCTGAAGAGTTTCCAAGGTCATGAACAACAAGAGTCGGACGTTCTCGCACTATTCAGTACACTAAAGAGACACCTGGAACGGAAGTCAGCCCTGTTTTGGCACATTAAATCATTTGAAAGATATGTGAATGACATTATGGGGTATATATACACACACACATATATGTATATATACACATACACACATACAGGTGTGATAGGAGCGGAACCCTATCCCTGCAAATAATTTCATTAGCGCAGGCATAGGGTTCCGCTACTTTCACACCTATATGTGTGTATGTGTATATATACATATATGTGTGTGTGTATATATACCCCTATACAGAAGTTCAGATGTCATGCCTGCCTCCAAAGATGGCCAAAAAATGCACAATAAACGCCTGCAACAAAAACGCCCAGGTGTGTTGTTGCAGGCGTTCCTTGTGCATTTTTTGGGCGTCTTTGGAGGCAGGCATAACATCTGAACTTCTGTATAGGGATATATATACACACACACATATATGTATATATACACATACACACATATAGGTGTGATAGGAGCAGAGCCACATCCCTGCAAATAATTTCATTAGCGCAGGCATAGGGTTCGGCTACTTTCACACCTATATGTGTGTATGTGTATATATACATATATGTGTGTGTGTGTATATACCCCTATACAGAAGTTCAGATGTTATGCCTGCCTCCAAAGACGCCCAAAAAATGCACAATTAACGCCTGCAACAAAAACGCCCAGGTGTGTTGTTGCAGGCGTTTATTGGGCATTTTTTGGGCATCTTTGGAGGCAGGCATAACATCTGAACTTCTGTATAGGGGTATATATACACATATATGTATATATACACATACACACATATAGGTGTGATAGGAGCGGAGCCACATCCCTGCAAATAATTTCATTAGCGCAGGCATAGGGTTCCGCTACTTTCACTCCTATATGTGTGTATGTGTGTATATATACATATATGTGTATGTGTGTGTATATATACCCCTACACAGAAGTTCAGATGTCATGCCTGCCTCCAAAGACATCCACAAAAAAGCCCAATAAACGCCTGAAACAAAAACACTCAGGTGTGAAAGGAGCAGAGCCCCATCCCTGCTCTACTGTAATTCTAAGACAAACTATGTTTTTTTTTCTGGTTCTGGACATGCTACAGAGCTGAAACATCACAGGTACACTTTTTAGACCCCCCCCCCCCCCAGACACTAAATCCAAAGAAATCTCTTTTTTTTTTTTCAATAATTTTTTTCAATAATTGTCTCTCTATCAAAAACGACAATTTTTAAGAACTTTTTTTTGTGTGATTAATAGTCCCTGGGGCATGACCCAGAACCCTATGCACTTTTTAGGGGCATTTATTGGGTTTTAGGGCTTCAAAATTGTGTTTTTTGATTACTGAAGTTCGGGTCCTATTGATTTCAATGGGGTTCTGGAATCCGGACCCGAACTTTCGGGAAGTTCGGGTGTTCTGGTCGAACTGAACTTTTCAAAAGTTCGATCATCCCAAGCAGAGACCTCAGCTCAAATCGCCATTGCCAAGGTGTCTGGCTCTCCTGGTACAAAAATCTGTAAATTCTGTAATAGCTGCTGAGAAAGATTCCCTACCTCCAGACCCTTTGTTTGGGTGCAGGAAAACACTAATCAAGTATCCAGATCAGCTAACTTATTTAGGCATCGCTTATTATCTAGTTTTCATGTAACAGATGTTCTCTTAGAGTTTTTTTTCCCTTTCCCTATTTCTCAGAAATCCAATATTTCTGATCTAGGTTACAATGACAATGAATCGATGTAAATGCACCATGGAAAGTACCCTTATGTCACATGACTTCTTCAGGTTCATGGATCATCAGGTAACAAGGGAAGGATAAGGAAGGATGAAAGTCCTGAAATGTCTACCAGAAAAAGTTATGTAAGGCAGCTATATTTGTACCATGCATTCACTGTTATGTCATACATTATGATGAGATGTATCAGTAAATTGCTCTTATGTACTTATGATTCCACTGTTTATTTGCCAACCGTTCTCACACACCTCATACAAAGTCCCGCCTTCCCCCCCCCCTTCCCGTTTTTTCTTGTCAGTAACATTTAGCAAATCGGCTACATAATATTAATGTCTAGTTCATGGATCTTAGATTATATATTATACATTATACTCATCATTACCTTTTTTACCCAGTATGCCGTTTGCTTTACACCTGGTACTAACCATGTTACTCCCCTTCCCCTTTATATATTTACATAACTAGGGATGGAGGCACTTAGTTCCTGCCTCATTTAAAGTCCTAACTTTTTAAATTCAATTTTGTTTTTGTTTTTTGTTTTGTTTTTTGTCTTTGATATGTAAGGCAGCTGTCTTATTTCTTTCATGACCTATTCCTTAAAACCTAAACCACTTGTAGAAATACTAGCTTACATTTAGTAGTATATAATTTACTAGGTTATTTTAATTAGATGTTCAATTTTCTCATGTGTAAAATTACGTATGTGCATTTTTTTCTACATGTAATGTAAGGAAAGAGCTAAATAAAACTTATTAGGGAACTGTCCTCTACATAAACAACTAGTAATTTTGTTTCAGGTGTCTGCAAATACCAAATCCCTGCCAGACGCTATGCAAGATTGGGACCTGTGATGATCTAGGAGTGCAGAGAGGAAGCACAAAGAGGCCAATTACATGGAACCCAACACATGTGCGTTTATTGAGGAGCTTGGGGGTACAGGAGGGTTGGCGTTTAGGCACAGCACAGAGGAACAGTACACAGAGTAGTAATGGGCACGACAACGGGAAATTATGCTTGGATTAAAAATTTGGCACAGCAAGGGGGAGATAATCCTCACGGCAGCAGAATAGCACTGCAAGGGTTCTTTTTTTTTTTTTTCAAATATAATTTTTTATTTTAAAACAAATCAACAATTACATAAAAGAACATACAACGGAAAAAAAAAAAAAAATAATGAGTACATTCACAATCAAAACATCGTACCTCGCCTGGTAAACGTAAACAGTAAATATATATCATCTATGCTTCTTCTCATAAACTCACAAACGTATCCATGGATTAATACCCTTTCTTAATACGTGACACAGGATTGGTTAAAAAAAAAAAAAAAAATTTGTCTCTTGTCTGGGGGACCATCCACCATCTCCACTCACTACTGCAACAGGGCCGCACCCTCATCAGACAAAACAAAATTGTTCCAGAGCTCCCAGGTCTCATGATGATACAACTCCCGCTTACCATGTGATGTCAGCACCAGATCTTCCATTTTATTAATAATCTCTACCCTCCGTAGCCAGTCTTTTACTGTAGGAGGGCTTGACCTTTTCCACAACGCAGGAATACATGCCTTTGCTGCGTTAATTAAGTGACACACTACCGATTTCTCGTAACGTTGTCTAGGAATATGTGACAAATGAAACAGGAAAAAGGCTGGATCTTCCTGAATAGGGAAATCCGTAAATTTTTGCACGATGGCTCTAACCTCAGACCAATATTTTGAAAGTTTCGGGCAAGACCAAAAAATATGAAATATTGTTGCGTCCACCCCTCCACAGCGCCAACAGTTTGCCGATACGTTCGGGGAAAATCTATGAAGTTTATGAGGTGTATAATACCACCTGGTTAATATCTTGAAATTGGTCTCTTGAGTTTTGGTACAGATAGATGTTTTAAAGGACAAAAAAATGATATTCTGTATTTGCTTTGGTGTGAAAGTGCGGTTCAGGTCAGCTGCCCATTTAATTAAACACCGTAAAGAGAGTCTATCCAACGGGGTTATTAGTAAACTGTACAATAAAGAAAGCGTATGTTGTAGTACCCCTTCTTTCAGGCAGTATTCTTCAAATTTGGTCAGACTACGTGCAAAATCCATAGGTTTTGGTAGTGTATGTAGAAAATGGTGCAGCTGTAAAGCAGACCAGAAAGTAAGTTGAAAGTGACCTTCCGCTGCCATCAGTGTCTCCAATGTCGGCCAACTGTCCGATATCAAAAACTGGAAGGCTCGAGCATATCCGGATATACCCATCCTCACCAAATCTGGTGACGAGAGGCCCGGCAAAAACCTTGGGTTCCCGATCACAGGGAGTAGTGGAAAACACGAAGAAGATAAAAAATTCCGCATCAGAGCTTGATGGCCTATTCGCACCGTGGTACCCACAAGAGGGTGAAGACGCATTTGTGATGGTAAATCTGGGTAGCACCAGAGAGCTCCCTGAAGCGGAATATTCGCCTGTGCCTGTTCTATGGTGACCCATAATTTAGATGCTTGATGTCGGCACCAGTCCACCACCCTACTCAGGTGGGCTGCCTGGATATACTTCTGTATGTCCGGAAGGGCTAACCCGCTGCAAGCTTTTGGTAAGGTCAAATGTGTTCGTGATAGACGTGGTCTTTTCTGCGCCCAGATAAACTTGACAAAGAGAGAGTGGATCAAGTGGGCATATCGGGCAGGTAACCGCACCGGAAGAGCTCTGATCAAGTAGATATGTTTAGGTAATATACTCATCTTTATCAGGTTGCATCTACCGAACCACGAATGCAGACCCATCTGCCACTTGTCCAAGAGGGTGCGAGTCTGCGTAATCAAAGGAGGGAAGTTCAGTTCATAGACCTTAGATAAACATGGTGGAATAAAGGTACCAAGATAACGTAGGGCCGAGTCTGTCCATCGAAAGCTAAAATTCTTTTGTAAGGTACGTAGAAAGGACAATTTAATCCCTACTCCCATCGCCTCTGATTTGCTAAAATTAATCTTGAAATTTGAAAGGGTTCCGTACCTGGTCAGCTCACATAGTAGATTAGGCAAAGAGACGTTCGGGTTTGTCACAGAAAACATAAGGTCATCCGCGTACGCGTATATCTTATATTGGTTTCCGCCAACTTTCAATCCCTGAACATCCGGGTTCTGGCGTATAGTGCAAAGGAAGGGTTCCAATGAGAGAACAAATAAAAGGGGAGATAAGGGACAACCTTGCCTCGTGCCGTTATTGATAGGAAAAGGCTCAGATAAGAGACCATTCACCTTGACCTGTGCAGTGGGATTTGTATATACACTCGTGATCCACTGCAGCATATTACCTCCTAGACCTATATATTTAAGGACCGTAAACATAAAACGCCAATTCACCCTATCAAAGGCTTTTTCTGCGTCTGTATTAATGAAAACACTCGGAGTTCGGGAGGCATTAGCCGCGTGTATCAAGTTTAATACTTTAGTGGTATTGTCCCTAGCCTCTCGACCAGGGACAAAACCCACTTGATCAAGATGCACAAGGTCAAGAAGATGTGAGGCTAATCGATTGGCCAGTATTTTGGTAAAAATTTTCAAATCAATATTAAGTAAAGAAATAGGTCTATAGCTCCCACAAGATGTAGGGTCCTTTCCTTCTTTCAAAATAACCGTAATATGTGCTGCCAGGGTGTCCCTAAGTAGCTTGGAACCCTCCCTTGCAGAATTATAGAGTCTGACCAGGTACGGGCCCAGAATAGCAGAAAAAACCTGATAATATTGAAGGGTATAACCATCTGGGCCAGGGGCCTTCCGCAGCTTCATAGCACCTATGGTCTGTTGAACTTCCGCTAAGGAGATTGGCTCGTCTAACTGTTCTCTAATCTCAATAGGGAGTGTAGGGATGCCAGATTTTACCAGGTAGTCTTCTATTGTCGAGGTAGAGGTTCTGGCATCTGTCAATGAATACAGTGTAGAATAAAATCGGCCAAATTCTTCCACAATCTGTTTAGGAGGGGTCAACTTCTGGCCTTGCATGGCACTGCAAGGGTTCAACATCCATGGAAATATGACACAGCAAAAGGGAGACAGTCTACAGGGCAACAGTAAGGCTCAACAATGGGCAACTATCCTCTGGGAGGTAGTATGGCACAGCATGGGTTAAAGAGGAAGTAAAGTCTGTTGATTTTTTTTTTTTCCTTCCTGGAAAGTAAAGGCATAATGTGCTAGTATGCATCGCAAACTAGCACATTATGTGACACTTACCACCAAATGAAGCCCTCCTTGCCCCCTGGAGGCCGCATCCATCTTCGTCCTTCTTCCTTCTGGGTCTGCGGACTCTGACTGTGCTACTGACCGGAGTAGAGTGACATCACTCCCATGCATGCTTGTGGGAACCGCCAGTCATGGCAATAGGGTCTCAAGAAATGGCATGGGCGGCCGTTCCTTCAGAGTGCATGCGCCGATGATTTCATCGGCTGCATGCAATGTAAATATCTCCTCAGCTGTGCAAGTTTTGGAGATATTTACAGTACCTATAGGTAAGCCTTGTTATAGGTACTGTGACAGGACAGTGAGGTTTACAACCACTTTAAGCGTCCCTAGAAAACAAATATTGCACAGCAGAAGGGAAACAGTTCAAAGGGCAAAAGTAAAGCATAGTAAGGGTAAAGGATCCTCAGAGCGGAAGGTAATATTGCACAGCAAGGGCAATGATCCTGTGAGCAGTAATATTGCACAGTGCAAGTTAACAGTCCAGGGAATGACAATAGGGCACTGTAAATAAGGACAGGCGGGTTCAGGGACTTATGCTTAGGATGCCTGATGGCCCAGGAAGTGCAGGAATGGCAGCATAGGGTCACTCTCGGAGGCTCAACCTGAATCTTGGGTCCTTACGGGCACAGGTACCATACAGGGCTGGGAAGCAGGAAAAAAACTGGGACTGTTTCCCTAGCTCAGGGCACTATCCAGCAATCCTAATAATCTGAAGCTTAGCATCAGATTGCCGGGTAACAGGCTTCAGCCCCCCCCCCCCCCCACCTGCACAGCCGCATTCAGAGCACTTGTCAGGGCAAGCTCTTCATTCTCCAGTGGGGCACAGAGTGGGAAGAAGAGCGTGCTGTGCCCGCCAGACCCTGGCTCTTGGGGGCAGAAAGTCTGTGGCCCATGTTAGGAGATCAATACGCTGGCCACAGCAGGGTATCAGACAGCCGGGTGCCTTGCGCACAAGAAGTGTGGATTGGCAGGAACTGTGTGCGAGGGGCCCAGTGTTGGCTGCATGACTCCCTGCTCATATGTGGCCACAGGAGAAGTGGGGGATGCTTGAGAGTGAAGGGGGAACACCACGTGCTGTGACAGGACCGTTTTCATTTATTCACTGCAATCCAATCAGTAAGCTCCATTTATTATATTGACAGCACTGTGCAATACAGTAACTTCTGATTGGCTAACTCTGCTTTCCTGTTCTCTACCATGCTGCTGTGTAGGAATTGCAGTAGGCAGTCGAAATACAGACAAAGGTACTATTTATAAGCCCATATGAGTGTTTGAATGTGCACGGAAATTGAATAAATGTGTCTTTTACACCTACACTTGTTTAAGACCAGCTAAACTCAGAGTTTAACCAGTTTACTAAATTCATCATGTCCAACCTGTGAGCAGCATAAACTACAACCTGCAAATATAAAACACCTGTTAAACAGGTGAGCAACATTAATAACTTGTCATATAACATGTCATCGCATTAACCCCTGCTCTGTCTCAGTAAAGGGATATGACATAGTGTGATTTTTCATTCAATTGTAAACAAAATATCAGCTTACAAATGCTAAAGATCCTTTCATTAGCTCCAGATGACAATTCCAAGGAAAAATACTAAAAATATAAACGGAAAGTGCAAATTCTTATGACTGGTCACCTCATTTATCACAATTTGGTACAGGTTATTCAGCTATAGAATTTCTCGGCTACTCTTGCTAACAGTGTAAATTTGACCCCAGCTAAAAGAGCTTTAGTAATTTCAATGAGCATATTTTTAAAAACTGAATGAAAATACATGAACTAGTCCTACCCCCGTCAAATTCCATGTGTCATTTTTCTAATGCATACGACCTAATATGATCTTTATGGTCATTTTACCCTAATGAAAAAGCACTAAAGTTAGACCCTGAACCTGCAGGACATGAACTCTAGCAAAGTTGTGGCTTGCTTTTGTTCAATAACAAGGAAATAGGGGGGGGGGGAAAGGTGGAACTTTAAATGAGGCGCACGATGGGAAAGTCATGCGTCTCCATCCCTGTTGATTAGAAAATAAAATAGAGGTTGGGACTTTATATGAGAGACACGACACTACTGCCATGGTAATGGTAACATATTTATTTACACATATGATATAAAGCATATGACATGACATGTACATTGTATAAAACAGTATAAATAGCAGAGCTGGTACATGATCCCCAAATCCAGATGCATGACAATCACATAATATAGTATAAAGGAGTAAACATTGATTGAATGAAATCATAACAACATCAAACTCGACGCGTTTCGTGGACTTAGTATTGCCACTTCCTCAGGAGTAGTTGTATGATATAGATCTATAAAAGATATATGTATATCAGTATAAGTAAATAACATCAATGGAGATTGATAGGAGCTGGAAGGGGAAGTAAGGGAGGAAAAGGGGGGGGGAACAAAAACCCCCGATCTCCCAGAACTTACATGTCAGCTCTGACTGCAATTGGAGCTGGAGGTAAGACCTGACCCTTGGTGTCTCCCACGGGAGCTGAGGGCGTACAGAGGCAGGCACATCAGGCAAACCACGCCACACACCAGGGGGAGCGTCAATAGAAGTGCATGAGTTAAAGCTGGTATCAGCATGAAGGAGAATCTAAAATTGATAAAGGGGTTGTAGGATGAATATATAATTAGATGTTATATGGGTATAAGTATATGTTCAATATGTGATGGGAAATGTATGAGGTAAGGATGGTAGTCAAGTAAAAATCTAAATTTAGATAAGTAAAATTATTTACTAATTGTGTACATATATATATAGTAGGTATACTACTTTTTGATGCATGGTATAAATGCCTAGAGTAAAACTAGTAAGAGTATACAGTATATAGTAAATGAATGTATTATATATATATATATATATATGTACTTGATAACGTTCGTAATGATGAATTATATAATGGATATTGTCTGGGTGTAAGTATCTAGTAAATGTACAATAGAGGATATATGAGGTGAAGCTGAGTAAGCCACGTAAAGAATATCTAAATTAGATTGATAAGAATATTTATTAATTATATGTATGTAGTAGGTATGATTGCTATCTAATGCATGGTGCAAGTATGTAAAGTACGACTGGTGAAAGTATGTGTAGTGGTGATAATAATATGTGTAGATGCTTGGTGATGATAGATAATAATACTAGCATAAGTGTGGGTGAAATATAATAGATGTGATTGAGGATGAGGGAAGGGTGAAAAAGTGATGGCAGCACAGAAAAAAAGTGGAAAGGACTCAAATGAAAAGTGTGAGGTCAATGGTGGATAAGGACCCCAAAGGGGAACCGGAAACCAACAATGTGCAACATGAAAAGTGTGAACAAAGAACATTCAGCAGAGTAAAGTGTAAGTGTAGTGAGATGAGTTTACCCAAGAATAAAAGGTAAAGAGAGTGTATGAAAGAAACACCAAAAAGCGCATTTCCGAGCTCCAGAAAGGCATGTGCCGTAGCCGCCAAGGTCATCACCTCATGCACACCCAGCGTCACGGCAGTGCATACAAACGGGGTCGTGCGGGAACGTCAACCGCGCTGCAGAGCCGTACCGCAGGACACCTAATATGTACTGAGGATGGAAAGCAGTCGTCAGCGTGTTGGCGCCAATTTTGTGGGCGTTGGCCTGTGGGTTCGCCTGTCACCTGATGTCCCCACTGGGAGCCGCGATGTGTGCCGTAGTCCTACCTTCTCCCCCTCCCCTTTTGGCGCGGAGGATTTGGTGGGCGGAGCCGCCACACATCGGCGTCACGCCCTGCGTCGGCATGTGACGTCAATTGGCGCCAACAAGCCAACGACTGCTTTCCATCCTCAGTACATATTAGGTGTCCTGCGGGACGGCTCATCTCACTACACTTACACTTTACTCTGCTGAATGTTCTCTGTTCACACTTTTCATGTTGCACATTGTTGGTTTCCGGTTCCCCTTTGGGGTCCTTATCCACCATTAGAAAGGTAGGGGTGACCAGCGCTATGGAGTGTAGACCTTAGACAATAGTGAAGGTGTAAGCTGCCAACAACCAAACCCACAGGGGGTTAAAGTGTGAAATATGTATGAAAGGAGGTTGTAACGGCGCTACCTTAAAGTGAATAAGTGCTTATTGTATGTGCCAACTTAAAACAAAGTGCCAATAAAAATTGTGTCATAAAAAACCATTTAGTTTAAAAATAAATAAAGTGCACTAGTGATTTGTGGTGTGACCAAGTTAGCTGGTTAATAAACTGGGCCCATAAGGTGCAACTCAGTAAAGTGCAAGTGCTGTGCTGCATATACTGGACGAGTAAGAAATAATGGGTTCCCAATGTGCATTTATTTTATAATAACAGTTGACAGAAAATAAGTTAAATTCATAAGTGAAAAATCGCATAAAACAGTGAACATAAATTCATCCGTGCTGTGCGTGGAATTTGTAATACCACTAAAGTGAAAAAAGTGCTAAATTGAATAAGAGAAAGTGATAAATAAAATTGGGGTTGCAATTTTGTTGTACATCCACTAGATGTCGCCCCTAGGTATACGACCTGTACTTAAGGAAAAAGATGGTCGGTTTCTTCCGGGGTTCTCCAGTGGGTCGAACCAGGCTTTTTAGTACCTCAGGTTAGAAGAAAGAAACCCCATGATGTAAAGTATATCTGTAGCGTGGAAGAGAGAGCATAAAGACTCACGTTTGAGGCTGTCTAGGATCAGCGGTGATGGCCGGGAAGCTTCCGCGTTCCACGGCCCATTCTCCGAAACCGGAAGTGACGTAATGACGTTACGACTCCGCCCTACGCGTTTCGTCATGTGACGTCTGCTGGAGTGGTGCAGACGTCACATGACGAAATGCGTAGGGCGGAGTCGTAACGTCATTACGTCACTTCCGGTTTCGGAGCCTGGGCCGTGGAACGCGGAAGCTTCCCGGCCATCACCGCTGATCCTAGACAGCCTCAAACGTGAGTCTTTATGCTCTCTCTTCCACGCTACAGATATACTTTACATCATGGGGTTTCTTTCTTCTAACCTGAGGTACTAAAAAGCCTGGTTCGACCCACTGGAGAACCCCGGAAGAAACCGACCATCTTTTTCCTTAAGTACAGGTCGTATATCTAGGGGCGACATCTAGTGGATGTACAACAAAATTGCAACCCCAATTTTATTTATCACTTTCTCTTATTCAATTTAGCACTTTTTTCACTTTAGTGGTATTACAAATTCCACGCACAGCACGGATGAATTTATGTTCACTGTTTTATGCGATTTTTCACTTATGAATTTAACTTATTTTCTGTCAACTGTTATTATAAAATAAATGCACATTGGGAACCCATTATTTCTTACTCGTCCAGTATATGCAGCACAGCACTTGCACTTTACTGAGTTGCACCTTATGGGCCCAGTTTATTAACCAGCTAACTTGGTCACACCACAAATCACTAGTGCACTTTATTTATTTTTAAACTAAATGGTTTTTTATGACACAATTTTTATTGGCACTTTGTTTTAAGTTGGCACATACAATAAGCACTTATTCACTTTAAGGTAGCGCCGTTACAACCTCCTTTCATACTTATCCACCATTGACCTCACACTTTTCATTTGAGTCCTTTCCACTTTTTTTCTGTGCTGCCATCACTTTTTCACCCTTCCCTCATCCTCAATCACATCTATTATATTTCACCCACACTTATGCTAGTATTATTATCTATCATCACCAAGCATATACACATATTATTATCACCACTACACATACTTTCACCAGTCGTACTTTACATACTTGCACCATGCATTAGATAGCAATCATACCTACTACATACATATAATTAATAAATATTCTTATCAATCTAATTTAGATATTCTTTACGTGGCTTACTCAGCTTCACCTCATATATCCTCTATCGTACATTTACTAGATACTTACACCCAGACAATATCCATTATATAATTCATTATTATGAACGTTATCAAGTACATATATATATATATATAATACATTCATTTACTATATATACTCTTACTAGTTTTACTCTAGGCATTTATACCATGCATCAAAAAGTAGTATACCTACTATATATATATATGTACACAATTAGTAAATAATTTTACTTATCTAAATTTAGATTTTTACTTGACTACCATGCTTACCTCATACATTCCCCATCACATATTGAACATATACTTATACCCATATAACATCTAATTATATATTCATCCTACAACCCCTTTATCAATTTTAGATTCTCCTTCATGCTGATACCAGCTTTACCTCATGCACTTCTATTGGCGCTCCCCCTGGTGTGTGGCGTGGTTTGCCTGATGTGCCTGCCTCTGTACGCCCTCGGCTCCCGTGGGAGACACCAAGGGTCAGGTCTTACCTCCAGCTCCAATTGCAGTCAGAGCTGACATGTAAGTTCTGGGAGATCGGGGGTTTTTGTCCCCCCCCCTTTTCCTCCCTTACTTCCCCTTCCAGCTCCTATCAATCTCCATTGATGTTATTTACTTATACTGATATACATATATCTTTTATAGATCTATATCATACAACTACTCCTGAGGAAGTGGCAATACTAAGTCCACGAAATGCGTCGAGTTTGATGTTGTTATGATTTCATTCAATCAATGTTTACTCCTTTATACTATATTATGTGATTGTCATGCATCTGGATTTGGGGATCATGTACCAGCTCTGCTATTTATACTGTTTTATACAATTTACATGTCATGTCATATGCTTTATATCATGTGTGTAAATAAATATGTTACCATTACCATGGCAGTAGTGTCGTGTCTCTCATATAAAGTCCCAACCTCTATTTTATTTTCTTGTTCAATAACAATGTCAGCTAAACCCAGACAAAAAAAACACACAGGTGCATCTCAAAAAATTTGAATATCATCAGAAAGCTAATTTATTTCAGTAATTCGATTCAAAAGTAAAACTCATACATTCTATAGATTCATTACACACAGAGTGATATATTTCAAGCATTTCTTTCTTTTATTTTTGATGATTATGGCTTACAGCTAGTGAAAACCCAACATTCAGTATCTCAGATAAATAGAATTACAGTATACATAACACCAATAAAAAGAAGGATTTTTAATACAAAAATGTTGGCTTACTGAAAAGTATGTCCATGTACAGCAGGGGTGGGGAACCTGCGGCCCTCGAGCTGCATGCGGCCTGCACAATCATTGCGTCCGCCCCACCCCCGCCGCTGGGCCTGTGTATGCCAGCGAAGCTGTCAGAAGGAGCCGATGGCTCCATCCTGACAGTGTGAGTCTCAGAAAAGCTTCAGAAAAGGGTGGACATAGGGCGCAGAGTAGTGAGCTCCGAGCCCACCCATTTGTGTGACAATAGCAAATGAAAATTCAGTATACAGGATCGGATTTTAAACCTTTCAGCCATTACTGGCTGTATAATTGTCTAGATCATTGATTTTCTAACTAGTGAACAAGGATAAGTTCAGCCTGAACCCACAGGAAACTCTCACATGACAGGAGGCTGTTGTCCCAATCAGATGTGGCCATGGTATCCCCCCGCCCTGAAGTCACAGGTAGAAAAAAGGCCAGAATACTGTTAACACGATTGACCCAATATGGCCATGTGGCTGTAACCTATGTACATGTATGGGAATCGTAGTATTTTAAATAGTGTGCAAGGAAATAGTTATTGTTAAAATAATAAATAGGACATTATGATTCAAGGATACAAAATACACTGCAATTTTTACAATTTGTTCAAAGGAATGCATTGATATTTGAAAAACTATGTTTTTTTTTGCTTTCTAAGGTGCTCCTGGAGTGAGATATAAGCTCCTTTAAACCCTTTAAAAACCAACCTCCATTTCTTGAAAATCTCTTGATGGGTCTGGAGCAAATGGTCTTTTTGCCTCCTAATTAAAACAACCTTTACAGGACTCAGGCAGTAAGTCATTAGTGTATCCTTTAATACTCTAAATTCTACCAGCTGTGAACTATTCAATATTGGATGGATTTAGCCTAGGGGTATTTTTACAAGCAATCTCTGATATGATTTTGTAATATATAACATTGTGTTTTTATTGTGCCAATCTGAGCACGCTAAAGAACCTTTATACAAAGTATATTTTACATTTGCAAGAGGCAATTCTGAATTAAAATGTGCAGGAAACATGGGCACTATTGTAGGTGCATTGGTTTATCCAGATTTATTGTGGCTCTGGCCCTGTCATTCTGTTCACATGCAAAATGATCCGTTCCAGCACAATACACAAGAACAGGACATAAAGAATGTGAGAGGCCTCGGGAAGGTAACCATGTGATCATCCTTTGTGTGCGACTATAACTTGTTATCACAGGCGTGTCCCCTCATCCTCCTGTGCTGACCTCACTCACTTCTTTCACTACACTGGGGACCCTAAATATTGAAATGTGGAACTGCAGCTAATGCTTTCCTATATCATATAACTGTTTTTATAGCAGTTTTATTATACAGTATACCTATGTCCTGTACTTGAATGGTGTAGCATTGCTACATAATAATCTCTCAATCTCAAAACAAACCTTTGTGTTGCTAGAAGTCCCAAAGTCTTCAAGCGTTCTATGTTGGTAAAACATGCTGTAAGATACAAACGGTGTGGCACTCTTTTGATATAAGAAGTCTCCTCTGGTTTTCCATATCATGCACCACAAAACTCTAAGCTTGGTCATGGAAAGCTTATCCAACATACACTGAATAATGCATATGGATAAAAAGAAAAAAAAAAAAACACCCTCTGACCACAATGAAGTAAATGATCTACGCTTATGTTATGGAAGCTGTCTCAGAACAGTTGTTAAACTGTGGGTCTTTTTTATTGCCTATGAATTTCCAGAAGAGGCATTCTTTTACCATGCACTCCTTTTAATGATCTCATCGAATGTTCTAGAACCAGATAAAAGTGTCTCTCATAGGTAGTCTGATGGCACAAATGTCTCCTTGCAGTTAAAGTGAACCATGCTGTTCCTCTTGCTATCCTTCAAGCAACACCTGTGCATAGAGGCTGCTGTGAGCTCCTTATTGCTCCCTCTCCCAATTCCTAGACAGAAGCTGTAAAAACACAGACTGGGTATTAGACTTTTGATTGGAAAATCTGTTTATCACAGTGTTTTTGGATACAATGACATCCCCCCTTTCATGATTTGTTGGAATTGGTATTTTTTGAGGTCAGTCAATAGAGAAAACATTTATTTCCAATTAATGGAAAAAAGGAAGATGAAGGAGGCTGAAATACATTGGAGAAGATTTTTACATAGTTTTACAGCTGTTATCTAAGAATCACGAAAGAGCTGTGGCATAAGAGAGAGGGCAATAAAGAGCTCACAGCAGCCTCTGTCCACATGTATTATTAGGAAGGATAGCAAAAGGAATAGCATGAGTCACTTAAAGGCGATATGGCCATATGGAGTGCCCTCTGAATGGTTAACATACATTAGCTATTTAAGTTATAATACTAATAGTGTAAGCAAGTATGTGAAGTTGCAAATACAAAATAATAATGCTAAAGTATTGTTTAGCTTACTAATAATCAAACTTTCCATACATACTTTACTCATATTCTAGAGTCAACCCCATAATGTGATCTTGTCTACTTAAAAATTAAAAGACTTCATACTTGAGGCTTCCTTCTACACACTGAACATTTTTCTTTTTTCTCTCATTATAAATTTATTTTAAACCCACTATATTCAGATATTTGTAGAGCTGGATTTCCAACTTTTTCTTTGTTTAAAAAAAATTAAGTTCTACTAAGACAAATGTCTTACTCCATCCCTAAATTCTTTCTAAAATGTAATATGTTGACTCATGAACATATATCATTGGATGTACAAACTTTCATATTAAGAAGAGACCTAGGACCTCCAAATCTAACAGACAAATTATGAAAATATTGTTGTATCATTGGCCCTGAAGAGTCTAGACATAACCCCAGTCCTCCTCTGCCTTCTAATCTGGTCACACAATACCAGAATACAAATCCATTATATCTCTGAGTGAATGCCCAGACACCATCTAAGCACGGCTCAAGAGTTTCAATATTTCTCTAATGATGTGAAACCACAGCTTCACCCCGAGCATAATAACTCATTCCAAATTTCATTAGACCAGCAGGAACCCATGATTAATAAATCATTTTACATTTCACTACATTTGAAGTAATCCATGATATCAAAATCAACTTGTACTGACAGAACCTCATTGATTTTCCAAGTTCAAGATTTACTTTTTTTTTTTTTAAATCCCATTGAAAAGTATGATGAGGGCTTCTTCCCTAAAGCAACTCTGAGATCTGTTCTAATCTTGTATGGTACCTAAAACTGCAATGTGCTGATTCACATTCCTAAACCCCATACTGTTTTGAACCTTTCTTCACCTGAAGCCTTCTGTTGAATGATGCTTGAGGTTGATTAATTATGTATGTGTATTCTCATGTATATAATTTATGGATCTGAAAGTTATGCAAAAATCAAATATAGAGGTTAATAGAATCTTGCAATTACAGGAATGTTAACAGATTTGGAGTCACCAGAATGAGGTTTTCAGACTTCTACATCTAAACTATAGGAATAGGATGCAAGTGTTGCTAAAAATAAATTCAACTTTAAGTGAATAAGTGATTTATGCAAATTTTAAAAATGTTAAAAGATTTACTTTTTTTTTGGTGAAAAATTGTAGTGCCGTATGACATTGGTGATCTTTGTGATTTCCCTATTACTGTGGTGGTCAGTGAAGTGTCCCCATTGCATTTCTAACCAGTGAGGTACTTCCTGTGCCATTCATTTTCACAGTAGTACTTTTTGTTATACTGGTGACAGGTGCAATGCCTCATCTTACATTGGTGGTATTTGTAGCACCCCCCTTTAAGTTGATTTTCAGTTTTCATTGGTTGGGTATCCCCTTACATTGTTGTTACTAGTGAATGTGGGATTTGATTTAAGAAAGAAGAAAGAAAAACAGTTCACACAGACCCATGACATCCAGTACACTAGTCAATCACATTATTGTTTTTAACTGTTTACTGCCAAGCTGTTTATGCAAATCATTAAATCACATAAGCTTAATAAAATTGGCCTTCAACTGGCTGTTTTATATAGTCAGCGATGCAAGGTAATTGTTTATGTATTCTGCAATTTTTCTGTAATTACCAGTAGCTGCTAATGGATGCAGTGGCATTACCACCCTTCCATATCAACATAAACTCAATGATTATTTTTACCTTTTAAACACAACTGAGGGCAAAAAGATAAATGAAGGGAGACTTATAACCTTACAACCTCATCTATGTTCTATTGGGGAGGTTTCCATTCGCTTCCTGTCCTATAATCACAAGAGGAAATGAGAAGAAATGCCTTCACCTGGGTCATCTGAACTAGTGTCCTCATGGAAGATTATTTACGGTATTCCTCTACTGGTGACCACTAGGGATGAGCTAAGGTTTATTGACCAAATATAGCTGTGTAGCCATATTAGGTCAATGATGTCACCAGCATCTTCAACCCTTTGTTACATGTGGCTACGGGGTAAGGAATTCCATGACCGCAGCTGATAGGGACAGTGCCCAGCTGTCATCTGAAAGTTACCTGTGGGTTTGGGCTGAAATTATCCTTATTTACCGGTTAGTAAATAAATGACCTAGATAATTATACAGCCAGACTAAAAAGGTCTGAAATCCCATCATGGGCCTGCTATAAAGTTAGTTTCCTTATGGGTTCAGGGTAAACTCAGTTTGGTCTGAACCTTAGCTCGTCCTTAGTGACCACTTAGCATATTAAGTTTTCTTTCACTTATTTTTAGTGCTAACAGTCACCAGGACAAATAGAGGGCATAAATATCTCTAGTGGGGACACAGACACAAAAACCTGACTGTTGTTTCAATCCCTTTCCACTCTATCCAAAAACTTTAAAAAATTGCCTTCAGTTATACTTTACCTCTAAGAACATAAATCACTAACCATTAATATTCCTAAAATATTACTGAGTTTCTTACCTGCATGTCCACATCATACCTTTCACTTCCAATGCCTGAATTTCCTTAATTAGTGCAGAATGTATAATAAATGTAGACATCAATAGTCCTACACACACAAAAAATGTACCCATAAACGGATTCAAATAGAGCATGAATCTAGTGCAACATGTCAACATACTTAACAAATTACTACTGAATTTCAGAAGTTTGGGCTGAAAATATTGGCCTATTCTTCATTGTTCCATGCTACCTCTGCATTAGTAAAGTTGTACTACAGATCATCTGCAACGGTAAATTCACTAATGTGCACTGCCGCGTGGATGTGTACACTACAAGGTCTTCTGAGAACCTGATACCAACAAAAAGAAGGCAGGTGTTTTGCCCATTTTATCTACTATAAACATCAGAATTTATTTAAAGTTATTCATGGTGGGGCAAGTGTTAAAATATATGGTTCTGGATATTATATGTATGATGATATTTTAATCTATGATTTTATGTTATTTTAGTTACTAATATTAAACTATTTCTTTCAAGGTAGCCTTTCATGGGAGTATGATTACAGCTCAATCTGTTTAAAGCTCTTCATTTAGAATGTATCCACGGCAATCCATCTAACATGAAAGCTGAGTAATTGATTAATTAGTAAACTGTAGTAAGTCTGAATCCTCAGAGGGGGTCTCAAATAGACAACACATGGTAACTGTATTTGTCTTGTAAGTTACTAATCCAACATCAGGAGCTAAAACCTCTTGGGATCCTTACCTCTAAATTGTCCACCATGACCGATTAATCGCCCTTCCTCTGTTTTTACTTTTAACTGTCTATTGTGAGAAATTGCATGGCCTTACATTGTTGGTCAAGACCTAAAATTATGTATCTGGTCTTTTTCCCTTCATTATGTCTTAAGCAAATACTTGGGATATTTGAGTAACCTCACTTGATAGGTGTCCAGTACCATCTCATTCTGTCCAGTGTCATCCCCCCTGACCTTGTAAGTTCATGGTACAGACTCCAGATGTCTAGCCACTTAAGATTTTTTGCTTTCTTTTCTGAACACATTCATCTGTTAAACAATTCAGAATTTCCATTTCCATCAGTGTGTCTTTTTCAATTAAACCAAACCATGACAAACCTGTGCAGTTAAGACCAAGCATATGAGGACCATTGCATATGGAGAGGGTATTTTTGGTAAAACATGATAAGATGATCAGCAATGGCATGGTAATCATATAATATGGCAATCCAAAGACTATATTTGAAAAACAAATCGCTAGGGTTACCAGTAGAACCAAGGCAGCCACATGGTTGAGTGGTAAAAGTTTTTTTTGTACTTCCTTTCTTGGAGCACTCCAAATCTGGTCTGAGGCTTCAGGAAGAAAATCTTTGGCTTGAGCTGTTTTATAGGATGAGACCCAGAAAATGCAAGCAATGTGTCAGTTCTAATGCTGCTTTCTGAAGGTACAGGATCCAACTAAACTTTTTAAGTTTAGTCTGTCTGCATCACATTGTTGGTCAGAATTTGAGCCCACTGTTCTTTAAATAGCACAGTGTCCAGGTAACCCACAATGGGAATGCTATAGGAGCATGGCAAGGCTAGTATGCAGTGAAGAACCTTGGTGAACACTCATGGTAGTGGTAGTGTTGCGCATCCACAGCAAAACAGTGGTAGTGTTGATGTGCTAGAAAGGTGAGGATATGCAAGTATGCACCCTTGATGACAACAGAGGCTAGAAAGTCTCCATGATGAAGGGAGGCTATGACAAACCTGGTAGATACCATGCAAAATGTGGGTCAGATTCCTCCCTTTTGGAACAATAAAAAGGTTTGAGACAAAAACCTTGAAGCATAGAAGTCTGCTAGTCTGTGCAGAGGCATATGCATGTTGGATAACAAGGGGGGGGGGGGGAGAGAAGAACTTTAGCTTGCAGCCCCTGGAGACTACCTCCCAGGCATCCAGGATGATTCCTGATCAGGTATCCGCAAAGGCTAACATATGTTTGCCCAATGACATCCTTTATCAAGGTTTCCAAAAAAGCACCAGAAGAAGTCATTTACCATCAAAAGGCATGCACAGCATGCATTCTTTACAGTGCCTTTCCTTGACCACCATTTCAGCCTAAGAGTTCTGCAAATATTCACAGACAAGAGAATCATTTGAGAAATAAGACAGACAATGTCAATTAACCTGTCTACACAACAGTATGGGGCTGAAAACATAAGCTGTAAGCACTCTGCATAGAAAAGAGTCACTAAGGATAGTAGCTGGATTCCTTGACAAAGTTGGTAAATTGCCCTAAGGTTTGGCAGACTGATACAGTTGTGACAGGTTTCAAAGCAGGGCTTTCAAGTAAAACAATGATGTGGAAAGGGTTTCCAAACCTTAACAGGTATGGTCAAGGTTTTTTAGGGAGGGATATCACACTGCTAAAGACCCACCCCCTTAAAAAAAAAAAAAAAAAAAAAGCTTCTAAAGTAGGCATTGCTCTGTAAACCATTTGGAAGGAATGAACAGTTTAGGAGGAGTTTTTCCGATATCTGTACAAAACACCTTTATGTGAGAAGTGCACTGGAAAAGTTTTGATAGTTTTGGGGCCTCTTAGGAATCTCAGACTAGTAACAGCAGTTGTAAAAGCTACTGGCTGTTGTTCCATTTCTAAGGTGGCACGTACCGAATCAATAAGAACTGATATGTTATCTTTAAGTCTGGTAGCTATGGCAGCTGCCTTTGGGTCCTCAGGAACAAAATCACCCATTAAGGATTTGTGAGACTGTTGGTCATCCACATAAGATGACTTAGAGGATTCTACAGCTGCAGGTTTCTTAGCCAAAGATACTGGAGGGGAACATGAAGAAGTGCGCTAAAAGTTTCTGCGTATCAAGTTAGCAATTATATTTGAAATTTGGCCCGTAATCTCCAGCTGAGGCAAACTCCTCCTTAGATCAGTGATTTTGGTCTCAAGTTGATGAAGAGAGACACTGTAGGCTGCCCTGGATCTGTTCATGGATTGTGAGCTTGAGAGACCCAAAGCGGCTGAACATCTCCCTTTGGACTCAGGATCCAAAATGCTCCACTGCATAACAGAGATAATTTAATTGAGAACACCATTTAAAGCCTTGGCTTTATGACCAGAGGCAACAAGGTCACTGCAGGCAGCAGCAAGCACTAACCAAGATGAAACCATGCATCTCTTGCAAAATGGAGCAGGAAGATGCTACCTCAAGTTAAAAAGGCAACAACAGAGCATAAAGGGCAAGCCTGCGACACCACACTCAGTGCTGCAGCATGTAATTGCTCAGCGTATTAACCCTTTCTATGAAAACCAGAAAAATGTGTGTAATAATGGCACTTAACAGTCCAATAAATATAGTCGCCCCTGATGCTTGGTCCACACAACATGGCCATTAAAGTGGTTGTAAACCTCGGTCATGAAATCTGAACAGAGCACATACAGTAAAACCTTGGATTGGTAGCATAATTTGTTCCGGAAACATGCTTGTAACCCAAATCACTCTTATATCAAAACAAATTTCCCCATACGAAATAATGGAAACTCAGATGATTCGTTCCACAGCCATTTATTCATAAGTCCTTCAGTTTATAGTCCATATAAAAAGATTATAGCAATGTGATAGGTTGTGTAATCATAAAATGTCTATCCACAAATGGCAGCCTCCATAAGGGATTAGAAGTAAAATCCAGCAGGAGCTACAGTGTATAAAAGAGAAGAGAGGTGCCTCGAAGTGTAGCAATATGGTTACATTTAATAAATGTTCAATACTTGACAACTCACATGGATGATGATTAAAAAAGGCACATCTAAGAATGCAGGCATGCGGGGTAAAGCTGTCCAAAAAGACCATCCTCTACACCGCTGGCTCTCACTGCTGTCGGTCTGCAGTCATGACTGGGAAGACTACCCTGCAGTAGAGCGATCTGAAAGCGAGGCGTGGAGCGCAGTCTGGAAGGGATGACATTAATGGCGGTGTGGAGGATGGTCTATGTGGACAGCTTTACCCCGGATGCCTGCATACTTAGATGTGCCTGTAATCATAAATATTAATATAGAATTATAAAATTTTTAAAATATTTATTAAATTTATAAAAATTATAAAATAAATGTAACCATCTTGCTATACTTAGAGGCGCCTCTCGTCTCTTTTATACTCAGTTGTGATATGACGCTACTGGTATATTTTTGGTATGTTTATCTGTGGTGTGCACTTGTCCCTCTCCACAGCTCTAAGTTTTGTTTCTCTCTGGTGCTGCCTTCCACTGTTATCAGCATGAGTCACTTCTGAGATGTTTTCCCGACACATGAGATAAAATATGTGACGAGGAGGGAGATAAACACACAGCTTGCCGATTCAAAACACAGCTCTGCATTATCCTTCATTCCTCTGCCTATGTGTATGGGGGGGGGGGTGTCACTTTCCTCCAATCAGCTCTCATACAGTATATAAGAGCTGTAACTGCAGCTTACAATCCTTTCCTCTGTGCTCCTCACAGATGCATAAGGGTTTTATCACAAACTGCACTTTTGAAGGATTGTAGAGAAGTCTGCAGATAAACAAGTAAATATTATGTAGGAAGATTTTTTAATCTTTGTGTATCCTCTGAGGCTGTTCACTTCTCTTGGTATATGTGAGGTTTATAACCACTTTAAAGTGTCTGGTTCACAACAGAGGCTGTGCCATGACTCTGGGCCTGGAAAGCACTCTGTGGCTTCCAACATAGTGGGGCTTCAAAAACAGTTGCTGGGGATATACCTATCCAGGGACCTGCATAAAGAGCCCAACTCAGCAGTTCATTCAGTTTGCAGCAGAACTTTCAAACATCGCAAATGTTCGGAACCAAATAACGAACCTCATTGAATTCTATAGGACTTGAACTGGAAAAATCAAAAGTGCCCATTTTGAAGGCTTATATGCAAGTATTTGGGCATACAATTGTTATTGGGGTCCGGGTACTGCCCTAAGGGACATGTATCAATGAAAAAAAAGTTTGCAAAAAAACATTTTTAAATGAGCAGTGATTTACTAATGCTTAAAGTGAAAGCATAAAAATGAGAAAGAATAATAAAAATGAAAAATTCCTTTCAAATATAATACCTGGGGGGGTCCCCTTAGTCTGCATGTAAAGTGGTACATGTGTACCGTGTATAGAACCTGCTGCAGCAATAACGACATTTATAAAGCCAAAAAATGTAATTTTCCCTGCAAGCTTTCTTTATTTTTGGATAGAAATAACAGGTGCAGAAAAATTAGGCTTTGGGTGTTGGTGCTGCCTTCACACCATAACCCTATAGAGGTACTGTTGATAAATCAAGTAATGGCTGTGCATTGTCAAGGAGCGAGTGGCTGACGCTGTGTTCAAATAACTCGGCTGACTCCTCCATGCCTGATTCTGGGGCTATGACCCGAGTAGTTGTGGACAAGGAGGCAGAATAAGCCACTCTGGCAGCTGCAGTGGACTGCACACTGGTCTCTGCTTGGATGACGGAGGATGAGGATGGTTTAGTAAGCCAGTCCACCACCTCCTCTGCATGCTGTGGCTGCATAGCAGGGGCAACATCACTGAACAAAGGAAATGATGCCCTGCCTGAGGACGGACAATGTCCACCTTTGCCTGTGGACACATATGCTGCTGGCCCCCTCACAGTGCAATGCAAACGTCTGCCTCTCCTTGTTGGCCTCCCAGATATGATGTGGGGGGGGCTTAATAATAAAATGTAATAACGATGTGTAAATGTGGATGTGGATCCACTTTAATCAATAGAAAGTGGTGTTTGGTGCACTTTACCTTGAGTACTTGTGCACTAACACTCTAAAATATACTGCACTAAAAAAATACTGCATTAAACATGCACCAGCCCATTGAAATATACTGTGTTGAACGTGCACTAACGCACTGCAATATACTGTGGTAAACGTGCACCAACTCACTGAAATATACTACATCAAATGTGCAGGAATGCACTGAAATATACTGCATTAAACATGCAGTAACAGACTGAAACATACTGCGTTAAACATGCAGTAACCCACTGAAATATTCTGCGTTAAAGGTAAAGTAACACACTGAAATATACTGTGTTAAATGTGTAGTAAGTTAACGCACTGAAAAATACTGCGTTAAATGTGCAGCAATGCACTAGAATATACTGCACTAAATGTGCAGTAATGCACTGAAATATACTCCAGGAAACTTGCCCTGACAAAATAAACTGACACTAAAGTAAAAATGAATGGTCAGACTATACACACACACTGCACTATCACTAGATTCACATTAAAGTGATATTCTACACTGACAATAGAATCACAATAGTACACTATAGCACACTAACTCACCATAGCACGAAACAGAGAACTGTTCTATCTCTCTCCACTCAAATATCACACTGCAAATAGCCACTATGGGGAGAATGTTTTTTTAGTGTGGGGTGGAACTAAGAGCAATGAGCCATGATTGGATAGAGTCATTTTTACTTTCTCCAATCATGGCTCTGATGGTGCTCTGTGCCCTAATTGGGCAAAGCTTTCACTTCTTCAGCCAATCAGAGCTTCCTATGCACTGTGCGGCGGCACAGTGCACTGTGGTTGTTTGGCCGGCCAAACAAACGATCAAACACTTCGATAATTTGGGTGTTTGTCAAATGGGCAAACAGCCAATGTTCGGCCCGAACTCATGCTCAGGTTGAACCATTCACCCAACTCTAATGTAGATGAAGTTTTGATTGAAGAAGATGATCTTCTAAAAAAGAAAAATAGCTTGTAAAATCATTACAATTTTCTCAGTAGAAAAAAGTACATCCATCCTCCTAGGACACTAGCAAAAACTGAAGCATGCTTGAAGTGGGAGGGGATATACCTGGCTGGCCACTTTTTTTTTTGGTTTTTATGCAGTTGTCAAAAATAAAGTACAATACGAAGATGTATACTACTAACATGTTGGGCCTCAAACATGCAGACATCAGCTTATAATATTGCAGCAGTCTAGGCTTTGTCCATGTTGCCTTACTAGAAGTCCATTTTGGTTTTTATCTAGTTCACTGTACATAGGCTCTTTTTGTATGTTAGTCATTTGGACTTTAAAAAACACATTGGTAGTTTACAATTCTGTAACGTTAGCTTTTTTGCATAAATAATCCAAAAGTGAAGAATTCCAAACATAAGGAGCTATTTAAGTACACAAATAATAGTAAATTTCTGATTGTTCATCTAATGAACCGTATGTACTATTATTTCCTCATTGTAAGGCACACACATCCCTCTGCATACACACTCTACATACATGCGTTGACTACAATATCTGCATGTTTATTTTAGCAGCCGCTAGTTATGTCTGCTTTTGTATAAATATTGCTGCCACTGTCTCCTGAGTCAGTGCCCACATTTAATGTGGTTTTCAGATACTCTGTGTTTATCCCTCACTTGTCTTTATTATCCCGTCAAAAGCAGGTTCACAACATTGACCTTCAGTTTTATTTACAAGGATGTTTTATCTAAAATCTTGTTTAGAACACTTTCCATTACATGTAATGATGCCAGCATTTTAAATGAGAAGAAAAAAAAGAAAATAATTTCTTATATTTATCAAAAAAAAAACACTTTTTCCTTTTCACAATAGATCTATGGCACTGATAACAGACCACAGACTTTCTAAGCCCACATCTGATATTGGAGAAGCACATCAGACACACAAGATGATGAAAGAAAAATTTAATTTATACAAAATTTAGCCATAGTATATTTCTTCTAGTCTCGTAGATAACTTGTCCTACAGCTGTGGTTAGGCCTATAGTAAGTGTGCAATCTGGCAACTCTGGTAATTACCAGCTAATCAATTATCCCTGGATGTTATAATGGTCTGGTACATGCTCAAATTACTCTTCAAGGGCAACAAAAGTAGTATTAGATATTTGCCATATTGTCTTATTTATTTGGTCCTACCACAGTATGAGAACTGGGCTAACATGCTTAGTGTGCAAAGGCAGTTATTTCTTTAAAAGCTAGGAAACTAAGTGGGTGTCCAGTTCATATTCTGATTTCATGGGTTAGTGTAGAGCTTCTTTGTCACCAGTTATAGGCATGGTCTTCCCTGATGTGAGGTCTAAGGAATGCCTGATTTTCATTGAATCCCTCCAAGGAAGTATTTACTTTGGCAAATTACCTTCCCAGGTAAAAAAGATCTAAGGTACAAAAATAAGGGGCAGAAGAATAATCTTAAAAATAGGAAAATTATGTGGTGGACAACATTTAGACAGAGTTGTAATAAAAGCAAAAAATAGGCAGGTATTACAGAAAATGTAAATGTAAAGCTCAGTTTACATTTCTGCATACAAATATGAGTGTCTTTTTATTTGTTGCAGCGAGGGGTAAAAACACCTTGTGCTAGTGGCACACTAGAGAACTGAACTTCTGCTCAACACATAGCACAGCAGTCCGTGTCTCTAGAAGTCTGACAAGCCCTCCATGCACACTGCTCCAATCAACTGGTCAGGGGGTGTAATACTTTAAGAAATGTGCAGAGGGGCATGTTAGACTGTTAGAGACCCAGAGAGATGTGTGTTTTCACCTTTGGCTGCAGCAAATAGAAATTAAACAAATAAAAACACCCATATGTATTACTATGTATGTAGCCTGATTGCATTGCAGTAATAAAGCCAGAAGATTAATTTTGGCTTTAAGGTCAGCCAACCAATGGAGCCCAAAAGACAAGAAAGGTCAGAACCGAAAAAAATGAATAGGTATCATGGGATGCTCATTGGAGGTATTTGCACAGGTATTGTCCTAGTGCCCAGAAAATAATTCTTACTTGCCATTTGGTGATGAGAGTGGCATATTTGCATACGGATGCTACATTCTGTAATTTAGTCACTAGAGGGCACAGGGATATGTGGCAAAAGGCAGTTAGGAAGCACCAGCAAAGACCTGGCCAGTGTGGGGAACAATGTACCAATTGCCCTGAGAAGCTATGTGGAAGCTGGTAGTTGTATATGATGCAAGGGTACAGCGCTAAAGTGAATAACGTGCCAAATAAAGTGCTAAAATATTCAAAAAGTGACAATGTGCATTATTTTAATGTCCGTAATAAATATAGCCAAAAATTACAATAATAATCATTTAAAAAATATATATAATGTCCCACAATTTCATAAGTGCATATGTGACGAAAAATACAAAATAAAGTGCATGAGACGTGCTTAAAGAAAGTACATAAATATCCACTGATGCAAACTTAGTATATAAGGTGCTTGATAGATATCTCTATCCACTATGTGCTCTTGGTACCTCCACCAAATAGCCACAAGATGGCCTCTCACCTTAAACCTGAATATAAAAAGCAATGTTTCCTTGGTAGAGTTGGGTCCAATAACCTGGGAGCCAGTCACAGGACTGCTGGTGTACAGAGCTCAGCATCACCGAATGGCATGTAAAAAAAATTATACCAACAGATCTAAGTGCTCACTGTATGGATACCCTTTATTGTAGTAATAAAAAAGCTGGTAGTTTCCTACTCTGGTGCACCTAGCAATGTACCATTATGTCGGGGTCTAAAACTATAAACTTTCCTATCAAAATCTATAATAATTATTGGATTTGAAGGACTCAAAAATGATTCCAGAATATAATTTAGAGACCCAAAGCATATCCTGAACTTTTGAAGTATAATACTACTGCACTTTAAGCTGGTTATACATTACATAGTTACATAGTTACATAGTTACATAGTAGATGAGGTTGAATAAAGACAATAGTCTATCCAGTTCAACCTGTGTAGGTGTGTGTAGCTGTAATCATCTCACATACCCCTGAATGTTCTAATCCTTGAGATGTACGTCTAAAAGTCTTTTGAAAGCCACCATACTTCCCGCAGAGACCACCTCTTGTGGTAGAGAATTCCACAATCTTGTAGCCCTCACATTGGAGGATGTCTCATCTCTAGGGTGGAAAGGTATGGTATTTGTCCACTGTCCATCTGTTCACCTAAACCTGAAGATTTTTCTTCTGGTTTGAGACACTTTTTCCAAGCTGTGGAACAGTCATTGCTATTTTGGTAGAGAAAACCCTAATGAGTCTTAGTACTTTTGGACAACATAGTTCACCTATGCAGTTCACTTTTGTAACATAGGAATTTTTTTACCACTCACAACTGATAACATAAAACAGTGTTATTAATACATGACTTCTTTATTGCTAACTATGTGTCAACTATTCACAATATTTGTAAAAATGATCCATACTTTGCCTGTAGTTGGGTGCACTCACCAGGGTGGTTTACTACATTTCATTGTACTCTGGGTATACTATATGTGTTTTACTGCATGTTTTGCATTGTTGGAAACTACTGTCTTATAAGAAAAGGTTTGAAAAAAAAAATGTCCATACTTGCTGCTATATACTTATAAATAGCTTGTACCAACATTGGTCTTCACAAATAAAATCGACAGGTCAACTGCAATCGTTACACTCTAGACACAATATTTAACCACTTAACCCCCGGAAGATTTTACCCCCTTCCTGACCAGGGTTTTTTTTGCGATTTTTTTACTGCGTGACTTTAACGGACAATTGCGCGGTCGTGCGACGTTGTACCTAAAGGGATTTCACGTCCTTTTTTTCCCACAAATAGAGCTTTCTTTTGGTGGCATTTGATCACCTGTGCGATTTTTTGATCATGCGCTATAAACAAAAAAAGAGCGTAAATTTTGCAAAAATAACAATATTTTTCACTTTTTTTATATGAAATTCCCCCCAAAAAAAATTTAAAAATCAAAATTTTTTAACATTTTCGGCCAATTTGTTTTATGCTACATATGTTTGGTAAAAAAAATCGCAAAAAGCGTATTTTGATCGGTTTGCACAAAAGTTATCGCGTTTACTAACAAAGGGAAAGATCTTTGTCATTTTTGGTGTTTTTTTTTTTTTTTAACGAGTAATGGCGGCGATCTGCGTTTTTTTTTTGCGGTACTGCGACATTGCAGCGGACAGATCGGACCCTTGACTGACATTTTTGACACTTTTGGGGTTACCAGTGACATTACTGCAGTAATCAGTGCTATACATATGCACTGTTACTGTAAAAATGACACTGGCAGGGAAGGGGTTAACTGTATTGGAGAGGGAGGGGTTAAGTGTGTCCTAGGGGTGTGTTTCTAACTGTAGTGGGACAGGTCTCCTATTGTAAAAACAGAGATCAACGGTTCTACAAAGTAGAACCGTCTGATCTCCATTTTTACACAGGGGAGAATGACAGGCGGCTTGTTTACATAAGCCGCCCGCCTTTCTCCCGCTCTACCGACGATCGTAGTGTGACCGGCGGACATTGGGTCCGCCGGTCACACGCCCGGACTCCTCTGTGAACGAGCCGAGGCGGGCGCGCGCTCGCCCGCTATTGGCTCAAAACCCGGTGACAGGCTAGCGACGTAGACCTACGTCACTCTGCCCGGCCGGGGCTGACTGCCGCAGTAAATATACTGTGCGCAGTCGGCAAGCGGTTAAAAATTATACAACCTTTTTAAGAATAACTTTAAATTGTCATTTTTGGGTTAACAACTAATCATACAGTAACAAAAAAAACCCTACTTTTGCTTTTACAATTAAGCCTTGGGAATAAAAAGTTGCAGTTGGTGCCAGGGAAGCACTATCACAGCCCTGCTTTGTAAATGAAAGATGAGTCCATTTATGGCTAACCAAAGTTTCAAGAAAATATCTCTTATGGGTTTTTTTTATATTCAGTGTAGGGAGGAATAGAGGCTTGTTGTTATTTACTGATATTAGTAGCAAAGGTCTAATAACATAATGATACATCATTATTTTCCCAGGACACTTCTCCCTAGAGCTAGGCAGGAATGCCAGCTGTGCATTCTCCTTTGCTTCTTTTAACTTCTTGTCTCCTTTCCTTTCTGAGTCTTTAGCCATCATCTGTCGTTGAAGTATTGACCACAGGTATTTCTGTTGCCAAAATGTCTAAGCATTTATTTGCTTGGTAAAGGAAAATGATATATAGTCTGGTTGACCAGAAGCATTAATTCATTATTTAAGAGGACAGTCAGTCTTCCTATCCAGTAGGTACTAGCCACATGTCTACTTGCCTCCAGCAAACAGCAGACACTGCTGGCCAAGGCTTGGACTCAGGGAAAGAAACAAGCAGACAGACAGAATTGTACACCTTAAAGTTACCATTTATTATAAAAATGATAAACACAAGCTGAAATATATGTAAGAAGCTTTCAAGAACCCAAAATGTGAAACAAGCTGCTAAAAAAAGTGCTGTTAAAATCTCTTAATATGATATTGTTCAAATTTCTTTAAACATTTTCGAGCCCCTGGGAGAACAGGTAGTTTGCAATCTAGCAGCAGTTTGTCTACTAGCCCACTGAAAAATGGGAATGTATAGTGTGGGAAATGTGTATGTAAATCCTTTCTTTATTATGTTCTGGGCAAAAAATAAAACATTAAAAACATTTCTACTTGTTTTGCTGAAATGATGAAATATTACAAAAGTCTTATCTCTATGTAATCTCCATGTACATCTCAATACAGAGACCGGGGACGCTCAGAATAGGGCCCTATACAAGTTTATGAAGACTCACTGGGGTTGATTTACTAAAATTGTAGAGTGCAAACTATGGCACCGCTCTGCATAGAAACCACTTAGCTTCCAGGTTTTTTTGGTCAAAGCATAATTGAACAAGCTGAAGTTAGAAGCTGATTGGCTACCATGCACAGCTTGCACCAGATTTTGCACTCTCCCGTTTTAATTAATCAACCCCCATATACAGGTGAAACCAGTGGTGAAGAAGATCTCAGCTGGAGGATATAAACACTGGGCTGATATCTGAGTTAGGCCCCTTTCACACAGGCGGACCGTTCAGAGCCGTCTGTCTGTTTTTTTTGCGGATCTGAACGGTCCCCCCATGCATTCCTATGGGGCATCGGATGGCAGCGGAGACATGTCCGCTGACATCCGACCCGATCCGATCTGTCAAATCTGGATGGATGGAAACCCTATTTTCCATCCGTCCAGCGGATTGGATCGGATGGGATCGGATGAGAACGGACCGACGGTCCGTTCCCATCCGATTTCCCCCATAGAGATGCATGG
Source organism: Pelophylax lessonae (assembly GCF_965119305.1). Lineage (NCBI taxonomy): Eukaryota > Metazoa > Chordata > Amphibia > Anura > Ranidae > Pelophylax > Pelophylax lessonae. The sequence goes on from NC_138773.1 coordinate 226,754,478, forward strand.
GGAACTGACAGCTGTGTCTCCGCACACAGCGCGGAGACACAGCTGTCATCTGCCTGCTCAGCGGGGGATCGGCGGCTCGATCCCCCCCTGAGAAAAGCGGAGTCCGTTTGACGGACTTACTGTGTGAAAGGAGCCTTAAGTTAGCTGTGAGGGGGAGGGATGCTGTAGTGGGGTAAAGGCTCGTACACACTTGACGGAAATCTGACAAAATATCCTCTGGTTTTTCTCTCTCTTGCTCAGCGTTCATTACCGTTTTTAGTTGACAGTGCATAATGTTCACAAAATTTCTCGTCCGATTTTTTTTTTTTTTTTTTTTGGGACATTTGTTCCCAGACTTCCGGGTTGTCAGCAACTTCAGATCATGCGCGGTCTTTCGTATCCGATTTTTCACGAACGTACTGCATACATATTAAGCGAAAATTGGTTGTCTGGGGATGGATGATAAAAATTTTGGTGTTTTTCCTTGATCGGCTGCTGAAAGTTGTGTACACACTAGCCAAAAATCGTACAATTTTACCTCGGACGGGAATTTTTGGCAGATTTTCTACTAGTGTGTACCCCACTTTAGTTTAAGTCGGGAAGGCTGGAACTTTTAATAAAAATTTTCATACCCTTTAATCTTTGTGGTTGGGGTTTGCTCCTTCATTAAGGCATTTCCTATTATAAGGTGACAACTGTTTCCTAAATGTGTTCCTGTATTGTGACCCTGTCATACAGGCCCCTGATTGAGACTACAAGCTGACACACATTGCACGGGGTGGCGTGGGGTGGAAAGAACAAGTGTTGAGTTATTGAAAGCAGTACTGCGCCAGACCTCTTGTAATTAGGCACAAGTGAAGAGTATTCACTAGCAGAAGTGTTCTGGCTACACACAGTGATGGGCATTCTTGTAAAAAACATAGAATTTCCTACAGCAACTATAATATTTCTGTTAGGTTTCTTACCTGCTATGGCCTGGTTGCAATCCCTCTAAATGGTATGCAATAAAACATGTCAGCAACACTTCAAGCAGGTGTCTGTGTGAGTACATTTTTTGCTTTCTTAACCTGGTTACCCATAATAATAGCATTGAAATAATGTCTGAATTATTTTGCCATGAAAATATTATAGAGGTATTGTATATTATATTATAATTATAAAGGATTAATATAGCGCCAACAGCTTGCGCAGCGCTTTACAATATGAGGGAAGACAATATACTGTAGTTACAATACAATTCAATACAGGAGGAATTAGAGGGTATATATATATATATATATATATATATATATATATATATATATATACAGTATCTCACAAAAGTGAGTACACCCCTCACATTTTTGTAAATATTTTATTTAGTGAAAACACTGAAGAAATGACACTTTGCTACAATGTAAAGTAGTGAGTGTACAGCTTGTATAACAGTGTAAATTTGCTGTCCCCTCAAAACAATTCAACACACAGCCATTAATGTCTAAACCGCTGGCAACAAAAGTGAGTACAACCCTAAGTGAAAATGTCCAAATTGGGCTCAATTAGCCATTTTCCATCTTCTGCCATGTGACTCGTTAACGGTGGGAATGGGAAGCAGGTGAGTTACATTTGGTGTTATCGCTCTCACTCTCTCATACTGGTCACTGAAAGTTCAAAATGGCACCTCATGGCAAAGAACTCTCTGAGGATCTGAAAAAAGAATTGTTGCTCAACATAAAGATGGCCTAAGCTATAAGAAGATTGCCAAGACCCTGAAACTGAGCTGTAGCATGGTGGCCAAGGCCTTACAGCGGTTTAACAGGACAGGTTAAACTCGGAACAGGCCTCGCCATGGTCGACCAAAGGGGTTGAGTGCACATTCTCAGCGTCATATCCAGAGGTTGTCTTTGGGAAATAGATGTATGAATGCTGCCAGCATTGCTGCAGAGGTTGAAGGGGTGGGGAGTCAGCCTGTTAGTGCTCAGACCATACGCTGCACACTGCATCAAATTGGTCTGCATGGCTGTCGTCCCGGAAGGAAGCCTCTTCTAAAGATGATGCACAAGAAATCCCGCAAACAGTTTGCTGAAGACAAGCAGTCTAAGGACGTGGATTACTGGAACCATGTCCTGTGGTCTAAAGATACCAAGATAAACTTATTTGGTTCAGATATGTGAAGCGTGTGTGGTGGCAACTAGGGGAGAAATACACAAACAAGTGTGTGTTGCCTACAGTCAACCATGGTGATGGGAGTGTCATGGTCTGGGGCTGCATGAGTGCTGCCGGCACTGGGGAGCTACAGTTCATTGAGGGAACCATGAATGCCAACATGTACTGTGACATACTGAAGCAGAGCATGATCACCTCCCTCTGGAGACTGGGCCGCAGGGCAGTATTCTAACATGATAACGACCCCAAACACACCTCCAAGACGACCACTGCCTTGCTAAAGAAGCTGAGGGTAAAGGTGATGGACTGGCCAAGCATGTCTCCAGACCTAAACCCTATTGAGCATCTGTGGGGCATCCTCAAATGGAAGGTGGAGGCACACAAGGTCTCTAACATCCACCAGCTCCGTGATGTCATCATGGAGGAGTGGAAGAGGACTCCAGTGGCAACCTGTGAAGCTCTGGGGAACTCCATGCCCAAGAGGGTTAGGGCAGTGCTGGAAAATAATGGTGGCCACACAAAATATTAACACTTTGGGCCCAATTTGGGCTTTTTAACATAGGGGTGTACTCACTTTTGTTGCCAGTGGTTTAGACATTAATGGCTGTGTGTTGAGTTATTTTGAGAGGACAGCAAATTTACACTGTTATACAAGCTGTACACTCACTACTTTACATTGTAGCAAAGTGTATAAAATAATAATAAGGGCCCATCTTTTATTAAAGTGTCTATTTGTTATTTTGTGTGTATGTGATTCGTTCCGTGTTGTATACCTTATCTTATCTATTAATCTCTGTTTGGGTGTAGGCTTTTTAAACTGGCAGCTGATATGCTTCTAGCAGCTGTGCAGATATATGATATTAGCTTGTTATAAAATGTGTTAGATGAGGGTATTTCTCTGAAGAATTCACGTTTTTCTCTTGGCATTGAGAACCCAGACCTGGTGCCCTCCTAGACACAATCAGTTTAGTAAGTGTTAGCCCCCATGTATTTCCATCTCACAAAATCATTACCATTTTGCCAACCCACCAAAACCACCCTTCCTCGTGCCCAAGTATTAATCCACTCTATACACTTCCCTGATTCTTCTCCTGAGCCACAGCTTTTGCTGCAGTTTCAGTTTCACTCTTACTTCCAGCAGTTATGAATGTTGTTCAAAGAGTGTGTTTTTGGTTACTTCAATGTTATTATAGCTTAAAGAGTAACTCTGCTTTTTTTTGAGAAAATCTATGTACATGGCAATCATTTTAATAAGCTTTGTTGCATATTCCTACCTCGTGTTATTCAGGAGAAATAGTTGCTTGTCTGTGTCCATGTGCAGAGTGAATCTGTATGGGAGTGATTTTATATTTATCAATCAGCTGCTGAACTTGCAGGGATCTATCAAGGAAAGTGGCGGGGTCTGCATTCCTTTAGATGTGATTTCTCTTTGGGAGTATCGCACCAAAGATAACATTTTTGTGGCAGAGGATGCCCAAAATCTGACTTGCATCTTAGTGCAGAATTCTGGGAAAATTAGTAAGCCAATCGCACAAGGCAATCGCACAAGCAGGAAATTACATTTCTGGGGGCGTTCAGTATGTCATCTGTGTAAAGAATGCCTCCAGGCATCCATATTGCATTGCATTTTACAGAAAATGACAGTGCTGCAGATTAAAAAGGAAAGGTCATATTTAATAGGATTCAATTTCGATATTACTTGTCACTATATTATTTTTTTAATTTGCTTTTTTTCCCCACCAGTGGATTTACCCTTTACAGCACTATTAAACCCAAAACCAAAAATATATATATTGCAGATTAACAAACCTTAGCTGTGGTGGCAGCATTAGTTTACTTTTTCCCTCTGTTTTCACCTGGTGATCCAGCCAGTAACACATCTCCCGTATTAGAGTGCCCCCACTCTGGACAAATGACCACGGGGCAAAGCAGACAGCAGCATTGTTAATCCCTTAAGTGATACATCTGCAAGAGAGCTTGTTCTTTTGAAAACAACCGACTTACTGGCCAGATCACCCGATGGAAATAGGACAAAGAAAGCCCAAAAAAAAGAAAACGAATGCAGCCACCATATCTAAGAATTGATAAGCTACAATATAATAAATGTTTGCTTTTGGGTTTAATACTGCTTTTCAAACCATTTCTGGTACAAAGTTTTACAGTGTCGTATGGTATATCTTCTCATAATATGTGATAGAACAACCATATGCCGTTTTCTCAATGATTTGTATTGTTCAATTCATTATAATGCAATATGAGAGGAAAGGGGAAATTGGGACTTTAAATGAGACCCCTGACCAACAGAGTCTCCATCCCTGTTGCATGAAGCGAAAAAAAGGTGGGGGGGGGGCAAAAGAGCCATTTGGGACTTTATATGAGGTGTGGCAAGTCATGAATAGATATACATACATAATAAAAGGGAACAGAAGAAAAATAGTAAAATCGTCTCTTTATTGAACTGTCTATAGACCAGAATTAAGGTACAACCAAATTGCTCAATGGAACCAAGTAACCCATGGTAATGGAGTATACATGAATGAAGCAAAAACGGGCTTAATGGTCTAAGACAGAAATACATGGTGATGCAATATTCTCCTGGTACATACAGAATATTAGAAAGATTATAAACAGAGGTCTTGGAAACATGATATAATAATGACTTGTAATAGATAAAATAGCCTGTGTAGAGCTCAACGCGTTTTGTGAGATTATCACTTTATCAGGAGCAGGCATGATACAAGCGTCTAGAGAAAATGATACACATAATAAGTAGCAGTATAAACAGTACATAAATAAACCTCACACATAATACGGGAGGTATAGCTTACAGTGGGGTAGCATGATGTCCGGGAATGGATCCCACCATTGAGGGAGCGAGGCCTGCATGCACCAGGCAGGTACAAGAATGAAGTAGTGTGTAATGTGACAGGCTCCAAAAAGGAATCACATACAGCCTCCATAGAGCATGGCGGTAAGAATCTGTAAGGGTATGAGGATAATATATATATATAGGTATTATAATAAAAAGATGGTAATATATAAAGGAGTAGGCTGTTTGTGAGAGCCAGAGGAGCCAGGAACCAAAGGGGGTGATTCAGGTGAAAATTAGAAAGTGGAGTGGACAGTAACCAAGTACTAAAGTATAATTCTCAGACCCAATGGATAGATAAGGGTGAGATGTGTATGACATGATAAGCCACTGAGTGAAATAGAAACGTGAAGTGAAAGTGAATGTACTGTCCGCACTGCTCCTGAATATTGAGACCTCATACATTACTTTTTTGTACAATCAAAAATACCAACAGTGCTACGCCAAATACCATAATAAACTGTAAAGGTAATATATAGTGAAAAAGGCTATGACATCCCAAAAGTCAAAAATACATATGCTTAAAATGCATAAACATTGACATAGATAAATAATTGTAGTATAATTTAAAATACATGGACTAATTAATGCATGAGTAAAAATACAAATAAAACAATAGTACAATAGTACAAAAATTGGTATAGCTCTTAGCCCAATGAATCAAATAGTATTCCATGCAATGTGTGTGTGCAAAATCAGCAAAAATTATTCATACAATAATGATCATTATAAAGTACATAAAGTGCAGCAATCGACAAAAAGGTGCAAAGAGTGCAGGCATAAGGTGCTAATCAGTGTTGAGCCAAAGAGTGCTTGTGAAAATCCTCCACTATATATTACCTTTCAAGCTTATCTACTTACGGACCGCCCACTATAAATTTACGTCGGTACTTTGATGCCATAACTCCGGTATTTTTTTAAATGGCGGGCGGCCCGCTTCAAAATAAGGGTGGTCCCAGCGGCGGATTAAACACAGGATCACCCTTATGGCCAGAGGGAGAGGTGCCCCTCCCGCCACTTCCCGGTCGTTTTCCCTGCTTACTGGACCCGCCGGTAGCGGAGAAAATGATCTGGTCTGCTCTCCTCTCAAGCAGGAAGTCGAGTGAGGGCAAGATGGCCCTCACTCGACTCTATGACCTTGGAGGACCGGAGCGACGTCACACTTCACTTCCTAGCAAAGGATTTAAAGAGCCCATTTTTTTCATCAAGAAAAAAAAATGACTTTTTTTTTTCTTTTTTAGTGCAGATGTGAGATCTGAGGTCTTTTTTGACCCCAGATCTCACATTAAAGAGGTCCTGTTGTGCTTATTTCAATTACAAGGGATGTTTACATTCCTTGTAATAGGAATAAAAAATTATCATAAAATGTTCTTTTGTTTTTTTTAAAAAAGTGTAAAAATAAAAAATAATAGATAAAATAAATAGGAAACAAAAAATTAAAGCACCCTGTCCCCGGTGCTTCTCGCACTGAAGCGAATGCATACGCAAGTCCTGCCCACATATGTAAACCGTGTTCAAACCGTACATGTGAGGTATCGCCGCGATCGTTAGAGCAAGAGCAATCATTTGAGCCCTAGACCTCATCTGTAACTCTAAACTGGTAACCTGTAGAAAGTTTTAAACTGTTGCCTATGGGGATTTTTAAGTATCAATGTTTGTCACAATTCCACGAGCGTGGGCAATTTTGAAGCATGACATTTTAGATATCTATTTGCTCGGCGTAACATTATCTTTAAATTTATAGAAAAAAATTGGGCTAACTTTACTCTTTTCTTAATTTTTAATTCCAAAAAGTGAATGTTTTCCAAAACAAAATGCGTTTGTAAGACCGCTGCGCAAATACGGTGTGATAAAAAATATTTCTCCATTTTATTCTCTAGGGTCTCTGCTAAAAAGAAGTATATAATGTTTGGGGGTGATTTTCTAGCAAAAAAAAAAATGATTTTAACTTGTAAACAACAAAAGTCAGAAAATGGCCCGATGCAGAAGTGGTATTTGGCGCAGCACTGTTGGTATTTTTGATTTTTCACTTTTTTATGCAGTGTTAACATAATTAGTGCTTCCTGCCTTTAGACTAATTAGACCTTTACATTGATTCAGGTGTTGGTTGCGCTGATATTTTTACTATATATGTTTGCCTACCTTTTTGTACATGGCCTTGCTTGTTTAAGTAATGGCTCTTTGATACTCACAAGAAACATTTTCTCAAAAAAATAGAAAGCACCTTTTGGTATATCAGGCTCACTAAATACAGTAACTTGTAACAACCATCCATGGAAATTCAATTGATTGCTATGAGTAACTGTACTTTGTTGCCTTGGCTGCTATCATCAAAGTAACCGTTATACCTTCTCTTCTAGTCTTCTTAAGGGCCATACACACTATAAGATTTTCTGAAGACTTTTTCCTTCAGATTTACCTTTTCTATGTAGTGCAAGGGCCTGCCAGATTGCATACAAATTGAAAGTGTTTAGGTTTGACCTCATATTATATGGTTTTGGTAAATCTAAAGGAAAAAGTCTTCAGAAAATCTTATAGTGTGTATGGCCCATTACTCCTCAGCCTGACACCACCTGTTTTCCCTGTGTGGTCACCATGTTCTCACAAGTACAAGCCTCTTCCCTGTACCTAGGAGCCGAGCACTTTAAAACGTCTTTTAATAGCTGTACTTTGCTCAGATAGCTCTCATCCATCTGCCCCATCCATTTCCCAGGGGAAAGCTGGTAAATCTCATAGCTAAGCCTAGTTATCTCTGGGATTTTGGCTAGATTAGAATGAGCTATTTTAGCTTCATGTAATGCTGCCTTTTCGGTTATTTTAGATGCTGTCAGGTCTGCTGGAAATTCCCTTATAAAGCAAGGTATGAGTTGGTGAAGCAATGTGCTATTTGACCCTAGAAATTAATGGTAAAACGTAAATGAATAACAAATTATGCAAGGAATGTGGTTCTTGTATTGAATCTAGCAAACCTTAATGTAGGGGCATTGACTATTACAGCCAAACAGAATCCAACTGCCATTCTTTATGTGCAGGTAGGAAAACAAAACAAAAGTGAAAACTGATTTGTATGGGTACTACAGACACTATTTTTTCACGAATTGGTGTCTTATATACTGTAAATACCCTCTTGTGCATACGTTAAACTGCCCTGTAAAACATTTAAAGAGACTTTGTCATGGAAGAAGCAGGACAAAGCAATGCAACTAGAGCTGCCTTTATATACTTGTAACAGCTTCCCGTCAAAGCCAAATTCCAGGCATTCTGACAGGCAAAGCACTGACTCTTCCTGGTTGTGCGAAAGCTTACTGCTAAGCCCCACCCACACAAATTCTTATTGGCCCAGACTAGTGTAGGCAGTTGCCAACTACAGTGATGAGCTGTTCGCGTGGGGAAAGGTTATTATTGTGGGTTCTGCATTTTTTACCGGGATTTTCTGGGATTTGCCCTTCACCCTGTGATACATACTGTATAAATAGGGGAGAGGCTAGAAGAGGAAGCAGAGACTACATGGAAAAGTGGAGAGAAGTCAGCCTGTGAAGATTTAATCAACAGCAACCTGCGAGCCCCCCCCCCCCCCCCCCCACACACACACACACGGGAATTCACCTCTCAAGGACACTATCAGTTTTGGATTACTACCTGGACCTGGAAAGGTATGCCTGGGCAGCCTGGAGATAGTTGGTTTGAGGAGAACTGTGTGCACTTTGGAGTGTATTATTGCCGTGTGATAAGTAAAACTTTTAAATGGTCTAAAGCCTCGTCTAAAGTTATTTATAAAGGGTTGCATGGTGGTACATGGCGTATCTAGACAAATAGGGCCTGTAAAGCACTCACAGGTTTGAAGAGAGAAGAACTAGAGCTGCCCGTTACCCTGTGATACATATAAATAGGGAGAAAGCTAGACTCAGAGAAGAAGAAGCAGAGACTGCATGGGAAAGTTGAGAGAAATCCGCTTATGAAGATGTAATCAACAGCAACCTGTGAGCTCCCCCCAGGGAAATCCACTTCTCAAAGAAAATATCAGTTTTGGATTACTATCTGAAAAGGTATGTCTGGGTAGGCTGGGCATAGTTAGTTAGAGGTAGGGATGGGCATGATGTTCGAGCCAAGCGTAAGTTTGACTCGAACATCAGCTGTTCGTGTGTTCACTGAACACACAAACAAATGGGGCGCTTGGCGGGAAGGTCGCCCACCGATGAGCGCCCCATAATGCACTGCACTGGTGCAGTGAATAAATTACTGATGATTGGCCAAAGAATGCACATGATCTGTAGGTTTTGGCAAAACACAGCCCAATGTCCTGTCAGAGCCATTATTGGCCAAAGGCAGGGTGCCTTTAGCCAATCATGGCTTAGAGGCTAAGTCCACATCCCACACAGGGCCGGACTGGCCTACCGGGATACCGGGAAATTTCCTGGTGGGCCGCCGGCCCTGGGGCCGCTTTAAGATCGTGGCCGCTTTAAGACGCGGCCGCTATTGGTTACCGCGCCGCGGCCGCTATTGGTTGCCGCGCCGCGGCCGCTATAGGTTGCCGCGCCGCGGCCGCTATTGGTTGCCGCGCCGCGGCCGCTATTGGTTGCCGCGCCGCGGCCGCGCTGTGATAGCCGCTGCAGCCCTGTCTTTCCTACGTCAGCCGCTATAAGCGGCATGACGTCACACATGGCGCCGGCGGGAGCGGCTGCGCGGAGCCGGCGGTGGATTATGGACGGTCACTGCTCTGAGAGTACCCAACACACAGTACACAGTCAGTGTACTACACAGAAGCCAGCAGCATGATTTCACCCGGGGAATCGAGTCCGACTGACCACCAAGTTAGTAAGAAAAACCAGCAGTGCAATTAGTGATCCCAACCTCCACCAGTCCAGACAACCACCCACCACTGCCCCCTGCTGGCACCCCCCCATCACCACTGCCACTAATCTCCCCTCACCACTATAGCTTCCACTGATCTCACCACCACTACTGATCCCCCCCACAACCCCTGCCACTGATCCCACCACCCCTGCCACTGATCCCATCCCCCTCACCACCACCACTGCCACCGATCCCACCCCCCTCACCACCACCACCGCTGCCACCAACCCCACCCCCCTCACCACCACCACCGCTGCCACCGATCCCACCCCCCTTATCAACACCACTGCTGCCACCAACCCCACCCCCCTCATCACCACCACCGCTGCCACCAACCCCACCCCACTCATCACCACCACCGCTGCCACCAACCCCACCCCCCTCATCACCGCCACCGACCCCACCCCCTCATCACCACCACCGCTGCCACCGATCGCACCCCCTCATCACCACCACCGCTGCCACCAATCGCACCCCCCTCATCACCACCGCCGCTGCCACCGACCCCACCCCCCTCATCACTGCCATCGATCCCACCCCCCTCATCACCACCACCGCTGCCACCGATCCCAACCCCCTCATCACCACCACCGATGCCATCGATCGCACCCCCTCATCACCACCACCGCTGCCACCGATCCCATCCCCCTCATCACCACCACCGCTGCCACCGATCCCACCCCCCTCATCACCACCACCCCTGCTGCCACTGATCCCGACCGCCCCCTCACCATCACCGCTGCCACTGATCCCACCCCCCTCACCACCACCACTGCCACGATCCCACCCCCCTCACTATCACCACTGCTTCCACTGATTCCACAACCCTCACCATCACCCCTGCTGCCACTCATCCCACCCCCCTCATCATGTCTGCAACCTCTGACATCTCCTGTACTATGTCTGCAACCTCTGACATCTCCTGTACTATGTCTGCAGCCTCTGACATCTCTTGTACCATGTCCACACAGCCTCTGACATCTCCTGTACCATGTCCACACAGCCTCTCACATCTCCTGTACCATGTCCGCACAGCCTCTGACATTTCCTGTACCATGTCCGCACAGCCTCTGACATCTCCTGTACCATGTCCGCACAGCCTCTGACCTCTCCTGTACCATGTCCGCACAGCCTAAGACATCTCCTGTACCATGTCTGCACAGCCTAAGACATCTCCTGTACCATGTCCGCACAGCCTAAGACATCTCCTGTACCATGTCCGCACAGCCTAAGACATCTCCTGTACCATGTCCACACAGCCTCTGACATCTCCTGTACCATGTCCACACAGCCTCTGACATCTCCTGTACCATGTCCACACAGCCTCTGACATCTCCTGTACCATGTCTGCAACCTCTGACATCTCCTGTACCATGTCCACACAGCCTCTGACATCTGTACCATGTCCACACAGCCTCTGACATCTCCTGTACCATGTCCGCACAGCCTCTGACATCTCCTGTACCATGTCCGCACAGCCTCTGACATCTCCTGTACCATGTCCGCACAGCCTATGACATCTCCTGTACCATGTCCGCACAGCCTATGACATCTCCTGTACCATGTCCGCACAGCCCCTGACATCTCCTGTACCATGTCCGCACAGCCTCTGACATCTCCTGTACCATATCTGCAACCTCTGACATCTCCTGTACCATGTCTGCAACCTCTGACATCTCCTGTACCATGTCTGCAACCTCTGACATCTACTGTACCATGTCCGCACAGCCTATGACCATCTCTTGTCTTTTATCATGTCTGCAGTCTCTGAGGGGGAGTCTGGAGAGGAGTCGGGAGTGGGAGTGCCACCGGGATGGGGGTCACGGGAGAAGTCAAATGTATGTCTGTGGACTGTGGAGAGAAGACTATAGGATAAACCCAGAGCCAACAAGCTGGAGCCAACTGACTGAGCCCTGCACGGTCCCCCTGAGAGGAGGTCAGTGACACTTCCGCCAGACCAGGCTGAGTGGGGGTCAGTGATGTAAGGGGGAAATGAATACAGTAATGTAAGGGGGGGCATTGATATAAAGCCCCCCTTATATCAGTAACCCCCCCTTCTATCTGCAGAAGGTGGTCTATGGTCACATTTCCAGAGTTCCTGGGGTTCCCCTTTACATCAGAGTCTGCAGAATTCCTCATTACAGTGCAAGGGGGAACTCTGCGGACCCTCATGTAAAGGCAAACTTTGATTATTTTTTATTCTGGTAATATATCACCATCGCAATAAGTGGACTGTTCTTGATAATTGCTCCACTTTTAACTGGAATTTGCTCGTATATATGTATATGTGTATATATATATATATATATATATATATATATATATATATATAAACCCTATGTGATTTCATATCTGTCTTATCTACATATAATACACACTTCACATGTGCTTTAAAATGCATGGTTTTCCCTTTTTATAATCAAAAAAATGACGCTGTGCTGTTGGGCCGGTATTAAAATGCTATGGGGCTGGTATGAAATTATTTCCAGGGCTGGTTTTTATTCCCAGTCCGGCCCTGATCCCACACTATATAAGACTGCTGCTTACACGGCAGCCATGTATAGTGTGTGATAATAGAGATTAAGCAGGTAGTTAGTGTATAGTGAGTTGAGTAAGTTTGGTGCAGTGAGTGTAGTGTACAGGCATACCCCACTTTTATAATGTATAGATATGTTGTAGTCCTGGGTCTCCTCTCAGTGCTCCCCAAGTTTTGTGTCCCTTTCACCTTTCACTCATAGTTCGTGATCAGTGCCATGTCAAGCTGACCGAGATTTCCCGTAGACACCAATGTTAACCAGTTCCATACATTGTAAAATGACGCTGGCAGGAACACTCTCTCTATGCAGGCGGCTGTCATATGACGTCCGCCCATTTCAGCTGCTCACCTGCCCCCCTGTCGGGACACAGCCCATCCCCGATCGGTGTAAAGAGCCATTAAAAAAATGGCCAATCACAGCCGGCCACATGCATTTTCCTCATGCATGCCGCTCCTGCGCGCCCCCAGGGGCGCGCAGAGCAGCGATCGGGATGGAGAGTGTCACTCTGACACAATCCATCCCTGATCAGGGTTAAGAGCCAATGAAATTTGCTCTTTACCACGTGACCGGCTGTGTCCAAGCACAGCTGGTCACAGAATGTCAACAGAGAACACGGTAACTAGCTGTTACCGTGTTCTCCTCCTCACACACTGATCCTGTGTGAGGAGGAGATTGCGGTAACGGCTAGTTACCGATTACAGTGCACAGTAAATCACAATGATTGCCCCCCAATAAAAAGTACCTGTCACCAGACCCTTCAAATTACCTGTCACCAGCCCATCAGAGTACCCAAGTACCTGTCACCAGACCATCAGGTACTCTGATGACAGGTACTCGGGTACTCTGATGGGCTGGTGACAGGTACTCGAGTACTCTGATGACAGGTACTTGGGTACTCTGATGACAAGTACTTGGGTACTCTGGTGACAGGTACTCAGGTACTCTGATGGGCTGGTGACAGGTACTCGGGTACTCTGATGACAGGTACTCGGGTACTCTGATGACAGGTACTCGGGTACTCAAAGTACCCAAGTACCTCTCTTCAGCCCATCAGAGTACCCGAGAACATGTCATCAGCGTACCCAAGTACCTGTCACCAGCCCATCAGAGTACCCAAGCACCTGTTATCAGAGTACCCGAGTACCTGTCACCAGCCCATCAGCGTACCCGAGTACCTGTCATCAGAGTACCCGAGTACCTGTCTCCAACCCTTCAGAGTACCTATCTGCAGTCCATCAGAATACCTGAGTACCTGTCTCCAGCCCATCAGGGTATCTGAGTACCTATCTACAGCCCAATAGAGTAACTGAGTACCTGTCTCCTGCCCATCAAAGTATACGGGTACCTGCCTCCAGCCCATCAGATTACCCGAATATCTCTCTGCAGCCCATCATAGTACCCGAGCACCTCTCTGTAGCCCATTAGAGTACACGAGTACCTGTCTCCAGCCCAGAGTACCCAAGTACCTGTCTCCTGCCCAGAGTACCCGAGCCCCTGCCTCCAGCCCAGAGTACCCAAGTACCTGTCTCCAGCCCATCTAGAATACAGAGTACCTATCTGAAGCCCATCAGAGTACCCGAGTACCTTTCTGAAGCTGAGCAGTGTACCTGAGTACCTGTCTGCAGCCCATCAGAGTACCTGAAAACCTATCTGCAGCTCATCAGAGTACCTGAGTACCTATCTGCAGCCCATGCCTCCTAGATTAAGTGTTGGGGTGTTTGCTTTACAAAATGGGATCATTTTGTGGGGGTTTCTATTGTCCTGGTGCTCCAAGGTCTTCAAAAGTGTGATAGGTCGTTAGAAAATTCTATGCGTAATTTATGCTCCTAGAACACCTGACGGTGTTCCTTGCATGTTGGGCCTCTGTATGTGGCTATGCTATGACAAAGTCCCACATATGTGGTATTGCCATACTCAGGAGGAGTAGCAGAATGTATTTTGGGGTGTAATTTTTGCTATACACATGCTATGTGTTAGAAATATCTTTTAAATTGACAACTTTGTGTAAGAAAATATGTTTTCATTTTCTTTCCACATTTTCTAAAAACTGGAAAAAATGACATGTTCAAAAGACTCATTATGCCTCATAGAATATACGTTTGGGGTGTTTGCTTTCCAAAATGGGGTCATTTTGTGGGTAATTCCATTGTCCTGGTGCTCCATGGCCTTCAAAATTGTGATAGGTCGCTAGGAAATTATACAGTATGTGTAATTTTTATGCTCCTAGAACACCAAACAGTGCTCCTTGCATGTTGGGCCTCTGTATGTGGCCAGGCTGTGTAAAAGTCTCACACATGTGGTATTGCCATACTCAGGAGGAGTAGCAGAATGTAATTTGGGGTGTAATTTCAAGTATGCATATACTGTGTTTGAGAAATAACTTGTTATTATGACAATTTTGTGTAAAAAAAAATGATTTCTTAATTTTCCCAAGAATTGAGACTCCATGGGAAAATGGAGAGAAGTCTGCCTATGAAGATGCAATCAACAGCAACCTGCGAGCTCCCCCCATGGGAATCTACCTCTCAAGAGCAATATCAGTTTTGGACTACTACCTGGAAAGGTATGCCTGGGCAGCCTGGGGATAGTTAGTTAGAGGAGAATTGTGTGCACGTTGGAGTGTATTATTGCAGTATGATAAGTAAAACTTTTAAATGTTCTAAAGCCTGGTCTAAAGTTATCAAGACTAATAGGAACTGTAAAGCACTCACAGGTTTGAAGAGTAAAGAAAGGAAGGCCACCAAAAAGGTTTAACTCATCAAAAGAGTTGGAGGAAAGAACGTAGCTGCTATAAGTAACCTATGAACTGGTGGCAATATAATTAGCAGCCAGACAGTGAAGAGTGGTACCAAGCATGGGTGACGGGTCAACCGGTAGTAAGGGGATCAGTGCTCTGACTCCCTGCCTAGTGATCAGTTCCCCAAAAGCAACTGGGACTGAACTTGTGGTACAGAGTCCCCATGAACCTAGTCGAATGGTATGGGAAATTGTGAGGATTCATTAGGGTAAAAAACCTTCTGCCTTTAGAACCACTTTAAAGCCTCACAGCTAGGGACCATGGGGCAAGTCTCTTTGTCACATTGTTACCCTGCACAGTTTTACAACTGTAGGTAACCAGTGCAACTTCAGGAACACAGCACAGTACAGGAAAGCACTAATTGCTAAGAAAACTGCTGAGGATAGGAAAATAGCCAGTATCTAACACCCTATAAGAGCAGTCTCAGTCACAGCAACGTCTGGCAATTATATTCCAATAGCACACGACCACCAGGAATCAGTACATGGTTATTATTCATGCAGGACAGCTGCCACCTCAAAGCTTCCTCCTGACACCTCCCAGTCAGTGAAAATATCCTTTACAAGACCAGATTCTTTTAGTGAAGTTCTGCAGCCAGTTTCAGGTCCCTTCCAAATCACCAGTCCCTAGACTTCAGAGAACAGCAGCACAATCCAAGGCTTGCCTCAGAAGGGCAAAAGCCCCTTCTAAGGCTAGGGACTCCAAGCAATTGTAAAGGTAAAAACTAAAAAACTAAAATAAAAACTAACAAATATGTCTATTCTTACCTGTTCTGTGTAATGGAATTGCACAGAGCAGTCTCAAACCTCCTCTTCTTGGGTCCCCTGCCGACGGTCCAGGCCCCTTCTCTCTGTCCAGTGCCCCCATGGAAAGCCGCTTCCCATGGGGACACTCCTGCGTGCTTGCTCCCAAACCCCGCTGCTGCACCCATTGTCATAGACAGCGGGATTTGGCCCCGCCCTGGCTCCCTCGTCACTGTCTTTGATTGACAGCACTGGGGGCCAATGGCTCCAGCACAGCCAGTGAGACCCAGAAGTGAGGGGAGAGAAGGGCTGCAGACGTGCAAAGCAGTGGATCGAATGAGGGCTCAGCTAAGGAAAAGGGGGTTGAGGGAGATGCTGATGCCTAAACATTTTTTAACCTAATACAAGGAATACATTAACCACTTAAGGACTGCCTACTGTACATATACTGCGGCAGGGCGGCCCCTAATATATACGTGATTTTGCTTTAAGGCTCTAGAGGATTAGACACACTGGGAGCCAGTCCGCGGGTCGCTGCCGGCTACCCGCGTTTGTCAAGGAGACTGACAGAACGGCCATCTGCCTATGTAAACAAGGCAGACGGCTGTTCTATCAGACAGGAAGGGAGAGATTGTGTGTTCCTAATAATCAGGAACAGCGATCTCTCCCTTCCTGCAGTCAGTCCACTCCCCCCACAGATAGAAACCACTCCCTAGGAGCACACTTAACCCCTTGATCGCCACTGATGTTAACCCCTTCCCTGCCAGTGTCATTTATACAGTAACAGTGCATATTATTCAGCACTGATCACTGTATTGGTGTCACTTGTCCCCAAAAAGTGTCACTTAAGGGGAGATTTATTAAAAGTGGAGCACATAGAATCTGGTGCAGCTATGCATAGTAACCAATCAGCTTCTAGGTTTTATTGTCAAAGTCTAATTGAACAAGCTGAAGTTAGAAGCTGATTGGTTACTATGCACAGCTGCAGCACATTCTGTGTGCACCTATTTTAGTAAATCTCCCCTTTAGTGTCTGATCTGTCTGCTGCAAAGTCGCAGTCCCGCTAAAAATCCCTGATCGCCGCCATTACTAAAAAAAACAATATAACAATAAAAAGTCCATAAATCAATCCCATAGTTTGTAAACACTATAACTTTTGCACAAACCAATTAACATACGCTTTTTGGGACTTTTTTTTACCAAAAATATGTAGCACAATACAAATTGCATAAACTGATAAAGATTTGATTTTTTTTTTTTTTTACTGGGAATGTTTTATAGCAGAAAGTAAAAAATATAGTTTTTTTTTAAATTGACGATCTTTTTTTGTTTATAGCGCAAAAAATAAAAACCACAGAGGTGATCAAATACCACCAAAACAAGCTCTATTTGTGGGAAAAAAGGACATCAATTGTATTAGGGTACAGCGTCCCACAACCGCGCAATTGTCAGTTAAAGCAACGCAGTGCCATATCGCAAAAAAATGGCCTGGTCACTAAGGGCGTAAAACCTTCCGGGCTGAATTGGTAAAGGTACAAAATGTGTAGGCTTTAAAACCACTTTCAGTCAAACTCCCAGCCTGTGAGACCCTGAACAGACCACAACAAACAATCTCTGCTCCCTTGATTTCAGAAGGAGCCTGCTGCAGGGTCAACTGTTGCTGGGAGGGATCTATTGCTGCTGGTGGGGTATTTGTTGCAGGGGTATCTATTGTTGCTGGGGGATCTATTGTTGCAGGGAGGGATTTAATATTGCTGGGAGGGTGTTCTATTGTTGCTGGGGGGTCTATTATTGCTGGCTGCAGGGGATCTAGTTTAATGTTTTTCTTATAATCATTATCAAATTCCATGCAAACTTTTTAAAAACCACAAAATACTTGGAACTCCATTCTCTAAAAGGAGAAGTACTGGGAGGTGGTTATAGGGTGGTACCAAAGGACAGTGTTGGGAGGTAGGTAGGGACCGGAGACAAGGGGTGACTCTGATGGGAAGTACCTGCACGATCCTCTGCAAAAAAAGCCCTGCTCAAAAGTAAAGGGAATTTCAACCTTTGATATTTATCGCCAGACCACGTGCTCCCATTGGAATATTTCCCCTGTACTCCCATAGCGACAACTTTAAATTTTTAGATTTTCCCCCAATACCTGTCCTAGAATAATAACATGAGAGTAAACCCTTCCAATGGAGATCCAGACAACAATGACAACTTGACAAAAGTTCTTTTGCTTGCCTACTCTATTCAAAAACAGAGAAAAAAGCTCTGGATGGAGTTCCCTTTAAACTCTTGGAAGCATATGTGTGGTCTGCCAACTTTCAAAATGCATCTTTATAGTAAGGTGTCAGTTAAGGGTCCCTCGCAAGTAGTGATGAGTTGATTTTCTTTTCTAGAAAAACACTGAAATGTAAACTCAAAGTAGAAGAGTGGTAAAAGCCAGTACAGCATGCGTCCTTGTCTGCTCCGGTGGGCCCCTGTAACTGGCTAATCAGCACCTCTCTCACTCACAGTGCCATCTCACAATAGGGTGTGTAATTCTCCCAGGCAAGCTGACCAGCACTAGGGTATCGCCAGTGTGCATGCAAGACCACCCACACAGATCAATCAACGCCACTGACTTCACAGGACACATTCCTTCCCATTCATTGAAGACTGCCAACAAATTAATAGGTTGCCTTAATAAGGGCAAAATAGTTAAATCAAATTTTATACATCAGTTTCTCTTAAAGATCTGCCAGGCTTTCTAGTATTCATCAAACCTGTCTCACAATAGCCCATTACATTCCGTTGGACATGGTCACATGGAGATTTACACTAGGATTATCTGGTTCAGGTTGGACAAACTGATACAAATCAGTCTCAATTTTATATGCATCAAATTCTTGTGACAATAATGGCTGCAGTTGGCAGGCTTAGAATTTGTTTTGGATCATGTATAAAACCTGGAGCATAGCTTCATTGTTCATTTTCATTTTGTACAGTTTACACTCTGGGCAGATATTCAAAAGACACATATTAATGCAATTCTATATTCATTAATGCATAATTACATTTTCTTTTTAATATATATATGTATAAATAAGCAGTGTAAGTACCTAATTTGACCTAAGCTTCTTTTCTTGTTTTTCCTGTACAAGTGGGAGAGGAAGACGCAGTCCAAGGAACCAATCATTATATGTGCTGGCAAGGAGCATGCTGATAGGATAATAAAGCAGACTGATAGAGAAATGAGCTCATCAGTATGTACAGTCACAGACTGGGGATGGGCACATGTCAGACTGGGCTCAAAGGAAGTGGGTCAAATAAAGTTGTCAATGATGGAAGACAGAGGACTACTTGCGATAGATAAATAGTACTATGGGGACAGCTCTGGATCAAAAGTGGGAGTTTTTATTTTTATTTTTTTTGGGCTTTTCATTTTTTGACTGGAGTTCTGCAGTAACCATCATTTGAATTTACAAAGTTTCAACTTTCCTCAATTTATTTTAGTCAAAAAAATGAAAGATAATTTCTTATTGGTTGTATGAGGTACGAGTTACTGCAGCATTGACTTATAAAGTGACTTAATCATGACAAACCTGAAAAATTAAAGATGCTGTTTTAGGGGCTATTATCCACTTCAACAAATTATAAATAATCACCTAACCAATCTGACTACAGTAAACTGAATAATGGTGGTTTATCTGAGTTGTTGCACTCGGCACAATATTGATAATTTCACCGCAGTAATAAATAAGCCTGAAAGCCCTGTATGTCCAGTATCACAAAAGCAGCCTATCTGTCACACCAGTTATTAGTTAAATGGTGAGTAACAAGTAGCCTGTCAGTGTTACAGGGGGATGGACAGGGACAGCCCTTATCAGATGAACCAATAGAAAAATACCTTTAACAGAGTGACACACATGGGTCACTTATCCCTGAGCAATAAGATAAAAAAGTGCTAAGTGAGAAGTGTACCTGTCATATATGAACAGGTGTACCTGTATAAACAAATGCACTTATTGGACAAGCAAATTAAAAAATATGATACCATACAATAAAGTGCAATGTGCAATAAACATATTCAAAACTATACATATGAATGTATAATAACTAGGGTTGAGCGAACACGGACTGTATTATTCGTGTTCGTACCGAATAATTGGATTTTTGTTACCCGAACACAGACCCGAAAACTTTACTGTATATTCGGGTAAAAATCCGCGTTCGGTCGTTTTATTTCCGGGTTTTGCATGCTTTGGCGCGCTTTTCATGGCGGGCTTTCAACAGCCAATCAACAAGCATTTAACTGGTGTGCCTAAGCCATCCCAGCCATGCCTACAAATGTATCAGTAGCTGTGATTGGCCGTCTGAAGCATGTGACCAAGTCTTTATAAGTTCGAGGCAGCGCCGCTGCGGCGTCATTCTGCTGTTTAGTTCAGGGAGAGAGCACACATCAACGTGCTGGCTGCTGATTAGGGACAGACAGGAAAAAAAAAACATTTTTTTGTCCGGATAGAATTGAGGGACAGGTCGGAGTGTGTTAGGCAGGGCGAGTTGTAGGCATTTTAGGGAGAAAGTCTGCTGATTTTTAGGGTCAGTGTGTTCTACAAACTACAATCGATATTGCTGTGTGGGGTGGGGTTTGCAGTGACCGATCTACGATCTTAGCAGTCCTTTTAGGGACAGAGTCTGCTGATTTTTAGAGTCAGACAGTGCGTTCTACAAACTACAATCGATATTGCTGTGTGGGGTGGGGTTTGCATTGACCGATCTACGATCTTAGCAATCCTTTTAGGGACAGAGTCTGCTGATTTTTAGGGTCAGTGTGTTCTACAAACTACAATCGATATTGCTGTGTGGGGTGGGGTTTGCAGTGACCGATCTACGATCTTATCAATCCTTTTAGGGAGAGAGTCTGCTGATTTTTAGGGTCAGTGTGTTCTACAAACTACAATCGATATTGCTGTGTGGGGTGGGATAGGAGATAGGCAGGTGTCAGTGGTCCACATCAATTTTGCTGTGTGTGGGCTGCAGTGAACACAATCTTTTTGGGCTGCAGTAAACACAATCTTTTTGGGGTGCAGTAAACACAATCTTTTTGGGGTACAGTGAACACAATCTTTTTGGGGTGCTGGCTGCTGATTAGGGACAGACAGGAAAAAAAAAACATTTGTGTCCGGATAGAATTGAGGGACAGGTCGGAGTGTGTTAGGCAGGGCGAGTTGTAGGCATTTTAGGGAGAGAGTCTGCTGATTTTTAGGGTCAGTGTGTTCTACAAACTACAATCGATATTGCTGTGTGGGGTGGGGTTTGCAGTGACCGATCTACGATCTTATCAATCCTTTTAGGGACAGAGTCTGCTGATTTTTAGGGTCAGACAGTGCGTTCTACAAACTACAATCGATATTGCTGTGTGGGGGGGGGGGGGTTTGCAGTCACCCGATCTACGATCTTATCAATCCTTTTAGGGACAGAGTCTGCTGATTTTTAGGGTCAGACAGTGTGTTCTACAAACTACAATCGATATTGCTGTGTGGTGTGGGATAGGAGATAGGCAGGTGTCAGTGGTCCACATCCATTTTGCTGTGTGTGGGCTGCAGTGAACACAATCTTTTTGGGGTGCAGTGAACACAATCTTTTTGGGGTACAGTGAACACAATCTTTTTGGGGTGCAGTGAACACAATCTTTTTGGGGTGCAGTGAACACAATCTTTTTTGCCCACTGAGGAGGAGGGAGAAAAGTATTTTTCTATCAGGCACTGTGTGCAGCATTTTTCCTTCAGCTGTGCTGTGCTGAGTGACTGATCGTACACTGCTGTGTTCAGTTCACATGTGCTAATATTGAGTGGTTTCAGAAATCATACACTTTTTTTCTATTCCACTATTCAATATACAGCCTTGGGTTAAAAAAAATTAAATTGTGGCCTGCAGCAGAGCTGAATGATATTTGGGGTTTTTGGGGTTCATCTCATACTTCTGAAGATTTGAGGGTGCTGCCTGTTCCATACTCCTCCTACTCCTCATTCAGCCTTTTAGGGGTACAAACAATAGTAATTGGGGCCTAGTGTGGTTTTGTACGTGTGAGATACGTACACTTTTTTTGATCATATTTCCTATTCCGCTATTCAATAAAAACCTTTGGGGATCAATTAAATTGTGGGATAGTTTGTGTTGGTACGTGTGAGATCCACCTTTCCAAGTTTTTGGGGTTCATCTCATACTTCTGAAGATTTGAGGGTGCTGCCTGTTCCATACTCCTCCTACTCCTCATTCAGCCTTTTAGGGGTACAAACAATAGTAATTGGGGCCTAGTGTGGTTTTGTACGTGTGAGATACATACACTTTTTTTGATCATATTTCCTATTCCGCTATTCAATAAAAACCTTTGGGGATCAATTAAATTGCGGGATAGTTTGTGTTGGTACGTGTGAGATCCACCTTTCCAAGTTTTTGGGGTTCATCTCATACTTCTGAAGATTTGAGGGTGCTGTCTGTTCCATACTCCTCCTACTCCTCATTCAGCCTTTTAGGGGTACATACAATAGTAATTGGGGCCTAGTGTGCTTCTGTATGTGTGAGATACATACACTTTTTTTGATCATATTTCCTATTCCGCTATTCAATAAAAACCTTTGGGGATCAATTAAATTGCGGGATAGTTTGTGTTGGTACGTGTGAGATCCACCTTTCCAAGTTTTTGGGGTTCATCTCATACTTCTGAAGATTTGAGGGTGCTGCCTGTTCCATACTCCTCCTACTCCTCATTCAGCCTTTTAGGGGTACAAACAATAGTAATTGGGGCCTAGTGTGGTTTTGTACGTGTGAGATACATACACTTTTTTTGATCATATTTCCTATTCCACTATTCAATAAAAACCTTTGGGGATCAATTAAATTGCGGGATAGTTTGTGTTGGTACGTGTGAGATCCACCTTTCCAAGTTTTTGGGGTTCATCTCATACTTCTGAAGATTTGAGGGTGCTGCCTGTTCCAAACTCCTCCTACTCCTCATCCAGCCTTTTAGGGGTACAAACAATAGTAATTGGGGCCTAGTGTGCTTCTGTACGTGTGAGATACATACACTTTTTTTGATCATATTTCCTATTCCGCTATTCAATAAAAACCTTTGGGGATCAATTAAATTGCGGGATAGTCTGTGTTGGTACGTGTGAGATCCACCTTTCCAAGTTTTTGGGGTTCATCTCATACTTCTGAAGATTTGAGGGTGCTGCCTGTTCCATACTTCTCCTACTCCTCATTCAGCCTTTTAGGGGTACAAACAATAGTAATTGGGGCCTAGTGTGGTTTTGTACGTGTGAGATACATACACTTTTTTTTATCATATTTCCTATTCCGCTATTCAATAAAAACCTTTGGGGATCAATTAAATTGCGGGATAGTTTGTGTTGGTACGTGTGAGATCCACCTTTCCAAGTTTTTGGGGTTCATCTCATACTTCTGAAGATTTGAGGGTGCTGCCTGTTCCAAACTCCTCCTACTCCTCATCCAGCCTTTTAGGGGTACAAACAATAGTAATTGGGGCCTAGTGTGCTTCTGTACGTGTGAGATACATACACTTTTTTTGATCATATTTCCTTTTCCGCTATTCAATAAAAACCTTTGGGGATCAATTAAATTGCGGGATAGTTTATGTTGGTACGTGTGAGATTCACCTTTCCAAGTTTTTGGGGTTCATCTCATACTTCTGAAGATTTGAGGGTGCTGCCTGTTCCAAACTCCTCCTACTCCTCATCCTGCCTTTAGGGGTACAAACAATAGTAATTGGGGCCTAGTGTGCTTCTGTACGTGTGAGATACATACACTTTTTTTGATCATATTTTCTATTCCGCTATTTAATCAAAACCTTTGGGTATAAACAATTAAATTGCGGGATAGTCGGTGTCGGTACGTGTGAGATACACCTTTCCAATTTTTGGGGCGCATCTCATACTGCCGAGGATTTGAGGGTGCTTCAGTCTGCCTCCTGCCTGTTCCGAACTCCTCCTACTCCTCATCCTGCCTTTAGGGTACAAAAAAAATTGTAATCGGGGCCTAGATTGTGTTTGTACGTGTGAGAAACACCGTTTTGTAAAATTTGTCCTATTCCGCTATTCAATATACACCCTGTTTGAGTGTAAAAAATTAAATTGCGGGATAGTCTGTATCGGTACATGTGAGATACACCTTTTTAAATTTGTTTGGCGCATCTCCTTCTACCGACGAGGATTGCAGGGCGCTTCAGTTTGGCTCCTGTTCCCAACTCCTCCTACTCCTCTTCCTCATCCTGCCTTTAGGGTACAAAAAATTGTAGTCGAGGCCTAGTCTGTGTTTGTACGTGTGAGATACACCGTTTTTTTATCCTTTTTCCTATTCCGCTATTCAATATACACCCTTTTGGGGTAAAAAACATTAAATTGCAGCATAGTTTGCATATTTGACTATCAGATACACCCGTGCGATACTGTTGTTGTTTTGTTCCGCTATTCAATAAACACCTTTCTAGGGCAAGATCATAAATTACAGAAATATGAGGAGACCGTCAAATAGGGGCCGTGGCTTGGGTCGGGGTGCTGCTGGTAGAGCTCCTGTTGCAAGGAGAGGACGTGGTCGATCTGTGCCAGCTACACGCACAAGTGAAACACCTTCCACAAGTGTGAGTAGGCGACAGAACCTGCATCAGTGTTTGGTAGGGCATAATGCGCCTCTAGACGTGATGAGGCCTGAAGAAGTACAGGCGATAGTAGATTGGGTTGCTGACAGTGCCTCCAGTTCCTTCACATTGTCTCCCACCCAGTCTACTGCAGAAAGGTCAGAGTTGGCACCTGCAGCCAATGTCCAACCGTCTTTCACCTCACCCCCTTTGAAATCAGGCAAGCAGTCTGAGCCCCAATCCATACAGCAGTCTCTTGTTCTTTTTGAGGACTCTGTCAGCAGGGTTTCCCAGGGCCATCCACCTAGCCCTGCCCCAGAAGTTGAAGAGATTGAGTGCAGCGATGCCCAACCACTTATTTCTCAAGATGAGTACATGCAAGGACCATCGCAGCACGTCTCCGATGATGACGAAACGCAGGTGCCAACTGCTGCGGCGTTCAGCATTGTGGAGACCGACAAGGAGGGCAGGGGTGAAGACTGGGTGGAAGATGATGTGGAGGACGATGAGGTCCTGGACCCCACATGGAATGAACGTCATGCAGGTGACCTGAGTAGTTTGGAGGAAGAGGCGGTGGTCGCACAGAGCCACCAGCACAGCAGAAGAGGGAGCAGGGTGCAGAAGCGGAGCGGCCGTGCCCTAGACACTACGCCCGCTTCTGCCCAACGCAGCAAGGGAACGAGCGCACCAAAGTCAGCTCAAAGGAGTTCTCTAGCGTGGAAGTTCTTTAGAAAATGTGCTGATGACAGGACACGAGTGGTTTGCACCCTGTGCAATCAGAGCCTGAAGCGAGGCATAAACCTTCTCAACCTGAGCACAACCTGCATGATCAGGCATCTAAGTGCAAAGCACGAGCTGCAGTGGAGTAGACACCTTCAAAACCAAGAAACATCTCTGGCTCATCCTGCTTCCTCTTCTGCTGCAGTCTCGGCCACTCCAGCCACATCTGTAGTGATACCCCGCAAACAGAGGATCTGTCAGCAACACCACCACCTGGGTCACCAACCATCTCCACAATGTCCCGTGGAAGCGTTCAGCTTTCCATCTCCCAAACACTTGAGAGGAAGAGGAAGTACCCCCCTACCCACCCGCGATCCCTGGCCCTGAATGCCAGCATTTCAAAATTATTGGCCTTTGAAATGCTGTCATTCCGTCTGGTGGAGACGCACAGTTTTAAAAACCTTATGTCGGTGGCTGTCCCACAGTACGTCGTGCCCAGCCGCCACTACTTTTCCAGGCAAGCAATCCCTTCCCTGCACAACCAAGTGGGGGAAAAAATCAGGTGTGCACTGCGCAACGCCATCTCTGGCAAGGTCCACCTAACTACCGATACGTGGACCAGTAAGCACGGTCAGGGGCGTTATATCTCCCTAACGGCACACTGGGTAAATGCATTGGCGGATGGGCCTGAGGCGGATAGCAATTTGGCGCATGTCCTTCCACCACCGAGGATTGCAGGGCGCTTCAGTTTGCCTCCTGTTCCTAACTCCTCCTACTCCGCTTCCTCATCCTCTACCGCCTCCTCATCCGGACAGCGTAACACCTTCACCACCAACTTCAGCACGGCCAGGGGTAAACGACAGCAGGCAGTTTTACAACTTGCCTGTTTGGGGGACAAACCACACACCGCGCAGGAGTTGTGGAGGAGCATGGAACAGCAGACAAATGAATGGTTGCTGCCAGCGAGCCTCAAGCCCGGCCTGGTGGTGTGCGATAACGGGCGAAATCTCATAGCAGCTCTGGGCCTAGCCGGTTTGACGCACATCCCTTGCCTGGCGCATGTGCTGAATTTGGTGGTGCAGAGGTTCCTTAAAAACTACCTCGATATGTCAAAGCTGCTGCAGAAAGTGCGGGCCGTCTGTGCGCACTTTCGGCGTTCTCACCCTGCTGCTGCTCGGCTGTCAGCGCTGCAGCGTAACTTCTTCCTTCCCGCTCACCGCCTCATATGTGACGTGCCCACAAGGTGGAACTCCACCTTGCACATGCTGCAAAGACTGTGCGAGCAGCAGCAGGCCATAGTGGAGTTTCAGCTGCAGCACGCACACATGAGTCGCTCTGCGGAACAGCACCACTTCACCACCAATAACTGGGCCTCCATGCGAGACCTGTGTACCTTGTTGCGCTGTTTTGAGTACTCCACCAACGCCGATGACGCCAGTGCCGATGACGCCGTTCTCAGCTTAACTATCCCACTTCTATGCCTCCTTGAAAAAACAATTCGGGCGATGATGGAAGAGGATGTGGCACAGGATGAGGAGGAGGAGGAGGATGAAGAGGTAACATTTCCAAGGCTTTCAGGGCAGTCATTCGCAAGGGGCTCCGAGGGTGGGTTCCTGCACACACAAACGCCAGGGACACAATTGTCCAGCAGGGGCACAGTTCTGGAGGATGAGGAGGATGAGGAGGAGGAGCTGGAGGAGGAGATGGAAGCATGTTCACAGCAGGGTGGCACCCAGGCCAGCTCATGGCCATCACTGGTGCGTGGCTGGGGGGATACAGAGGACACGGACGATACACCTCCCACAGAGGACAGCCTTTCGTTGCCTCTGGGCAGCCTGGCACACATGAGCGATTACATGCTGCAGTGTCTCCACAAAGACCACCGAGTTGCCCACATTCTAACTTGTGCTGATTACTGGGTGGCTACGCTGCTGGATCCCCGTTACAAGGACAACGTACCGTCCTTAATTCACTCACTGGAGCGCGATCGCAAGATGCGCGAGTACAAGCGCACGCTGGTAGACGCCATGCTGCTGGCATTCCCACCTGACAGCGGGGCCACAGTGGAAGCACAAGGCAGAGGAGGAGGAGGAGGAGGAAGAGGTCGCCAATGCAACCAGGGCACCGCCAGCAGCTCAGAAGGCAGGGTAAGCATGGCCGAAATGTGGAAAAGCTTTGTCAGCACGCCACAACAAACAGCAGCACCAGCAGCTCATATGGAACGTCTTAGCAGGAGGCAGCATTTCACCAACATGGTGGAGCAGTATGTGTGCACACGCCTAGACGTACTGAATGAGGGGTCTGCCCCCTTCAACTTCTGGGTCTCCAAGTTGGGCACATGGCCTGAGCTTGCCCTTTACGCCTTGGAGGTGCTGGCGTGCCCTGCAGCCAGTGTATTATCTGAACGGGTATTTAGCACGGCTGGGGGCGTTATCACAGACAAGCGCAGCCGCCTGTCCAGAGACAATGTGGACAAGCTCACGTTCATTAAAATGAACCAGGCATGGATCCCACTGGACTTTTCCGTACCTTGTGCAGAATAGCGATGGATACTGACCTTACCCAGCCATTGTTCCATTTTTGCTCTTTCTCACTCTTTTGGGGTGTACCCTCATTTAAAATTTGTGAAAAGAAGCAGTGTTGGCTACCTCGTCCTCCTCAGGGCCAGATTAACGTAGGGGCTATTGGAGCTGCAGCTCCAGGCCCCTACCTTTAAATAGGCCCCAGGTTGGCTATATTCACTGTTACCGCTCTTCTGTCACTTGTAAACACAAAAGTCTGGCTTCTATGCTCGCTTCCCCAGGCAGCTCCCTCAGAACCTCCCCACACAGCACGAAGGCCGGACAAGGAGGGACAGTTGCCGATGCATGGATGTGTTTATGGGCTTCAGAGACAGCATCCCATGTGGAATTAGGCATGCATGGCTGCACCCATCCTCCTCTGGGTGCATGCCAAGGCACGGCCCTTAAGGCCCTTCAAAATCCTCAGCACCAAGCCCATGATGCTCTTAATCCGGCCCTGGTCCTCCTCCACCGCCGCTTCCACCTACACCGCCCATAGGTGTGCGCAGCCTATTGCATTAGGGTGTGCACCCCAAAGTTTAAATATACATGCATGTGTTTGCCTACATGTACATGGCCCCGATACATTACTCTACCTGCTGGCAAAGTGAAATAGAGCAGAGCAGGTCTGAGGGAGATCTTTCCCATAATGCTATGTGCCCTAGGTGATTAGGGTGTGCCCAGGCACATCTGGCACACCCTGTGCGCACGCCTATGACACCGCCACATCCACCACCACCTCAACCTCCCTCCTACTCCATATGGGCCTCGTCCTTCAGAGATGAAGAACATTGTTTTATTTTTCTGGGTTTTTTTTTGTTGTTTTAAGTTATTTCCCTATCCACATTTGTTTGCAGAGCACTTGCCATGCTCTTAACTACGTTTTGCTGCCATTTGAAGCACTCTAGCCCTTTCCATTGGTGTTTTAGAGCCATTTTAGTGCCTGAAAGTTCGGGTCCCCATTGACTTCAATGGGGTTCGGTGCCCGGGAAAAGTTCGGCAAAAGTCCGGGACACGGACCCGGACTTTTTTTTAAAGTTTGGCTGAACCCGCCGAACACGGACATCCAGGTGTCCGCTCAACTCTAATAATAACATTAGCTCATAGCTGTGCAAAAAGTATCATAAAACATTTCGAAAAGTAAAGTGCATAAAGCGACAGTCTACTCTAAATATCAATGGTAAGACTGCCAATATCGTAAAGCCAATTTAGGATTGATTTTTTGCCTATATATATAATCGCAATGGCTGGACATAGACTCATACCCCAGATGATGTCCATGTGGACGAAACGCGTCAGTCCGTATTGAGCTTGCTCCATGTCATTGCGCCTGTTTGGATTCCATTTGTGATCACATATTTATTACTTCCTTTGAATCGCCTGTTACTTCAGATTGGATGTAAGTGTTTTACTTTTTAATAAAACTCCTTTTAAAGGTTTTACACTATGAGGAGACTTTTTTAGTTATCTGAGTCCATGATCCACTAGAAGGGACCTGATAAAAAGGAAAAGGATGATGTCAGCCTGCCAGGGATTATTATTATTATCTATGCTCCAGTTCCACGCATGATTGACTCTTTGCCACTGGCAGCTGAGTCCACTAATTCCGGTAAGTGAATTAACTCCCCCTCCTGGGTGGTGGATGTACACGTCCTGGTGATTCCTTCTTTGGACTGAGACATCTTTGGTTGAAGTGGACTCTTTTCCTAACCATTGGACTGTTGTAATAGAGGCAGCTCCCCATTCACATTTACAGTGGACTGTCACTTTATATACTTTCCTTTTCTAAATTGTTTATGATATTTTTTTGCACCGCTATGAGCTAATGTTATTATTCACTCATGTGTATGGTTTTGAATATGTTTTTTTGCACATTGCACTTTATTGTACGGTATTATATTTTTTAATTTGCTTGCCCAATAAATACATTTTTTATACAGGTACACCTGTTCATATATGACAGGTACACTTCTCACTTAGCGTGCAACACTTTTTTTATCTTTTTGTTTGTTACACAATATTGTTGTATTGTGGTGCTAGCAGCTGTTCCCCTAAACTAGTAGTGCAATAATTTTTTTCAGTTTTATAGTTATCCCTAAGCATTAGTTTGTGCCAACACAGGCCATGACTGCATAATGCATTTGGTTTTGTTGACTCCCTAAGGTGTTTCTTCTTACACTGTGGTTTTATATTTGGTCTCCCCCTGCTAAAATAAGTCTTTTTTTCAAGACAAGGCTAAGGCATTTGCAAAAGTGGCTACTATCTCTTACTACACCACAGCAGAACTCCTAAATAAATGTGAGCTCCAGACTAGCAACATTGCTAAAAAAACATTCCTAAACAGTGACTGGTGAGAAGAAGGTAATGGCAGACAACAACTGAAAGGGTGTTGGAGAGTTACTACCACTAGTAGGGAGAAAGAGTATGTATTTTAACACTGGTCTTGCTATAACACTAGTTATGACAAACTAATAGTAGAAACCTTCCATCCTATGAAGTATGAGGTTGATTTCTTAGGGGAAAAGACTGTTCACTTAGCAAATCAGCCAAACATGTGCTAGCAATAAACCTGAAAATTGAATTTCTCTTCCACATATTTGGGTATTTAATGTAAACACAGTTTAATGTTTTACTTGCATTAAATTTGCAAAGTGACTAGACTCTTTTCCTTCAGCCCCTATTCTACTTTCCCAATCAAAGCATTGCAAGTGTGCTCTCTATAACTGATCCAGTTGTGGTGAGATAGCTATAACTTACAATCTCAGCAGTGTTGGCAGACAGTGACTTGATCCAAATAACATCTTGCAGAATGTAGAAAGCTTTAATCGAAAACGTTTGCAGATCTTCAAAGACGACCATAAGATAAGTAAAAAAATCATAGCATGTCTTGCTCCCGCAATTAGATGTGCTGAGAACAGAAACTAAACACACACTGAAAAGAGGGTCGGACTAGCTTGCTGTGTAAAGTGGAAGGGAAAAGAAATATTTAAAGACAAACAGACAAACAACAATGTATGTGTAACATGACAGCCCCTAGGTATTTATTATGTAATATGCTGTGCAACCCACAGATATATACTCAAATTCAAAAATAGGGGCATACCTTAAATGTCACATTCAATAAAAGTTCAGAATGCAAGGTTGTATAAGGGTTGAGCTGTTAAACTGCCCCAGGTCATCTAAAAAAATAGCATATAAGATGTTCAAGCTATAAAGCCATAATCCTATCATTCAGCAATATTGCTGGTAGGCAAAAATAGGAAATGCCCAAATACTGAGTGAGGATCGATCAATAAATAGGAATTAATTATCTCCACCCTAGAGGTTATCTACGCCACCCAGGGAGGAAAAATTGCCCAATTACAAATACCCAGAGGATGTGGACTAGCTCATCGTTGCTTCCCACCTTGGTTTGTCTCCATACATGGAGGCTGCCGCGGTGAGCATAAGCCTGCGTGGTCTTGGCCGCGGACAGAAGTCATACGGCCATGATACGTCACATCCAGCAAAACTGGAAGTGATGCAGCTGACCCACGCCAAATCTGGAAAGCTTCCCCAACCAGTCATTAGCCCAAGCATAGACAGGAAGAAGATACCGCAGAATGCTCAATCCCCATGCGCTCCACAATGGAGAGCAAATAGGGTGTGAGATCCACACCTGGCATCCACCACCTAGGGAAGCACTAATTCCAGCCAGAGGATCCCATATGTGACCCAGATGGATGGGAGCGAGGACATGGGCTGCAAGTCTCAGAAGGGAATCTCCACATCTATAAAAAAGAACATTAAAAAAATTATAACAAATATGTAAAAATGCTTTTTCAAAGAAAATAAATGTCATATTTATTTTTGAAATTTGCTGTATTGATTTAAATATATTGTAATATTTCTTGCAAATCTTGGAGGTAATATATGTGTGTTTTTCTGGTCATTGAATATATTATTATTTATCTATAATTAAGATATACATATACAACTTTTGAATTTCATACTGGTGTGTATCTATGCTGGTGTGTTTGTTTTTGTTTTATTTTTATGTGTTTCCTATTCTCTGTCCTCTCTAGAGGTAAAAGCTTGGTTTGTTTTTTACTATATTACTATGTGATATGATCTAGTCTTTTTATACTAATTCCATGTTTTGTCTATTTCTAGTTCCATATGTGGCTGCATCGGAACATACACGAGGTCTGTAAGGTCCTGGGGAAGCGGGCTTTTCTGCGAAATACGTAGACCGCAATACGGCGACCACTGTGTTCCCCAAGTTGGGCATTTATGAATTGGTTGTTGATTGTGACCTCAAAAATTCAGGAATGTCATAATGGTGTTATATATGTTTTCATTCTTTTTAATATTTGTATCAAAAAAGTTTGATGATATTTTTAAATGAGTCTGTTTTACTTTAGGAGTCATATGTAAAGTTTTGATCTTTAAGTCTTTATATGATATTTTAGTGGCTGGGTTTACATCTACTTTAAGTGTTTGTATTTGAGCCATAGTAAGCCCTCCTTACACATTCCACCACATTCCACATTTATATTATATCCACATTTTATTCAGGCAGTTTTGTCTAGCCGGGATTGGCCTTATGGTTGATGCTGCCCTAGTGATAGAATTTTATGACTTCTGTCTACAGTGTTTCCAGTTTTCATTTACTGATATATATCCAAGAGGCCTGCAGTAACTGGCACAATCTCAGAAAACACTGAAAGACAGGTTAGAGAGACGGAGCCGTGGATACACCCATGGTTCAGTATGTAGTACCAATAAAATTTGTATATCAATGTAACAGGGGAATGATAAACGCAAGGACAGTTAAAGGGTGGAGGGCCATTTCTTTCCCCATAGATAATGTTACAGAGGCAGTTTTTTTTTTTGTCTCTTTTTTAAAAGATACATATTACTGCAGAGCTACCTTACACCATGCACTATATTACTCCATTAATATATTTTCATTCTCTGTGTAAAACATTTATATATCTATCCTTTTCTAAAGATATGAACTGGTGGCATCAATAGGTGAAATCACTGTGCCAGAAATGTAACAACTTTATTTTAAATATATTTTGTCTCTGGACGGCAGATGCTTCAATGCTGAGAGTGGGCTCACTTTAAAAGACGGTTCTTGGTCCAGATCGTTAGCCGTTGGGACTGGCTTATAATCATGTGACCACTGTGACAGCTGATCACAGTAGACACATGATCGCTAATTCTTCCCACCCCGCCCCCCAAGTCTTTATAACTTTTCAAAGGGATGCCAGGGTGGGAGGGAAGAAGACGAGGGGGTGGCGAAAGCAGACAGTTGAGCTGCAGTTTTTCCCTCCCCTGGCTGCCAACCTGAACAAGCAATGCAGCCACCAGAGTTGTATAAAGTACTGGAAACCCATACTTGAGTAAAAGTACAAGTGCTCGATCAAAAAGTGACTTGAGTAGAAGTACTAAAGTATTCAACATTTTTTTTACTTAAGTATTGCAAATAGTTTTTTTAAAAAATTTTCTACTCAAGTACTGAAAGTAAAAGTACCAGTAGTTTTGGAAAAAAATTGCTACTCAAGTACTGAAAGTAAAAGTACAAGTACCGTGTTATGTAGTTATTAAAGAAAGAAGTCAAAAGTTTGACCATCATATTGTTTTTTTATTATTTCAAATGCAGCTTTTATTTATACATACAGTAGCTTTTATTTTCGTATGCGCTTATAATACACGTTTTGAGCTTCATGAAATCTGCCATCTACTGTTCTGGCAGTGGTAATTTTTATAATAGTAACGAGTAACTATGCAGCACAAAAAAAAATATTGGAGTAGAAGTATTGAAATCATTGAAAAAATGTAGTGAAGTAAAAGTGGAAGTAGGAGAAAAAAATTCTACTCTAGGAAAGTACAGATACCGCCTTTCGGTACTTAAGTACAGTAGTGAAGTAGTTCTACTTAGTTACTATACATCTCTGGCAGCCACTCAGGGCTATGCCCATATCACGGCCACAATGTTTTGCTTCACATCTGCAGCAAAAGTTAAATGACATATTGCATTCGGCAGGTGATATCACTATTGAACAGGACCCGTTCAAATGAATCGGGTTGGGCTGCAACCATTCTGCAACTCCAGTGGTTCTGCATTAGGGTTAAAAGCAGGTGGTGAAGAGATGACATATCACCTCCTCACAGCTTGTCAAACACCCTGTGAAGAGCGATCCACCTTGGATTATTTTTCAGAGGTTTGGCAGTGTACCCACACATGTTTTCAAGCTCTTAAAGTAGAACTAAATTCAAAACTTTTTTTTTCATTTTGGATAGAGTAAGGGAAGGGTATTACCCCTGTCAGGTTTTTTTTTTCTTTTTGCCATCTGAGACCCTTTGGGGGTATTTCCCATCACTTCCTGTCCCATAGCCAAAACAGGAAGTGAGAGAAAATCCCCCCAAAGTGAGCAAATCTCTGGTTGTCACCAGAACCAGTGTCCCATTGGAAGGTTCCCCTCTCTTCCATTTACTTCTTTTGGGGATAATACAACATTTGGAATTTTCTTTCAGCTGAGTGCCTGTGGCACTCTCTCCCTCACACTACCCAAAGCCAGCACAGTTTGCCCCCCCCCCCCCCCACTGCACTTACAGGAGAGGAGAGAGGGCTCGATCTGCTCCTCTTCCTTCCACCCCTACCCCTCTGTGTATGCCACTCCAGTCCCCAGCATGCTATGTCTCCGAAAAGAGACGTGTGGACGTGTAAATTTGAAGCCCAACAGCTGACAGATACATCATGGATGAAAGGTGCCGATGCCTGAGCCTCCATTCTCGGGTGAGTGAGCTCACCATCCACTGTCTGTGACTGAAGTCTCACCCCTCCCTCCCTCCCTTCTCTCTCCTGCCTTCGAGCGAGTAAGTACACTAAGGTAAGCGGGACTCAGATTAACGGGTTCTCTGTGGACTCAGATGTAAGGGGGGCTTTGGGAACCCTGATTTAAGGAATGCTGGAAACTCTGATGTAAATGGGACTTTGCTGAGCAGAAATCATGGCAGAAATATTGGCATCACAAGTGGTCTCATTTGTACTGTTTTGTTCATAATGGAGAACATGTTTAAGCTCCTGCAGGGAGGGATCTTCTCATAAGATTCCATACTCACAATCTCCAAAAACCAAAACCTGTGGGTTCCCCATGGAAGCTGAAAGTCATTGTAGTAGGCACCGCTACTACTATAATTGCTATTAACTTCTGGGTCCTGTGCGAAGTGGCTGCCCTGCTGTTTGCAGAACATAGGAGATAGCCGTTTAGCATGTGCAGTTTCTCAATGATGGCAAAGTGGTCTCTGATTGGATGAGGTGGAGCCTCTTCACCTAGCCCAATCAGAGAACTGTGTGTATTCATGAGAAGCTGTCAAGTGTTCCCTGAATGGCAACCTTGCCAACTGACCTCCTGTGTTCACAATACAGGAGGGCAACAGCTCTGTGCGTGGCCTTGAGGCTAGTCTAGATTACTATAGTAGTGTTGCCTACTGCAGTGATTTTCAGCTTCCATGGGAATCCCACAGGTATGGATCATACATACTTACATTGGTCCAAGCTTGACCAATGTAACTATTGCCATACCTACACTTCAGCTTTAAATTGACCTCAGCTTGCGTTTTATGTGTGGTGGTGGACAGTGTACAGTCCACAGGTGGTGTGAGTCAAAGCTGAATGGAATATATATTTAATGTGTTACTAAACCCAGGACCCTGCATTCACTATATCTGGTCTCCCACAGTACACAGGACATGGAAATGCAATTATTTTAGTAAACATAAAGTGCTAAATACCTTTTCTTATCAGCAATATATAGCAGCCTTGTGACTTCTATCAGTGTCTGGTTAAATCTTGTACTAGGAGTTTTCATTCTACTCTGGCTACCCTATGTGGCTGCAGGGCTCCTGACGCTCTGTCTGGACAGCCGGTTGGCCCTGTGCTGATTACATGCACCCTACCAAGAAAAAATAACTCTAACACACACAAAGCTGAGCATGTGCAGAGTGACTCCAAAGGCTCTGTCTTATCAGGGGATGGATTGGGGACAGTGGAAGAAGGGGGGAATCAGTGAAGACAGGATCAAGCAGCCTTTTTAAACAATGCAGAGGATAAACCCTTCAGGTTCCACAGTGAGTATAACAAGCATGCTTTTCTGCATTTACACACCGATTTTACTGTTGTGTGTTTAGTAATACTTTAAGTGTATGTCCAGCCAAAACCTTTTTTCTTAGTTTTGGATAGAGTGGGTAAGGACTAGAACTCTTGTCAAGTTTTTAATGCTATCCCTGGTTCTGGTAAAGAGATTTCTTCTAATGACCTCTCACGCTGTCAGAATTTTACCAAACACAGATGGATATAAAAATACTTTTTTACTCATCACCAGGACAGAAAAACTCTATAGACAGCAGTAAATACTAGACAGTTGTTCTATTCCTTTCCCAGTTTCCTTGACATACACTTTAAAATAAAAGTAGCAAGATTTACAATGGATTCAGAGCAACTGATACACAAGTGCAGGGAAATAAACTATTGCCAATTGTAAAACAGATGTATTCTGTCTGGAAGTAGCTTGAATTCCAAGTTACTGGTAGAGCTTCATCAATCTGCATCTAACATTCGTCAAGCTACTTGGTGTAGAAATACAGAAGACCTCTAACAACGAAAGGTTGGCCGCTGATCATTGTCCATCACAGTGCAAGATTGTGCTTCTACTCAACCTTTTTAAACCGTGCCAGGACCCTGGTCCCTCCAGAAGAACATTTATCAAACTTTTTATTTAAAGAAATTGTAAACCTGTCAAAACAAGTGGTCTTTCCCTAGTAATATAACCAAAAGAGATTATAAATAAAGCTCGGGTTACCATAAACCATTGGTGAAATATAAAAGGTTGACTTCCAATTCATAGCCCCTACTGGGATAGGTTCCTCCAAAAACAGACAGTTACACAAGTGTCCAGCCCATATTTGAGTCTAAATGTTTTTAAAGCTCTCACTTTTGTTTTAAGGAGAACTGGTCAGAGAGTGGATCAGGTTTTAAAAGGCTGTCAATTCATGGGCCCCTGAGAGATATATTGATTGATACAAGCTTATATTAAAAATCCATTGAAAGTTTGAAATTTAAACTCATTATTAGATGTTTACATTCTCCCTATAGCAGTGACCCTATCTTTTACAGCTATTGTCTATGGTATTAGAAATATTTGGAAGAAAAAATAAAAATAGCGGATGTCTAGTGATTGAGATCATGTTAAATTAGCACTGATTTACCATAATTATGGTTTACTGAGTTACATGCTGTAATTATATTTAGAGCTCTGTCTTAGAACAAATAAATCACTACACGTGGAACGTTTGAATGATAAACTTGGCTATACTTTGAGACCATGTTGCCCAAGGTAATGTCAATGACAATGCTTAGATTTATACTGTGTTTATTGCCTATTATCGCTCATCATGTGTCATGATTGTTACTACAAAAGCTAAACCAAACTAGTTTCTGAAAGACATGGCTTAAAGCGGAACTTCACCCAAAAGGGTAAATTCACTCTTCCTCCTCCTCCCCACTCCTCCCCACTCCTCCTTTACATTTGGCACATTTTCATGGGCGGAGGGAGCAGGAAGCTTCAAGGCTTCACTGCTGGTTTCCTTTAGTAAAGATGCCAGTGCCTCCACCCAAAGCCGATTGAAGAATCGGCTTGGATGAAGACATCGCTGGATCCAGGGGCAGGTAACTATCCTATTAAAAGTCAGCAGCTACAGTATTTGTAGCCACTGACTTTAAATTTTTTGGGGGAAAACTAGAGCTGCTCTTTAAAGAGGTTTTTCTTTCTGTTTGAAAAAAATTAAAAGTCAGAAGCTATAGATACTGTAGTTGCTGACTTTTAATAAAAGACACTTAACTATGCCAAGGATCTATCGCTGTCCTCATCCGGGCCTGCTCTTCGCCAGTCTTTGGGTCCCTGGCATGTTTACTGTGGTAAGCCGGTTGTGACTTTTTGTGGCTTCACAGCCAGCTCCTCACTGCGCATGTGCGAGCCTTGCTGTGCTGTATGAATGGTCCCGCAGTCTCCTGGGAGCTGTGACATTTCCCAGGAGGTTGCGAGTGGGGGGAAGGACTTCTGGTGGTATCGCCTAAACAACAATTCCAGCAGAGAGGGAGGTGGACACCTGGCAACACAAGGTCCCCCCCCCCCCCAAAAAAAGGTTCCAAAAGTTGTAGGGTGGAGGTGACATAAAGCAGAACTTCTCTTTTAGAGTGGAGTTCTGTTTTAATGAAACTTGGGCTGAGGATGGCATTTTGGCTAGTTCTGCAATGCCTTTTCGCTCTTCCAATTTATTTTGGAGCTGAAAGTAGTCCTAAGTGTCTAAAAGAGACCAGTTGTGAACCATTCCAATCCACATAACATAATCTTGATACATTTTACTGGTTTGCTTTGAATATCAAATACCCAAGAAATATTATAGTCACATAAATTGCAAAAACAAAAAAAAAATGAGTAAATAATCTCACAATATTTCTGCTGGCTTTATCTT
The DNA here is from genome assembly GCF_965119305.1 of Pelophylax lessonae. Classification (NCBI taxonomy): domain Eukaryota; kingdom Metazoa; phylum Chordata; class Amphibia; order Anura; family Ranidae; genus Pelophylax; species Pelophylax lessonae. The sequence continues at coordinate 226,792,833 of NC_138773.1, forward strand.
ATCCTCTTTGCACATGGGAAGGTAGATGTACTAATTTGTGTACTAGGTGTTCACACTGGTATACATGCAAAGACCAAATAACATTTCCAGGTGTGCAAGTATCTTGGAGACTGTGCTGTCAGTGATAACTCAAGACTCCAGACACATGGCCTGGTATTGGTTGACCTTCCCTGCTTTCTAGATTTGTACCGCATAGCACTTAGAGGTCATCTCCACCAAAGCGTAAAACCAGCAGCCCTATGGATTGGTATAAGGCAGTGACGGCGAACCTTGGCACCCCAGATGTTTTAAAACTACATTTCCCATGATGCTCCAATACACTGCAGAATGCATGAGCATCATGGGAAATGTAGTTCCAAAACATCTGGAGTGCCAAGGTTCGCCATCACTGGTATAAGGCATTGTACCCATATATGTGTTCTCTTTTCAGTTTTTTTAGACCAAAAAATCATCAGACCCCTCTTGGCTAAATCTCCATGATGACAATATACATTCTAAAACTGAAGGTGTTTCACATGGCCGCCCCTTTTATTTTATCAGAACTACAGTTCAGCATTATCAGGGCTTTACCTTTCCCCACCCAGCTGAAATCAGAAGACCTGATGTATAAAGTAGCCCAATCAGCTTTTACTCTGGTATGATTGCCTGGATAAAGCCTGCATTATTGCTAAAAACAGTTGTCATTTCTGACCAATACCCTTCTTAAAGCCATGTCCTGCACAGTGTGGCATATTCTGACATATTTATGTCTAAATATGAGATATGAGCCAGAGTCCATAAGCAGCAATATCCACTGTTCCTCCCTCAACCCCTATACCTACCAGTTCAGTTACCATGCCCACCCTATTCCTGTGTAGAAAACCCCCAATCCTTCTGATGATTCTTCCAAACCTAACCAACCTCCCCCCAACACCTATAACCTTTCAACCCTTGCACTTTATGCTCCCTCTTCTACAGGGCTCAAGACCTCCTGGACACAGGAATTATACTTTCTGTTCCTGCCATTTAAATAACAGCTGTGTTAGCTATTTAGACAGTCAGAGTGTGGGATCGCACAGAGTGATTAAACTACACATCTTTTAAGCTGATGGCGATGGAGAGGGCATTGGGTATATTGTGAAGTAGGCCTTATAGGCCCTGTAGGGCAGGGGTGTCCAAACTATGGCCCTCCAGTTGTTCAGGGACTACAATTCTCACCATGCCTAGTCAAGTATGTGAATGTCAGAGTTTTACAATGCCTCATGGGATGTGTAGTTCAGCAACAGCTGGAGGGCTGTAGTTTGGAGATCCCTGCCCTATAGCGTCTAGTGCCTGGTTGCAACTGAAAACCCTACCACACATATTCCTCCCTGACTATTCCACAGATAGCAAGTGTTTAATAAAGATGATGAACTAGCCTTGAGTGCTAACAGTATCTGTCGGTGTCACTGCACTGCATTTTAATGTACAGATATTGCACCAGATCCAGTGAGACACAACTATAACATTGCTGATATCCTGCTCCTGACTGCAGACTACTTTTTCCTTATAAGATACTTTTTTTTCTACATTCTATGATAAACCTTGAAATTTACTGTAGTGTTGTAAAAACTTTGTGTTTTGTCCTTGTGCACCAGACTGTGGCAGGGGCTCTAGTCTGTTAGCTCCATTAGTACTATGTATTGGCAGGATTTTTTTCATTGTTCTCTGTAAAGCTCTCCAAAATGTGTTGACATTATTTATGTAATTAAAAAAACAAAAAACTTCAAAAGCTAATTTTCACTGAGCAGCTATATCAGCTGCCTATCATACTGGGTAAATAATATCGTAAAGGTGTAATTCACAAAAAATTGCCTTTGCCAGTAAGACACACCTGTAGATAAAAACAAGTGGCTAAGTGGTTAGTGCTTCCGTCTGACAGCAATGGGGTCATTGGTTTAGGGCCTTACCTGCCTGGTGTTGGCATATTCTCCCTGTGCCTGTGTGGGTTTCCTCCGGGTACTTCAGTTTCCTCATACACCCCAAAGACATGCTGGTAGGTTAATTGGTTCCTCTCTAAATTGGCCCTATTATGTGTATGTATGAATGTAAGTGTAGCACTACTCCCATGGGAGCTGCTGGTTACGGGTTCCCCTGGGTTACCATTAGCAACAGCATGACAATTAGGCATTTTCCAAGTGATTATGGCTCAGTCAGGAAACAGACCAGTAGCTTTGGTTTTTATGTTTAATTCGGAACTTGGATGGGAGAAGGGAATGAGTGGGATACTCCAACTTTATACACTATGCACAATATGCTGGGGCAACTGGAAAATGCTGAATAGCGCTGGGTAATGCTAGTTACGGCTAGGCCGCTGTTTCAATTTGTCACAGGCTGTGATGCAGAACTGAATGAATTCTCTGAGGTAAACTAAACTGTACTGCTGAACAACTTCAGGGCCCTTCCTGGCACCCCCTTTGTTCCTAATCTTCAGGGTCAACTACACGGCACCCCCTTTGCTGATACACTCCTGGTGTGAGCTAGCTCCTTGATCCCCTGACCTTTCTGGAGTGGTCCCCTCTCTAAGGCAGACCCTTAGGCAGATCTCCTGGTACTCACGATACTGTTTTTCCCAAGATGACTCTGCCAACAGCTCCACTTGTCAGCAATCTGGATCCTCTGCATCTCAGCTCCACAATCCTGGTTCACTAGGCCTTCCTCACACCTGCAGGAGGAGAGGCATCCTGGGAAATATGTCCTGTCACACGCTCCCACCAGATTTATAGCCAATCCCAGGATGCTTGGCAGCAATGCCCACCCACTGAGACAGCCATAAACCCTGGTGTGCTACTGGTTAGGTTTCCTCCACTGTCCAACACGCTCCCTTATTGGATACCAGTGGGGACACTCCCTTAGACCCAGCAAGTCCCACCTGGAAACATGTGACAGGCTAAACTAACAGATCAGGCTCTCCTGATAGGCAGAAAAGAGCCACCAAATGTGTTTTCTTAGCACCTACCTAGGAGGGTGCTACATCAGTTAAGGATTAGATTGTAAGCTCCTTGAGGGCAGGGACTGATATGAATGTACAATATATGTGTAAAGCGATGCGTAACATTGACGGTGCTATATAAGTACCTGAAATAAATAAATAAACTGTGCAGCCTTGAGTTGGATGATGCCCTTGCTATAGGTGTGAGCCATCTGTGTACCTTCTGAAGCCTGGCTGAAAAACACCCAGAGGTAGCATTGCCCCATTCTGACACAGAAGCTCTCATACCCCCACATATGTGTGAGCTATGGTTATCGTTATATCTCCACCACAGCATCGATGACCTCAAAGCAACAATGGGGGGGGGGGGGGGAGTATGTGTGAGGGGGTTTGAATTGGAGAAAGAGCTTACTCCAGTGAATGTAAAGGTGAGCAGTAACTGCTGGGAATGTCCTAGCAACAAGGCAGGAAATGATGATGCCATCTCTGGGAGTTTTTCAGCCAAACTTCAAGAGTTATGTAAATGGCCTACACCAATAGCAAGGGCATTATTAAACTTTGGTCAAAGCTGCACAGTTTTTTTTAAATATACAGGCACCCCCTATAGGCAGTTTTTTTGGTAAAGGAACTAAGCCCGTTCCAACTATGCAGCCCCTAAAGATACAGGAGGATCCCTTGATGCACTACAGTTTATCAGAAAGAAGTACATCAAGAGATTTTTTAAACCTCAAAGTAATTGTGAACATACAATATTTTAGAATCTTTCTAATACAGGTATAACTATGCAGGTACCATAAAGGCTTTTGCTTACTTTCAGAAATAATATTTCCTACCTTTTTTACAAGGTAAAAATGTTCAATCATGTGACCACACATCTCTTTTTCCTGATAGCGGGAGCGGTGATACAGGATGTTGTGCAGACACACACATAGCTCACAACTGTCACTGATTTTGAGGGACTGTCCCTGATTCAGAACAGAGAGTCCCTCTGTCCCTCTTTCCTCCTCATTTGTCCCTCATTTTGGTCTGAACTGTATAGTTGTATAAAAAAATGCACTATTTATCTTTCAAAAAGTGTTTTGAGTGCTAAACCTTTCATGCAATTTCTTAATTTTGGCATTTGTAAATTCCAAAAGCCAGTATAAATGAAAAGAAGTGTTGAAAAAAGCACTTGTGGGTTTAGCTAATAATCATTTTAATGTATAATTCTCCTTTAACCACTCTGCTACCGCTCACAGTAATACTACTGCGGCAGAGTGGTTCGTTATCGTCCAGTCACGTAGTATTAACGTGACTGGACTCCTCCCCTTCTGGGCGGTGCTTGCGCGCCGCCGGAGGCTCGCTCCCGCTGTTTTCATTCACAGCGGGAGTCGGGCCAGGGGAGGAGCAGCGGCGATCGCCGCTGCTCTTACCCGATCGTCGGGGATCGAGTCTGGAGATCCGCCCGCTGTGTGTAAACACAGCGGGCGGATCTCCATAGTGACAGGGAGTGACAGATCGGACTGTTCAGCATAGCTGGACATCCGATCTGTCCATGAATCACACAGTCACCTCCCCCCCTACACGTCAGTAAGCACCAGGCATACATTAACCCCTCCCTCTCCAATAAAATTAACCCCTTCCCTGCCAGTGTCATTTTTACAGTAACAGTGCATATATATAGCACTGATTACTGCAGTAATGTCACTGGTACCCCCAAAAGTGTCAAAAATGTCAGTCAGGGGTCCGGTCTGTCCGCCGCAATGTCGCAGTCCCGCAAAAAAAATCGCAGATCGCCGCCATTACGCGTTAAAAAAAAAAACACCAAAAATGACAGAAATCTTTCCCTTTGTTAGTAAACGCAATAACTTTTGCGCAAACCAATCAAAATACGCTTATTGCGATTTTTTTTACCAAACATATGTAGCATAAAACAAATTGGCCAAAAACTTTTAAAAAAATTGTTTTTTACATCTTTTTTGGGGGGAATTTCATATAAAAAAATGTGAAAAATATTGTTATTTTTTCAAAATAAACGCTCTTTTTTTGTTTATAGCGCAAAAAGTAAAAATCGCACAGGTGATCAAATACCACCAAAAGAAAGCTCTGTTTGTGGGAAAAAAAGGACGTAAATTTCGTTTGGGTACGGCGTCGCACGACCGCGCAATTGTCAGTTGAAGTCGCACAGCGCCGAATCGCAAAAAGTGGCCTGGACGGAAGACAGCAAAATCCTCCGGTTGTAAAGTGGTTAAGGGGGCGTGGCAGGAGGTATGTCTTATGCCTACATACCTTTGCTAATAGGTGTCCCTCGTTTCCATCTCAAAAAGTTGGGAGGTATGTACACAGTGTGCCTTTATTTCATACTCTGTTCAGCCAGAGACAAGATTAAGGCTGTGCTTCAACAGGGGCAATGTTCAAGAGGCAGGATGTGATTGGGAAAGGGGTGTGTGCAAGAGGCAGGTTGTTATTGGTTAGGGGCCATGGTGGCTGAACAAAGTACCCAATACAGGCAAGCTGTGTGTCTGCACAGTGTCCTGTACCTATGAATAGCCAGCAAAAGCTCTGTGCTCTGTGTGGTCAGTTTAGAACAAGGAAGAAAGGTGACTGGCAGGATCAACTTGGCACTTCAGATGGAATAATTTCATGAAAATGATAGACGGTATTATTTATAAAATTTAAATGAGTGACCATACACAAATAGAAGAAAAAATATTAATGTAAGATACATTTTAAAAAAGGAAAGCTACAGTATAGGACACAGGAACCTGTGAGCTAAGGCTTGGGTCCTACCAAAAGCCAGTTCCCAAGGAAGCTGAATCAGGATACATTTGAATCATAAACCTTCTATATAAAGGTAAACTGACTTGTACAGTTGCTGTGTTTAGCGGCTAAAGTTAGTCATACACTGATCAAAATTTGGCCATTTCAACAGGGACTGGACACATTTCAATTAGTGTGAGGGTTCCCTACTTGACAGAAATAAACTGTTTGTGTGGACAGAGGAATCTGTTGGCCAACCAACAACACTAACAGTGAATGACCTAGCTTAAAGTGGAGTTCCGGCCACAGATTCGTTTTTTTTTTTTAAATACCTCCCAAACAGTGATCCACCGCCCTTCTTACATCCGCTAATCCGGTTTTATACATGTAAATAATAGATTGACAATACTAAAATCTTACTTTATAAAATGTTTGCAGGGCGCCGCCATCTTTTCCATGGTCACCCGAAGCCGCACTGTGCACATACAGTGCCTTGCGAAAGTATTCGGCCCCCTTGAACTTTTCAACCTTTTGCCACATTTCAGGCTTCAAACATAAAGATATAAAACTGTAATTTTTTGTGAAGAATCAACAACGAGTGGGACACAATCATGAAGTGGAACGAAATTTATTGGATATTTCAAACTTCGCTAACAAATAAAAAACTGAAAAATTGGGCGTGCAAAATTATTCAGCCCCCTTAAGTTAATACTTTGTAGCGCCACCTTTTGTTGCGATTACAGCTGTAAGTCGATTGGGGTATGTCTCTATCAGTTTTGCACATCGAGAGACTGAAATTTTTGCCCATTCCTCCTTGCAAAACAGCTCGAGCTCAGTGAGGTTGGATGGAGAGCTTTTGTGAACAGCAGTTTTCAGTTCTTTCCACAGATTCTCGATTGGATTCAGGTCTGGACTTTGACTTGGCCATTCTAACACCTGGATATGTTTATTTGTGAACCATTCCATTGTAGATTTTGCTTTATGTTTTGGATCATTGTCTTGTTGGAAGACAAATCTCCGTCCCAGTCTCAGGTCCTTTGCAGACTCCATCAGGTTTTCTTCCAGAATGGTCCTGTATTTGGCTCCATTCATCTTCCCATCAATTTTAACCATCTTCCCTGTCCCTGCTGAAGAAAAGCAGGCCCAAACCATGATGCTGCCACCACCATGTTTGACAGTGGGGATGGTGTGTTCAGGGTGATGAGCTGTGTTGCTTTGACGCCAAACATAACGTTTTGCATTGTTGCCAAAAAGTTTGATTTTGGTTTCATCTGACCAGAGCACCTTCTTCCACATGTTTGGTGTGTCTCCCAGGTGGCTTGTGGCAAACTTTAAACGACACTTTTTATGGATATCTTTAAGAAATGGCTTTCTTCTTGCCACTCTTCCATAAAGGCCAGATTTGTGCAGTATACGACTGATTGTTGTCCTATGGACAGAGTCTCCCACCTCAGCTGTAGATCTCTGCAGTTCATCCAGAGTGATCATGGGCCTCTTGGCTGCATCTCTGATCAGTCTTCTCCTTGTATGAGCTGAAAGTTTAGAGGAACGGCCAGGTCTTCGTAGATTTGCAGTGGTCCGATACTCCTTCTATTTCAATATTATTGCTTGCACAGTGCTCCTTGGGATGTTTAAAGCTTGGGAAATCTTTTTGTATCCAAATCCAGCTTTAAACTTCTCCACAACAATATCTCAGGACCTGCCTGGTGTGTTCCTTGTTCTTCATGATGCTTTCTGCGCTTTAAACGGACCTCTGAGACTATCACAGTGCAGGTGCATTTATACGGAGACTTGATTACACACAGGTGGATTCTATTTATCATCATTAGTCATTTAGGTCAACATTGGATCATTCAGAGATCCTCACTGAACTTCTGGAGAGAGTTTGCTGCACTGAAAGTAAAGGGGCTGAATAATTTTGCACGCCCAATTTTTCAGTTTTTTATTTGTTAACAAAGTTTGAAATATCCAATAAATTTCGTTCCACTTCATGATTGTGTCCCACTTGTTGTTGATTCTTCACAAAAAAATTACAGTTTTATATCTTTATGTTTGAAGCCTGAAATGTGGCAAAAGGTTGCAAAGTTCAAGGGGGCCGAATACTTTCGCAAGGCACTGTATATGCTCTGCTTCCTGGTTGTAGATGGAGGGGGGCCGATCAATGCAGCGTGAAATCTCGCGCATGCCCAGTACTATGCTGTGGCTGTGACTCCACTCTCTCTCCAACAAACAAAGCAAAGTACTGGCAATAGGCTGGCGCCGTCCGCGCTTTGCTCCGCCTCTCATCGCGTCATTTTCTGTTTGGAAATAACGCGATGAGAGGAGCGGCCGGCCGCCTATGTCACTGCCCATTGCCTCCTGGGAGTGATCAGTAAGAGCTCCCAGGATGCATTGCGGGAAAGAAAGTGACGGCGTGGGCCGCGGCCACACAGGGAGGAAGTGGAAGGAAAGGTGAGTATATTTTCTGCTGAAACAAGGTAAGTAAAAAAAAAAAAAATTGGGAATATCCAATTCTTTTTCAGGGTACAATAAGGAATCAGATGCCACAAAATCTAAGATAACGATTTTGCGGCCGGAACTCCGCTTTAACTTACCGGTATTGCATGTTTCTTGTTATGGCTCTTTAGAATTAGACATGGAGGCACTGAACACAACACTTCCTCTTTTGACAGTCATGTGAATGTTCTACCAAACCTACTGTTGTAGTAGGAGTTGTTGTCTTTAGGCCTTCCCTACGGTCCTTGTCTATACCAGCTTTCAGGCTCTCTTCCACCCTCCATGGTGTAAATTAAGTCCTGAACCGCCGAGAACTTGTTTGTTGAGTGAAGGCGTTCTGATGAGGCAGTCGGAGAGAAATTACCTATTCTTTTAATAAAAGAGACAACTAGGCTAGTTAGGCGATCAGTGAAGAGAGACATATAAGGGAATGATGTTGTAAATTTGTTTCACTATATTTAAGCATGTGTTTGATCTTTGGATTAATATGTTACTTTAATACCCTTTTTCAAGTCACAGTAAAGTTTTTAAGCAAACAGCAACAACATGGTTCTTTATCACCAGTGGTGCTATAAAAGAACTTATGTGCTGGAGGATAACATGAATATTGAGCAGAGAATAGAAAATGAACTAGCTAACCAACATGGAAGTGTTTCCCTCAGAAGGGGGGGAAGAAAAGACTGCATCTGTTTAACCACTTTACCACCGGAGGATTTTCCTGCTTTACGTCCAGGCCACTTTTTGCGATTCGGCACTGTGCGACTTTAACTGACATTTGCGTGGTCATGCAATGCCGTACCCAAACTAAATTTACGTCCTTTTTTTCCCACAAACAGAGCTTTCTTTTGGTGGTATTTGATCACCTCTGCGCTTTTCATTTTTTGCGATATTAATAAAAAATGCGGCAATTTTGAAAAAATAACAATATTTTTCTACTTTGACAGTTAAAAAATATCCAATATATTCAATTTTTGTCATATATTTAGGCCAAAATGTATTTAGCTACATGTCTTTGACAAAAAAATTCTCAATGAGCATATTTTTAACCGCTTTAAGACCGGAAGATTTTACCCCATTCCTGACCAGGCCATATTTTGCGATTCGGCACTGCGTTAATTTAATGGACAATTGCGCGGTCGTGCAATGCTGTACCCAAATTAAATTGATGTTCTTTTTTTCTGCACAAATAGAGCTTTCTTTTGGTGGTATTTGATCACCTGTGCGATTTTTACTTTTTGCGCTATAAACAAAAAAAGAGCGACAATTTTGAAAAAATAACAATATTTTTCACATTTTTTTATATGAAATTCCCCCCAAAAAAAATGTAAAAATCAAAATTTTTTAACATTTTAGGCCAATTTGTTTTCTGCTACATATTTTTGGTAAAAAAAAATCACAATAAGCGTATTTTGATTGGTTTGCGCAAAAGTTATCGCATCTACTAACTACGGGAAATTTATGTCATTTTTATTGTTTTTTTTTTAACTAGTAATAGCGGCGATCTGCGATTTTTTTTGCAGGACTGCGACATTGCGGCGGACAAATCGGACCCTTGACTGACATTTTTGACACTTTTGGGGGTACCAGCTATAAATATGCACTGTTACTGTAAAAATTACACTGGCAGGGAAGGGGTTAACTTTTATTGGTGATCAAGGGGTTAATGTATGCCTGGTGCTTACTGACGTGTGTGGGGGGAGGTGACTGAGTGACACAAGGACAGATCGCAGGTTCAGCTATGCTGAATCCTGCAATTTGTCCCTGCCTGTCACTCAGGAGATCCGCGCCGCTTTGTTTACACAAGCGGGCAGATCTCCACACTTGATCCCCGACGATCGGGAAAGAGCGGCGGTGATCACCGCCGCTCCTCCCCTGGCCCGACTCCCGCTGTGACTGAATACAGCGGGAGCGAGCCAGGGGAGAAGTCCATCGATGTAGGTCTACGTCTCTGGACGATAACTAACCACTTTGCCGCAGTAGGCTCAACATGAGCGGTCGGCAAGTGGTTAAAAGTGATTGTAAAGTCTCCTTTTTTTCTTTTTAACAAATATGTTATACTTACCTCCTCTGTGCAGTTGGTTTTGCACAGAGCAGCTTGGATCCTCCTCTTCTCGTGTCCCTTGTTCCTGCTCCTGGCCCCTCCCTCCTATTGAGTGCCCCCACAGCAAGCAGCTTGTGACGTCGAACGTGCGACGCTGTAACCAAATAAAAAGTATACCCTTTTTTCCCACAAATAGAGCTTTCTTTTGGTGGCATTTGATCACCTCTGCGTTTTTTAGTTTTTTTATAGGCTATAAACAAAAAAAGACCGACAATTTAAAAAAATAATTTAGGCCAATATGTATTCTGCTACATATTTTTGGTAAAAAAAATCCCAATAGGTGTATATTGATTGGTTTGCGCAAAAGTTATAGCGTCTATAAACTATGGGATATAGTTATGGAATTTTTATTGATTTTTTTTTTTTTTACTAGTAATGGCGGCAATCAACAATTTTTAGCAGGACTGTGACATTACGGCAGACAAATTGGACACCTAACTGACACTTTTTTGAGGACCACTGACACTAATACAGTGCAGTGCTAAAAAAAATGCACTGTCACTGTACTAATGACACTGGCAGGGAGGGGTTAACATCAGGGGCAATCAAAGAGTTAGGTGTACTCCTAGGGGGTGCTTTCTAACTGTGTGGGGATGGCTTAACTGGAGGAAGGCAGAGATCCGTGTTTCTGCTTAGCAGAAACACAAGATCTCCATCTTCCTCTCTGACAGAATGGTGGTCTGCCTGGTTTAAATAGGCAGACCGCCGTTTTGCCTCTCCTGTGAATGATAGGCGGGTCCTGGCAGACATCACATCTGCTGGACCCACTGATTGGCTCCGGCTCTGTCCAAGCACAGCGGAAGTGGGTTGCCGGCGGCGTGCACACACACCCCAGACCCTGTGCATGAAATCACTTACAGGTATGTGATTTCGAGCAGGAGGGCTGCCCTGCCACAGTATATCTGCATGGGGAAGTCCATAAGTAGTTGGTGAGCAATTTATTTTTATTTACATTTTTTTGGCTGGGGTTCTACTTCAACAGTGTACTATACGAGACAAGGTTGGTGATGCAGCTCAGGGCAGAGTTGTGGGTGGCTTTAATTGTTGTTTTTAGGTTATTTTTTTCATTGTGTGAGCAGAAACCAGTGGAGAGATTGGAAGAGAGGGGTGGTGGACATTGAGCACTTGGAAAGGTGGATAAGTCTTGCAGCAGCATTAATGATAGACTGGGGCAGATGGGGTAGCCTATGTAAAAGTAGGCCAACAAAGAGAGAGTTGCAATAGTGAAGGCATTATTCTCCTCTAGACATTTGATTAACATAGCAAATATGACAATTTTTTTGCCTATGGTATATATTGAACAACTACTGTATTTGTTTATTGTTCTTAATGTTCTTAAACTATAGCATGGGAAGAAAAATATTTGTGCATGTTGCGTGATCATCTTACTTATCTGTGGACATTGTCAGATGAAGAAGATGGAATGTATAATGGTTTTGCACGTATTTTATTTCTGGAGCATAGACAGAACTGAAAAATTCAATGTTTATATATATATATATATATATATATATATATATATATATATATATATATACATGTATTATCTGCTAATATATGTACAATATATATTATATAAAGCTTTAGTTTAGGTTAGGATGTATGTTAGAGCACTATAAACCCAAAAGAAAACATTTATTATATCGTAGCTTACCAATTCTAAGATGTGAGGGCTGTATTTATTTAATTTTTAAGGCTTTCTTTGTTCTATTTTCATCTAGTAATTCAGCAGACAAGTCTGTTCTTTTTCACAGCACAAACTCTCCAGCAGAATGTATCAGTTTACATGGATGAGACAAACCATTTAACACTGACAGGGTGAATAGAATTATCAACTTTTATTTATTTATTAATGTAAAACCTTATAAAGTGTGAGCTAGAGTTTGGCTTCAATTTGTTAGTGTTTCTAAATCGCCTAATACATTTCACACTACCCTACCACTACTGCTCATTCCTCCAGTGTTGTGTCTCACTAATACCGGAGGTGTGTTACTGGCCAGAAGGAGGCCCAGTGGTCAGATGAGAGAGAGAACCTCCAAAGAGGTGGTGGGGAGAGTTTGGGGATTCTTCCCCATGGTGAGTCCAAAAGAGGGAGAGAAAGCTGAAATTGGGGCAAGTGAGGGAGATAGACAGAGAATGATACCTGCAAAGAACAGAAGAAGGTCATCTATCACCAGGATGTAAAGGCATCAGAAACCTAGGGTTCGCCCTGAAGACACCAGCTCTGGAGAATGCCTTTGAAGGACTGTAATTGCTTGGACTTCACCTTTGCAGGTATGCTGGGGCAGCACAAGCCTGTAGTTAGGAGTAGGGATGTAGGAAAACCTTGCACGTGTATGTTGGACTTTGGAAAGTTCATTTTTCACTATTAAAAGGTTGCCCTTGCCTGGTCTGAAGTTGCTAAAGAGGTGTATTGCAAGTAACCAGCACACACATAGTTCATTAAGTGGGTCTTAACATATTGGGGTATGAAGACATCAGTGCAGATTGGAGTAATGTGAACACATGAATGGTTACCTAGGATAACGGAAGTTTAAAAAGTAGCCACTCGGTATAGTGTACCTGTTATAGGTGGAACAGCCTCTAGCAGCGAGGGAGATGTTGTTGGCACTCCATCTGCCAACGGTCTGTCTCCCAGAGCAAAGGGAACGGATTCAGGCTGCAGAGGTTCCCACTTCCCACCCTGTACAGAGATATGGAAGTTCATGGTACACTCCGCTACTGGGTACTTGTGCTAGTAGTGGAAAAAGCTGAACAGGTGGATGTGGACAGAGATCAGCATGTCCCTTTTAAATGCAGAATACAGAGAAGGTGTACATTGTCACAGGGAACCAAGAGTTTACTGGAGAACAGTTGCAGTGCAAGTATACATGGTGTACGTTCATCTCTAAGAGTTGGAGCCCTCCTTATGGTCTGGTTGTGTATTCCTGTACAGCAGCATCAGCCTTGTCCCAGGGCGTTAATGAAGACGGCACAGAACTAAGGTACCCCATGTGTAGTAAAGTGACTCTGTATAAGGTGCCTAGCGCAGCTCAGAGGAACCCACCCAGGGAAAAGCCTCTCATGTGACCCTTGTTTGGCACCCAATGAGGAGGGGAACATGGAGAATGTGAGAAACAACCACTACCCTACCCTTTACAAAAAATCTGTCTTTAGCACACAATAAAAAAATAGAATTTGAGTTCTTTTCTCCTTGACAAATGCTTAGGGTCAAAGGTTGGATAGTTAACTAAGATAGGGTTAAGAGAGGTAATACCTGAACAAGAGGTGAAGGTACATTTTCCAATAGGGACACCTGTTCTGATGACAACAGTCTAAAATATGAAATACCTTCACATTGTGGAGATTTTCCTCTCAGAGCAAAATAAAAACTGATAAAAGTTTTAATTCTTCTTTACTCTATTCAAAATTAAAAAATATGTTGGCTATACATATACTTTACGCATACAGGGAACTCTGAAAAAGTGTAACTGCTCATATTTGGACTAATGCCAAATATGGACACCTAGTTAATGATGCCAGAGGAAAATATGGGAAGCCAACTCCAAAGAGAGCCCTGTGTGCGTAAAACCATCTTGAAATTTCATTAATGGAGAAGAACCATCAGGAGACCTTTTGTTGATTCTGCTGGAACCTGGAAAGCAAGTTTGAGTAAAAGTAACATTAAAACCCTTTTTTTTTTCAACCCTTTTATTGGTAAGCCCTTTTAAAACCTCCCCCCAGTGCTAAAAAACGATCAAACTGGTATTAGCATGGCAGAGGGGTGCATGCTCGCTGTCTCCTTGCCATAGGGCTAGCAGCCAGAATACATGATGTTGCAGACTGGTTATTTGTGGAGGGGAGGATTATGTTATATTTATTATTTTTTATTTATTATGGCAATTTGTGTTATGAGGAGTATTGACGTGCATTGTATTATGGCAGCTCATTTAATAAAATGGGTTTCCTAATGTATCAAAATACACCAAAAAAGGTGTATGCACTATTCACTGGAACACATCGTACAACAATGCCATATGGGTATTAACGAACTTCATTGTAAAATATGTGCTTTGAACATCACATTATGTAGACCCACAGTATGACCACTCATTACTATTAATTGGTGGGCTTTGCAAGCCCTCATCCAAAATATACTGCAGCTGGGAGGTTTTCTTTTTATTGTTCTTCTGTGTACTGTTGGTTTTGGTTTAGTGTGTGTTCTTTTCTTGGTTTTGATTTTTAATGACCTCACATTTTTAGCTCCTTACCCCGGTTACAAAATAATAAGTTAAAGAAGCTTCTGGGAACAGTTACAACATATGCATAACGGCCCCCCAGTTTACAGAGCCTGGTTGAGTCTATAATCACAATCTGTTTTAGGGAACGGCTGAGTGACATTGTCTTACAGGGCACTATGTCTGTCCCACTCTTCATTATATAAGAGGTCTTGGGACAGATAACCATTCTTCCCTTTTCATACTAAAGCACACCAGAGAAACCGTTTTAAAAGTGTGTGCAATTTCCTGTGGCAAGCAATGGTTTTTATGTTCTACAAATGCAGCTGTATCCTTTTATATACCAGGCTTGGGTTCACTAAATTACATTACCTTACAAACTGCGAGAGAATCTGCACTAGGGCAGACTGCATTGGGCAGAAATCCAAATACTAGAAAGAGTACATATTAAAGGCTAAAGGTGTCCATACATAAGCATTTATTCGTCAAATATGATCTAGGTACATGATGAAAATGTTATGCAGTGAATATATAAAGTTGTACAATATATAGTATATACACTATATTACCAAAAGTATTGGGACGCATGTCTTTACACGCACATGAACTTTAATGGCACCCCGGTCTTAGTCCGTAGGGTTCAATATTGAGTTGACCCACGCTTTGCAGCTATAACAGCTTCAACTCTTCTGGGAAGGCTTTCCACAAGGTTTAGAAGTGTGTCTATGGGAATGTTTGACTATTCTTCCAGAAGAGCATTTGTGAGGTACTGATGTTGGAGAAAAGGCCTGTCTCGCAGCTTTCGCTCTCATTTCTTCCAAAGGTGTTCTATCAGGTTGAGGTCAGGTTCCTCCACCCAAAACTCACTCATCCATGTCTTTATGGGCCTGTGATGTGTAAGACTGAGAACTTTTGTAACAGTAGATGTAAGATATTAGAAAATTCTAAACAGTAAGGACATTCTACTATGTAGCAAGAATTGGAGAGGTAGAAAGTATACTGGGAGTACAACTTTTTAGAAAATAAAAATAACCATGTTTCTCCTGTTTGGTTGGATACCCGTGAGGTCCCTCTAACCCCCCTGCCTCTTCTCACATGGTACAGTAAACTTGGGAACTGTTCCCTTTCAGGACAACAGTTGATTGGTTGCGCCTCCCCCCTTGGCACAGCGTGCTCCCTTTCCGGGGTGCCTGTGGGTTGGCAGCGCCAGTCATCACTCTCTCATGAACACCCATCTTACCGCCCCTTGTCTACCTACCCTCACGATTTATCTGTAGTTACAGTTGTTTATTTTACTCTGTTACCAATCTTTGCACTTCTTCTCATTGTTCTGTATGTCAAACGTTGTTACTCATTTACATTCTTCAATAAAATAAAATACTTGGAAAATAAAAAAAATAAAGAATTTAAAAATAAAGAAATGGTCAGGTCACATTATTCATGGAGTTTCCTCATCAAACGGCAATTCCAACAGACATGGAAACATCATTTATCACAGTGATTCTACAACCAAATAAAGACAACACTATTTGCTCTTACTAAAGGCCATTCGCCCTGTCGAAAAAATATTTACCAAGCCACTTGCACTTAGACTGAGCATGATTATCCTCTTTATAATCCCCAAAGATCAGGTAGGCTTTATGTCTTTCAGACAGGCAGGAGACAATACTAAGAGAGTTATAGACTTTATCGATGTATCTAACAAGAAGAAACAAGCAGCTCTTCTATTAAGCCTTCAATAGGCTAAATTGGCCTTTCCATTCAAAGAAAATTGCCTATCTAAATTTTCTCATAAAAGCTTCCTTTTGGATATCCATAAAATATTATTGAAATACTTCTACAGGCCTCATTTAAAATATATATTTAATGCTGAAATGGGTGTAGATCTAGGGAAAGAGCTACCGCTGGAAATATGGTAAATAATAAAGTCAAAGGTTTCTAAAAAGGTTATTTAAAAAGCACTGTTACTGTACAAATTGTTGAACAAGTTTAAATCTCAATTTTCATGCTATGGATATATACAAAACCAAATAAATATAAAAATCAGTTAAGCAAAATAAAAATAAAAAATTGAGAATGTAAAACTTTTTAAGGAAAAATGCTCCCCTAACCCAAAGACATTTTCTATGAACCAATAAGAGTATGCAGAGAAATCAGTGGAGGGAATTTAACTTTCAAGTTTACGCTAAAGATAAAATCAGAGTATAGGGCATTGGCATTGGGTGGGGATTTGGTGGATTTTAGCTTTGAAAATTTGGATTAAACAATCACTGTCCTTTAAAGGTCCACCAACTATCTACTGGTGTTTTCAACATTTTTAGGTATATTGAATCTTTACATTTAAAATGGCCAAACTCGCTTAATCGCACAGATCTGGACTATTGATGGTATATCTAGGGGTTCAAATGTGATACTTTCTTTTTTTCTAAATGGCGTCTAAAAGTCATGAATTTCAGTTTTCTAAGCCATGGGAGAATGTGTTTATAAATGCTTTTTGAATATAAGTGCTGTGAAAGTGTGACTGCACGACATTATGTCATCTGTTTAGAAATAGAAAAACAGAGAAGTTGGCAGCAGAAAAGGACCAGTTGCTTCTTTTACCCTGTTTCAGGGCCTAGACACACAAACACACACACAGCTTGTATATATTCAACCCATTTTCACCATTTTCTTTTTCTTGTGTGCTTCAAAGCATGAAACTGTTATAGTGTTGGTGAAAAAATAAAACTATATAGATTATAAACAGAGACAGAGAGGGAGTTCTGATGTTGTAGACCTTTTCCCAGCTACAAATGGAAATCTCAACTGTACCACAAGTATGCCACAGAGAATCGTGTGGACCAAAACCTTAAATTCACCTAACTCTCTAAAAAGCAGACAAATAGAAAAAGCACCACACAACTGTATTTTGCTAAAAATGGTATTTATAAATGGAGTTTAAAGTTTCATATATAAACATCCCACATACTGTAAATTGTTAGGCTCCATGTACACGGGACGTTGGAAATGGCCGTTTAGGAGCAGTTGGGCGTTTTTTTCAGAAGCCCCTAAATATATATAGTGTATATGTGTGTGTGTATATATATATGTGTGTATATATATATATATATATATATGTGTGTATATATATATATATATATATATATATATATAGTGTATATGTGTGTGTGTGTATATATATATATAAAAAAACACATATTTCTGTTGCATTGTGGGTGTTTGGGAGGGTCTCCTGATGTGTTTTGCAAAAAACGTCTGTGAACGCAAACGCCGCTAAACGCGTCTAAACGCGTCTAAACGCGTCTAAATGCGTCCGAACGCGGCATGGCAAACGCGGCACAACGGGCGTTTTTTTCCGGCGTTCAAGTTCCAGCGTTCAAATGACATTTACAAACGTCCCGTGTACATGGAGCCTTAGGCTCCATGTACACGGGACGCTGGAAATGGCCGTTTAGGAGCAGTTGGGCGTTTTTTTCAGAAGCCCCTGAACCCATCTACATTTTATCTTATCTGTCCATGTACACCAGGTCGTTTACAGTCATTTGCAGGCAGTTGCGTTCAGGGACTGTTTTTAGAACGCAATTATTTGCGTTTGGACGTGTGTTTCCCGGCGTTCCAAACGCACAAATGCGTCCGAACGCGTCCAAACGCGTCTGAACGCGATGACCCGCGTTTAGCGTTCGCGTTTTTCCATTTTAAAGGGAAATAATTTTTTTGACCTCTAGGAACGCTTCTAAACGCAAACGCCCGCAAACGCTGCTAAACGCCCGCTAAACGTGGGTACAAACGCGACCGAACGGACGTTTCAAACGCCCTAAAAATTCCAGCATTCAAAGGGACTTTTAACAACGTCCCGTGTACATGGAGCCTTAGTAGATATATTTTGAATTTCATCACTACACATATTTATTTATTTATTTATTTATTTATTAGCTTTGAAAAGAAAGAGGAAGGATTAGAACTGTTAGTTTTTTTTTTTTTATCCTATCCAGGCCTACGATATAGAAGTTTCCTTTCACTTCCTGTTAGGGTAACAGTGGTTATACTGGACAGGAAGTGAGAGAAAATCTGCAACAAAGTTTCTGATAGAAATTTTTTAAAAAGGGTTCTGGACTTCCCTTACTCTGCTAAAAAAAAAAAAAAAAAAAAAAATATAAACATTATTATACAGTATTTCTGTCTGTGTTGCAACTGGGGAGTTCCGTTCACTTTCTGTCTGGTAAAAAGTTGTTAGCAGGACAGCAGGTCCTGCCCCAGACAGGGTTTCTAACCCTTCCCCTGTCTATCAAAAGAATTGAAGAATTTTTGAATAAATAAATAATTATTTAACTACTACTTTGCTGTAATAATGGAGCATAAAATATAACACGTTGCTACATACAGTCAACTCATCTTCTACAGTTCTAACAAATTGTTGTTAATGATTATCATTACCATGATTTCCTACCTGCCAGTGCATACTGTCAGCTTCCACCATTTCTTCGCAGTTCTTAGATTTAGTCATTGCTATTGTAACACAAGCTGGCCAGCAGGCATGAGGCAGGGTCATTTTCAAGGTTCTTAATGGCCAAAGGTCAGAGGTAACAGCAAAACTGGAAGTTATAGGAAGAGATTTAGGAAGTCAAGGGCTGCTTTTCTCCGTGCGGGTTAAAGGATCCATCATACAAAGATTTTCTTAAAAAAAAAAAAAAATTCTAGTTTCAACATATTTTTCAATTTTCTGTATCAGCAAAAGGAATGCCACATACTTTTTTTTTAATAAAGTGCTGTGCCTAGTGCAAATCATGTCAGAATAGAATTAGTTCCTGCTGACTATTTTAACCACTTTAGCCCCAGAGGATTTTGCTGCTTAATGACCAGGCCCTAGTTTGCGATTCGGCACTGCATTGTATAATGGACAATTGCGCAGTCGTGCGACGCTTTACCCAAATAAAATTGATGTCCTTTTTTTTCCCAGAAATAGAGCTTTCTTTTGGTGGTATTTGATCACCTGTGCAATTTTTATTTTTTGCGCTATAAACAAAAAAAGAGCAACAATTTTGAAAAAAAAAAAAAACAATATTTTTTACATTCTGCTATATAACATTCCCAAAAAAAATGTAAAAATCTAAATTTTTTAACATTTTAGTCCAATTTGTTTTCTGCTACATATTTTTGGTAAAAAAAAATCGCAATAAGCATATTTTGATTGGTTTGCGCAAAAGTTATTGCGTCTACTAACTACGGGAAATATTTATGTCATTTTTATTGTTTTTGTTTTTTTTTTTACTAGTAATGGCGGCGATCTGCGATTTTTTTTACGGGCCTGCGACATTGCTGCGGACAGATCGAACCCCTAACTGACATTTTTGACACTTTTGTGGGGACTAGTGACATTACTACAGTAATCAGTGCTAAAAATATGCACTGTTACTGTAATAATGGCATTGGCAGGGAAGCGTTTAATTCTATTAGTGATCAAGGGGTTAAATGTAAGCCTAGGGGAGTGATTCTAACTATGGAGGGGCGTGGCTTGTGAGATCATCACAGACACATGGGATCCTATATAGCAGGATCACATAGCCTCTGTGATCACTTCAGGGAGAAGGACAGACGGCTGTGTTTACATCAGCCGTCCGTCCTTCTCTGTCAGCGGGGGGGGTGATTGCAAGTGGCCGGGGGCCATAGGAGCCGCCTGTCACACGCACTGGCTCCCCAGATGATGAGCAGGGATGGGAGCGCCCCCTAGAGTCTCCTGAGCGAGCGACATAGTACTACGTCGGTTTGCCCAGGAGCGGCCGCCTGCCGCAGTAAATCTGCGGTGGGCGGACGTCAAGTGGTTAATAATAGAGGAATATTTGGCATCACAAGTTTGAGCTTATATATTGGTAAATCTAAAGGAAAAATGTACAAGAAAATTGTGTAAAGTATGGCCAGCCTTATCATGCAGCATTCCTGTTGATTCAGTGGAGAAGAGCGGAGCCTGCACCAGCAATGTGATTGTGGAGCCTGATCTCACCTGGAGCCGCATGTGAAATATGTGATATTTTTCCATTTTCTGGTGTTTTTTACATATTTGTACAGTATATATGTGTATATCACATATAGAAATATCAACCTTCAGGGTGCAGGGTCAAAATTTTATTTTGTTTTTTGTGATATTGATCATATAGTAAACTGCAGTGTCTCGGTCATTCTGATGCCTTATTATGCATGCTATTAAAATAAATACACTTTAAAAACTGGCTGTGTTCTCTGTTCTCTCAAATCATTAAACACTAAAATAAAGTGATATATTGTGTACTTTTATTATTTAAATTTCAAGTTAAAGTAAGAGAAATATTTTTTTTGCAGTGTTGGCTATGTGACATACTGCACCATCTGTCAAGTAAATGAAAAAAAATAAGGTTGACAGGTCCTATCAGGTTACTGTTGGTTGACAAATACTGACAATGTTGTGTAAGTTTTTACAAATGTCTAAGTGTTTGTTTATATGGGGCATGTTGAAATGCACGTTACAGAATTTTGCAACACAGTCTAAATGTATGGATAAATACAACTAGGCTAGATTCACACTAAAGCAGCTTTCAGTTTTTGATGCATTTTTGACATATTTTTCATGCTGATCCATTTTTCTGTAGGAGAAGGAGATGCGTTTTATAAAAATGCAATTTACATGTGGTTTGGTTTTCATTAAAGTCTATGGGGCACAAAATCGCACTGTGCTGCACCAAAGTAGTACATGTACTTCCCCAAAGTTGCATTGCAGTTGTGGCACTGTGATATGAACCAGGCCTAAGACACATTCCCAGTTTCGCACCATTCTGCACTATATTAGGAAAAAGTTCTGCATGCTGCATTTCTGAGCATCACCTGTATATTGCTGTCTCATTCTAATCTATTGAATGGTATCCTTTAACCACTTTCCGCCCAAGGCCGTTATATGACGTCCTGCACTTTGAGTGGAAAAATCTGAATGATACCTGGCAGGCATCATTCAGATATCATTCTTTTGTGCAACGTAAATACAATCATAGGGGCTGTCCCCTCCCGCTGCGCTCCGGCGCTTCTACCGTGTGATCAGGGAGCTGGAAAATGAATCTGCCGGCGGTGGAAGTTTACCATAGAGAACAACAACAAAAAGAAAAGATTGCTGCCTTATTTTGGCTCTGAGGAAGGGGGTTCACCCCTGAAACGCGTCAGCCTAGACACAGCAGCCCCATGCGGCACACTGTACACCATTCAGCACAGTGCGATTCCTTGGCTACCTTGGAGACTTTATGTGTATTATATTAATGTGTGTCCATTCACACCTGCTTTGTGAGTATAATGTATACTTTTTAATATTTTTAGTACATTTTTGCAGTACAATGCACTAGGTCGGTGCGCCCCTTTTCTTTTTGTTGTTGTTCCCTAGTTGGTTTCGGATACCCTTGATCCTGAAGGGGCAGCAAGACCACAAGCTTTGTCCACTCAAGTCTTAAGTAATCCTCTTCCCTCCGGCCTATTTTTTACTCGAGCGCAGGAGAATTGTTCTACTATTTACCATAGAGAATACTGAGGACCAGATGGTCCCTGGCAGTCTCTATGACCTTTTGAAGTCACGTCCGGCCCAGCAGATGTAAACACTGCTGTGTACTTGGCTGGAAAGGCCGAGATCATTTTTTTTTTATCTCAGTCTTTTCCTGCCTAAAGGAGAGATGTGGGGGTCTTATAGACCCCACATCTCTCCATAAAGAGGACCTGTCATGCCTTATTCCTATTACAAGAGATGTTTACATTCCTTGTCATAGGAAAAAAAGTGATAAAAAAAAATATATGTAAAAGGAAAGTGTAAAAATAATTGAAAAAAATTAAATAAACAATAAAAAAATTTAAAGCGCCCCCCCCCCCCCCCCATCCCCACGTGCTTGCATGCAGAAGCGAACGCATACGTATGTTGCAGCCACATATGTAAACGGCGTTCAAACTGCACGTTATGTATCACCATGAACGAGTGAGAGCAACAATTCTAGCCCAAGACCTTCTCTGTAACTATAAACTGCTAACTTGTAAACATTTTTAAAGCTTCGCCTAAGGAGAATTTTATGTACTGAAGTTTGGTGCCATTTCACAAGTGTGCGCAATTTTGAAGCGTTACATGTTAGGTATCTATTTAGTCGGTGTAACATCATCCTTCACATTATTGGGCTAACTTTGGTGGGTTTTTTTTTTTTTTAAATCAGGAAACTGTTTTTTTTTTTCCGAAAAAAAAAACATGTTTGAAAAATTGCTGCGCAAATACCGCGTGACATAAAAGGTGACATAAAAGGTTGTAATAACTGCCATTGTATTCCCTGGGGTCATTGCTAAAAAAACATATATAATGTTTGGGGGTTCTGTATTATTTTCTAGCAAAAAAAATGATGATTTTTACATTGAGAACAGGAGTGGCAGAATAGGCCGGGTATGAAAGTCGGTAAAACTCCAACACAGTGCATATTAAGATGTACATCTACATATTGTAGTATGTGCATTACTGTGTGAAAGAGAGAGCTCTATTCTATTAGTAGAAATGAATGTTACAGGTCACAATAGATTTACATATATATATATATATATATATATATATATATATATATATATATATGTATAACAAAAAAACCTCACGCTTATGGTAATGTGTAAACTAAATGTGTTTTAAAAAGTGACTGTGCAATCATAAGCTGCTTGCTGCAAATAAAGTGCTAGTGCTTTTTAAATATTGTAAACCCAGTGTTGCAGCACTGCTTAAACAATCCGTGAAATACAGTGAAATTAATAAATAAACCCCCATTCACGCACATAGAAAGCACAGGAGCACCTTATCTGCACTTGGATGGACCTTATACGGACTTTATAATTTACATGAATTTTGTTGCAATTTAAATTATTTATACGTGATTTTGCGAAATTTGCACGGTATATTTATTAATTTTGCACATTGATTAATCTTCACATTTGTACCATCTATTTATTTATTTATTAATTTCACTGTATTTCACTGATTGTTTAAGCAGTGCTGCAACACTGGGTTTACAATATATATATATATATATATATATATATGTATATATATATATATATATATATATATATATATATATATATATATATATATATATATATATATATATATATATATATATATATATATATATATATATATATATATATATATATATATATATATATATTTTTTTTTTTTTTTTTTTTTTTTTTATGTTCTTGTAGCATTGATTGAGCAGCCAACTTTTCCTAGTATATCAGATACTCAACTGTTTAAAAATATATAATTACAAGTTTAATGTTTTTTTTGGCAGGCAACTAGTCTAACAATGTAAATAGTTTTTATACAAATGTACTGTATAAATACACAAAAGTATAGTGTTTTGTTCCACGCCCAAGCATACAGAAATTAAAGGTATGCATCTGCACAGGTATGTTTTGTTTCCCTTTTGTTGAGCAGCAGATAATTACTGTGTTGTGTTTTTTTCTTTTTCTCACAGTTGACACAAGTGTGCTTTTTCACACATGTATATTTTACCATTCAAATTGCACTAACTCTAAAGATTTTCTTGTTGGTGTAGGTGGTGCAATTAGTTTTAGCATCTTAGTCATTTAGAGGCTCATTATCTCTTTCATGCTGTGTCAAATATAGTAAAAAATATATTTTATTAATAAACATTTTGGTGTAATATTAACATAAAATCCACATGGACCACCACTCACTGCAAATGAATACCTGCTTAATGGTAGGTCATAACATGCTTGTTATGTGTAGACTAATCATCTGAGGACCCTCATATGGTAAATATAGAGTATATATATATATATATATATATATATATATATATATATATATATATATATATATATATATATATATATATATATATATAATAATATTATACAGTATAATAATGGGAAAATATAAATAAATTCACCTATATAAATACTGTATATTAGGGAGGAGGAGAAGCCCCAGTTTAAAAAAAAGTAATCATCATCACCTAAAAGGAAATTTGGCAGTGATAGCAGCACTGAAAAAGTAGCACAATTCTGTCCTGTTCCCAAGTTGTGATAAAGAAGGAGCAATGGAAAATTTAGAATGCATGGTTAATGTAACCCCCCCCCCCATACACACACACACACACTCACACACACACTCACACACACACACACTCACACACACACACACACACACACACACACACTCACACACACACACACACTCACACACACTCACACACACACACACACACTCACACACACACACACACACTCACACACTCACACAAACACACACACTCACACACACTCACACACACTCACACACTCACACAAACACACACACTCACACACACACACTCACACACACACACTCACACACACTCACACACACACACACACACTCACACACACACACACACACTCACACACTCACACAAACACACACACTCACACACACACACTCACACACACACACTCACACACACTCACACACACACACACAATTGTGGGGCGTCTGGTCCTTTTTTAGTGCTGGTTCACACATATTTGATGTGAGACATCGCATGTGATTTGCACCACACCGCTATGCAAATCACCTGCGATGTCTGAGCGTTGAGAATTCAGCCATACAGATTACATGGCTGAATTCGCATCACATTCAGACCAAAGTTGCCCAGGACCCTTTTTTTGGTCCACACCAGAATCGGATGGCATGGGTGTTCACACCTATTTGAACTGATTTCTGTCCAAACTGATAGTTCGCACTGTGATATGTGAAATAATCTGGAGGTGTCATTAACTTTGCATTGACACTCCCAGCAGTTCGCATATGGCAGTGTGACCTGCTTGCAAGTCGGGTAACCCACAGTGAATTCGCAGGGTTCCCGCAACGCACCAATGTGAAACGGCCCTTGGCAAACACAAGTATTGTTATCTGTTGTCCACCAACTTAAAACCTGGGCACTAAAATGGTTGAGGATTAACTACAAAAAAACTGATTCAGGCCCATCTAGGAAATGTATGGAGTGTGCGCACATCTTAGGAGTTCTTATACACATAAAGTTTTATAACTTTCCTTTATACAAACCAACAAGATTTAAACCACTATCAACAGTGGCTGCCACCTACCCATCACCATCCTTCAAGCCCCGTACACACGAGCCGAATGTCGGGAGACAACGGCAGTTTAAAAAAAAAACGGTCGACACACGGCCATGTGTATGTCGGTCTGTCCGACAGAAGCCGGCTAAACAGCATGCTGGAAAACCTGCAGCCACCCAACTCCCGATCAGCGTTCTCAGCCAATAGCAGATCGTAGTGTTCTGGTGGGGGGGGGGGGGCTTCCCTCTGTCAGAACACAACAGCTCGGCGGGGGAGATTGCTGAACTAACTTTGCATGGTTAGTACAGCAGCACCGACCGGAGCTCACAGTTTTTTTTCAGCTTCAAAGTTTATGCATAGCTAAAACCTCTTTTCTGGGCTTAGTAGTAAAGGTTTTAGAATAATATATATATAATAATAATAATATATATAGAACAATAATATATATATTGCACTACATAGTTGAAGGTAAATCTAAAAGAAATTGAATAATAATATTGTATAATGTATGGCCAGCTGTAGAGAGAATTTAGAGAGATTTCCTGTTAGGTTTTAGGGACAGGAAGTTAGCAAAAGCACTGACAGGGATAGTAAAAAAACTTTACTATCCAAAAAAAATGTTTTGGCTTTATATACATGTTAAAGCCACTGTTCACAATTTGTTGCTGCTGAGCAGGGCAGGGACAAGGGGTGGGCAGGAGGGGTGGCTGCCCTGGGTGCAATAGTTTATTGTGGGGATGGAAGCACCCTGACCCTAACCCTAAGGGAAGGGGGGGGCACAGTTTGGCATCTTTGCCCTGGGCACTGGATGACCTTGTCTTAGCACTGCTGCGGAGGCTTTTGCATGCTGCCTACTCAAAATGTTTTGAGTACTACCCCAAATAGCAGTCTTTTTTGAATTTTCACCATTTGCTTCCTTTCTGATGCTGCACCAGTGCTGCTTCTACAAACAGGCCCCGTTGTAAGACCATCTACAATAATACTCTTGTGCCATATACACTAAACCCACCATACACCAATGTTATACATGTGGAAGCAGTATTGATATGTGTCTGCTGGATGTCCCCCTGAAGATGTGAGCCAACAGAGCTCAGTCCAAATTCCCATCATCTTTTCTGGATTGCAACTCAGCCCCAGAATGACCCCCTGTTATTTCACCACCACTTTCTTATTATTTCATTTTTTCCATTTATTTATTTGTATTAAATTGGCCTGTTTCCTTTTAAAAAAATGATTTTAAGGGTAAAGTTTTATATCGGAAGTGCTCCTTAGCAGATGTATGGTACTGCATGTTATTGATTAGCCACACAAAACAAGAAAGAACTATATATAATCACAATTCCACATGTTTTCATAACCCAATTAAAGTTTTATTCCGGATATTATAAATACACAGCAAGCACAGGAAAGACCAGACACAGAGCTCTGCAACTTGTTGGTTTACATAAGCATTGTTACATTGACAATAAATGTTTTCCTGTTATGTTCCCCTGTGTCTGTTTAACTTAATGGGTGTTTAACCCATTCATGGAGTTCTTGATGGGATGTTTTGGGATAAACAGTGATCTCTTCCATTAACATATCAGCCCGACTTACATTTACATCACAGTTAGGGAGTAACACAGTTGCAAATACGTCCTATTATATTGTTTTCCTGATGCATTTGGCTTTTGCATTTAAAACACCGGGTCTGTTTATTAAAGACATTTGCATGCCTAGGCATGTGCCGGTCTAACTGGTTTGCAGATTTCTGTGATGTGGAATTGAGGCCCCTTTCCCACTTGTGCGACTTGTCCTGCGATTTGGGACTGCAAAGTCACATGACAAGTCATAATCCATGATTTCCAAAGATTACCGTTCATATCTGTGCGACTTCAAGTTGCATCGACTTAAAAGTAGTCCCTGCACTACTTTGGTCTGACTTTGATGTGTTTTGAGGTCCATAGACAGGGCCAGATTAACGTAGGGGCTATTGGAGCTGCAGCTCCAGGCCCCTACCTTTTATATAGGCCCCGGGTTGGCCATATTCACTGTTACCGCTCTTCTGTCACTTGTAAACACAGAAGTCTGGCTTCTATGATCGCTTCCCCAGGCAGCTCCCTCAGAACCTCCCCACACAGCACGAAGGCCGGACAAGGAGGGACAGTTGCCGATGCATGGATGTGTTTATGGGCTTCAGAGACAGCATCCCATGTTGAATTAGGCATGCATGGCTGCACCCTTCCTCCTCTGGGTGCATGCCAAGGCACGGCCCTTAAGGCCCTTCAAAATCCTCAGCACCAAGCCCATGATGCTCTTAATCCGGCCCTGTCCATAGACATAGGCATTGCTTCAAATCCAGTAAAAAACGCAGGAAAATCACGGCAAAAAAATTGCGGGGAAAATCGCTGCAAAATCGCGCAGCTTTTAGGTCGCACAAGTGTGAAAGGGGCCTTAAGGATAACTGAAAAAAAGGGGAAACATGTAATGTTGGGTTTAGTCCGATATATTTGACCACACCTGTATGTTAAATTGGATCTTACACCCAAGGTTAAATAATATAATTTACTTTACTTTGGTTTCTGCCCGCAGTGCTTTGGGTGACATTATCATCCTTCTGGTAATATTAAAGGGAATGTTAGGTAGCCCATATCTCACTGGAAAGACCATTCTACAATGTGCCATAATGTCTTCTCACAAGATTTGGAGTACTCATCATTCCCTAGGGGGACCTTGGCAGGCTAATGAGGTCAACGCTTGCAATACAGAAGGTGTAGGAATTGTACATATGTTATCTTTTTTTTTCTAAGTTTAATGTGATGTTTCGGCAAGGCTAGGGGGCACACTAACATAAAGTGAAACACCTCCCATAGGCGTGTTGGTTCACCTTGGGGTCTCAGGGTCAGCAAGTTTGAACACTTTAGTGATGGTTATATATCACTTATCCTAACTTAAATTGAATTATATTTGTTTGTTGTATGTTTTTGTTTTTTTTTTCATTCTACTATGTATAGAATGACTAGAAGAGCTTCTGAAGAAGCGTTAAGATCGAGAAACATGTAGAACTTGAACTCTGGCCTAAACATTCGGTTACCCATACCTGTAGTGTTTACTGTAGGGAGTCCCCCACCTTTTGGGTTGGACACCTATGGTTTGGTTTGGGCAATTGTAACATCCTAAGTGATTTTTAATATTGTTATATGTACTGTACTGTATATATTTTAGATTTTGATATAAATGTTAATTAATAAAAAATGTCCTTTATTTTATAATTACATGCCTTATTTGTGCCTATAAAGTCCATTTTGTCCTAGATTCTATTTCCAATACAACAAAAAGTGAAAGGTCTGCTTTAACCTGGCTACACATACAAGGCTATACCAGATTTGATCATACAAGTAAATTCTGATTGTTTAGCACCACAACCCAATTTCCAGATGGTGTGCAGGGCAATTCACTCCAGCACTAGTACTAATGCTCATAGACTGAGTGTGTATATATATATATACTGTATATATATATATATATATATATATAGTGCTTTGCAAAAGTATTCGGGCCCCTTGAACTTTTCGCCCTTTTGCCACTTTTCGGGCTTCAAACATAAAGATATAAAACTGTAATTTTTTTGTGAAAAATCAACAACAAATGGGACACAATCATGAAGTGGAACAAAATGTATTGGATATTTCAAACTTTTTTAACAAATAAAAAACTGAAAAATTGGGCGTGCAAAATTATTCAGCCCCCTTAAGTTAATACTTTGTAGCGCCACCTTTTGCTGCGATTACAGCTGTAAGTCACTTGGGGTATATCTCTATCAGTTTTGCACATCGAGAGACTGAAATTTTTGCCCATTCCTCTTTGCAAAACAGCTCGAGCTCAGTGAGGTTGGACGGAGAGCGTTTGTGAACAGCAGTTTTCAGTTCTTTCCACAGATTCTCGATTGGATTCAGGTCTGGACTTTGACTTGGCCATTCTAACACCTGGATATATTTATTTGTGAACCATTCCATTGTAGATTTTGCTTTATGTTTTGGATCATTGTCTTGTTGGAAGACAAATCTCCGTCCCAGTATCAGGTCTTTTGCAGACTCCATCAGGTTTTCTTCCAGAATGGTCCTGTATTTGGCTCCCCACCTTCCCATCAATTTTAACCATCTTCCCTGTCCCTGCTGAAGAAAAGCAGGCCCAAACCATGATTCTGCCACCACCATGTTTGACAGTGGGGATGGTGTGTTCAGGGTGATGAGCTGTGTTGCTTTTACGCCAAACAACATTTTGCATTGTTTCCAAAAAGTTTGATTTTGGTTTCATCTGACCAGAGCACCTTCTTCCACATGTTTGGTGTGTCTCCCAGGTGGCTTGTGGCAAACTTTAAACAACACTTTTTATGGATATGTTTAAGAAATGGCTTTCTTCTTGCCACTCTTCCATAAAGGCCAGATTTGTGCAGTATACGACTGATTGTTGTCCTATGGACAGAGTCTCCCACCTCAGCTGTAGATCTCTGCAGTTCATCCAGAGTGATCATGGGCCTCTTGGCTGCATCTCTGATCAGTCTTCTCCTTGTATGAGCTGAAAGTTTAGAGGGACGGCCAGGTCTTCGTAGATTTGCAGTGGTCTGATACTCCTTCCATTTCAATATAATCGCTTGCACAGTGCTCCTTGGGATGTTTAAAGCTTGGGAAATCTTTTTGTATCCAAATCCGGCTTTAAACTTCTCCAAGACAGTATCTCGGACCTGCCTGGTGTGTTCCTTGTTCTTCATGATGCTCTCTGCCCTTTAAACTGACCTCTGAGACTATCACAGTGCAGGTGCATTTATACGGAGACTTGATTACACACAGGTGGATTCTATTTATTATCATTTGTTATTTAACAATACAGAAAAATGGCCCGCGGGACTTTAAATGAGGTTGGTGCTATTGGCTGGAGATTGAATAAATACCAAATTAAATATGTAAAACAATGTATAAATTTATTATTACATTGTATAGACAAGTTAAACAAATAATAATGACATGTAAAAAATATCACATAGCACGGCTCGATGGCCATAATGGCATAGTGTAATAGCATGTACAATATTAAACGTTGATAGATATCCTGGTGTGACCACTTGGTTGGACAATAGCCTGGATAACATGTTGATAGTGCAGGTGCATTTATACGGAGACTTGATTACACACAGGTGGATTCTATTTATTATCATTTGTTATTTAGGTCCACATTGGATCATTCAGAGATTCTCACTGAACTTCTGGAGAGAGTTTGCTGCACTGAAAGTAAAGGGGCTGAATAATTTTGCACGCCCAATGTTTCAGTTTTTTATTTGTTAACAAAGTTTGAAATATCCAATAAATTTCGTTCCACTTCATGATTGTGTCCCACTTGTTGTTGATTCTTCACAAAAAATTACAGTTTTATATCTTTATGTTTGAAGCCTGAAATGTGGCAAAAGTTCGCAAAGTTCAAGGGGGACGAATACTTTCGCAAGGCACTGTGTATATATATATATATATATATATATATATATATATACTATATTGTCTAAAGTATTGGGACGCCTGCCTTTACACGCACATAAAATGTATTGGCACCCCAATCTTAGTATGTAGGGTTGAATATTGAGTTGACTCTCCCTTTGTAGCTATAACAGCTTCAACTCTTCTGGGAAGGCTGTCCATATCAGTGCCTGACCTCACAAATGCACTTCTGGAAGAATGGCCAAACATTCCCATAGACACGCTCCTAAACCTTGTGGACAGCCTTCTCAGAAGAGTCGAAGCTGTTATAGCTGCAAAGGGCGGGTCAACCCAATATTGAACCCTACGGACTAAGACCATGAAAGTTCATGTGCAGATGCACAAATTTCAAAGTCTGGAGGCTGTAGCAGAAAGTATGCAGCAAATATCAATGCCACAGGCGAGACGCAGGTCCATCATCTCGAAAAGCACGCAGATATTTCCAAATGCGAAAAAAGGAAGGGCCATCTTTCCCCATAATGACAGAGAGTTAAAAGCTCATTGATGAAGAATGGAAAAGATGTGATAAGAAGACCAAATTACAGTGGGGATCGAAAGTTTGGGCACCCCAGGTAAAAACTTGTATTAATGTGCATAAAGAAGCCAAGGAAAGATGGAAAAATCTCCAAAAGGCATCAAATTACAGATTAGACATTATATAATGTGTATATAATATGTCAACAAAAGTTAGATTTTATTTCCATCATTGACACTTTCAAAATTACAGAAAATAAAAAAATGGTGTCTGCAAAAGTTTGGGCACCCTGCAGAATTTATAGCATGCACTGCCCCCTTTGCAAGGCTGAGACCTGCCAGTGTCATAGATTGTTCTCAATCATCGTCTGGGAAGACCAGGTGATGTCAATCTCAAAGGTTTTAAATGCCCAGACTCATCTGACCTTGCCCCAACAATCAGCACTATGGGATCTTCAAAGCAGTTGTCTAGAAAACTGAAACTGGAAATAGTTGATGCTCACAAAGCTGGAGAAGGCTATAAGAAGATAGCAAAGCGTTTTCAGATGTCAATATCCTCTGTTTGGAATGTAATTAAGAAATGGCAGTCATCAGGAACAGTGGAAGTTAAAGCAAGATCTGGAAGACCAAGAAAAATATCAGACAGAACATCTCGCAGGATTGTGAGAAAAACAATTCAAAACCCATGTTTGACTGCACGATCCCTCCAGAAAGATCTGGCAGACACTGGAGTTGTGGTACACTATTCCAATATAAAGAGATACTTGTACAAATATGGTCTTCATGGAATAGTCATTAGAAGAAAACCTCTTCTACGTCCTCACCACAAAAATCAGCGTTTGAACTTTGCAAATGAACATATAGACAAGCCTGATGCATTTTGGAAACAAGTTCTGTGCACCGATGAGGTTAAAATTGAACATTTTGGCCAGAATGAGCAAAGATACGTTTGGAGAAGAAGGGGCACAGCATTTAATGAAAAGAACCTCTGTCCAACTGTTAAGCATGGGGGTGGATCAATCATGCTTTGGGGTTGTATTGCAGCCAGTGGCACAGGGAACATCTCACGAGTGGAAGGAAAAATGGATTCAATAAAATTTCAGCAAATTTAGGATGGTAACTTGATGCCATCTGTGAAAAAGCTGAAGTTAAAGAGAGGATGGCTTCTACAAATGGATAATGATCCTAAACACACCTCGAAATCCACGGGGGATTACATCAAGAGGCATAAACTGAAGGTTTTGCCATGGCCTTCACAATCTCCTGACCTCAACATAATTGAAAATCTATGGATAGACCTTAAAAGAGCAGTGCGTGACAGACAGCCCAGAAATCTCAAATAACTGGAAGACTTTTGTAAGGAAGAATGGGCAACGATACCTCAAACAAGAATTGAAATACTCTTGGCTGGCTACAAAAAGCATTTACAAGCTGTTATACTTGCCAAAAGGGGGCAATACAATACAATATTAACTCTGCAGGGTGCCCAAACTTTTACAGATGCCATTTTTTTGTTTTCTGTTATTTTGAAATGAAATGATTGAAATAAAATCTAACTTTTGTTGACATATTATAAGAATGTCTAATCTGTAATGTGATGCCTTTTGGAGATTTTTCCATCTTTCCTTGGCTTCTTTATGCACATTAATACAAATTTTTACCTGGGGTGCCCAAACATTCGATCCCCACTGTACAGTAAAGGTCTCCGAGCTTTATCCAATGAAGCTGGCTGATGCATGTTTAAGTAAAGCACTTCCAGGAGTGGATGGGGCCTGCGAGCATCTGGTTTGCAAGTGTTTTTGCCTTTCAATATCTTTTAGGGATCCTATGTTTTGAAAAGTGGACTAGCTTCACACCAGATGCAGTCCAATGTGTTTTTATTCTGAGTCAGAGATGCATGAACAGTGTTTACAATGGATTCCAATGGCCTACTCCACACAAGTGCAGTGTGTTCCAGTACAGTCAACTAAAGGAGAACATGTTGCATTTTTTCTCTATGGAACGCATCTGTAACATGGCAAAACACATTTAAAAAGCCCCTGAACACTTCAAAATGTGCATGCAGAAAGGCCCTTTCAACTTGGAAGTTGTGGTGAACTGGCCCGCAGACTTGCAGAAAATCTATATTGTGGCAGGTTTTTTGCCTGTTGACTAGCAACAGCGTTAACTGCGATGTTTAAAGCATTAAGAAATGGCCTTTAATTCAAGTGGAACATGCAGGAGTGAGCATGGTTCTGAAGGACTTGAACCTGGCTGCTGACTTTTGGCCGAGGCTTCAATAGACCTAGTTTTAGGGTTGGCATATTAAGTCACACTGATGAGAGCTTTATGGTTGTGCCACTGGAGGGTGAATGAAGCTTCCACACAAGTCCTTTGTAACATACTCCATAATAGGAGGTCGTTGTTTGGCAAAACGCTGGACAAAGCAAGTGACTGACAAAAGAAGTGTTGGGATTGTAGCCACAGTCTAACGAGAGGAAGCAGCCCGCTTTTTTTCTCAAGTCTGTCAATCTTTAGAAGAGTTCAAAAAAAAAAAAAAAAAAAATCTTTAGAAGAGTTCAGGAGGCCAAATCTTATAGGCCTGGCTGAAACTTACCAGATCACAGTTAAGGGAGCTCGAACTTCCTTTTTACATGGAATCAAATCCAGAGCAGACTGCTAGACATCTGGAAAGTCTTTTGAAGGTGGGCCCAACCAGTGTCTTCCAGTGGGAGCCAGGATAGCCTCCATTTTGGAGGGTTTGGGCAACGAACATCAAAGACAGTTAACTGGGAGTACAATCCCCAGATCCTTTCATTCATGATCAACAGATCTCAAGAAGAAAGAATTACTGAAAGATTACATATAGGAATACTACTGCAACAAGTCCATAGTGCTGCTGCCACCAAAAGAAAAAATCTTGGGGTTTCTCCCCATTCTTTCTAGTACCCAAGGCATTAGGAGCTTTCCCAACTGTCTGGGTTTGAAGAAAATTAATGGGTACATACACCACAAAAGGTTCAAGATGGAGTCCGTGCAAACAGTTATGGCGATAGTTCAGCATGATGACCGGTTAGAGTCAATCGACCTGGCTGACGTATATTTCCATGTACCAATCGGTGCGTAACACTAGAGACATCTGAGATTTGCAGTGACCGGCTGTCACTTCCAGTTCAAGTGTTTGCCATTTTTAGAATTGGCACAGCACCAAGAAACTTTTTGAACATTTTTTTGGTAGTAGTGGCAGTAATTCATTTTTGGGGATAAGGCTCTACCACTACTTTGACGACGTTTTGATTGTCACAGGTGTAAGCCAGGAGCTGGCAAAGAATCACAACCTTGTCCTAGAAATCCATTTCCAAGTTCAGTTGACTAGTGAACAAACAGGAAAAGCAGTTAACTCCTTCTTAATCTATGAAGGATCTTGTAGTAGTTTTTCATGCCCGAAAAGGTCAAGTGGTTCTCCAAAAATAGAAAAATTAGCAAATTGAAAATCTGCGTAAGAGTCATGGAGACATCATTTATGTCAGCGAGGGACTGCATTGTCTCCATTGAAACGTTTTACAGCTGACATTCCAGTGCTGCCTTGGGCCAGGTAGCACATGAGGGCTTTTCAATTTGCCTTACTCAGTCAATGGGGTTGGCTGCCTATGGATTGGGAGGTCTTTATGTCTGCACAAATTTACAAGAACAAGAGTTTTGGACACCAGTGTGCCTTTTTTTGTGGCGTGCCTCTCAGCCCAGGAGATGGAATAATTCTGAGGTTGGATGCCAGTCTGCCTCCAGTCTGAGGAGACAAGTGCAAGGCCATTGGAGCCTAGTGGAATTCAGATGCTCTGACTACCTTGAATGCAAGGCAGTTTTTTCTAGCATTGCAAGCCTTTCAGGATCTTCCTCCAAGGGGCCCGAGTGAAGTTGATGATTGACAACAAGACAGCAGTAGGCTACATTGCCTATCAAGGGGGCACCAAGTGTCTGTCTTTTCCTGTTACTTTTCACAACATAAACTTTTCGCTGGACAGAGAGCTGCTTATAGGCAGTTAACGGCAGACTACTTACTGGGAAAGCAGGATCCACTAACGGATCAGTTAGGCAAATTATTTTCCAACAATACGTACCTCAGCTAGTATTGGCTCTATGGGGCATTCCAGCGGTAGTTCTCGTAGAGAGTCTACTGAACACACAACTTCCAGTATTTGTAACAAGGTACAAAGGTTAAGTGATAGAAGGTGGATTTACAGTGCCATGGGATTTTTTCCATTGGTGTTCGTATTCCTCCAGTGTCCTTGATTATGAAGATACTTCTGAACATGTGAACAGAACACGTTTATGCCATACAGGTGCTTTCCACCTGCCGAGGAGGTCTACTTTTTAATTGCTCCCCCAGATGTCATCAGCAGCACCAATCCTGTTTCCTGTCAAACAAGATCTTTTATGCCAATGTCAATGGCAGCACCCCAATCCAGTGAGACTCTTAATTGCCTGGCTATTGCATTGTCCATACCAGAGGTGCAGGGATTCTCATCTGAGGTGGTTCAGACGTTGGTGAAGACCACAAGACCATGAACACTACATATAAGAGGATATGAAGGAAGTTTGTTATGTTTGCTCAGCAAAGTTTTTTCTTTTCTCTCTTGTGTCTCCAGCTCTAGCCAATATCCTGGACATTTGTTACATTCAGCGCTTGAGGTTGCTCTGGCATACTATTCAACTAAAGTACAGGTCTCTGCCTTTTTTTTCAATCTGCAGATGGGTGGAAGAGTCATTGAACAAATGCCTTTTGCAGGCTATAATCCATATAAGACCACCAAGGAAATCCTTGTTCTCTTCATGGGATTCAGGCTTGGCTCTGAAAGCACTAGTACAGGCATCCTTTGCTTTAAAAGCTTCATTTCCATTGTGGTTCCCTGTGGTAAAACAAGTTCCTCTGACAGCAAATACTTCAGACAAAAGGATGTTGGCGATTGCAGCACTTTCCTGCAAAGATCCTTTTTGTGTCTTTTTACCAGAAATAGTGATAATATGTCCATCTCCAAGTGGTATCCAGTTTCCAGGAAAACCTGGGGGCAGTCCCTCCAAGCATTCACATGGAGTCACTGAGCACACAGCAGGAAGACTTCAGGTCCTTACACAAGTTGCTAATCATGTACATGGAAAGGTCAAAGACATGAGGGAAGTGGATAATCATTTAATTTTGCCGTTAGGTTCTTGAGTCCTATTCTATTGGTTTACCAGGGTGATTAGATTGGCATGCAGGAAGTAGGCCTTTCTTCTCAGGAACAGGGGCAAGCTCCTTCGACCGGTGGGGAGGCAGCCTTTGGGGCAATTATGCCAGGATTTCAGTGAAGGATATATGAGAGATGGCTAGCCCTTCATTTGACTTTACAAGCTAGGCGTGCAATCAGCAAGTTCTGTAAAGTTTTGGACGAGACATATATAAATTATTTTTGTCTTTGGCAGCTTTTCTTGGATTGTCAATGTTTCTTTTCATGTGTTCTCTCCCTCCCATTTATTCAGCTAGTTATATCCCATTATGTAGATAAAGGCAGAAAGTGACCAGCGCTATGGAGTGTGCGGTGAAGCGTGAACAAACTACCAGGTGTAAGCAGCCAACAACCAAAGCCCAAAGGGCTCAAGATATAAATAAAGTGCAAAAAGAGGGGGTTGTAAACGGCGCTACCTCTGTGCAATAAATGCTGATAAAGTGCAAACAGTTGCAATCAAATATTAAATAAATAAATAAATAAGAGGATGTGTCCCATAAAACCATAAAGGGTACGTGTATATATACTGTGTATCCAGTGACTTCAAAAAAATGGATAAGATGTCCTAATGTGTATTAGGTAAAACTCAGGAAGTGCTGAGGTGCAATAAATAAATAAATAAATATCATAGACGGTGTATTTATTGTGATAAACAAATGGGTAAATAATACAGTGCAATAAATTAGAATAAATCATGTGTTGGAAAAAACTTGTTCAAAGCACTATTACTGTTGTGAACGTAACATGCCGATAGAACCAAAATAAGTGAATAGTGGTGATGAGTGAAACAGAAAAAATCCCTTAGGATAAAAAAGCAGCAGCTACGAACACCTGTATGACCACTAGGTGTCGCGCTGTATATACAACCTGCCGTATGTATGAGTCAGGCCAATGTAAATTTCATGGGTTCCCCCTCCACGGTCAGCAAAGCACCAGTTGCCGTGTTTTCATATGGAGAAAAAGAGAGAAGGGGAGCCCCGTGAAGAATCAATCACAAATAGTAAGTGAAAAACGTAGCATCCACTCACTGTGATAGCTGCCTCGGATCAGTAGCAATCGCCGGGAAGCTTCCGCGTTCCACGGCGGTAGAGTCTTGCAACCGGAAGTGACGCTATGATGCAATGGACCCGCCCTACGCGTTTCGTCATCAACGTCTGCTGGAGGCAGCTATCACAGTGAGTGGATGCTACGTTTTTCACTTACTATTTGTGATTGATTCTTCACGGGGCTCCCCTTCTCTCTTTTTCTCCATATGAAAACACGGCAACTGGTGCTTTGCTGACCGTGGAGGGGGAACCCATGAAATTTACATTGGCCTGACTCATACATACGGCAGGTTGTATATACAGCGCGACACCTAGTGGTCATACAGGTGTTCGCAGCTGCTGCTTTTTTATCCTAAGGGATTTTTTCTGTTTCACTCATCACCACTATTCACTTATTTTGGTTCTATCGGCATGTTACGTTCACAACAGTAATAGTGCTTTGAACAAGTTTTTTCCAACACATGATTTATTCTAATTTATTGCACTGTATTATTTACCCATTTGTTTATCACAATAAATACACCGTCTATGATATTTATTTATTTATTTATTGCACCTTAGCACTTCCTGAGTTTTACCTAATACACATTAGGACATCTTATCCATTTTTTTGAAGTCACTGGATACACAGTATATATACACGTACCCTTTATGGTTTTATGGGACACATCCTCTTATTTATTTATTTATTTAATATTTGATTGCAACTGTTTGCACTTTATCAGCATTTATTGCACAGAGGTAGCGCCGTTTACAACCCCCTCTTTTTGCACTTTATTTATATCCCATTATGTGCTGACATGAGTTAGGGCCAGGAGTATGGAAAATTGTTATCAAATACTTACCATAATTTTCCTTTCCTGGCCTATCCAGAGTTGTATAAAGTACTCGAAACCCATACTTGAGTAAAAGTACAAGTGCTCGATCAAAAAGTGACTTGAGTAGAAGTGGAAGTGCTCGATCAAAAAGTGACTTGAGTAGAAGTACTAAAGTATTCAAAAAATTTTGTACTTAAGTATTGCAAGTAGTTTTTTTAAAAATTTTGCTACTCAAGTACTGAAAGTAAAAGTACCAGTAGTTTTGAAAAAAAAATTGCTACTCAAGTACTGAAAGTAAAAGTACAAGTACTGTGTTATGTAGTTATTAAAGAAAGAAGTCAAAAGTTTGAACATCATATTGTTTTTTATTATTTCAAATGCAGCTTTTATTTATACATACAGTAGCTTTTATTTTTGTATGCGCTGATAATACACATGTTTTGAGCTTCATGAAACCTGCCATCTACTGTTCTGGCAGTGGTAATTTTTATAATTGTAACGAGTAATTATGCAGCACAAAAAAAAAATATCGGAGTAGAAGTATTGAAATCATTGAAAAAATGTAGTGAAGTAAAAGTGGAAGTAGGAGAAAAAAATTCTATTCCAGGAAAGTACAGATACCGCCTTTCGGCACTTAAGTACAGTAGTGAATTAGTTCTACTTAGTTACTATACATCTCTGGGCCTATCCTCACGTCAGCACAGGACTCCCTCCCTGGTAGCCTGTCGCAAGGTAGGTTATCAATCACTTCAGCGGGGGAGGGGCTGTCTTTTATTTAGCTAGGAAGAGGGGGTCCTGTGGGCTCCAGATGAGATGTTAACCCATTGTGTGCTGACGTGAGGATAAACCAGGAAAGGAAAATTACAGTAAGTATTTGATAACAATTTTCCGTAATCCATCTTTTTTTTGTGTAAATTGGGTTAATCCTTCTTACCACCAAATGCAATGTCACTCCTTTGTTTTAGAATTGTTTCCAATTTTTTTATTTTTTCTCTGTCCACAGTCACAGAGATATGGCACTAAAACAGGACTTCCTTTATGAAACTTGATCCCCTGCTGGATACCTTAAAATGCTACCAAAGCTCTCTTTGATCCTCTGTAGAACTTGGCTGTGCGATCCCTGAGCCCATGGCTTCAGACCAGAAACATTTCACTAGCTCAGATGAAGCTCTCTCAGCTGGTTTTAATGAAGCTACCGGCAGCTCCTGTGTAGGATCAGATTCTCTGTATAACAAAGTAAAATGTTTTTATTTTTCTGCAGACAGCCTGCAACCAAAAAAAGTATTACATGAGCTGGGCAATAAAAATTGAAGAAAGCAAATATTGTCTTGGGTTTCTATTATAGCCATTGCCGCAAAAGCATCATTAACACACTATAGGAAGCAATATTTTTTAAAAAAGTGAGTTGTTTTCAGGTGCGATGGGATTTAAAAATTACAGTTATATTGCTAAACAC
Source organism: Pelophylax lessonae (assembly GCF_965119305.1). Lineage (NCBI taxonomy): Eukaryota > Metazoa > Chordata > Amphibia > Anura > Ranidae > Pelophylax > Pelophylax lessonae. The sequence goes on from NC_138773.1 coordinate 226,832,992, forward strand.
AGCCCCTAATCCATTTGTTAACCACTACTGGACTGGAAGGTTTTCCCCCTTAATGACCAGGCCATTTTTGCGATGCTGTCTTGCATTAATTTAACTGACAAAAGCGTGGCCGTGCAACGCTGTACCCTAATAAAATTGATTTCCTTTTTTTTTCCCACAGATAGAGCTTTCTTTTGGTGGTATTTGATCACCTCTGCGATTTTTATTTTTTGTGCTATAAACAAAAAAAACAGCGACAATTCTGAAAAAAAAAATCAATATTTTTTACTTTCGGCTGTATAACATTCCCAATAAAAAAAATTAAAAATCAAAATTTTTCATAATTTCAGGCCAATTGTATTCTGCTACATATTTTTGGTAAAAAAAAAATCCCAATAAGTGTATATTGATTGGTTTGCGCAAAAGTTATCGCGTCTACAAACCAGGGGAAAGATTTATGTAATTTTTATTTATTTATTTATTCTTTTACTAGTAATGGCGGCGATCAGCGATTTTTAGCGGGACTGCAGCATTTCACTGCTTTCCAGAGCTATGCATTATCGTGCAACATGTGTGCATAATATCGCACCGCTCTGCATGGTCCTGCATGTCAAAGCAGAGCGCACCATGCTGTGCATTAATGACATCGATGAAGTGTCACTTTGTACACCTCAAATAAAGTCTGTTTGAAAAAAATAACGTGCAGCGCTTCCCCAAAAGGAGCCAATTTTATTCAGTCAATTAAGGATTTAACGGGTTCTCCCAGTGTAGTACAGTGGCTGCCAGTCACAGAAGCAACAGTCCCTTCACTTTGGCTCCATTAAACAGTCTAGGGCAAGGGTAGGCAACCATTGAGAGGTGGAGATCTACCTGGACAACGTGGAGGAGATCAAAACCACATTTTTGACGACATGAGGAAAACATAGAAAAATATATAAAAAATGATGTCACTTTAAACATATAATTAATATATATATATAAACAAATTGATCTACCGTAAAACGTAGCTTCTCTGAGAAACTCGGCATTCACTTTCATTCACAAATTTTTTCATGTCTAGGGAGTAATTGGTCACCCACACCAAGCTGATGCCAAAGTCCATCATAAAAGCAGAACATCTGGTACTTCAAGCTGATTTGCTTGACTAATTTCAGGGCCTTGCTATCTGTTCTGAGTTCTGGCCAGTGTAAGTAGTATGTAGGACAGTGTCCAGGGGTTAGTAGTAGGTAGGGTAGTGTACAGAGGCCAGTAGTAGGTAGGACAGTGTACAGAGGTCAGTAGTAGGTAGGGTAGTGTACAGAGATCAGTAGGTATGTGGGCAGCGTACAGAGGTCAGTAAAAAGTAGGGCAGTGTCCAGGGATCATTAGTATGTAGAGCAGTGTACAGGGGTTAGCTGGTATGTAGGGCAGTGTATAGAGGTTAACAGATATGTAGGGCAGTGTACAGAGTTCAGTAGGTATGTAGGGCAGTGTACAGAAGTCAGTAGTAGATAGGACAGTGTACAGAGGTTGGTAGTAGGTAGTGCAGTGTACAGAGGTCAGTAGAAGGTGTACAGGTGTAGATAGGTCAGTGTACAGAGGTCAGTAGTAGGTAGGGCATTGTACAGAGGTCAGCAGTATGTAGGGCAGTGTACAGAGGTCTATAGTATGTTGGGCAGTGTACAGAGGTCAGTAGTATGTAGGGCATTGTACAGAGGTCAGTAGGTATGTAGGGCAGTGTACAGAGGTCATTAGTATGTAGGGCATTGTACAGAGGTATGTAGGGCAGTGTACAGAGGTCAGTAGGTATGTAGGGCAGTGTACAGAGGTCAGTAGGTATGTAGGGCAGTGTACAAAGGTCAGTAGTAGGTAGGGCAGTATACAGAGGTCAGTAGTATGTAGGGCAGTGTACAGAGGTCAGTAGGTATGTAGGGCAGTGTACAAAGGTCACACGTAGGTAGTAAAGCAGTGTACAAAGGTCAGTAGGTATGTAGGGCAGTGTATGGAGGTCAGTAGTATGTAGGACAGTGTACAGAGTTCAGTAGTATGTAGTGCAGTGTACAGAGGACAGTAGTATGTAGTACAGTGTACAGAGTTCAGTAGCGTGTAGTGCAGTATACAGAGGACAGAAGGATGTAAAACAATGTACAGAGGTCAGTAGTATGTAAGGCAGGGTACAGAGGTCAGTAGTATGTACGGCAGTGTACAGAGGTTAGATAGGTATGTAGGGCAGTGTACAGAGTTTAGTAGGGATGTAGGGCAGTGTACAGAAGTCAGTAGTAGGTAGGGCAGTGTACAGGGGTCAGTAGTATGTAGGGCAGTGTACAGAGGTCAGTAAGTTTGTAGGGCATTGTAAGGAGGTCAGTAGGATGTAGGGCAGTGTACAGAGGTCAATAAGATTTAGGGCATTGTACAAAGGTCAGTAGTAAGTTTGGGCAGTGTACAGAATTTATTAATATGCATCGTGGGTACAGAAGTCAGTAGTAGATAGGACAGTGTACAGAGGTCAGTAGTAGGTAGGGCAGTGTACGGAGGTCAGTAGAAGGAGTACAGGTGTAGATAGGACAGTGTACAGAGGTCAGTAGTATGTAGGGCAGTGTATGGAGGTCAGTAGTATGTAGGGCAGTGTATAGAGGTCAGTAGTATGTAGGGCAGTGTACAGAGGTCAGTAGTATGTAGGGAATTGTACAGAGGTCAGTAGTATGTAGGGCATTGTACAGAGGTCAGTAGCATGTAGGGCAGTGTACAGGGGTCAGATGTATGTAGAGCAGTGTACAGAGGTCAGTAATTATGTAGGGTATTATAAGGAGGTCAGTAGCATGTAGGGCAGTGTACAGGGGTCAGATGTATGTAGAGCAGTGTACAGAGGTCAGTAATTATGTAGGGCATTATAAGGAGGTCAGTAGCATGTAGGGCAGTGTACAGGGGTCAGATGTATGTAGAGCAGTGTACAGAGGTCAGTAATTATGTAGGGCATTATAAGGAGGTCAGTAGGATGTAAGGCAGTGTACAGGGGTCAATAAGAGTTAGGGCATTGTACAGAGGTCAGTAGTAAGTAGGGCAGCATACATAGGTCAGTAGGTATTTCGGGCAGTGTACAGAGTTTAGTAGTATGTATCGTGGGTATAGAAAAGAATTGCCCCCCTTTAAAATAATCATATTTTGTTGCTTTGCAGCCTGAAATAAAGACAGACACCATTTTTGTTTTATCCAGCTGTATTTACTCAAAAAAGTGCAAAATATAACATCCACGTGAAATACATAACACTAACATGTCAGACAAAGCCATTTGACTTTCAACTGTGATCAGCTGTGGTCATTTTGATTAGCTCAGCATGAAAATAGCTTTTCTGGAGCATTTCATTCCCTGGTAGTGCATCTGAAGCAAACAACTATGTGTGGCAAGGCACTTTCAAAAGATCTCCGGGATGAAGTCATGGACAGGCACAAGTAAGGAGATGGATACAAAAAAATGTCAAGGGCTTTAGAGCATGCCAACTCCTCAGACTCGATCCCTTTTCAGCATTCTGTCCAGAGGTGCTTCACTGGCAAGCAGCCCCCTAAAGCTCACAGACCCATCCTTGACAGGCAAAAGACAGTCAGGCCCAGGGCTTAAAGTGATACTAAAGATACAAGTTAAATTTTTCTAAATAATAAACATGTTATGTGTTTGGGGGATGGGTGTGCTGATAGGATGTTGAAGCTGCTCCCAGTATTCAGTGCTTGGTGAATATATGAATTAAATATAGTAAGTGTTGGGGTGCGCTAAACAACAATGTTGAAGACCCAAATGAATGGGATAACAAATTCAATAAACATGAATGATCATAAATATAAGATTAATTAACATAAACCAGTGACACTCATGTGATCCATAGTGATAAATCAACATAAACAAAAAAGTTTGTAAGTGTCCATAGATGAAGTGATGAATAAAACTGAAGGTGGAAAACAAACGTGCTTCCAAATCCAAAGTATGAATCCACCACCAAGTGAAATTCCTCCTTACCAGACGGAAGAAGTAAGATGCCAAAACTTAACACATGTGCTGAAAACAAAATGGAAATCCCACAGTGCTCCAAAATCGCATTGTAAAAAACCCGAATTGGTCTCTTACCAGATAGCAATCAATAAATGCTTGCAAAATGGCTCTCAGAGAACACTATCTTCTCCTCCTCCTTCACATTCAAATTAATCTCTCCAATATGCCACGCTGCCGGTCACTCTCCACCGTATGACATTAAGACAGAAGCAGGCTGACAGCGTATTACCTCTTAAACATTTATTTACAACAAGCGGTATTGCACTTACATTGGTAGTCTTGTATTCAGCATATATTACAGTTCGTGCAGGGAATTTCTATAGACGCTTGCGTCCGGCTGCAGCACGGATCGCAAGTAACCTGTGTGACGGGTACGCCTCCTAATCTGACACGTTTCCTCCTATTGGACTTCCACTGGGACAGGAGTGACTCAGTCGAAGTCCAATAGGAGGAAACGCGTCAGGATAGGAGGCGTACCCATCACACAGGTTACTGGCGATCCGTGCTGCAGCCATGCATTGGGGCGTGCATTGGGCGTGCGTGCCCCCTTACTTACCTGGAGCAGCAGCGGCAGCGGGCGGCTTCTCATCAGTCCCGGCGGCGCGTCTCCTTGGGTCCTCCCGCTCCTGCCTCCTCCTCGGCCAATGGCATGGGGTTTGCCTTTTCGGCCAATCAGGAAGCGTGTATCGGACGCACTTCCTGATTGGCCAGGAGGAGGATCGGTGTGGCAATAGCGAATTTTCATTCACTATTGTCACACAATGGGTGGGCTCGGGGCTCCACCCTTTGCATCACCCTATTAGAGCCTCTGGGTCTAATCAGGTGATTTAAAAAAAAAAGCTCCATGCGTCCGGCGCCCCTGCATGCAGATTAGGGGGCCGGGCGCATGGATGGGGGGGGGGGGTGGCGCCCCTGCGCCCTCAATAGACCGGCCGCCACTGCCTGGTATACACTATGAGATTATCGGAAGAATGATCATCCGTTTTTCTTTTTTTTTTTTGCATGCTAGTCTCATATTGAAAGTTAAGAGTTTACTAAAGTCTCTTGAGCTATTGTATATTTTCATGGATCTGATTATACTATCAAGCATTGCAGTCAGCTAACTACAGTTGGCTGTAATTGTTTATTGTATAGCAACAAATGACTGGAATTTTGATATAAGTGGATACAGAAGTGAAAACACTGGGCGAAGGACTCACACACAACCTGGCCCTTATTTAGATATCATGCTTCCCTTGGCACAACTGATTGATGACATCCTTTTGTACATGGTCTCCCCTATGCATGATGCGATTAGTACAGTAAAAAAAAAAAAAAAAATAATAATAATAATAATAATATTAGTAGAATGCTGCAATTTTGGGGGTATGTATCTACTTTATGCATATCACAACAGTTCAACTGTACAGATCTTCAAACTAGAGAAAGGAGGTTCATTTTCCTGAACTACACAGAGCCTTGTAACTCCTCTGAAAATTCCCTGCAACTCTTACCACCTACATTTCTCTTGGTGAATTTAGCCACCAATCTCCAGAGATGGCAGAAAAAAAATTATCATAATCTGTATATTTTCAAGCTTGGCGATGATACCTACTGGTATCATTATGGTATGGTAACAAAGCCCTGAACCTGACATATGGGCGTCATTTTTCTTCATTGTGAAATTGTTCAGTTTTTATACGCTATGGATTTCAGCATCATTATTTACCATTGGAAGAGTAATATTTTGTATTTTTTATCCAAATTAGGAGCAATCGCAGACCCATGGCTCATTGTTATATTTTAAAAGAAATACAATCATTTCTAATACATTTTTTTATGACAGGAAAGATTACTGTCTAATTGCATTAAAGCAGAAGTAAATGCTGCCTCCTTTTTTTTTGTTTCCTGACCTGCAAAGTAAAGGCATAATGTGCTAGTATGCATTGCATACTAGCACAATATGTGAAACTTACCTGCAAACAAAGCCCTCGTAGTCACCGCTGGAACCCGCATCCATCTTTTACTATCTTCCTTCCGGGTCCGCAGACTCCAGCTGTGTGACTGGCATGGGTCATCGGCGGCATATACAGTAGATATCTCCTAATCAATGCATCTTTAGGAGAGATTTAGTACCTGTAAGAAAGCCTTATTATAAGCTTACCTATGAGAACAAACAATCCATGGAAGTTTACTTCTTCTTTAAAGGGAAGCTATCTAAAATTCCAATCATCCAAAGCGGGTCCACAGTAGAATTTCAAGTTAGCTATAAAAAACTCAACTATTCAGGTTAAAAACAAACTTTTGGTGTATATATTTGAAAATAAATGTTTAAGCCACGCAGCCGCACCAAGGCACTTTTGTAGAGCGTGGTTCCTAACTCAAAACTACTGTCTCCCCAACTATGGGGCATAAATAAGCAGTGCACAAACTAAGAGCAGGCTCATCTGGAGGCTGCCCCTTCCTCCGTAATATGATTGAAAAGTCTAATTTTTTAAAAATAAAAATAACAAACATGTTATACTTACCTCCTCTGTGCAGTTGGTTTTGCACAGAGCAGCCTGGATCCTCCTTTTCTTGGGTCCCTCTTTGGCTCTCTTGGCTCCTCCCTCCCTTTGAGTGCCCCCACAGCATGCAGATTGCTATGGGGGCGCCAGAGTCGAGGCACAGCTCCATGTATCCCTTCAGACATGGAGCTGCAGTTCAGCCCCACCCCTCAATCTCCTCATTGGCTGACTGACTTTGATTGACAGCAGCGGGAGCCAATCCGGAGGGAGATTTCTGGACGACTGAATCAGTCGTTGACATCGCTGGATTGAGAGAGGGCTCAGGTAAGCATTAGGGGGATTAGGGGGGCTGCTGCACACAGAATTTTTTTTATATCTTAACCACTTGCCGACCAGCCGCTGTACTTTTACTGCAGCAGGTTGGCTCTGTCCTGCAAAACGACGTACCTGTACTTCGCTTCATGAGACAGCCAGTAGGGGTGCCGCCAGAGGCGCACACGCATGCTGATTGGTCACAGGGGGAGCCAATCAGCGTGTCCAACTGAGCACCTGCAATCCCTCCCCATGAAGACAGACCAGCGGTAGGCCGATGTAAACATGGCAGACCTCTGTTCTGTCAGTTATGAACACAGGGATCCTGTGTTCCTCCTATTTAGGAAAACAGGTCTCTGTGTTCATCCAGCAAGTCTATCCCCCACACAGTTAGAAAGCACCCCCTAGGAACAAACTTAACCCTTTGATCGCCCCTGGTGTTAACACCTTCCCTGCCAGTTTTATTAATACAGTAACAGTGCATATTTTTAGCACGGATTGCTGTAGTAATGTCACTGGTCCCCCCAAAAGTGTCAGTTAAGTGTCCGATCTGTCCGCCGCAATGATGTAGTCCCGCTAAAAATCACTGATCGCAGCCATTACTAGTAAAAAAATAAAAATGACATAATCTTTCCCCTAGTTTGTAGACGCGATAACTTTTGCGCAAATCAATCAATATACACTTATTGGGATTTTTATACCAAAAATATGTGGCAGAATACAAATTGGCCTAAAATTATGAAAAAAAAAAATTATATATATATATATATATATATATATATATATATATATATATATATACATTTTTTTTTTTTTTTTGGGAATGTTGTATAGCGGAAAGTGAAAAATATAGTTTTTTTTTTTTCAGAATTGTCGCTCTTTTTTTGTTTATATCGCAAAAAATAAAAATCACAGAGGTGATTAAATACCACCAAAAGAAAGCTCTATTTGTGGGGAAAAAGGACATCAATTTTATTTGGGTACAGTGTTGCACGAACGGGCAATTGTCAGTTAAAGTAATGCAGTGCCGTATCGCAAAAAGTTGTGAGGTGCAGGTATCAGGCCAGGAAGACGCACAGAGCCCAGTCAAAAAATCTACCTTTTTTGCTGTCTGTCCCCTTCAGTGAGATTTCACTTTCTGCTCTGTCTGACACTTGTCACTGAGACAAGTAGTGAAAGTAAAACTTCTAAGGGACACAGACAGCCATATAACCATATAAACCTAACAACACCCCACTACCACATGAAAATAAAAGGTTTTGGCTGGAGCTGGGCCTTTGCATTCCTTTATTTGAAAGTATGAAATTATGATTGTGATCTAAAGTTAAACTAAAGCAGAAATACAAGAGAAAATTTGCTGTGTTTTAAGATGAAAGATCTATAGTCACAGCATACACTTTCACTTTATAATATCGACATTATAACAATAATACAAACTATAGTTATATTTCATAATCTAACATAAATGTAGTTCCTTAATCTCCTTTCATGTTGTAAGCGCTGCTGCTGGCCATCTCTTTATCATTTCAGAGGACTACGTATCCCATGGTACCTTGCTGCTCTAAGCTGTGATTACTGTACTGACTTTGCTTTCTGAAACTCATCCTCTTAGCACCTCTGTAGTTTAGAAAGCAGGTTCTATGAAATGTGTGACACAGCAGAGCCTACTCATAGGGCATAGTGAATACGTGTCACAGAATTCAAGGATGTAAATGTGTGGGGATCATCACAAAATACAATTTCAAACTTTAATATCAGAATAATAGGAGTAGGCTAAATTTAATTGAAATCCAATGTAGAAATTAATGTGAGATTTGATATTTTGAACATAGATACACTTTAAATTGGTTCTAAAGGTAAATCGTCAATCACAGCCTGTGAGGAGAGAGCGGGAGGTGGGGCCAAGCCACACTTTGTGTGTCTAAGGAGACACAGAGCACAGCTTGGGATTGAGCCCACACAAGTTCCCCCATTGCAAGTCACTTGGCAGAGTGTAGGAGCCAGGAATGCTGGGGGGGACTCCAGTAGAGGAGGATCAGGGCTGCTCTGTGTAAAACCATTATATAACATGGCTGGAGGATGATCATTCTTAGGGGTTAATTTACCATAGGCAAATATACTGTGTACTTTGCAAAGTGCAGTTGCACTCTGCAAGAGCAGTTTCTCCAGAGCTTAGTAAATGGGGTAAAGCTTCACTTTGCAAAGAATACCCAATCACATGCTAGAAAAAAAAAAAGTATTTTTGCTTGCACATGATTGGATAATGGAAGTCAGCAGAGCTTTTGCTCATTTACTAAGCTCTGGAGCAACTGCACTTTACTAAGTGTGCAGTCTTCTTGTCTTTAGTAAATCAAATCCTTTGAGTTTTAGGCTGGTGAGTGTCTTCCTGACACCATTAATATGAAATCACTGCCAAGTCTGACTTTCATTTCATGTTAACAAGCTGTTTTAGAACCAAAACTTTATTCTTGTGAATTTTCACTTTAGTGCCCTTTCACACGGGTGGACTGATTGAGTCTGCCTGTCAGTTGTTCAGGTGGACTTAGTCGGACCTTCCAGCCTTCTCTACCGTGTTTCCCCGAAAATAAGACCGGGTCTTATATTAATTTTGGCTACAAAAAACACACTAGGGCTTATTTTCAGGGGATGTCTTATTTATTTACGGCACGTACAATAAATTTACATTTATTCAAAAACAGTCATGTCACCATGACGATATTAAAGTGGTTGTAACCCTAACAAAAAAAGAATCCTGATTCTTTAAGGCACGATAGACAGTACAGTGCTTGTATTGTGTCATTTACCCTTCTCTTTGTTCTAAAAACCTGGAATAAAACAATAAAATGTTTTTTAAAAAGTTCCTGCGTCCCCTGTCTTCTCAGGAGTCAGCATTAGGACATTCAGTAATCCCAAAAATAAACCTTGATTAAAGGCATTATAAAATTATATAATCCGTTTTGTAAAAAGATTATAGAGTGTGCAGTGTGTCTCTTTTTGTAACTTTATAGTAGAAAAGACCTTATTTACAGCGCCATTGGGTGCTCACATGACCCACCGGAGCTCTTCTTCCCCGCTTTCAACACTGCAGAGTGAGGGGCCACTGACGTAAACCGCGAGGAGAGGAGATCTACCTCAGGTCATATGAGCGCCCAGCGCGCTGTAAATACTCTATTTTCCACAATAAAGTTACAAAAGGAGACACACTGCACATGATATAATCTTTTTACAAAAAGGATTAAATGTTTTTAGAACAACTTTAACTAGGGCTTATTTTTGGGGTAGGGCTTATTTTCAGGGAAACAGGGTACGTAGTTGCGGACGCCAATGGACATGTGTCCATTGACACCTGTTGAGATCTCATTCTGTCCACTAAAAACAGGTGGATGGGGATCTGTTCCCGATCTGTCTGGTGAATCGGATCGGATGGCAGTTGGGTGTAAACGGACAGTTTACATCCGACTGCCCTTAGAGGAGAATGGGCTGTGTCCACTCTGCATTAGCAGACATAGACCAGCCATCCGCCTGCTCAGTGGGATCAGCGGACAGATTCCCTGCTGAGCACCAACAGAGCCCAACCCATGTGTAAGGGGCCTTAGGCGTTTTTTCAAAAGCAAACAGCCATATTGGAACTATGGAACTAAAACGGTGCTACTGTATATGCCATGGCATTTAATGGATACAGTAATAAGGGCTTTAACCACTTGCCGACTGCCTAACGCCGATCTACGTCGGCAGTCAGCCCCTCACAGGCAAAGTGACATAGGGCTACGTCACTAGCTTGTGAGGGTCTAGGGAGCGAGCGTGCGCCCCCGGAGGCGCGCTCCCGCGTGGTCACGGACCCCCCCGCGCGTGTGACCAGCGGACCCGATGTCCGCCGGTCACTCGGCGATCGGCGGGGGAGAGGGAGAATGTCAGGCAGCTTGTGTAAACAAGCCACCTGTCATTCTCCTCGCTGTAAAGACACTGATCACACGGATCTAGTATGTAGATCCGTTGATCAGTGTCCTTACAGCTCAAGCCACAGCCAATCACAGTAGAAAGCACGCCCCTAGGGATACACACAGCCCCACCCTCCCAAATAAAGTTAACCCCTTCACTACCAGTGTATTTTTACATTAACAATGCATATGTATAGCACTGATTACTATAGAAATGTCACTGGTACCCCCAAAAGTGTCACAAATGTCAGTCAAGGGTTCGATCTGTCCGCCCCAATGTCGCAGTACCGCAAAAAAAATCGCAGATCTCCGCCATTAAGCGTTAAAAAAAAAAACAACAAAAATGACAAAAATCTTTCCCTTTGTTAGTAAACGCGATAACTTTTGCGCAAACCAATCAAAATACGCTTTTTGCGATTTTTTTTACCAAACATAGGTAGCATAAAACAAATTGGCTGAAAATGTTAAAAAATTTTGATTTTTACATTTTTTTTGGGGGGAATTTCATATAAAAAAAATGTGAAAAATATTGCTATTTTTGCAAAATTGACGCTCTTTTTTTGTTTATAGCGCGTGATCAAAAAATCGTACAGGTGATCATATACCACCAAAAGAAAGCTCTGTTTGTGGGGAAAAAAGGACGCCAAATTTGTTTAGGTAAAGCGTCGCACGACCGCGCAATTGTCCGTTAAAGTCACGCAGTGCCGAATCGCAAAATACCCCCTGGTCGGAATGGGGGTAAAATCTTCCGGGGCTTAAGTGGTTAATGGAAAGTCAAAGTACGAATCTTAATGATGTTATACTTTACCAAGGATTGAGATGGGTCTTTTAAGCATCTGTAACCCGTATATAAAGTTGGTTGGAAAGAACTTCCCCGATTTTTTTCTTCGATGCTTTCTTTCGTTTTTTTTTTTTTTCTCTAATGTTGACACTGTTTCTGCTGGAACATACCTTGTACATTGAATACTTTCATGTTTCACTATGTGATACAGCCCATATTCTAATACTTTGATATACTATTTCTTGCATTTTCAGCCAGTGTCATATCATCTTTTATTGATCACATTCTCCATCACACGTTTCCTTGCCTGGCTCCCCATTATTTTGTGGGTACTCTTGTCTCTTCAGCTCCTGGATCAGACATTGGCACCCCACCTCATGGCAGAATTTCTCAATCTGATTTGGCCCAATGTAAGTGTTGTTTCCCCACTCGGGTCATACATTTGTTGAAACTTCACAGTTGTTGGCCAATATAAACGCACAGCAAATATTGATATTTTATTATTTACTTTTAGACAGATCTACTTATGTACTCCTGATGAGTGGGCATATTAGACCCACGAAACGCGTAGAGATTTCAATACAGATATACCCAATACTATGCTACACGGATGCTGCAATGCTGTCATCATGCGCAATTTGCTGCTATGTTGTTATTTTGTCAATTGTTTCCTACATGCTGTACATGTTTTGTAACTATGCTTATGGCTATACATTTATATCCATTGTATGCTTTTACTCTACTAATAAATTTTACTCTTTGACTCTTCATGACTATTGTGGCAACCTCATATAAAGTCCCGCCTGGGCGACCGTTCTCTTGTCTTTACACAATTTCTAGGACCAGTCTTTGATGAGTACACAGTCAAAAATTAAGTCCACATATTGACACTATTGGGTTTATTTACTGAAGGCAATTAGGCTGTACATTTTGCAAGGGAATTTGCCCTGGAGATTACCCAATCATGTGCAACAAAACTTACAAAAAAGTATTTTTTTCTTGCACGTGGTTGGATTATGGAAGTTGGCAGAGCTGCACCTCATTCAAAAAGTTCTGCAAAATGTGTTGATAAGAGCAACTTCACTTACAATGTGAACAGTCTACTTGCCATTAGTAAATCAGTCCCAATGTGATCTTTAGTCTTGGAGAACTAGACCTCTAAGTGCATAAATAATGAAGTGCATAAATAAGGTTTGATTACTTAATATAGTAATTGAGGACAGGTCAGACTCCCTTTCATTAAGGACTTTTTGTTTAGAATGGTCTTGGTAACTGCAGATGTAATTGTTGGGTATGGTGGAGCTGATAGTTCTACATGTGCTTTTGATTATAACGGAAAATGATTAAGAACTAAGCTTCTAGCAGAGACATCCATTTATCTATGAGTTACTGAGTAACTGAGAGATGAATGAGCCTCCAGGCAAGTGTCAAGGTTTGGGGAAATAAGAGACAGAGGCCCCTATGTAATATGCTGCGTAGAGTGTGCTGAAAGACCTGTTCGCCATGATTACAGAACAATAAACATCTTTTTCACAACTGAAGAGCAAAACAATCCAACTTTAATTATAAAAAATGATGTTTCTTTTGCCAGTGCTCTTCTGCTGTAATATTTTGAACATAAAGCCCTAGTTGTCAGAGTTTTAAAATAATTTTCAAGACATATTATTGCTGAGTTCGTTTTCCTAAGCATGTTACTCTTGATTGAGTTTAAGATGACTTTGGAGCACTCGATTCCCCAACATGACATGTTTAGTGAATCTGATTATGAAATACTGTTTTTGACTTTTAAATGTTCCTTTAAAACTAAACTACTAGGAGTTTAGGACTTTAAAGCTAAAAACTGCTAGGAGGTAGGCTATTTTTGCTCCTAGTAGCCCTTTATTTGACATATAACTAAAGGCAAAAAGTTTTTCTTTGTTTCTTCTTGATTGTTTCTTCATTTTTTATCGTGATAGAGTAATGAGGCGTTAGAACCACTGTCAGGTTTATATTGCTCTCTGTGATCCATTAGGGAGATTCATTCTTTGTAATTGCCATGATCCCCATGTAACCAGGAATGAAAGTGATGGTATATCCAAAGTTTTGAGTTGCCATTAGAACTTTAACCGAAAAAAGCCTGTGGTGTACGTGCCCCTGGGGTGGCAGCTCAGTGGTGCCGTAATTCTCACTGGTGAGGCGCAGTTCATCTTTTACATCTTTTCACATACACACTTTTTTCACACCTGCCTCTTGGGACGGGCCTTTTGGCTGGGACCAGAGGAATTTTTTATTCCTGGCAGGTGGGGCCTGTCAAGGTCTTGCACTTTAGCACTACCCACACTTCTCCACTTCCCTTTCCCCACTCTTTTTTGTGTTGTGTGTGCTCACATTTGTCCTTTTTTATGTGGTGGTATGCTTTATTCACGGCACGATGACTATGGCGTAGGTCCTCGGGCCTGCCCTGAAAGTCTTGGGAGGGGGTGGATATGGCCTTCTGGCTTAGTTCGCCCTCTCTCATGGGGTCTCCCTTCGGGGGAGCCCCACCTAGTACTTGGGGTGGGCTGTTTCGACAGTCCGCCCAGAGAACGGGGTCTGCCTGGTTTCGGCCAGGCAGGACCAAGTGAGTATCTCAGTCCCTGTCAGGAGCCTTGCGCCCCGGGGGATCAGGGTTAGGGCCTTTCCTCTTTGGAGGAAGGCCATGTGTACGCCTTGTGCACTTTTTGTGTTTCCCACGTTTGCATGTGTGCACTTTTTTATGCACCAGGTATAGCTTTTGAGTGTGTTTCACACACCACGGGCTTAAAAAAAGAAAAAAATTAGAACTTTAGCTCTAGTTTTAAGTGCAGCATGTACATCATCAGTGGCTTCCCAAAAGTAGACATGGAAGACACCAGACCCGGAAGAAGACCGACAGAACCGTAATTTGCTGTAATGGAGTAGGATTGTGAACCAGTAGCAGTGTGCTGAATATTTTTTTTAAAGATTTTTTCTTTATTTGTTAATTGGCTTCTGTCTAAATTGACCTTAGTATGTGTATGAATGTGAGTTAAGCACCTTGAATTGTAAACTCCTTGTGGGCAGGGACTGATGAGAATGTACAATATATGTATGCAATGCACTGCGTAAATTGACGGCGCTAGATAAGTACCTGTAATAAATAAATTAAATAAATGATAATGATTTGACTCCTGTACAGCTTATCAATTTGGTCTTCAGTGACCACCACAAGTGCAAGACGTCTCAGTAGATGCACACCTTTGTATATTTGTTGCAGGTTTTAAAGGTTCACCCTAGGGTCTCTAGTCCTTTGATCATCAAAAACTGCAGCCATGTTAACCTGATACAGTAAAACCTTGGATTGCGAGCATAATTCGTTCCGGAAACATGCTTGTAATCCAAAGCACTCTTATATCAAAGCGAATTTCCCCATAAGAAATAATGGAAACTCAGATGATTTGTTCCACAATCATTTATTCATAAGTCCTTCAGTTTATAGTCCATATAAAAAGATTATAACATTGCGATAGGTTGTGTAACCATAAAATGTCCATCCACAAATAGCCGCTTCCACAAAGAGAATAGAAGCAAAATCCAACAGAAGCTACAGAGTATCAAAGAGAAGAGAGGCGCCTCTAAGTGTAGCAATATGGTTCCATTTAATGAAGGTACAACATTTATGCAGGCATCCGGGGTAAAGCTGTCCACATAGACTATCTTCTGAACCGCCGGCTGCCAGTCTGTAATCCTGACTGGGAAGACCACCCTGCAGTAAATTGATCTGAAAGCGAAGGGCAGCATTAAAGGGATGATGTAGATGGCGGTGCGGAGGATGGTCCTATGTGGACAGCTTTAGCCTGGATGCTTTCATATTTAGATGTGCCTGTTCCAATCGTCAACCATGTGAGTTGCTATATGTTGTACCTTCATTAAATTTAACCATATTGCTACACTTAGAGACGCCTCTCTTCTCTTTTATACTCAGCTGTGACTTGAGGTTACTTGTATATCAAGACATCGCTTGTATATCAAGTCAAAATTTATTTGAAAATTTTGCGTGTCTTGCAAAGCGCTCTTAAACCAAGTTACTCTCAAACCAAGGTTTTACTGTATTAGTTAATGCCGACTATAAAATTAGTAAGGAGGCTTTTCATTTTACTTATAAAAAGAGACCATGTTGATGGGGGTATAAATAAACCTTATTTCATTGGTTTAGTAAGGGACTATGTACTAAAGAAAAAGCAAACACAATGAAAGATTCACTTTAAGAGAGCCTCATTGTTTTCTCCTTTTTGTAGTGTGTAAATGATATGTACTGAACTAGTATCTCAAGTTTTTTTTTCTATGTAGAGAAGGACAGTCTTTTGATTGACAGGTGAGGAAAAAATGAGCATGTAATAAAAATACAGGACCAGGAATCATTCCTCTCTCCAGAGACGGCAGTCTATGTTTGCTGAACATATGTAAAAGACATGTGAATACATAATCCAAAGTTATAAAAAGTATATAGCTACATGTGCTGACCCGTCTACATATATATTAGCCTTCTGTCCCTGGGCTCCTCATAGCTAGTGAGACCTGTTCTTTCCTCTCCCTCCAATCATAAATAATGCTATACTTCTAATTACTAATAGGTTTCAAATGTTACTTTCCAACAATGGTCCCTTTCTCAGCTTCTCTGCACTGGGGTACACTGGAAACACTGATACAGCACCCCTGGCTGCTTCCCAGCCAAGGGTATACTATATTGCACTTGTGATAATGAGACTATTTGTTATCTGGCTGGTTTCCAAGTGAAAGGGGGGGGGGGGGGTTTATGAATAGAATTAAATCATCCTCTGAGGCTCTCACCCTAATTCCTCCGTTCTGCCTAGTTTACACCTCTCACAGCAAAACACACACACTCCAGGGATGTACCAAAAGGTATAGATTTCCTTGAAGATCATAACATATGACCTTATACACAAGGGTACCGTGACATATATAGTTATGCCAGAGGCGTAACTAGAACCTTCAGGGCCCTGATGCAAGAAACCATGAAGGGCCCCCCAGACCCCTGGCCGGGGCCCTTACCTTCAAGCCCAGGGCTCTTCCCACTAATCCTGGGGCTCTTTACACTCGTTGCATGGCCTTTTATTACGGTCCCACAGCAGGATTCTTTCACAAGTTCTGCAGTGGGCCCCCTTCCTGCAATCTTGTGGGCCCCCTTCCTGCAATCTTGGGGCCTCCCCACAGTGGTGCAATGCCAGGGTCCAGTCGCAAGTGTGACCTTTGTGATCCTGGAAGTTCACCCACTGGTTTGCTACCGGGCCCCCTGGAGCATGGGGCCCGGTAGCGATTGCAACCCCTGCAACCCCTGTAGTTACGCCCCTGAGTTATGCATTATTCGTAATTCACAACTCAACCTGAATAGACAACTGAGCCTCTCACAAAACAGTCATATTAAAATCAAGTACAGCAAGGGAACTGACACTGCACATTCTCTATGCTATCACCAGGGTTGCAAAATCTAATAAAACTCAAACTTTCTATTTGGCCGAATAAATCCTACTGAGTTATACAAGCCTCCTTAAATATCTGTGCGACTGGTTAACTAAAGATGGCCATAGTCCTCAGAGAGTGGGGGGGGGACATGAAAGCGCAGTCTGCCCATCTTACATTGGCTTTTGGTACAACTTCAGCAATGTATGTATGCACACTTGTATAAAGTACTCGAAACCCATACTTGAGTAAAAGTGCTCAATCAAAAAATGACTTGAGTAAAAGTGGAATTGCTCTATCAAAAAGTGACTTGAGTAGAACTACTAAAGTATTCAACATTTTTTGTATTTAAGTATTGCAAGTAGTTTTTTTTTAAATTTTGCTACTCAAGTACTGAAAGTAAAAGTACCAGTAGTTTTAAAAAAAAATTGCTACTCAAGTACTGAAAGTAAAAGTACAAGTACTGTGTTATGTAGTTATTAAAGAAAGAAGTCAAAAGTTTGAACATCATATTGTTTTTTATGATTTCAAATGATTAACCTAAAGAACAATCACAATTCCTTTGGCTGTAACTTTTAGTAAACAAAAACAGATAAATTATGTCCCTCCCTTCCCCCTTTAAAGCATCCCTCCTTCTCTTCCCTGCATGTTTTTTTTCTCCACAGCTTATTGGTGCGCAAAATCATATATAAACCAATGTGATATACAACAATATATTCCAATAATGAAATAAAGGAAGAGTGTATGAAATCAAAGTAAAAAAAACGCCATATATATATATATATAATGCCATAATACCATATATATGTGACAAAACAAGATG
This sequence comes from Pelophylax lessonae, assembly GCF_965119305.1. Lineage (NCBI taxonomy): Eukaryota > Metazoa > Chordata > Amphibia > Anura > Ranidae > Pelophylax > Pelophylax lessonae. The sequence goes on from NC_138773.1 coordinate 226,850,789, forward strand.
AATATATTTTCAAAGGTGCAGGAATCAAACAGGTGCTATTCCAAATAATAGGTGCAGACTCCCACCACCTTGTGGATTTCCCCCTTACCCGGCGGATGAAGGTAAGTGCAAAATAATATCCAAATAGACTCTTCCAGTGAAACAAAACTGCAAAACCTGTGCTCTCAACTTCCAGTGAAAAAAGCAAAATCAGCCTCTTATCAGAAAAAAGGTCTATGTACTTTTGTGACTCTCCTTGGTTGGGGGAGTTTCTATTTCCCCTTAACAGAAGATATGTAGACCATTTTATTTATACATACAGTAGCATTTATTTTCGTATGCGCTGATTTACACATGACATTATACACATTTTTTTTTAACTTCATTAAACCTGCCATCTACTGTTCTGGCAGTGGTAATTTTTATAATTGTAACGAGTAACTATGCAGCACAAAAAAAAATATTGGAGTAGAAGTATTGAAATCATCGAGAAAATGTAGTGAAGTAAAAGTGGAAGTAGGAGAAAAAAATTCTACTCCAGGAAAGTACAGATACCGCCTTTCGATACTTAAGTACAGTAGTGAAGTAGTTTTACTTAGTTACTATACATCTCTGTATGTATGTATGTGCAGGGCCGGTGCTTCCAGTAGGCAAACTAGGCAGCCGCCTAGGGCGCATTGCCACCTAGGGGTACAGCCACGAGTCAGCACTCACGCTCCATCATGAATGATCCTTGTGAGCTGAGGAAAGGGGCGGCAGTGGGGGAGGAAGAAGGGACAGAGGAAGATGCCTGGTGTCTGGGGCAGTGGCAGAACTACCAGGCCCTGGCTTTCCACCATTGTTGGGGGAGCCCCAAGGGGCAGGAAAGGAGCCCACCGGAGTGCTAGCTGCATAATGATCCTCTTCGTCTGGAGCTGAGTGGCCTAATCCCAGGGCGGGAAGTGACTCTATAATCTGAGCTGGTGGGCAGCCGTTCATTTCCCTGGGTCGGTATTAAGCAGGGAGTGGAGGAGAGCTGAACCTGAGCCGGAGCTCGGCACTGGAGGGCGGCACCTTTACTGGAGCAGAGGCGACGAGGCAATGGAATGGTCTGAGGATGTTGGTGATGAAGGAGGTGCGGAGCTCTCTGACTGCTGCTTCTCCCTCCACCAGGAGCCAGTTGGAGCTGTGGTGAGCACTGTGGTCCAGGAGAGAAGCGTCCTGGGAGAAGAAATTTAGCAGGATCACAGTGAAGGAGGGCAGAGTGCAGGCCACTCTCTTCATTACGGCCCAGTAAGTGTCCCCAGAACAGGGAATCAGGGTCCCTGGGTGTGACATGGAGTATCCCTGGTGTGAAAGAGAATCGCGGTCACCAGGTATGCCATGGGGAATCTGAGTGTAACAGGGGTTTGGGGGTCACCAGGTGTGCCATGAGGAATTGGAAACCCTGGGTGTGCCATGGGGGATTGAGGTCCCCAGATGTGACATGGAGGAACATCAGGGTCCCTAGGTGTGACATGGAAAAACATCAGGGTCTCCGGGTATGCCATGGAGGAACATCAGGGACCCCTGATATGACATAGAGGAACATTGGAATCACTGGGTATGACGGCATTACATGGAGGAACCATCAGATAAGGGTCACTGGATATGACATAGAGCAGTTTTTAACCCCTTCCCTTTTTATTTATTTTTTGGGGGGGGCGCAAGTAGCTGATCTTGCCTAGGGCGTAAAACAGTCTAGCACCGGCCCTGTGTATGTGCAGACCATACAAGAGGTCATGCTTATACTATAGCTGGAGGGAATGGAAGGCACCTACACTAGGTGCCACTAGGCTACCAAAGTGGCAGGAACATAGCTGTTGACTACGTTTGTTAACTCGTTCAATTTCTTTTGACCCCTAAATCTGTTGGCTGGTACTATTTATTGGTCTTCTTTGTCCATAGACATAAGATCATATCTAGCTCCCACTGAGAAACTATATTTTCATGTCTATTAGCACCGAAAAAACCTGCACTATGTCATAACAGTTGATGCTCAGGTCTTTCTCCTTTTCAGTAAAAATTGACTTACGTCTTCCTACCTCTTTCACTTCCATTTATCCTTTAGATACTGTGCTTTCATCCTCCTTCTAATAAACTTTGACATTTCCCTTTATCATATTATTGTTGTACATTTCAGAGATATATATTGTTGTATACCAGTGTTTCTACAAGCGAAGGTATATTCATTTTTTTTTCAATTGCTACTATGATATAATCTGCATACCTAAAGTGCCTATTACCTGACCCTTATTATGTTTGCTTGTAAATATATTGCTATTTACATTCTGGAATAATTTATATACAATCTGGCCGGACATTTTTGCCTGAAAACCCTTTCTTTTAAAGCCTAAGTGCAGCCCAAATCATAAAACTGTAAAAACAGCACAAGGGACAAAACTTACTTGTTGATTCCTCTTCTGAAAATCTTCCACCATCCTGCACCCCTGCTCCCCCTCTTCCCCCATTTCTGTAACTGGGGGTTAATAGAACTAAGGGGGTAAATGGAGGATAGGAGGAGGAATAATAGGTCTGCCTCTTCTTCCATTTATAGGTTGTGTTCCATTCATAGAAGCTATGGTACCGCTTCTATGAAGGACAGAGCTGAGCAAAAGGGCAGGCATCAAGAGAGCCTGACTATGCTTGCCCTTTTGCTCAACTCCGTCCTTCATAGAAGCCGTACCATAGCTTCTATGAATGGAACATAACCTATGAATGGAAGAGGCAGACCTATTAATCATCCTTCCATCCTCCATTCATAGATTATGTTCCATTAATAGAGGGATGGAGAAAGATATTCACTAACATAAGAGGAATCAGCACAAGGGACACAACCGTTGATTATAGTTTATGTCCCTTGTGTTGATTTTTCTGTTTGAGGTTTTGGCTTCACTTAAGCTTTAATTTGTAACTGTTGAAAAATAAATAATTTTTATATAGTGACTTACTTCCAATAGGATTCCATGGGACATTGATGTACATCCTCAGTCACTATACAAGGTTCTCAGTGAGGGGTCAGCTGATGGCCAGGAAAATCCACCTGAGACAAATACAATGTGTGAGCATTCTCAACTCTTTTAGTAAATCAGCCTTAATAGCTGCATAGAAGGCACACAAGATGAGGTCTGGACTTCCACGCTCACCAGTGAATAAGGTGTGGGAGCACGCTATTGTGGTGTCTCTGTATTAGTTCCAATTGCTCTAGTAGTACTGGGGTTCATTAGAAACTTTTCTAAGCACAGGCATGGCATTGATGAGTTTCTAAAAAATGATGTATTTTGGATGTAATAGGACAGGAGATGTACCAGGGGATTGGAGGAAGGCTAACGTGATTCCGATATTCAAAAAGGGGCAGAGGCATGTCCCGGGAAATTATAGGCCTGTCAGTTTGACATCAATAGTATGTAAACTTCTGGAGGGGATGATAAGGGACTATATCGTAGAGTTTGCTAAAGACAATAACATCATCAGCAGTAATGAGCACGGGTTTACAAATGGGCGTTCTTGTCAAACCAATCTCTTAACATTCTACGAGGAGGTGAGCTGTGAGCTAGATAGGGGCAGACCAGTGGATGTGGTGTACCTGTATTTCGCTAAGGCGTTTAATACAGTTCCCCACAAGCGCTTAATTTATAAAATAAGGTCTGCAGGTATCGACAGCAGGGTTTGCTCTTGGATACGGAACTGGCTAAAAGGGCGTGTCCAAAGGGTGGTAATAAACAGCGCATACTCAGACTGGTCTGAGGTAATAAGCGGGGTGCCCCAAGGCTCAGTCCTGGGACCAACCTTGTTCAATTTATTCATAAACAGCATTGAGGACGGGATCAGTAGTTCGATATCAGTTTTTGCAGATGACACAAAATTGGGCAGGGCAATAACTGCACAGCATGAAGCAGATATCCTACAGAATGACCTGGACAAAATAACGGAGTGGGCAACGACATGGCAAATGAGGTTTAATGTGGAGAAGTGTAAGGTTTTGCACTTGGGGACTAAAAACATAAAAGCACAACACACTTTAGGAGGGGAACCCTTGGGGGAATCAAAAATGGAGAAAGATCTGGGAGTCTTGGTTGATGATAGATTAGGCAATAGCATGCAATGTCAAGCGGCAGCTGCCAAAGCCAGCAGAATATTAGCATGCATAAAGAAAGGGATGTATTCCAGAGATAAGACTATAATCCTTCCACTTTATAAAACTCTAGTCCGACCGCATCTGGAGTATTCTGTCCAGTTCTGGTCACCAGTCCTCAGGAAGGATGTGTTGGAGCTGGAGAGAGTCCAGAGAAGGGCAACTAAACTGATTAGGGGATTGGAGGACCTTAATTATGAGGAGCGTCTGCAATCGCTTGATTTATTCTCCCTGGAAAGAGACGCCTGAGGGGGGACATGATAGCAATTTATAAATATCTCAATGGGGATCTCAGCTTAGAAAAAAAGCTATTCAGTCGAAGGGATTGCATGAGGACTCGAGGGCATACAATGCGATTAGAGGAGAAGCGTTTTAACCTCAGGCAACGTAGAGGGTTCTTTACTGTTAGGGCTACAAGATTGTGGAATTCTCTACCACAAGAGGTGGTTTCTGCGGGTAGTATGGTGGCTTTCAAAAGACTCTTAGACGTACATCTCAAGGATCAGAACGTTCAGGGCTATGTGAGATGATTACAGCCACATACACCTGCACAGGTTGAACTGGATGGACTATTGTCTTTATTCAACCACACCTACTATGTAACTATATGTAACTATGTAACTATGATGTCAACGGGAAGATAGCAAACTGCACCTCTGATGACATCATATTGGTAATGGAAGACACAGTTGAGAAGATAGTTACCAGGGTTTACAAGCTAAATTGTGGAAATGAAATTGTAATTCTGTGGCGTTAGAAAGGAAAATACTTATTTCAGTAACTATTACCTATTAAACCAACATCAAAGTGGTCTGAGAGATAGCTTCTGTTGCATTGCTCATTAAGTGAATAGGTTCATAATACCTAATGCTATTTCGTTTCACCATTGTGACTACAGAACAACGCTCATAGTCAGAGGCCAGGTTATGTGAACCCCCTTGTCTGCTTAGCTTACACAACTCTCTTTTTAGCAGCACTGACTGGTCACCTTTTCTCCTACAGTAATTACTGATTTCCTGTAGCCATTGCTAAAACTACCCTCATTACTTGGCCAGGAAATGAATACTCAAACTGCTGCTTCATGAGGGTCCATTAGCCACAGTCAAGAGGGTGATGACTGAAGCAGTACAGAGCAAAACTTTCTTTATTTTACTTATTTAGTTATTCAAAAGAACAGCATGCACATAGTAGACAGCCACCATTTTCAACTGTCATGAACAGTTCATTATCACCTACACACAATGGAAGAACCTTTTCTGGCTGTTTATGTAAAGCAGCACAAAGTGCACTGGGGATAGGACAAGCACATAAACCAGAGTGACCCATCATATTTCACTTTAGTCAAAAACTGACTGATATGAGATATTTAATCCTGATATATACTATTTAATTAACCGAATAAGGCATGTTCATGTGTCTTGAAAAGAGAAGATTCTCACTTAGGTGAATGCAGCATTGGTCTAAGACTGCGTTTGTCCCCCGCTGTTTCTTAGACTGCGAACCGAGTGATCAAAGACTGCTGATCACTCAGCTCTCAGTCATCAGTGAGCAGAGAGTCGGTGACTGTCAGTCCTTGGCATTTTGCTCTGACCCTCCAGCACTCAGGAGAGTGCTGAGCTGTGCAGGGGGTGGGAATGGCTGGCTCACTGCGGCTCACTGAGAGGCTTAGCCAGCTGCTAGACCAGGCATCTGGGTGGATCCTGACTTTAAAGTCGGGATCCTTCCAGAGCCTGGACTGACTCAGTGATGTCAGCCGACACGCTTTAGCTCACTGTCGGCTGAAAACGGATCACAGGATTGCAGAATAAACTCCTACACTCCTGTGATCCATAGAAGTAGGACCAAAAAAGAAACAAATGGGGAAAAAAGAAAGCTTTGGGGAGATTTACTAAAACTGGTGCAATCAGAATCAGGTGCAGTGGTGGGGGGTGCAAGCTAGTCATAAAAAAAAAAGTGGTCCGAGGCGCTGGACACACAGGTGTCTATGAGAAGCATGAGGTTATTGCAATCATGTGATTGCGGCTGAGAAGCTTCATTGGCTTTCTTTAGAGTGTCCTCGGGGCACAGAGCGATGCGTCCTGAACACTCCCTAGAATTATTTTTCCTGTGGTGGTTTGTTTATTGGGGCGGTCCATAGGTCCGTAGGACATAGGGTGGTGCTTTTCGTGGAACCGCAGCGTCACTTCTGGTTTCCCACTGTGGAGGGAACACAAGCTTGAGCGGCAGCTGAGTCGGGCAGTAAGCATTGTGCAATGATCATTTCCTTGTACAGCGGCTAATACTGCACTGCTATATCACAGGTGTAGCAGTGTTTCCAGGCATTGGGCCTGATGTGGGTCTGCCATTGTTACCGGAGACACTTACAACACATTTAAGTTGTGAACCCAGGTGTGAGAACTGAGACAATGACCACTCCGGCATCTTTGGTTTGTTTTGTTTATTGTATATTGGGGGTGGGAGAAGGGAATGAGTGGGATACTCCTCTGGCTCAACTAGGTTTAACTGGGACACTGTACAGACAAATGCCCGTTGGCACTGTCTTGACGCCAGCTGAATGCTGGCCAACGCTTCCTGGTGCTTGAAGATACTTAATCTGCTCAAAAGTGCTAGAACTCTGACTCTAACACGTTTGTTAACTCAGGAGATCCAGGACTGTAGTACATTTGACTCCTGACACTCTATTTATTTCTGAAGTCCAGTGAACAACTCCCTCCAGCCCTTCACTGACTGAGGTAGCTCCTTGAAACTGCTTGTGCTTGCTGCAACTCTTAACTCTGTACACTTTACACTGTATACATTAACTCTTCAGGGCCCAACTGCTGGTGCCCTCTTTACACTTCGGGGTCCTCTGACTAGGTACCCCCTCTAACACTTCAGGGTCCTCTGACTAGGCACCCCCTTTACACTAGCATGGCTCCTGGATCCCTTGAACCTTCGCTGGATTGGTCCCCTCTACACTAAGCAGACCCCCAGGGGCAGTTCACAGTACTCACGACCTTGGAAGGCTTTCCTGGAACTGGACCCCTCTTGCTCCACTGGTCCTTAGCACACTGGATCCCTTCTGCAGCTCAGCCCTCTCTTTGCACGCTCAGGCAAGCCGCCCGAGACACCCGATTCTTCTGACAGGAGGAGAGACAGCCGTACTCTCCCTCCTAGGACTCTGCTTCCCACCAAAGACACTGCGTCATGTGCTCCCCTCTAACTTATACCCACTCCCAGAATCCTCTGTGGCAGAATCTGCCTTCTGGGGTAGATACAAGCCTGAATAGTCCACTGATTGGGTTTCCTCCACTGCCCAATGAAAGTCCTCTCACAGAGCCAGTGGGGAGACTCCCCTCTCAGTAACCACACCTGGGAGACATGACAGCCTAGCTGAAATCACAGCCCTGCTGTTAAGCAGCCAGGGCCCACTATACTTTACCTAGCACCTACCTGTAGGGTGCTACACAGGGAAGATGTGGTAATGTGGTTGGGTTTAGTTCATGACTTAATGTGTTAGCTGGTGGTTGACTTCAAACTGTCTTGTATACTATTGTTGGATATCACAGGGAAAAGTGGTTGGACTTAGTTCATGACTTCATGTGTTAGCTGGTGGACTTCAAACTGGGGTGTCATCCTGACTGCATGGTGCCAGCAAATAAAAAGTGGCTTATATATGTCAGCAGGGCTACAATTGGCATTGCTGATCCAGAATGTGTATAGTACACACAGCCAGTAGCGGCCATTAATGCAGTCCCTGACTTCCAGTCCCTTTGTGTTGCTGCTGCTGCATGTGCTGCATCACTGGGGACCCTCATAATGGGCACAGCATGTGAACAGACCTGGGAACTCAGCACAGGGATGGTGAGAACACCTCATAATGTGAACATCAGCCAACAGGTGTACAGACCCAGGAACTCAGCACAGGGATGGTGGGAACCCCTCATAATGGGCACAGCAGGGGTACAGACCCAGGAACTCAGCACAGGGATGGTGAGCACCCCTCATGATGGGCAAAGCAGCCAGCAGGTGTACAGACCCGGGAACTCAGCACAGGGATGGTGAGAACCCCGCATAATGGGTACAGCAACCAGCAGGTGTACAGACCCGGGAACTTAGCACAGGGATGGTGGAAACCCCTCATAATGGGCACAGCAGCCAGCAGGTGTACAGACCCGGGAACTCAGCACAGGGATGGTGGGAACCTCTCATAATGGGCACAGTAGGGGTCCAGACCCAGGAACTTACCACAGGGATGGTGGGAACCCCTCATAATGGGAACAGCAGGTGTACAGACCCAGGAACTCAGCACAGGGATGGTAGGAACCCTTTATAATGGGGACAGAAGATTGCAGATCTGGGAAATCCGAGATATAACTAGTAGCACCCCTGAGACAAGAAGAAATTGGAAGGTGATTTATCTCTCCAGCATCCACCAAACACTGTAATACCAGTTCTGGGTGGACTGACCCTTTAAGCAGAGCTGCAGCATTTTCTGAATGTACTGATTGTGCGCAGCATCAGAATATTATATTTGTTTACATTCAGCAGCAGGGTATGGGGAGAGACATGGCCCCTTTCCCCACTCTCTCCTGATGTGCTAGCTGACTTTGATTGACAGCAGCGGGAGCCAATGGCGCCACTGCTGTGTGTCAGCCAATCAGAAGGGAGAATCTCAAACGGCTGAAACACTCGTGGATATCGCTGGACAGAGAAGGACCTCCGGTAAGTGTTAGGGGGGGCCGAGGGGGGCTGCTGCACACAAGGCTTTTTATCCCAATGCACAGAATGCAATAAGATAAAAAACCCTTCTGACTGTACAGCTCCTTTAACCGGTTGCCGACCGCCGCACGACTATATACTGCGGCGGTCAGCCCCGGCCAGGCAGAGTGACGTATCGGTACGTCACTCGCCTGTCACTGACTTGCGAGCCTATAGCGGGCGGGCGCGCGCCCGCCGAGGCGCGCGCCCGCCGCGGCTCGTTCACAGGCAAGTCAGTGCGTGTGACCGGCGGACTCGATGTCCGCCAGTCACACTGCGATCGCTCCTGTGAAGGGAGAAAGACAGAGCAGCTTGTGTAAACAAGCTGCCTGTCAGTTCTCCCTGTGTAAAAGTAAAGATCTGACCGTTCTACTATGTAGAACGGTTGATCTTTGCTTTTACACCAATAGCAACGTCCCTACACAGTAGAAAGCACGCCCCTAGGACACACTTAACCCCTCCCTGTCCAATAAAGTTAACCCCTTCCCTGCCAGTGTCATTTTTGCAGTAACAGTGCATATGTATAGCACTGATTACTGCAGTAATGTCACTGGTAACCCCAAAAGTGTCAAAAATGTCAGTCAAGGGTCCGATCTGTCCGCCGCAATGTCGCAGTACCGAAAAAAAAATCGCAGATCGCCGCCATTACGCGTTAAAAAAAAAAACACCAAAAATGACAAAAATCTTTCTCTTTGTTAGTAAACGCGATAACTTTTGCGCAAACCAATCAAAATACGCTTTTTGCGATTTTTTTTACCAAACATAGGTAGCATAAAACAAATTGGCCGAAAAATGTTAAAAAATTTTAATTTTTACTTTTTTTTTTGGGGAATTTCATATAAAAAAATGTGAAAAATATTGTTATTTTTGCAAAATTTACGCTCTTTTTTTGTTTATAGCGCGTGATCAAAAAATCGCACAGGTGATCAAATACCACCAAAAGAAAGCTCTGTTTGTGGGAAAAAAAGGACGTCAAATTCGTTTAGGTACAGCGTCGCACGACTGCGCAATTGTCCGTCAAAGTCACGCAGTAAAAAATCGCAAAAAAACCCCTGGTCCTTTAGCAGCCAAATCCTCCGGGGCTTAAGTGGTTAAGCTTTGACAATAAAACCTTGAAGCTGATTGGTTTCTATGCAGCACTGCACCAGATTTTACACCATGCAGTTTTAGTAAATAACCCCCTGTATGGATCTGGCACATTAAAACACTTTATTAGTAAAAACATTGCGATAATACACTCACAAGGACATGCCCCCCTCTTCCCGCAAACGTGTTGCCTAGGATATTACTTGCAATATCTGTAGGAAGTGGGCAGTTACATGTAGCAGCAGGACTTCGGCTGCTGTCAGTAGAAAGTCCAGCATGAAGTTGTGTATAGGCTTGACATTGGAAATCACATGTCATGGGCACGTTACAGAAAAAGAGCTAATACAAGTAAAAAAGAAGTGGCCTGTAATGGGGAATAGGACATTTAGGGTCCTTTCACACTATACGCTGTCCGGCGCGGTCCATTCTCTGCTCAGCGGGGGATCGATCCGCCGATCCCCGCTGAGCAGGCAGATGACAGCTATCTCCGCTCGGTGCGCGGAGAGGAAGCTGTCAGGTCCCCGCTGTCCCCTATGGGGGAATCGGAGGAGAACGGACCGTCTGTCTGTTCTCATCCGATCCGATTCCCTGGACGGATAGAAAATAGGGTTTCCATCCGTCCGGATTTCACAGACATGATCGGAATCCGATAGCAGCGGGTGTCAGTGGAGATGTCACCGCTGACATCCACTGCCCTATAGGGATGCATGGAGGATCCGATCAGGTCCGCCTAAAAAACTGACAGGGGGATCTGATCGCATCGTTCGTGTGAAAGGGGCCTTAGGGTATATGGCTGCAGCCACTAGGGGATAAGAGGAAAGTGGGACTATCAATTCTGGAACCCAGTGCCCCCCAGGAGATAGAAACTGGGAAAGTAAGACAAGAATAGCAAAAGAGAAGAAGGAGGGGGCAAGGTCCAGTTTTTATCACCATGTTGCGGTGTTGAGTGCTAAAAAAATGTACAGCATGCAGAACATTTTTTTAGCTCAGTGCAATGTGATGCAAACAACAGCATCGCACGGTAGGTTTAAAACAGCACTTAAAAAAATATCATATTGTGATATTTTAATAAAAGTCCCATAAAAAAGTAAACAGAGCGATGCTCTGGGTTGGCACATTGGCACCCCATTCTTCTACCACACCTGTAACTGCGTTCTAGTGCAGCTGCTGGTGTGAATAGGAATTTAAGAAAATTGGCTGGACACTAAAGCACATGTAGATGTCCAAAGCAACATTTCCCCCTCCCTAGTCCCCTCAATACATAGATATGGATTCCCCCTCCAGCAGCTCCATACTTTCTGCTGCCTCCCACGATGTCTGCTGCCCAGTAACTAAAAAGCTAATACTGGGCGGCCCACCCCTCTACTGGCCAGGCTATAGACAACTCAGGAGACCATAACTGTCAGAGAAGGTGCTGGAAGGGGACCCAGATCTATGTATTGAGAAGGCTGGAGGCAGTTCCATCCAAATCTGTACATGTACTTTAATAAGATAAACACTGCATTAACAACTCCAAATATATGATCGCTGAAAATACGTTATGCTGTCCTATTAACATCTGTAGGTTAAGGCCCCTTTCACACATGCTGCCCGTTTTTTCAGTTTTTCATCCATCCGTTGACGGATGAAAAACGGACATCAATGTATCTCTATGTAAAAACGGATGACAACGGATGATCATCCATTAACATCCGTTTTCATCCGCTTCCGTCAATGTCTGTTTTTTTGAATGAATGGATGAATTCCCTATTTTTCATCCGTCAAAGAAACGGATCGAACGAAAAACGGATGACAACGGATGAAAAACAGATGAAAACGGATGACAACGGATGAAGAACGGATGACAACGGATGATCATCCATTAACATCCGTTTTCATCCGCTTCCGTCAATGTCTGTTTTTTTGAATGAATGGATGAATTCCCTATTTTTCATCCGTCAAAGAAACGGATCGAACGAAAAACGGATGACAACGGATGAAAAACAGATGAAAACGGATGACAACGGATGAAGAACGGATGACAACGGATGAAAAACGGATAACAACTGACGAAAAATGGATGACAACTGACGAAAAACGGATGAAAAACGGATGAAAAATGGATGGAAAACTGATACATTTTGACATGACTGAACTGAAGAACTGAACGGACCGCATGTGTGAAAGGGGCCGCCTAAGGCCCATTTCACACACTCTGTCCACCGGACGAAATCCGTTTTTATCAGCGGGGGGATTGATCCGCTGATCCCCCGCTGAGCAGCAGGAGGACAGCTGTGTCTCCGTGCTGTGTGCAGAGACACAGCTGTCAGTTCCCCATGCATCTCTATGGGGGAAATCGGATGGGAACGGACTGTCGGTTCGTTCTCATCCGATCCCATCCGATCCGATCCGATCTGCTGGACGGATGGAAAATAGGGTTTCCATCAGTCCAGATTTGACGGATCAGGTCGGATGTCAGGGGACATGTCTCCGCTGCCATCCGATGCTCCATAGGAATGCATGGGGGGGGGGCCGTTCAGATCTGCCAAAAAAAACGAACAGGTGGATCTGAACGGTCCGCCTGTGTGAAAGGGGCCTAAGGCTCATATGTTCCTTTTGCTAAATATTACAATGCCAACAGCCCCAGAATGCATTCCTCTAAGCGCAAACCTCTGCCATTTCACGGGGCATTCCACTTTTCGACCAAAGTGGTGCATAATAAACAATTAGAATGTACATAAAGTCTACAATAGTGTATAGAGATTCATTGTTTGCCTACACGAAAAAAAATGTGGCAACTGTAGTGATATCACATAATTGCCTGCAGTGACATCATTGGAAAACCAAGGCCACCAGGTTGGGAGAACATCATGGAGTCCTTACAGCATCATGGCTAGCAGGACGGAAAGTATGTTTGTGCTTCAAGGCATGAATATGTAATGACAGTCTTTACTTTCTGAAGCTGTAATAAAAGCAGCTGTTAAATGTCATGTCTTACAAATATAAACGTGTTATAAGCTGTGACTTTGAAGTTATAATACATGCCGAAAAGATATCTTGGAACCTGAAGAAAGAACTCTCCTTTCACCAAATGGTAAAATGTTTCTGTAGCAGTTCATTTGTACATGTGTAATTTACATACCTCGTGTTAACAGTCACGCTGAGGGCATTGAACTAGGTATGGGTTTTAAATAAAAAAAAAGTGTACACCTTTTAAACAACAGGTGGTTTATTCTTTCATCACTCCTTTGTAGCTAAACACAAGGTAGCCAGATCAATGCTAACCTCTTACACAGCACTAATCATGTGCTTGTCCAGAACACGTCAAATTCATCAGTAGTGCGTACAAACACTGGTGTGCCATGGCAGTACATAGTTATGTTTTCATGCTTCATTAAGTTGAAGTATACCATACAGTTCTCTTCCTGCTCGCCGTCACGTAACGTATATAAGAGGCAAACTCTGATCTAGTGGAAAGTATATACGTACCTACAGTACAACCATGGCATCCCCAGTGGAAAAGTCAGTCCCTAACGACTCCCCTTGACTTCAGTGGAAGGGAAGCAACTTAAAGCGGAGCTCCACCCAAAAGGGGAAGCTCTGCTTGTCTCTCTCCCTCCCCCCTCCTCCGCTTTTGGTGGGGAGTGGGTACCTGGTTTTGACAGGTACCCGCTCCCACTTCTTACATAGTTAGTCAGGTTGAAAAAAGACAAGTCCATCTTCCTTCCTGATCCCCCGAGAAGCAATCTGATATTCCCTGGATCAACTTTACCTACAAATATTAGTACCCAGTTATATTAAGTACATCATAGGCGTGCACAGGGGGTGTGCCAGGTGTGGGCACACCTTAATCACAACGTGTGGTGCAGAGTCCCCCTAGTGTCTGGGCTTCCTCCCCATGTTGGCCCCCCTCACCCCACAGTGCTGCTGGCTTTCCTCCTCTCCTCCCGACTGCTGCGGGGGATGTTTCAATTTGGAGAGTGGGGGAAGGGGCTAGAAAATATGTCATTTACTGGCCCCTTCCTTTTCGAAATGAACACAGTGAACGTACTCCCTCACTGTGTTCATTCATACCACTAACTGTGTTTACTTTGCTTCAGTTTGTGAATGAACAGGAATCTGCTCAGCACAGAACACTTCCCATTCATTCACTGTCCAGTGCAGCTGAGGCTGCAGAAAAAGGCGTGTGTGTTTGAACTTTGGCGTGCACACCCTAATGCAATAGGCTGCGCACACCTATTAAGTAAATCCAGGAAAGAATCCAGGCCTTTTTTAAAGCAATCTAGTGAGCTAGCCATAACCTCCTCTGAAGGGAGTCTATTTCACATTTTCACAGCTCTTACTGTGAAGAAACCTTTCCGTATTTGGAGACTAAATCTGTTTTCCTCTAGACGTAAAGAGTGCCCCCTTGTCCTATGTGTTGACCTTAAAGTGAACAACTGCAGCTGCAGCGAACAGAGCCAAAAGTTTGGTCCCCTCTTCATTCCATGCAGCCGGCCCATTCACAAAGCACAGCCCGCTTCACGCATGCACAGTAGGCCAACCTGCTGTGAAGCTACAAGGCTTCACTGCTGGTTTCCCTTAGTCAAGATGGTGAAGAAGCCTTTCCATATTTGGAGACGAAATCTGTTTTCCTCTAGACGTAAAGAGTGCTCCCTTGTCCTCTGTGTTGACCTTAAAGTGAACAACTGCAGCTGCAGTGAACAGAGCAAGACGTTTGGTCCCGTCTTCCTTCCCCGTAGCCGGCCCATTCACAAAGCACAGCCCTCTTCACGCATGTGCAGTAGGTAAACTGGCTGTAAACCTACAAGGCTTCACTGCCGGTTTCCCTTAGTCAAGATGGCAACGCGAGCAGCCGGGTGAGGACACCGCTGGATTCCTGGACAGGTAACGGCCCCAAAATTCTAAAGTATTTGTAGCTGCTGACTTTTAATTTTTTCTGAAGGAGACTGGAGCTCCTCTTTAAGCTCAACATACACATTACAATTACATTACAAAACTCTGGTTTGGTCACATCTTGAGTATGCTGTCCAGGTCTGGTCACCAGTTCTCAAGAAGGATGTCCTTGAACTGGAAGGAAGGGCAATCCAGAGAGGGGCAACAAAGCTAAAAAAGGGGCTGGAGGACCTCAGTTATAAGGAAGAACCGTAAACATTAAACTTATTCTCAGTGGAGAAGAGATACTTAAAGAGTCATTAAACCCACATAATAAAAAACTATCAATAAATGGTATTTTACGTGCTGTTCATACTCACTCACTATGAGATTCATTTTCTGTATTCTGCAAAAAACCTGGTTGATCCTGCTGCTCTCTAACTCAACTTTCTGTTCATGTCCTCAATACAGCTAAGGATTTTGCAGCTGTGGTGGCAGCTCTGCACATTATCAGCTTTCAGTGAGTTTCTATGCTGAGCATTTCCTCTCTATCACTTCTGAGAAGCCCAAATAACTATAGAGTCACACATGTGGGTGTATACACAGTTGTAAACGACAGCCCACTCTCTCCCTCCTCCTCCTCCATGCATAACCAGCTAAGCACAATGGGGGTGGGATATTACATGTAGATTGATGGAGCCTTCACCTCCCTCTTATTCTATGATACAGTCTGGAGGGACATGACACAGCCTGTGACTGGCAGAAATCCTCCCAAACCATGTTATTTCCACAAAATAATAACGATTTGATTTCAAATATATATTTGTACGCCAATTTAAAACAGTTTAGTGATATTATTTATTTTTACTCTCTATTCCAAATGCTGTTGTTTATTTTGAACATGTGATCAGTAGCAGAGGACTAGAACCTCCTCCTGCTTATGTTTCTCTCCAGACAGGCTAGGAAAGAGCTGGGTCATGTGACAGCTGTATATCACAGAAAAAAGGTACTTTTTTATTTTTGTTTTTTTATATTTTATAATTACAGTGCTATCATCCACATACAGAAAAAGAAGGGACAACGTAAATTAAACAGTATGTGTTTAGTATCAATTTTGGAGGGAATATGATTGCAATATATAAATCTTTAAATGGTGACTTCGCCACTGGGAGGAAACTATTAAACCTAAGACACGCAGCCGCATAATGAAGTTGGGTGAGAAGCGTTTTAATCTTAAACTGTAAGGTGTTCTCTACTGTTAGGGAGGTATGGATGTGGAATTCCCTTCCACAGTTAGTGGTGTCAGCGGGGAGTGTGGATAAATTTAAAAAACTTTTAGATGTGTTTCTTATTGAACCCAGTGTACAGAGTTAGTGAAAATGGTAGCGACATACATACACACACACTCAGGTTGAACTGGAGGGTGTCTTTATTAAACCTTACCAACTACAATATGTAACTTTGTAGCAATCTTACTTTAAATCCTTTTTTAGATTTCCCAACAACTATGTAGTGCAAGGGACTGGCTGATTGACTGCAGTTGAATTAAAACATTTAGGTACTGTAGGTCCTCATATTACATAGTTTTGGTAAACCCAAATTTGATTGTGGAAAGCTTGTAGGGTTAGATTGTATTGTGTATGGTGAGCTCTAGACCCTGTCCTCTATAGGTTATGAAGTGCAGGAACCTAAATTAACCTAAAAGGGGATATACTTCAGAGATAAAACTATAATGCTGCCACTTTACAAAACTCTGGTCAGGCCACATCTGGAGAATTCTGTCTAGTTCTGGTTACCAATCCTCAGATGGGATGTACTGGAGCTGGAGAGAGTCAAAAGAAGGGCAGCAAAACTAATTATGGGGATTGGAGGACTTTAATTTTCGAGGAGTGACCACAAGCGCTAATTTTTTTCTCGCTGGAGAAGAGACACCTGAGAGGGGACATGATAGCAATTTACAAATACCTCAATGGTGATCCCAGCATGGGAAAAAAATGTTTCAGTCTCAGGGAGTGTAAGAGACCAGTGGCCACACAATGAGATTTGAGGAGAAGCGGTTTAAAACTACGTAGGGGGTTTTTCACTGTCAGGGCGGTAAGAATGTTGAACTCTCTTCCACAATTGGTGGTATCAGCAGGGAGTATTTATACTTTTAAAAGACTCTTGGACGTGCATCTCAAAGAACACAAAATAAAGGGATATGGGAAATGATTATTGTCACTGACTCACACACACCTACACAGGTTGAACTGGATGGACTATTGTCTTTATGCAACCTTAACTATTATGTAATACCTACAGCAGGCTCTAGTAGCTGGTGTTTATGGACAAATATCAGCTTTAGCACTTCCTGGTAGTACTGACATATGCCCTCCCCTTCCTGCCTGCTGCACACTGTTATTGGCCAATGTGGTAGCCCATCACAATGATAGGTCAAAAGGAATCCAGACATATTGGAGTGTTAATTATCAGAATGGCCTGGCATATGGCCGTTAAAGCAGGGTATTGGAGGCTGCTGCAGATACAAAGTATGCAGGCAACTCTAGGTGTTTGTATTTAATACTCATTTTTCTCTAAGAAGATGAGCAATAGAAACCCCATGATATCCATCAGTGCATGTTTATTTTAATTGAACTGTATTTTTTACATATATAAAGTGCATGTAACCAATCTGTTACCATGCAATTCTTTGTCTTTCTTGCACTGACCTGGAAATAATTTATAACAGAGATTGAGCACTGCTTCAATTTGACATCTGTTTTATACAAGAATACAGCCCTGCAAAGGTCTTTCTGGCTACTGCAGGCTAAGTGGTCTGGTCTGTTGGTGTATTTTCCAGTCTATGGATTTTCTGTGTAATAATAAGTAGAAAGACAAGGTGGCTAATATGAACCATTTCAAAGCCTTTGAGTAACAAAGAGGCAGTGTATGGTGTATAAACAATGGGAACAATAATGCAGAGAACAGGACACTAACTGGGACAAGAACCCAAACAGTAAAAATAAAACATGACGCTCCAATATGTTTATAGTTTACAGGGTCCAGTGGCTGCTGGTGCTAAAATATTTTGGGGGGCACAAACAAACCCCTCCAGGTCACGACTCCCCTGATATTGCTCCTCAACATGGCTAACCAAGTCTTCTTTCCAGGTTCCAAATCTTCAGCCTCCTGATTGGCCGGGACGAGAAGCCGAAAACAGGAACTAATGCAACGGTGAATATTGATTTGCTACAATCAAAAGTGGGAGGGTGCTCCCCGAGGACAACCTAAAACAAGCCTCAGGCTCTAATCAGATGCTTGTCAAAAAATGACGGGCATTATAGGCACCCTTTAGTCCGGCACCCCGCACAGTGCACACAAATAGAACCAATTATGTTTAAACAAATGATAATATGACTAACATTTTTTAAGATGTTAAAAAATGTTAGTCATATTATCATTTATTTAAAAATAAATAGTTCTATGAATAGCTTTCCTATTTGCCAAAACTTTGGGGGGGGGGGGGGGTCGCCCCTGCGCCCCTTATGGACCAGCCGCCACATCAATGCATAGCACTACTGGGGCATTTTAGATTTGGTGCATTAGGTAAATCCTGCTTGCTGCATCTTTAAAAGCGAAGGCTGTGTAGAATTCAATAGCAACGCACCTAAAAGAGCATGAAAAACACACCACCCAGATGTGAACCAGCCTAACTATATAACGAGATATCAATGTCTAGTAAAAATGTATCTATGCAAAGGTCAGACTATATACAAAGTAAAATGCTGTGCTGTAGGGTGAGATTTCATCTGATCTATACAATACCTGATTTTTAAGCAAACACAGTTGTCAGAATAAAATGCTGGTATGCAGGGCTGCTGCTAGATATCGCGGGGCCCCATACAGACTACCCCCCCCCCCCCAAGAAAATATTAAAGCTATATTTCACTAAAAATACAATAAAATCATTATTAGCAGACACAAAGACAACATAACTCACAGAATTCCTGCTAAATCTATACAGGCTGGGCAGTTGGAGCTCCGGTATCAGAGAGACAGAGGGAGAGAAGCAAAGTTACAGAGATAACAATCCTAGGAGCAGAGCTAACATTAGAGCCAGGGCTGGGAGGGGGTGCCACACAGGGAGAGGGATTAGTGAGACTGTTTCTCAGCAGATAAAAGCTGGAAACAGGGAGTGGGGTAGAGACCAGCTTTAAGCTGCTGGAGGAAGAGTTCTGCAATTGTCGTCCATCACTATACCCCCTCCCTGTGTGGGCCCCCCCTTTGTGCTGGGGCCACCTATAAGAGGACTGGTGGTCCCCCCCTATCAGCGGCCCTGACGGTATTTACTTTGCTGTAGGCTACATACATCACTAAAGTGAATTTGTTCTAAATAAAGCAAAATTAAAAATAAATGTAAATTCATACTGTCATTTCAATGTCTCTTCTGCAATAAAATACACTTATTAACCTGTTTGCAGCTTCCCCCGGCATGTACACTGAGCTGCGCATGCACAGCTCAGCTTACAATGGCCAGCCTGATCCCTGTGTGTCAGAATAACGGCCTCACACACATGTGCAGGAGTGACATCATCTCTCACTGTCCAATGAAGATAGCTGAAAATCGGCAGACAGGAGAAGATGATGGTGCTGGCAAGGGACGGGGACTGTTGATGTAAAGGGGAATATAGATCCCTTTTTTCTTCCACTTTAAGCTGATTATAAATGACTCCAGCAAGCTGATTATAAAAAAAATTGATGTGTGGATGGAGGTATCCTCCCCGTTGAGACATTGTATTTTGACAGCGGGGACTCCTCTCCTGTCAGAATACACTGATCAGCTACTGCAGCACATTGGCTGCAGTCGCTGATTGAGAAAAAATTTCCAACAAGCCTATTCAACAGAAGTCAGTTGTTAGATCGACTTCTGACAAGTAGGAACTGGCACGCAGGGATAGAAATTCAATCAGCCGAATTTCGATCCATTTCTGGACAGCTTTAATGTACGTAATCTCCATTTTGTTATAATAATTACATGTACTGTCAGTGGCGCCCCCCCCTCCGGACCACACCAGTTCACACACCACCCCCCGGTCGCCGGCTCACTAACCCTGGACATGTGGAGGGCAGGCAGGCAGCAGCGGCGGCGGCTTCCCTCTCAGTCTCCTGCGTCTCCTCCCTCCTCCTTGGCCAATGGCATGGCTTCTCCTTTCGGCCAATGGGGAAACGGGTCTCAGGTCCCGCTTCCTGATTGGCCAGGAGGAGGATTCATGTGACATTAGCGAATATTCATTCGCTATTGTCACACAACTGGGTGGGCTCTGCGCCACGAGCCCACCCTTTTTTGAAGCCTATTAGAGCCTCTGACTCTAATCACGTGCTTCAAAAAAAGAAAAAAACTCATTGGAATCAATGCGTCAGGCACCCTGCATGTAGATTAGGGGTCAGACGCATGGATAGGGGGGGCAGCGCCCCTGCGCCCCCAATGGATGGGCCGCCATTGTGTACTGTATTAACATAGCACCAACAACTTACACTTTACATTGTACATACAGTATTGTACATTCATACAGGTATCAGTCACTGCTCTCAAGGAGGTAACAATCTTAAAACCTGACAGGTCTTCTACCTTTATGTCACATACTAGGGCAAATTTACATAGGGTCCAATTAACCTATCAGCATGTCTTTGGTGGGAGGAACCCACACACAATCATAGGGAAACATGCAAACTCCATGCAGATAGCAATCTGACTGGGATTTGGAAAAGGGACCCTAGTGATACAAGATAGCAGTGCAAACCCCTAAACCACCGTGTTTCCCCCAGCCTCTTTACTAATACTTCATGCCTGTATGCATGCACTCCAGTAATGACGGCATGGTATTTCCCAGGGTGGGTGAACCATTATGGTACAATTTAATTAAATATAGTCACTTCTAATCTCCACAAGGGGTGCAAGTGACACAGTGACAACAAATGAATACAATAAGAAGAAAGTAAAAAGCATTGTCACCCTATCACAGAAAGTTAGTAGAGTGAAAAGGAGGTTTATTGCAGAATCACCCAGTAGTATTTTGATGAAAGCTTTAGATTTTAAAAGCTTGAAGATTACTTTTGAGATTATATATGTGTTGACCAAGAGTTAAAGTATACTACTCCAAGTCTAATACAGCACAAAAACTTCCATTCTACATACAACTGTAAATTCAATCAAAACTGATGGGCAGCTGTGATACTGTAGCCCTATCAATGTATGTGATGACCAAGAGTTACTATATACCACTTCATTCGTATTGGTCCATTTGTGAACCAGCATTGGTCTATTATATAAGATATGTGACAACGTCCTCTGGTGGTGTCTATATATCATATATTACAGGGGTGGACTGACAACTCATGGGGCCCCCGGGCAATCAGAGATCATGGGGCCCCCTGTGTCCACACTCAAGCCACACAAAGCCCCACCTACAAATTGCAGCTCAGCCACATAGAGTGGGCATTTAAATATCTACCACAGCATAGCCTGCATGGAAGTTCCTGGCTTCTTTCTGTAGTGTGTAGCCTCTCATGGGGCCCCCTACTGACCCTGGGCCCTCGGGCAGTGCCCTAATCCCCGAATGGTCAGTCCGCCCCTGATATATTATATGCACCTTTATTTTTAGGTGCTTTCCAAAAGCATTGTTTATTGTTGGTTTTTTTTATGTATTTTTTAATTTTTTTTTATTGTTGGTATGTATGTACCAGTTGTGTATGACTATTTTGTATGTAAAAATACTTTTTCAATAAACTTTAGATTAAATTTCGATTTAGATTAAACTTAGATTAATAGTATATGCCACTCCAAGTCAAATATAGAGCTAAAACCCCCAATCTATACACTTTTGAAATTACTTTGATGTTACATCTTATATGTAATTTTGGTGATTAGGTCTTCATATACACTAGGCATTTACCTGCAAGTAGCCCGGTTTTGGAAGATCCATCAGTTCCCACCAGCCTGGATGTTACTGACATTCCCTAGGATGACACGCACAATAACTATTCCCATAAAGTGAATGCTATACCCTTTTTTCCTTATTCAAATTTTTTTTATGGATAAATTACCTGAATTTTCCTTTATTTAGCAGTATAACAGTTGCGCCATAGTCCTTTTTTTATATTTCCGTTTTGGAGGATGCTTAATGGTGTTCTTTAGAGTCACAATTAATTGCAACAATCATATATAAGCATTCACTTGATTTACACTGCAGCATTTAATCTGGTTCTGAGTTCTATTTCATTACGCATAATGATTTCAGATCCTATACTTGCTAGACCGCGAACACATTCTTAGAACATGACTTTGCGACTTGCCCAATCAATGTCCCTGTCAAGCACTGTGTAGATGTCACCCTGAAGGACCCACCGCTCACCGCCTTGGGGGAGAGGTGTGATACCCACCCTTTCTGTCTCCCTCTGTCCGTCTGGAATTCATTAGGGTGGAGGGGCAAAAGAGCAGATCTGAGTAAGGGCCCTTGTTCTAACAAGTCCAGTAATGAGCAAGGTGCTTCGAGGTCACAGGGAAACCAGACATTACAGGCAGGGTCTGTTTTCTCACAGCTTAGTGTGAACTTGTATATGTATATACACACAGTAAGCTCCTTCAGACAGGAGGGCTGACATGCATTCTTCACTCTTCTCTGTCATTCGAAATCCTCTATTTTTCCCCTTAAGCCTATTTATTTTGTGTACTTTCCAAAATTTGAATGCTTCAAGTATTATCCACAGAGAGGTCATACAAGTTCAGAAAGGTATTACAAAAAGTGCTTTGGATAAAATACAGGATAACAATGATAACATCAGAAAGAAAACGCTGTTCAATGTAAAAAGGAACTTTTTACACTTTCTATAGCAATGGAAGGGTATGTACACTCAAAACCGATATTTAACTTTGGCATCGATTTTATAGACTTTCCTACTAACACCTTACATCCCTTTAAAGCTCTGGTGGTCAGACCTCCCAGCTTCACATGCTTGCCATGACTATTGAAAGGGATTGTCACCCACACTAGTGAATTCTTCACATTATAAAAGCAGAACTCCGCCTAAACAACTGCTTGTAATGTGTTTTATATGCCAGAGGATATGTAATTCTGTCCAGCCATCTCTTGGATTTATACTCTGCTGCCAGACAACATAGGCAGGAGCATGACATCACTTTTGTTAAAGAATGCCATGGTGTCACCTCCCTGCAAACAACTTGATAATTGGACAATAAGGGCCGGTTCACACTGCAGCGGCACGACTTCGGGGGCGACCTGTGAAGTCGCGTGCACCATGACTTTGGCGCGACTTGCACGGACTTCATAAAATGAATGTCTATGCAAGTCTCTCCCGGTCGCCCCGAAGTAGTACAGGACCCTTTTTCTAAGTCGGAGCGTCTTGTGTCGCTCCTATTAGAACCGTTCCTGTACTACACAATGGACCACGACTTGTCAGGCTGACAAGTCGTAGTAGTGTGAACCGGTACTTCAGGGGAATCATCACAGTGACGAGTCAACAATACTGCTCCATATATCCGTACATATCCGTATATACCAGTGATGGCGAACCTTGGCACCCCAGATGTTTTGGAACTACATTTTCCATGATGCTCCCTACACTGCAGAGTGCATAAGCATTATGGGAAATGTAGTTAAAAACCATCTGGGGTGCCAAGGTTCGCCATCACTGGTACAGTATGCATGCAGCAGCCCTTTCCTCTCCCAATCTAAGTGCTGCTGTGCAAGAGATACCAAAAGGTCGATATCAAGACAGTTTTAGGTGCTATTTATATATTTAAAATATTAGAATTGGATGAACTGACCCACTAAAGTATAACTCCGGCCAAATAGCCATTCAGTGGTGAATGTTAAAACTATCTAGGAGACTTTACATCTGTACTAAAGTAGAGCTCTGTTTGGCAAAGCAGGAGGCCTAATTTTTTTCTCTGCTGCAGTAAAGTAACACTTATGGGCCATACACACTATAAGATTTTCTGAAGAATTTTTCCTTTAGATTTACCAAAACCATATAATATGAGGTCAAACCTAAACACTTTCAATTTGTATGCAATCTGGCATTCCCTTGCACTACATAGAAAAGGTAAATCTGAAGGAAAAAGTCTTCAGAAAATCGTATAGTGTGTATGGCCCTTTACAGGTTTTTCAGTTCTGGACATGGGACTGTGTTGGCTGTCAGTGTCGTCACTCCTCTATTAGGGCAATGTCACCCTGGGCTTGGTCTATGGCTTGGCAACAAATCACTAGAGTTAGAATCTATGAGTACCAGCAAAATATCATTTTGTTGTCTCACATTTATGGTTGAGATTTTGCACTGCTTAGATGAATTAATGGGTGATGTCCTTTAGGTAAAGAGGAGTTGTACTTTGGGGGTTCCACTGGTAATGAGATGTGGCCAGAAGCAAAACTGCCAGTGCTACATCATCCCGTTTCGGTAGGTTTGATACCCCAGGTGTCTAATACATAGAAACATAGAAAAGTGATGAGATCCAAGTGGTCCATCTAGGTTTTTTCTTTGCCCATTTTTAATATTTTTTTCTGGGTGTAGACCTTTGTTTTTCTCAAGCATGTTGACATTCAACAAGGCCACTTTCACACTGGTGCGCTTTAAAAACACACTATGAATTTCAAAAACACATATTTCGTTTTTAAATGCATTGCATTAAAATTTAACACAATCCATATGTAGTTTACAAGCATGTTTGCTGGTAGTCACTGCCACCCGTTGGTGTTCTTAGCAACCAGTGAAGATAGCTACACATTCAATGCCCAGTGTACCTCCTTGGTGGTCACCTCTAGCTCCTCTCTCTTCTTCTCTTCATGTGTCGATCCAGCCGGCAGTGCAGAGAGCAGTCAGGCAGAGCAAGACTAGGCAGGACAGCTAGGAACTCTCGCAACTCAGGCAGGTCTATTAATGTGAGGACCAACTCTTTCACATGAAGAGACTGAGCAGAGAGGACCTGGGGGTGATCATCATGGAAGTATTATATGTGTAGCTATCCACTGGTTGTTAAGGATGGCGACAGGTGCCAGATCCTTAACAACCAGCTATTTAATGCTTGTTAAGGATGACGGTGGCTACTGGCTCCTTAACAATCAGCATCTTTGGTTAACCACAAAAATGTACCAGAAACACACCCTTAGTGCATTTTGGTGCATTTTTGGTGTGTTTCCAGTGACTTAAAAGAGAAGTTGCATTTTGGGTGCATTTTTGAAAAATGCACCAAAGATGCAGCATGTAGGACTTTGAAAAATGTAGTACAAACACAGCAGAGCAATATTAAAAGTTACATAGGATTCAAAGGGGAAAAATTTTGATGCGCATTTGTCATGCTGGGAAAGGTGCATTCTATTGTGGCAAAAGCAAGTGTGAAAATGGCCCCTAGTCTCACCAGAGTCCTATCATAAGACAAGGCAAAATGCATTGTCTCTTACCTGGCTAGTTCACACCACTGCGATATAGTGATTAGCGCTGAAAAAAAGTATGGTCTGTACTTTTTTCCAGTGCAGTGCAGTGCAGGAATTGCACCACTTCAAACTGTGTGAATGCCAAGAGAAGCTAATGAAATGTGTGTGTGACATTCTAATAAAGTTTGTTAAAAAAACAAAAGTGAACAGTGTGATGCACCACTATCACCACATTGGCACTTCAGTGATCCCACAGTATTGCACCGCACACCAGCCACTGTGTTGTAATGCAGAGGCTGGTGTGAATAGACCCTTAGGGGTTGATTTACTAAAGGCAAATAGACTGTGCATTTTGCAAAGTGCAATTGCACTGAGCAAGTACAGTAACTCCAGAGCTTAGTAATTGAGCAGAAGCTCTGTTGACTTCCATCATTCAATCATGTGCAAGCAAAAATGCATTTTTTTTTGTTTTCCTTGCACATGATTGGGTATTCTTTGAAGCTTTATCTCATTTACTAAGCTTTGGAGCAACTGCACTTTGCAAATTGTACAGTCTATTTGCCTTTAGTAAATCAACCCCTTACCTCACTACCTTTTCTGGAAGTCTGTTTAACCTCTTGCTGACCGCCCACCATAGTGTTACTGCGGCAGGGCGGCTCGGCTGCGCAAAACCACGTAGTACTACGTGATTTCGTGCACAAGGCCTCGGCGGTGCACGCGCACCGCTGGAGCCACACTCCCGCTGTGTTTAGACACAGTGGGAGGTGGGCCACGGGAGGAGTGACGGCGATTGCCCCCGGCCTTCCTCGATCGTCAGATAAATCAACAGAAGACCAACCTGCTTATGTAAACAAAGCAGGCGAGTCTTCTGTCAGACAGGCAGGAAGAGATCAGTAGTTTCAGCTAATGAAAAGACAAAGATGACCAGCGGTATGGAGTTTATAAACAATGTGTATGAAGTAAGTTGTATAGAGGTGTAAGCTGCCAACAACCAAACCCCTAGGGGTTATAAGTGAAATAAAGTGCAAAGAACTTAATTTTGTTCACCGCACATTGTCTGATTCAGGACAATAATTGGGTATTTCTCCCAGACCATTGGGGCAATATTATTACTTGTGCACCTTATATTTATTAATTTTTGGTTTCACCATTTGATTTGGTACACCATTCTACCCAGCACTTTGTTACTCACAGGTAGTGCCTTTATCAACCTCTTTGCACTTTATTTCAGTAGTTTTAGCTAGGCTGAAACCCCAATCTCACTGTGCCTGTCATAGAACCATTCCCCCACACAGTTAGTAAGCATATTTAGGTACACATTAACCTCTTTGATCACCCCCAGTGTTAACCCCTTCCCTGCCAGTGTCATTTATACAGTAACAGTGCATATTATTTAGCACTGATTACTGTATTAATGTCACTGGTCCCCAAAAAGTGTCAAAAATGTCAGTTAGTGGCCCGATCTGTCTGCCGCAATGCCACAGTCCCGCTAAAAAACGCTGATCGCTGCCATTACTAATAAAAATAAATAAAAATTCCAAAAATCGATTCCGTAGTTTGTAAACGCTATAACTTTTGCACCAACCAATTAAAATACGCTTTTTAGGATTTTTTTTTTACCAAAAAATATGTAGCAGAATACAAATTGGCCTAAACTGATAAAAAAAATTTGATTTTTTTAAATTTTTTTATTGGGTATTGTTTTATAGCAGAAAGTAAAAAATATGGCGTTGTTTTTCAAAATTGTCGCTCTTTTTTTGTTTATAGCGCAAAATCTAAAAAACACGGAGGTGATCAAATACCACCAAAAGAAAGCTCTATTTGTGGGACAAAAAGGACGCCAATTGTCGCATGACAGCAAAATTTTTTGTTAAAGAAACGCAGTGCCGAATCGCAAAAAATGGCCTGGTCACTAGGGGGGTAAAACCTTCTGGAGCTGAAATGGTTAAAGCACTCACTACTCATTTGGTAAAGTAATACTTTCATATAAAAATCCCAAACCCAAGAATACATAGAAAGCTTTTTTTTTTTAATAAATATATAACTTTATTAGCTTTCAACTCATAAATGTCTTGTCCTTAGAACACCTTTACTGCTTTTTTCCCATTAAACCATGTATCTATTTCATGCTTTTAAGACTTTAGCATCTCCTTGAAGATTTCCTTTATCTACTGTTTAAACATCTTCCTGCTAACTATTCTCTAAATGACAATCTCATTTGTCTTTTTTCCCAGACACTCCAGCTGAACCACTGCCCGTTGGCCTGAAGAATGACTTGTCCCAAAGAGGCCAGTTCTGTTTAACACTCCCACTCTTGCTTCTCACCCTTTCAATCACGACACTTCGACACCAGAGGTTTGTACAAGCTTTAATGGTTATAAGAGCTTTTGTGTACTAGCAAAAACCACCAAAGTAAAATATAAAAAAGGTATATTTTCATTGGTCAAATAACATAAACAATTTAAAAATATAGATAATACATATATAGATATATATAAAAGTCTATTTGAATTTCAAATACAAAGACCCGCCAGTTAAAATGGCTTTTAAATACAATAAGCTATAGAAAAAATATATATATATACGTGCTTTACAGAAAACCTTTTACATTACATATATACAAAAGCAGTGGCTGACATGACAAGTTCGGGCTCGGTTTACCCTGTGGGTTTTATATACCTCATTTACTGGGAGGTTGCCAGTTATGAAATACTTGGCTTATGGCCTTATTTTTCCAGAAGTGTTGTGTCTTGTAGACACGGGGGGAAAATATGGCGTGTAGCTGATGTGTTACACCATTTTATGGTTATTAAATGATATACATGCAGTGCATTTTTCATAAGTAAGGCAAGGGAGACAGGATCACATGTCAGTGCTCTTTAGCGCCATTCTATACATATTCACAGAACAGTTCAGTGGCAGGCGTTTAGAAATTGACAAGTCACAGTCATTATTGCTCCATTGTTTTTAGTTAGCTTGTGCTCTCTTGGTAAAGGAAGTGTATCCTGGTAAACTGCCAGCTTAATTAAGCTGTAGTCTTGGGCGAGGGACTCTTCTCGCTTCTGCCAGCCCTGGCAGGAATGTGAATGCGCCATTTTGGTCTCTGGGACCTCAGTCTGTGCTGTAGTAAGGGAAGGAACTAGTCAAATAAATCTTCATGTTTCACTTTGGAATTTGGTCTACAGTAGAATATTCTGCTTCAGAGACCTTAGAAGAGTCAATTAGCTTGGAAAGCCCAGTTTTAGAAGAGTAACGGAATATAAAGGCCTTCATGATCTCATAGCGGTAGTTCCTGTGGATGAAACTGTACAAAATTGGATTGATGCAGCAGTGAAGGAGTGAGTAACATTGCGTGATGTGAACTCCGGCATACAGGAAATTATCAAATGTGCAGGTGAATGGCAGGACCTGGAGGAAGGACAAGACATCCAACAATACCATAACATGATATGGCAACCAACAAACCATAAATACAACAACATAAGAAACAATTAGCCTTCCACTGATTCTTCTCTCTTGGTCTCCTGCTGAAGTTAAGGAAGAGGAGGAGGACAGAGCCCAAGCCAGCATGCAATAGAAGACTGCAATAATTGGAAAAGGAATGACAAATCCCAACACAATGGAAAGAATTTCCATTCCCAGTAGCCACTCTTTGACAGATTCCTCTGGATACATGGAACGGCAGTAGGTTTCATTGGTGACTGGGGAAGATACAGTTTTTAAATAATAGGTGTCTGGAAGTGAGACTACAAAGGCAATGAGCCAAACAAGAACGCAAACCATTCGGCGAATTATCTTCCTTCTGCGTTTACCAACAGCTCCACGCATTGACACTGACAAGTAGCGATCAACACTCATACATGTAAGGAAGAAAATGCTGCTGTAAAGATTAATGCTAAAGATCAGATGGGTCACCTTGCAGGTCATTTCACCCATTGGCCATTGGTTATGCTGTACTAATGACACTACCAAGATGGGTAGAGTTAGAAGGACACAGAGGTCGGCCACAGCCAAATTAAAAATGTAAAGGTGAGTCTCATAGCCAGTAGTCTTGGACTGAATATTAAGCCAAATTACAACAGAATTGGCCAGAAGTCCCATGACAAAGATGAAGATGTAGACAATGGCAAGAGTATATAACAGAGCGCTCTTGTTTAAAGTGTTGGGGCATGATATAGACTCCATGGTAATGCAGTCCCCAGAAAGGCAGCTGTTGTTTAGGTCACTGGAGTTGATGCTCTCCGAGTAATCCATAGCGGCGGTGTACTCTGCAGTGTTCATTGGTGTAAAGATTCAGTAGGACACAGCCTGCACAAAAAAAAAAAAAAGCCATAAATTATAAAAAGAAAAACAGATATTATCTAAATTGCTACATTCTAGAAACTAGCTCCAGTTCTCCAACTGATCTGACACTACAAGTTCCAGCATGCTTTGTCAGTTGAAGGAAGGAACCAGGAGCTTTCAAGCTGACGTTTATACAGACATGATTTAGCCTGTCCATCTTTCTGCATAGCTCACTTAATCCCCTAAAGACAGGTCTCTAACATCCTGGTCACAACAGGTCTCTCACAATACTATTAAATCGCAGTCACTCAACAGATACAACAGTACATCAAAACAGACAAAACAGGGCAATAACAGGAAAGCAATGCATAAACAACAGAATGACAACCCAGTAAAAACAAAAAAAACACTTATCTCAATACAAGTGTGTGTGTGTTTGTGTTAGAATTTGTGCATAAAAAGCTTTGTAAAACACATAGATTTCAATACCAATGATCAATCACAACCTGTAGACTATTTTCAAGACTCCAAACCTTTTACAATAAAAACTAGAGAATTTGCCAAGTGTGACTTGTCTTCCATTCACACCTGAGCGTATAGTTTTCAAGCATTTTTTGGGGCTTTTTTCAGGAGTTTTTTTTTTGGGCTTTTTTCAGGCGTTTTTTGCAGGTGTTTAGAGGAAAGCATTGAAATCTAATAAAAAGGCTTGTAATCTGCCAAAAAAGAAGCTCATGTACTTTTTAGAGCTTCAGGCATTTTGTTCCAGGTGACAAAATGCTCAGATCTGAACAGAGGTCATTGCAATGAATGGGATTTTGCTTGTTGGCCGTTTTGAGACTTTGAGACGACGTCACGTATGACGAAACCGGTCGGGCGGTACCGGACGCACAACTGTCACGCCTCCTAGACGCCGGCTTCACACACATGCGGGACGCCGCGGTTTTTGCATCGGCTTTGGATGTTTCTGATGTGCCTTTTTCAAGATACTTATGTAAGTGCAATTTTAATAAACCTATGTGCATATCAAACGGGATTACGCTATGTGCTGTTTATTTTCCCTCATATGCTTATAACATCACGTTTGGAGTCCCCATATGATGTAAAGGAATATATCCGATTATTTGGTCTGTGAAGGTGGTTATCCATTTGGATTCATTGCTTGGCGTATGTGGCCGTTCCATTAAGTTGGAGGCCTCAGCTTCTGGTAAGCTGCCATCTTGTTATCTTTCACTCCACAGGTGTACTCCTGCCTTCACTTTTTGGATTCAAGTCTTTGGGTCTATCATCACCCCTCTGGGACTTTTTTATCAATTTATGGACTTTATTCACTGCTGGTTATTTAACACTTCACTTTAAGTACATGGGTTATACCATATCTGATAGCGCTGCACTATTTTTTGCTTTAGCCAATCAGCCTTGACCTTCAGCTTGTTCAATTAATTCAATTCAATTCAATTTTTTTTTTTTAATTATAAATAGAACACGGGAGGGTTATAACTCCTGTTGGATTTTTTTTTTTTTTTTTGCCTTCTGTGTACTATTGCAGAGATTTCCCTTCACTTCCTGTCCCATAGCCAAACAGAAAGTGAAAGGAAAACCCTGCAAATTAAGGGAATTCCTTGGGGACCCCCAGGTCACTAGAATAAGTATCATCATTATTAGATATCCCCTCTATTACTTTTCTGGGGATAACCCAATTATAATGGTGAACAGGACAAATAGAGAGGGTGAATGTCCTTAACTGGGACACAGACAGTAATAAAAAACTGTCAGGTGTTCTAACCCCTCTCCACTCCATCCAAAACTAAGAAAAACGTTTTGCCTTTAGTTATACTTTAAAGGTGTCTTGGTCCAATGTGTGCATTATAGCTTATGTTGGATTACAACACCGCTCAGGCTAGTCAAAGTCCACGATTCAAGGTGGGTGCTGAACCTAGGCTCGCCACCAGGAGAAGCATGAAAGAAGAAAATGGTTGCACACCACCATGAAATCCAATGAAGAAAAGTTCTTTATTCACATAAGTGGTAGAAGGTACAGCAGGGTAGGACAGTAGACGCATTTCATACGACTGCTACGCACTTGTTCACTAGGTAGTGAACAAGTACCTAGCAGTCGTGTGAAATGCATCCACTGTCCTACCCTGCTGTACCTTCTACCACTTATGTGAATAAAGGACTTTTCTTCATTGGATTCTGTGGTGGTGTGCGACCATTTTCTTCTTTTATGTTGGATTACGCCATTTATATTACAGATGCTAAAAATAAATACCGTATTCTAAGAGCCGGTCCACACTAACTGGACTTGTCAGCCTGACAAGTCGCGCTCCCTCGCGGTCCATTGACCACTACAGGATCGGTTCTAATAAGAGCGACACAAGTCGCTCCGACTTAGAAAAAGGGTCCTGTACTACTTCGGGGCGACCTTGGAGCGACTTGCATAGACTTCCATTATGTGAAGTCCATGCAAGTCGCTCCGAAGTCATGGTGCATGGGAATGCACAAGTCGCCCCCGAAGTGGTACAGAGTCGTGCCGCCCCAGTGTGAACCGACTCTTATAATAAATGTAGAAATTGATTTTTATATTAACACTGCTGTTTCTAAAACTGAGACAATGAGCATCCTTGGTGTCTTCTATTAAAACTTCCTGCCTCGTAACAGAAGTGGGAGCTCTTGACACTGCTCTGTGTCTGGATGCCGGAAATAATTATTTTAAATAGCAATGCTCATGCTGAACTAAGCATTAAATCGTGAATTAAATCATCTTAACACTGCCAGACTCAGAAGTAACATTTTTTTTTTTTACCTAATTAGTGACCTGCTGTATGTCAAAGCAACTCTTGGAGGGTGGTGGGAACAAATTCCATTCAAATTGAGGTCAACGTGGTAGTAAATAAACATCATTATATAAATATATGGCTCCACTTGTACTAACTAGATAAGCGTGACTTCAACATGATGTTTTAAAAATATTTAGTTATATTATATTTATGTGGGCCAGGATTTTCTTTCATTGCAGATGATAACTCCGCAGTTTTTACAATCAGCACTGGTAAGAAATAAGAGGGGGATATAAGTGTAGCTACGTAAAAACAGACAGATGCCGTCTTTTAGAGATGCTTACATACACACAAGAGGCTCTCTGCTGAGATCAAAGGGTATCAGCAATGTGAAAAGCAGTAACCCTCCAGCACCTTCTGTCCCCCCCCTGGAATTTACAGTTGCCCATGCCGGTAGATTATGTGCAGCATTTTACAGGAAGCTGTTCTGTGTAAAGAGTATATCAGGCACACAAGGATCTGCTCAGGAATAACTCATGTCTGCTATATATTTCCTACCTTCTGGAAACATGAAAGCGAGTTGGCAGGAACTGCACACTATGGGGTTGGTTTACCAAAAGAGTAGAGAATGCTCACTTGGCGAACTAAAGTTGCGTTTCCTTAAAAATCCCCAATCATGTTTCAAGGAATGTAAAAAAATAAATAAAAAAAAAATCCTTAATAGGATGAGTGAGGTTTATTAACTTTGCCAAGTGAAAATTCTCTTCTCCTTTAACAATTTAGCGCTCTATGCTAGCATATATGTAATTTTCAGGAATGTTTGCTCATACAGTGGTGCTGTTTCCTATTTATTTGTACATAAGTATGAAATCTCATTTCAGCTCAGTAAGCGATTATGCCGTATTAATGAAGATGGACAGCACCAGGTTTTCAATGCATTAAAACTGGAAGCATGACATGGTTACGTCCCATTTTACAATGTGCAGCTGTCCCTGCAGAAAGAGGATTTCCTAAAACTTTGCTGACCAATCACGTTAAATAATGCAGAAAAAATTGATTGACACAGAAGTGTAATTTGTCTACGTAGTTCACTGAACTTCTAAGGGACATCAATGAGAAAGTAAGCCCTACATATGTAGTAGACATTTTTTTCTAAATGTCTATTTCCAAGAGGGGGGGTCACCCAATCAAGAGACTAAGTACTTTACCAGAACTCCATTAAAATTCTATCTTGCATTGTGCCATTAGAGAACGGATATACAGTACAGGATATCCACATTAGGTTCATAAATACAATGCTATACTTTATACTTTTCATCAATGCTCAGTTTAAGTCTATATTACATGAATACGCATCGTCTCTTAAATAAGCAACAGGAAATCAGCCTAAAATGACCCAAGATCTGCTTTTCTTTTTACACGTGCCCTTTGATGACTAAATAACCCGTAGACACATGTGCATCAGTTCAGCTCCCTCCCCCTAACAAGAAACACATGTGACAAACACAGCAAGTGCAATTAAGGGGGGGCCGCCATACACTTATTATTGGTAAATATCTCCCCTGCCATTATGTGTTAAAAGATGTTCAGTCATCCCTGAGCTTGCTATGACAATGACCTGGTATGCCTTTGCTTACTGTTACAGTGGCCTAATTTTCTCATTCAGCCATTAGCAGTACTGAATCCTGATCAGCACAAACATCAGATACTCTCAATATACAATAAAATAGGTATACACTAAAGCAGGCCATACATTAGACAATTTTCTTTCCTTCCAGAAAATTGCTCGATTCCCCCATCAACACAGTTAGGGGTTAATTTGCCAAGACTGGAAAGTGCAGCTGTGTATGGTAGCCAATTAGCTTCTGGCTTTAGCTCGTTCAATGAGGCCCCTTTCACACATACGGTCCGTTCAGATCCACCTGAAAAAGGCGGATCTGAATGGATGCCAGCGGATGTCAGCAGAGACATGTCAGCTGACATCCGATCCGATCCCTCAGATCCGGACGGATGGAAACCCTATTTTCCGTCCATCTGGCGGATCGGATCGGATGAGAACGGACAGGTGGTCCGTTCTCATCCGATTCCCCCATGGAGGACAGCAGGGATCTGACACCTCCGTCTCCGCACACAGAGCAGAGACGGAGCTGTCATCCGCCTGCTCAGCGGGGATCGGCGGATCGATCCCCGCTGAGAAAAACGGAGTCCGTCGGCGGAACGGACATGTGTGAAAGGCTTAGGCTTTGACAAAAAAAAAACATGGAAGCTAATGGGTTTCTATGGAGAGCTGCACCAGATTTTGCATGTTTTAGTTTTTGTAAAGCAAACCCACAGTGTTGATGTTTCACTTCTTTGCATCCTGAAATCAAGCTTTAAAACGTAACTCCACTTTTGTTGAGAAAAAAACATTCCCCTCTGGGTGATCTATGTACATTGTAAGGAGTATAACATTACAGATTCCTACCTTTTGTTTGTTATTCTGAAGAAATCCCTGTTTGTTCCTCTGTGCCTCTGTGCTGAGTGGGTCTAACGGGAGTGGTTATATCATTATCAATCAGCTGTGTAGCTGCAGAGCACTAATGAGGAAATCTGCTGGGCCTGCATCCCTTTAGTGGTGTTCCTCTTGGGAGTATCTCACCAAAAGAGACATTTTTGTTGCCTGAAATCTGACTTGTATCTTATGCAGACTTCTGGAAAAATTGGTTAGCCAATCACACAAGCAGGAAATGATGTTTCTGGGGTGTGGTCAGTATACATTCTGTGTACAGAACACCTCCAGGTGGCCATATTGCATTGCATTTTCAGAAAATTACAGCGGCTGCAGATTGAAAAGGAAAGGTCATTTTTAATAACATTCAATTACAATATGACTTGTGTTGCAATTGTATACGCTATATTATTCTTTTCTGTATTTGCTATTTTTTTTTTCCCCAGGAAAGTGGAGTTACCCTTTAAAGTAGGAACCATTAGTATGGCACTAGACATCTGTACATAGCCATGCTCATGTAGACCCCTGAGGAAGAATTTGACCTCACCATTTTCGAAACGCGTTGGGTCTTAGCTATCTATGTTTTTCACATTATGCTCTTTTCTTTTGTCAGGTGTTGTGCATGACATTGTGTAACCGCATCATTTTGTTTTGGTTCTCTCTGGATTCATGTGATCTTTTTTACATGTTTCATGAAATAAACTTCATTTTTTTTTAGAACTTTTCCCCTTTTCCTATATTTTCTTATACTTTTTTGAAATTCATACTTTGTCTACCCATTTCCCTTAAAAGTCCCACCCAGAGGGTTTTTCTTGTTGTATGTATTGATTTTGGGATGCGGGCATACTAATCTCTATTTGGCTCCAGTGTAAGGCAATTAGTATGGCACTATAACAACATTTTTAAGGGCTTTTTAATGAAATTTGTCAAGTCATTGATGATATTATCACATGTTTTGACAAAAGATTTCTCAGAATTTCAGTACGAATGAAATTCTACCCATATATGGCAATACTTTACCTTGCCTAGCTGATTGTCTGCAGATATTTTGACGCATGCTTGAAAATGTCAGTATGCAATAATTGCAGCTTCAAAGCCACATTATCACTTATTGCTACATGAATTGCATTTAATAGATTGTGTATTGCTACTATTCATGGATCTACATATCTGACTGTAGCTGTGTATATTCGTTTAGGTGTTTAAGGTGTTAAATCGCTATATCTATAAAAGGAGCGATTTGCACTTTAATAGTATTATTTTATTTTACACAGGAGGATGTGTGAAAACATTCAGTTTCTGGCTCCCATTGTAATGTGACATTAATGACGTTACCTTCTTTGCTGTATCCTCAGATCATATGTTGGGCACTAAGCGATACCTAGTTGTGTGTCCAGCAGATTAGGGCATAAAAGAGGATATGGAATGTGAAATGCGACAGATTAGGCGAGACAGGGATTTACATCAGCATCACTTCTCTCTACACAATAGAAACAGAGACCCTCCCTGACCTAACATGCACACAATTATCTATTAAGTCCATGAAAGAGGATTCTTCTAATTAGAGAACTTTGTTTATGTTGGGTGATTACATTGCATCAAAGATACAAAAGACTACAGGAAAAGCCAAGACAAATTGTGACAACTTTCCACTTTCCTACTTATCCAAAAGAGCCACTGAAAAAGGCTTCCCGATGACCTTAAAAACTGGCCAAAATAGCTAAAACACCTATCAAAAAGTCAGATAATACAAAAGAAGCCCCAAATAGAATAACATACGAGTTGATCGTTGATACGTTAATATTGAACCTAGAGGCCATAATGAAACCCTGCCAACCTTTTCTTTGGTGAAAAGGGAAGAATCACTCAGTGGCACCAGAGATTTTCCAGTTCCATCTTTCTAGCAATAACAAAATCTTCCTGTCCTCACTGCCAAGAAATGGAAATAACATTTGGGTGACTTGACCTTTTTGTGGAATATATACAACTTTTTTTTTAATTAGTAACATATGGAAACGTTTGGATTGAATATTTCATTCAGCAACCTTAAAAGCAACAAAAGGATTTTGACACCACCTTCTAAAGTCCTTTACCTAGCACCCTGCCTGCTAATAAATCGGTATGCAATAGGTAAGAGTGGAAAACCTAGCGGCTTCCCCTGTGCCTGCACTGTCAGGGGTCCTGCCTATCTCAGTCTCCCGAAGTCACTGAGTTGCTGTCAGGCTAGTGTGACTTTTTTCAGTGTCTCTAAGACAGGAAAGTTACACTATTACTGTGTTTCCCCGAAAATAAGCCCGGGTCTTATATTAATTTCGGCTACAAAAAATGTATTAGGGCTTATTTTCGGGGGATGTCTTATTTGTCCCCTGTCTTCTTTCCCCCTTTCCCTCCCTGTCAGCTCAGGAGTCAACATCCCTGTAATCTCCAAAATAAACTCTAGGTAAAGTCCTTGGAAAATCATGTAATCCGCTCTATAAATGAATTATATAATGTCCACTGTGTGTCTTTATGTAACATTGTAGAAAATACCTTATTTACAGTGTCGCTGGGCGCTGACATGACCTGCCGGAGCTCGTATTTCCGGCTCTGAGCACTGCCGATGGAGAGGCCGAGATCCTGGCTGACATCAGCCCTGCTCTGAGCACTCCAGATGGAGAGGCTGAGATCCCGGCTGACGTCAGCCCTGCTCCGAGCACTGCCGATGGAGAGGCCGAGATCCCGGCTGACGTCAGCCCTGCTTCGAGCACTGCTGATGGAGAGGTCGTGATCCTGGCTGACGTCAGCCCTGCTCCGAGCACTGCCGATGGAGAGGCTGAGATCCCGGCTGATGTCAGCCCTGCTCCGAGCACTGGCGATGGAGAGGCCGAGATCCCGGCTGACGTCAGCCCTGCTCCGAGCACTGCCGATGGAGAGGCCGAGATTCTGGCTGATGTCAGCCCTGCTCCAAGCACTGCTGATGGAGAGGCTGAGATCCCGGCTGACGTCAGCCCTGCTCTGAGCACAGCCGATGGAGAGGCCGAGATCCTGGCTGACGTCAGCCCTGCCCCGAGCACTGCCGATGGAGAGGCTGAGATCCTGGCTGACGTCAACCCTGCTCCGAGCATTGCCGATGGAGAGGCCGAGATCCTGGCTGACCTCAGCCCTGCTCCGAGCACTGCCGTGGAGAGGCTGAGATCCCGGCTGACGTCAGCCCTGCTCTGAGCACTGCCGATGGAGAGGCTGAGATCCTGGCTGATGTCAGCCCTGCTCCAAGCACTGCCGATGGAGGGGCCGAGATCCTGGCTGACGTCAGCCCTGACCCGATCACTGCCGATGGAGAGGGTGAGATCCCGGCTGACGTCAGCCCTGCTCCAAGCACTGCAGAGGGAGGGGCCTCTGATGTCAGCCAGGAGGAGGAGAGCTCTAGCAGGTCACAGGTGCGCCCAGCGTTGCTGTAAATAAGGTATTTTCTACAATCATGTTACATAAACGCACACACTGGACATTATATAATCCTTTTACAGTGTGGATTACATGATTTTACAAGGGTATTATCTAGGGCTTATTTTCGGGGTAGGGCTTATATTGCAGCCATTTTGGAAAACAGAGATAGGTCTTAATTTTGGGGTAGGTCTTATTTTTGAGGAAACACGGCACCTGCACCATCTAATCACCTGAAAATGTCAGAAAGCCAATAAAGCAAAAAGCATAGTGATTGCATTTAAAGAGGAAGTAAACCCTCCTCAGGAAGTTGTACCTATAGGTAAGCCTATATTAAGGCTTACCTATAGGTACTGTAAATATCTCCTAAACATGCACCGTTTAGGAGATATTTACCTTTAATGCAGCCAGTGACGTCACTGGCGCATGCGCTCTGAAGGAACGGCAGATCGTGCCGTTCCTTCAGAGCCCCGTGCCGTGACCGTCGGCTCCCGCGCGCGTGCGCGGGAGTGACGTCACCGCGGCTCCGGCCAATCAGATGGCCGGATGCCGCGATCCCGGAAGACGGGCGACTATACATGTCGCCCGTCATACAGGTAAGCGGACGGCACGGCGGGGGCTCGTTCTAAGGTAAGTATTTCATAATGAGCTAGTATGCGATGCATACTAGCTCATTATGGGTTTCTCTTTCAGGATTTAAAGAAGAGGAAAAAAAAAAATCTCGGTGTACAACCTCTTTAAGGTTAGGGAACTGTAGGGACTTCACTTTGCAACAAATTCTTCTAAATATTTCCGTAACAACAGCTGCATATAAATTAATGACCTCTCGGTGTGGCATCACGTTCATCTCTTTTTTTTGTTATAACTGGAAAAGTTAGTAAGCAAATATGTGTCAGGATGAATGAATAGCAGTTGCATTTTTATGAAAATCTTCAATATTCAATAATCCTGGATGCAAAAAATTAAGAATATACAGAATTCTATTTTTGTGCTCAAGGTTATCAAAGATAGATAGGATTGCTACAGTAAAGTGAAAAGCACTGAGTATAACAGTAATCTCCAAACTGTGGCCCACAGGCAGGATGCAGTCCTTAGCTTATCTTTATCTGGCTCTTTGGCCACTTTTCCCATCCCTGACACTAATATTAGGGGACTATTCCTTCCACTGACACCAGCAGGGCCGGACTGGGAATAAAATTCAGCCCTAGAAATAATTTCATACCAGCCCCATAGCATTATTATACCAGCTCAACAGCATAACGTCATTATTTTCTTGTTCATAAAAGGGAAAACCATGCATTTTAAAGCACATTTGAAGAGTGTATTATATATAGATAAGACAGATATGAAAGCACATAGGGATTTATATATATAAGTGCAAATTCCAATTAAAAGTGGCAAAAGTATACCAGGAGGTGGTCATAGGCTGTGTGGACATGGTGGTACAGGAGATGTCAGAGGCTGCGGGCATGGTACAGGAGATGCAGGGGCTGCGGACATAGTACAGGAGATGCAGAGGCTGCGGACATGGTACTGGAGATGTCAGAGGCTGCCGACACTGTACAGGAGATGCAGAGGCTGCGGGCATGGTACAGGAGATGCAAAGCCTGCTGGCATGGTACAGTAGATGTACAGACATGTTACAGGAGATGCAGATTCTGGGGGCATGGTACAGGAGATGCAGAGGCTGCGGACATAGTACAGGAGATGCAGAGGCTATGTGAGCATGGACACATAGGACAACATGCTGGGGAGTTTACTGGCTGTAGAAAAAAACATGTGAAGCCAAAAACAACAGCTGTAAAAACGTCCAGTGTGCATGCAGTCTTACCTACACTGGCAGCACTAAAAGAGTACCATTCATACCACTGACACCAATGATAGGCAGATATTCCGCCTACTGATACAAGCAATAGGGCACAATTCCTTCCACTGACACCAACAATGGGCATCATTCCTCTCACTGAAACAAACAGTGTAGACACCAACTATGGGCACTATTACCCCACTGTTACCAAGAACAGAGCACCATTCTTCCCACTAACACCAATGATGGGACCCTATTCCTCCCAGTTACACCAACAATGGGGCACTATTCCATCCACTGACACTAACAACAGGGCACTATTGTTTCCCACTGACAACGATGGGGCACTAGTCCTCTGACTGACACCAATAATGGGGCACCATTCCTCACATGGACAATAACAATGGGACACTATTTCTCCTAATGACAGCAACAATGGGGTACTATTCCTTCCACTGACCCTGGCACTATTCCTCCTTCCACTTATCACGGGGTGCTAGATCATTTTTAACACTTAGTGCTCACCAACCCTGGGACACTTTTTATTCCCACTGACCACTAACACTGAAGCTGGGGCATTTTGTACTCCCACCAGTCAACCCCCCCCAAAGCAAGCCATAGATTCTATGAAAGAAAATTGATTGATTCTCTGATCAACACAGTCAGTGGTCATGGGGGATCCCCTGTGCAGCGCTATTGTGTTCTGGCAGCGAGAAATCTTCCCTGTCAGCAGAACACAATGATTACTGCCAGCAGCTTTAGCCACCTGCAGTGATCACATGCAAAAAATATGACAGGCTGGTTGTACTGAAGTCAATCAATGAATCAAATATTGGTGGCTTAAGGCTTGAAGGCCAGTGAACTTACCCTTTGGTGAGAAATTTTTAGGACCACAGAATTCTATATAATTTGAAAATTAGACAACAATGAACCAATATCTACGGCTAGCTTCACAACTATAGGACAGAGGGGCAGAGTTCACTTCTGGGAATTGATAACCTTTTAAACCTTTTCCTCAACACTTTATCAATCCCACAGGTGTGTGCTCCATGCATAAACATGAAACCTTGGTTGAAATAATCAAGAATACGAATGTCACAATCATTCTACAGAATGATCACGCAGGCACTGTCTCTTTCAACCACCATTTACTGTCTATATGCAATCCAAGAAGCGAGTTTCCACCTTTTGGAAAAAGTAGAGATGAATTAGAACATTGGTCAGTTTATTTTTGCTGTGTGTGTGTGTCCCCTTTAGGGAGATTCACCCTCTCATTTGTCCTGTTTACCAATATCATTGAAAGTCGGGCGGCACAGTGGTGTAGTGGTTAACACATTCACCTAGCAGCAAGAGGGTTGCTGGTTCAAATCCCAACCACGACACTACTTGCCTGGAGTTTGTAGGTTCTCCCTGTGCCTGCGTGGGTTTCCTCCGGGTACTCCGGTTTCCTCCCACACTCCAAAGACATGCCGGTAGGTTAATTGGATCCTGTATAAAATTGGCCCTACTGTGTATGTATGTGAGTTCGGGACCTTAGATTGTAAGCTCCTTGAGAGCAGGGACTGATGTGAATTTGTAATGTATATGTAAAACGCTTTAAATTGACAGAGCTATATAAGTACCTGAAATAAATAAAATAATAAAGTGAAAGTAAAGGAAAATCCTAAATTTGAGGTTATCCCCAGAAAAGTATTTGAGGGTATATCTTTCAGTGGGGGCACTAATTTTGGTGACCTGGGGAGCCCCAAGAGATTCCCTTTATTTGCAGGGATTTTCTCACGTCCTGTATGGTTATGGGACATGAAGTGAAGGTAAATCTTCTCAATGGGACAAAGAGGGTAAAAATATACCTCACAGGGTTTTTACCCTCCCTTCCTCTATCTAAAATAAAAAAAAGGTTTTAAGATAAAAAGAGTGAACAAATACACTATATTACCAAAAGTATTGGGACACCTACCTTTATACACACATTAACTTTAATGGTATCCCAGTTTTAGTCTGTAGGGTTCAACACTGAGTTGGTCCACCCTTTGTAGCTATAACAGCTTCAACTCTTCTGGGAAGGCTGTCCACAAGGTTTAGGAGTGTGTCTATGGGAATGTTTGACTATTTTTCCAGAAGCACATTTGTGAGGTCAGGCACTGATGTGGACAAGAAGGTCTGGCTTGCAGTCTCCACTCTAATTCATCACAAAGGTGTTCTATCGGGTTGAGGTCAGGACTCTGTGTAGGCCAGTTATGTTCCTCCACTGCAAACTCGATAGTCCATGTCTTTATGGACTTTGATTTGGGAAAAAATGGCCTGTTCATTAGGGGGCAAATCCTTCCGGTCCAGAACCTTTCAATTTATCGTTCGTTCAGCAGAAAATTTCCAAACTTGTTCTTTTTTTGGCTCAAAAACTTCCCAACCGATTTGTGCCCATTAACTGGCCGAAAAACGAAGGAACTGTCCAAATGACCGAATTTTAGCAGATTTTTCATATAGTGTATGTCCAGCATAAGACTGGGATGCCATTAAAGTTCATGTGCGTGTAAAGGCAGGCGTCCCAATACTTTTGGTAATATAGTGTAGCTACATGTTTGAGGTCATTGTAGCCGTATTAGTGCACTTGCGACAGAGACAATTGAGTATTGTCCATGATACTTTTTTTATTTGCACTAACATACAATTTTTCAGGACAAGCTTTTGGGGTATGTCCCCTTCTTCAAGGTCCAACCAGTACCTTGAAGAAGGGGACATACCCCGAAAGCTTGTCCTGAAAAATTGTATGTTAGTGCAAATAAAAAAAGTATCACGGACAGTCCTCAATTGTCAGTGTACAGTAAACCCCCGCTCCATCGCGGTTCAGTTTTTGCGGTCCCGGTATATTGCGGTTTTTTTTGTAATGTTATTTTACTATATAAATCATTAAAAATGAAATATTTTTGTGTTTTCCATAGCTCTTGCTATGTCTCTCAGTATCTTTTATGTGTTTAAATGAGTTTCTATTGTTTTAAAAGTGTGTTTAAAGACCTTAAAATGCTTTTACACGTACAGTGACAGTAAAAAAAACATGCCTACAATGCATTTTAATAGGGTTTTTCTATTTCGCGGATTTTCACTTTTCGCGGCTGGGTCCGGAACGTAACCCCCGCAATGGAGGGGGGTTTACTGTAGATACAAATAGTGTTTTTATGTCAGGTGTCAGGACATTGTATTTAGCAGCTGATTTTGTCATTTTCACTATTAGTGCAGATTTCTTTTGATTTGTTGTAAAGAAAAAAATTTGTCTATAGTTCTACTTTTAGCTTTTAAAAATCTACTTCCAGAATACAGTACAATCACAATCATTTGTCATTGGCAACCGCCAGAATTCACACAAAAACACTTCCAAACTCACATCCATAAGAATAAAGATTTTGGGCAGATGTTAGATGTTATTTGATTTTTAGCATTTGAAATAATCTTTTCTTTCCCAGACTTTCAGGCAGTAAAATGTGTACAAGTAGTCTGATTCTACCAACACTTATCTAGAGTATATATGTGCACCTTTAAAAAAAGCACCTGCATACAAAACAAGTTTAAATAAACAGTTACACTTGGTATTAATTACTTCTTCACATCTGCCTATACTGAGAAGAATAAGGCTTTGCAGCAGGTTACCAAGTCCCCTTGTAACCCAACTCCTCTGTGCTTTAGGACAATGAGGCAGGGATTATGATTAGTTTTCCGGACAATAGAAAGGTGATCTGAGTGAAACAGGTAAGTATGATCAAGTTGTGTGATTTACCTTCAAAAGAGGTCCAGATAAACAGGTTTATCCAAATTAGATTAAATGGGGTTTATTGTATTGTCGGATTGTGGTCTTCCTCGGAATCACAAAGGATATTGGGACTTTATCCCTGCAGGGACAGAAAGTAATTTAGGTAAGATGGTTTTGTAATTTGTTTAGTTACAATCAGGGGGGGGGGGGGGGTTACGATCACTCTTTAAAAGTCTTGTAAGTCAAGGCTATACAACCTTTCCATGGCACTCAACACAACACCCTTGTGATGAACAGTCTGTGGATGACTAATAGATATTCATGCATTTCATTCAATTCTGCACACTCAATTGTGTACAAAACAGCATTAAAGTGTTACTAAACCCACAACAGTAAAATCAGTCTGTCTATGCAGTAAAGCAGTGGTCCTCAACTCCGGTGTTCCGTGAAAAAACCATACCCGTGAGAAAACCATACCCTCGTCACTTCCGGTGCACCTACGGAGGGTATGGATTTCTCATGGTAGTTAAACTTGCGGCGCTTACATTAAAACAGCTGCTAAGCAACATAAATCATCTCCGCTCTTCCCCCTGTCACTTCCCTCATCTCCGGTAATAAATATAAAAGCGGATCACGGAGCCGCGATCGCCGTCATTTACATCTCATACACCCGCCGCCGCTTTTATATTTATTACCGGAGATGAGGGAAGTGACAGCGATAGCAGAAGAGATGATTGATGTTCCAGCCGAAGTGTTTTAATGTACCCGCCGCAAGTATAACATTAGAAACGGTGCTGTGATAATTTCATGCCCACCGATCATGCGTACTTCTCAAATCCTTTCATGTTCTATTAGGTATCCGAGGCTCTGAGCATGAGCACTGTTGCGCTGCTCAGCTGTTTCAGACCGGAAGTGACGAGGGTATGGTTTCTTCACGGGGTATGGTTTTTTAACGTTACACCGGTCCTCGGGG
This sequence comes from Pelophylax lessonae, assembly GCF_965119305.1. NCBI lineage: Eukaryota > Metazoa > Chordata > Amphibia > Anura > Ranidae > Pelophylax > Pelophylax lessonae. Next base: position 226,895,519 of record NC_138773.1, read on the forward strand.
CCCACTAACAGGCCAGGTTTTCAAGATAACTAAATTACATCACAGGTGATCTCATTTGCTGCTCAGTCATTGCAGTATTCTAGTCTGCATCTCCCCAAGGTAATACTTAAAATCTAGCCTGTTAGTGGGCCCCGAGGACCAGAGTTGAGGACCACTGCAGTAAATCATGCTTGGAATACTCACTGTGGATCCTAAGGGGTTAATGTGTTCAGTGTCCTCCACCCCTCTCTGCCAATCCCTTCACTGGCTTCCACTCACCCAACAAATAAAATTCAAAGTGCTAACAATAGTTTACAAGGCCACCCACAACTCTACCCCCAGCTACATCACTAACCTGATCTCAAAATATCAACCAAGCCGCTCTCTTCGGTCCTCCCAAGACCTCCTGCTCTCTAGCTACCTTGTCACCTCTTCCCATGCTCTCCAGAGCTTCTCCCATTCTTTGGAACTCTCTACCCCAATCTGTCCGACTGTCCCCTAATCTATCCATCTTTAGACGATCCCTGAAAACCCTTCTCTTTAAAGAAGCCTATCCGGCTACTAACTAATAACACTGTTTCACTTACTCCATCAGCTCATCCCCCACAGCTATTACCTTTTGTATCAACTGACTCTCCCTTTTAGATTGTAAGCTCTAACGAGCAGGGCCCTCTGATTCCTCTTGTTCCAAATTGTATTGTAACTGTAATGCCTGCCTTCATTTTGTTAAGCACTGCGCAAACTGTTGGCACTATATAAATCCTGTATAATAATAATAATATAATAATAATTCTTTGCATTGGAGAAAAAGGCTTCTTAAACCTGTCTCCTCTGATCCTCTCCTCCTTCCAGTGTCCCCAGCTCATCTCTGGATAGTACAGAGGCTAGGGGACAAGCTGCACATGCTCAATTTGGTGTGTATTGCTAGAGAGTTTTTTTCTTTTTCTTGGGAGAGTGAATGTGATCAGCACAGGGCCAATCAGCACTGTCCAGACAGAGGGTCAGGGGTCCTGCATCCTCATAGGACAGCTAGAGCAGTATGAAATCTCCTCCTACAAGCTTTAACCAGACACTGATAGAAGTCACAAGATTGCTCTAACTGCTGATGAGAAAAGGTATTTAGTAGTTTATATTTCCTAAAATAATTGCATTTCCATGTTCTGTGTAGTGTGGGAGACCAGATATAGCGAATGCAGGGTAATGGGTTTAGTAACACTTTATGTTAAAATTTACAGATATTTTGAGGTATAAAAAGTAATCAGGAAATATACATTAAATTAAAAGGTAATCCTAATTCAAGCAGTAGAAGAAGTAATTTAAAGCAGTGGAGAAGCTATTGAGGCTTGTATTCACTGCCTACCAAGACTATCCACGAGTAACCAGCGTGTTCACACCATGTTTTTCTGCAGACCACTACATCCGTATTTATGGTGGGAACATTGCACATAGAAAACAACCACAACTGCTTTCTATTTTCCTTGATCACACCATACCGTATCTATCTGCCTTTGGATAACCAAACCAGTCACCCTAAAAATTCCAATCCAACTGCTCCAAAGACAAGGAGTATTAGGTTGAGAGAAAATCAAAAACAGACACGGTTCTGCTTAAAGTGTGAGTTCACCTTTTCACAAAAAATGAAAAGGTGAACTAAGACCCAGTGCGTCCCTGTTCACTGGTTCAGGTGTAAATTAGGTCCGAATTTTTGCCTGAATTCACACTTGAAACGAACTAGAAGACGCACAGGACCCTTTTTCAGTGCCGACCGCGGCCACCCCATAACTGTGTGTACCAGCTCCAATGAGAGCCGGTCACACTCGCCTGTCATGCGACTTAGATGCTGGGAAACCCGCATCCAATATGCATATGTGTGAACCCAGCCTAAAAGTAGGCTTGTCTGCTGGTATCAGAAGTGAAATGCAAACACCAAGAGGTGACTGCGTCTACCTTTGAACAACTTTATGAGTACCTTGGGAGCCGACAAACTAAGGAGATATCCTATGCAAATTCTGACTACCCCTCATAAAGTCAAGCACTGGTCTGCCCTCATTACTGATCCATTGCCATGATACATGGCAAGTGAGGAGCGGAAGGTGGGAAGAAAAGCAGAAAAAAATCAGAATGCACAATAAATAGGTATTGTGGCTCATTGACACTCATGATGATGTTTAAGGCCCTGTTCACACCTGAGTGTTTTTCAGCTCAGAAAACGCTCATCTCTGAAGTCTCAAAACGCTCAACAAGCAAAATCCCATTCATTTCAATGGCCCCTGTTCACATATAAGCGTTTTGTCGCCTGAAGCAAAACGCCTGAAGCTCAAAAAAGTACATGAGCTTCTTTTTTTGGCAGATTACAGGCGTTTTTGTTAGATGTCAATGCCTGCCTTCAAACACCTGCAAAAAAAAAAAAAGCCTGAAAAAAACGCCTAAAAACGCTCCAAAAAAAAAAAAAGCCTGAAAACGATACGCTCAGGTGTGAATGGAACCTAATAGTGTTACCCATTTAATAACTCTCAGCAGGTGACAGGTTCATTTTAGCAAAAAGGCAAAACACAAGTTCACTGTACCAGTCTATCCGACTATTTACATGTGAAAAGACAATGGCACTTGTAGAACAGGCAGACAGGGTGTGGCTACTACTGGTCCCCATCAGTAGACAAGTTTTTAAAGCTGGCCCTTCCACCGCTATTGATTTAAACTAGGGATCGACCAATATCGTTTTTTCGTTGCCAATACCGATATTTTGGTCATCGCGTATCGGTATCAGCCGATATGGGCCGATCGTTTAAACAAAATGTATTTTCTTAATTTTTTTTTACTTGACAGGTACTCTGGTGGAGGGATCTGGGGGTCTAAAAGACCCTAAACCCCTCCTCTGCACTTAAAAGCATTCAAAACACCAAGTTTGGCTATTTTTAATTGCTGTCCTTTTTTTTAATCTGGCGCTGAGTACCCAGAAGTGATGTCATGACATCACTTCCGGGTTTTTGCATGGAGATCCAATCAGAGCCGAATGCGGCTTTGATTGGGTCTTCAGCAGCCATGCAGGCTGGTTGCGTGGGACGGGAGACCTGGGCGAGCCGCAGAAGGCGGCGGGAGAGGGGGGGATGTCCCCTCCCACTCCTTGTGATGACAGCCGAGCGGCATCTTAGCTGCATCGGTTGTCATTACAAGACAGACGACCGTCGGCTATGGACGCCGATACCGGGGTGATGCCTCTAGCTGTAGGCATTACTCCGGTACAAGCACTTTCCGAAATATCGGGTTTGCCGATAATCGGTCGATCCCTAATTTAAAGTGGAGTTCCGCCTTCCCCCTCCAAAAATTAAAAGTCAGCAGCTACACATACTGTAGCTGCTGACTTTTAATATTAGGACATTACCTGTCCTGGAGTCCAGCAATATCGGCACCGCAGCTGATGATTCCATCGGCCGTCGGGTGCTTCCGCCACCATTGCCGGTCAGGGAACCCGGCAGTGAAGCCTTGCGGCTTCACGGGCAGGTCCCCACTGCGCATGCGTGAAGCGCGCTGTGCATTCGGATTGGCTCGGTGGCAGAGGGTAGGAGGAGGGGTCCTCAGTTCGCTGTGGCGCCATTCCCGGAAGTGGTACCCGTTCCCCCCCCCCCCCGAAAGGTGCCAAATGTGGCAACGGGGGGGGGGGGGGGGAGGAAGCAAATGAGCGGAAGTTCCAAATTTGGGTGGAACTCTGCTTTAAACCCAAGGGCCTCGTCCCACAATTATTCTGCATTGTAAATTTCAAAGGTGCAAATTGATGGTACAGCGGAGGACAGACAGTGTTATGCCTGTGTTGTATGCTAATAATGATAATAATGTCAGCATACCAATAATGACCTAATTCCACAAAGTCTGTACAGTGTACTTCATATTACTTCATGTCTACCTAACATATATAAAAAAAAAAAAAGTTATAAAAAAACAAAATGGTTTTGAAATAATCGGAAGAAGATTTTAGCAGGAGAAAAAGTTACTGTATTTTGTGACACAGTTCCCAGGCCTTTCTTGATCTCACTTCTTTACTGTTTGCTCTTGTGAAATGTCAGAAAATGCCCTTTAGAAATGATCCTCCCCGAAACTGGGGTAATAAGGCACCCTGGTGAGCTCTTTATTCCATCCACCTCATAGAAACCCAGCAGCTATTCTCTGTTCTGTCCCCTGCTGTCTGTCTCTCTCACTCCCTCTCATTTCTTTCCTTTTCTTCATCAGCTCCCATTCCCGACTCTCCCCTCTCACACTCCTTTTTTTTCCTCTTATTTTCCTTCCAGCCTTTAAAGTCAAACTGCATCTCCTTTCTCATTTTCCAGCAATCTTCCTGTCCTTTGAGGGTACAAATTGGCTGTGCCTGACTGATCTCGGGATCCCCGCTGAACCTTCATATCCCCAGGCTTGGGGTGCTCACACTAGCCACGTAGATTAACCCTATCCCAGGAAGTTGTAAACTGGCCTGGAACACAATGTATACGTCTGTCTTACATTAATTATTCTCCTTTAGGCTTCCTTTTATTGTGCAGGCGGTATTTCCCAGGGGATACCTATTTTTAGTGCTACATATTATTTCATTATAACCAATAAACAATCGTTCAAACTCTTCTGTCATTCATGTAGAGAACAGTGTTACAGTACCCTTTGTAATGGTAATATTGCTTGGCGGTTATCAAGCTGTTGCTGAGTAAATGGCAGTGGAAAAACAGTATGAAAGCCTTCTGTTTAAATATTTATAACACCATGACATCCGTATGGAGTTGAGAGTTTAGATTAGTCTAGATTACTTTTCAATGTAGAGGAACCCTTGAAATATCTTTTCAGTCTCAGGGAACCCCCGCTAAAAATGACTTTATCCACAACTCATGATATATTATATTAGTGTGTTGGTCAGTGAGAAGAATGCTCCTTACACTTGACATTGAGAAGTGTCCCTGTAGAGATAGTAAAAGCGGAGTTCCACCCGTTTTTTTAAAGGTCCAATTACTCTCATGCCCATCCTGAATGCTGTAATAAATGGCAATTATTTTTTATTTGTACGTACCATTTTTACCTTTTCTTCCGCAGCACTTCCGGCTGCGGCCGCCTAGGCAATTACGTCACGAGGCGATTTGCAAGGGCTCCTGGGATAGTGGCATCATGTATCCAAGGCAGGGCCATCTTACCGCATGGGCACACCACTTGCCCGGGGGGCCCCACCTGCCCAGCCCCAGCCAAGCATTAGTCCCAAATCTTGTGTGCATCGTGCCGTCGAACTTAGCAGGTGGCAAGCGCATGCCGGACCTGCGCTGCTGTCAGGCCACTTGGGCCGTGGAGGGGGAGCCCACAACTACAGGAGTTCCTGTCCATCTCCACGAAAACAGGCACACACAGGACAGTCGAGTCTGACTCCCATCTGTGTGTGTGTTCACCTTATCGATAATTAGCATTTTTATTCTCATGGGTGATTGTGTAGGCAGGGCCCCAGTGCACTGCACTGCCCTAGGACCTATAATGCTCTTAAGATGGCACTGATCCCGGAATCCTTGCGAATCGCCCAGTGACAAAATCTCGTGTTATCTTCAGACCAGAAATTAGGCGAATGGGAGGATCCGGATCTCATGATTGACCGGTTGCTATAGCAATGGGGCGGGAACTTCCACCGACGCCGCCACTGTTATGGCAACCTGTCGGGAAGACAGAGAGCCGCTCAGTGCGCAGGCGCAAGATCAGGAGGTGCATGCTGGGTAGCCAACTTCACTGAATCTCAGAAATCAAGAGAAGAGGGCTTCAGATGCCGACAGATGCTTCCGAGATCTGGTTAGTCTTCAAATATTTTAACACAAACTACAGGGACTACACATAGGACATGTTCTAAATGTTACTAGATATGTTTAAACAAGTACGGAGGAGTGTTTAAAAAAAAAAAAGTATTTGGAGGACTGGAACTCCACTTTAAGATCAGTGGTATCAGTGGGAACTTATCTGAGAGGCCTTCCATTTGTTGCAGAACTACACGTCCCATGAGGCATTGTAAAACTCTGACATTCACAGACATGACTAAGCATGATGGGAATTGTAGTTCCTCAACAACTGGAGGGCCATAGTTTGGAGACCCCTGGTCTAGACACTACAAATACATACAATAATTAATGACACATATAACAAAATTAGCATGCTTTTATAAAAATATATCTGAACATAGACTTTTTATTATTTTAGTTATATAATATTTTATTATATTTTAATGTATTTTAAGGGTGGAAATGATTTAAATCAAGTTGATTTGAATCACGATTTAAATCACTAGTAAAAAGGCTTAATCTGAATCAACTTGATTTAAATCATAATTTTTTAAGAGCAACTGTCTTCTCTGTCCCGCAGCGGCTCCTCCTCTGGCCTGCTATTGACTCACAGATAGTCCCATTCATTTTTATGAGACGGCTAGTGATGCAGCAATGACACAACAAAGCGAGAGAGACGTAGCAGCAGCAGGCAAGTTGATGCCCACTAACAGTCGCTCAGGAATCTCAAAAGACAGGTGCTCTTTAAATGTAAGGACTCATTCTTGCTGGTAGTTAGTGTAAAATTGTATGAATCCATCAGTGCAGTGCACTGCAAAGCATCACTTGCAAAGCTTAGATTCAATGAACGAGTTTTCCAAAAATGTAAATATACATATATGCAGAATATATATATATATATATATATATATATATATATATATATATATATATATATATATATATATATATATATATTTCCTTCGGGTACTCCGGTTTCCTTCCACCCTCCAAAGACATGCTGGTAGGTTAATTGGATCCTGTATAAAATTGGCCCTACTATGTATGTATGAATGTGAGTTAGGGACCTTAGATTGTATGCTCCTCGAGGGCAGGGACTGATGTGAATGTGCAATGTATATGTATATGTAAAGCGCTGCGTAAATTGACAGCGCTATATAACAACCTGAAATAAAATAAAATAAATAAATAAATTGTATATATATATATATATATATATATATATATATATATATATATATATATATATATACATATATATATATATATATATATATATATATACTACATACCTAAGCTCCATTTCATGCTGAATAAATTAAATCAATAATGTATCTCAAATAGAAAACTATCTTATAGATTTTTACACCAAGATTTTTATTAAGATGAATTTGATAAAAAGCAAAAAAAAAATCTGATTTATATAAAACAAATCAGATTTAAATAAAAAAATCCTATTTTTTTTTTTTTAATCATTAATTTTTATCCACCCTGTGTATTTCTATTCTCTATTTAGGAGAAGGCAATAATGGACAGTCTTCGACAAAAGGGAATACCCAAACTCCAAGGTAGGAGAGACCAAAACTGTGGATTATGGCAAAGAGCTTTCCCCAGTGGAATTACACCTTCTCTCACTTTTATCACTTCCTTCCATTTTATTCCTCCTCCCCCTTTTTTCAGCAAATTGCAACCAAAATGTTTTTTTTTTTCATGGGGGGGAATACCTTTCTCACCTAGGTGAGAGTAACATCTCCCAGCCTGAAGCCTCCTGAGATACCCAAGTCATGCACCTCAGAAGGCTCTGTGGCTGTGTAGAACACACCGTTCCTGTATAGTGGAGCATCATCGTAGGATAGCCAGCCTCCTGATGACATCAGTAAAGAACTGGACATCCGGCAGGACAGCACCGGATTCGCTGGGTTGGGTGAGTATGCATTTTCAGCTCAACCCAGCATACAAGGTAAGGAGGGTTAAGGTCAAAAGTAACCCAGGGGGTGAGGTGGTTTCTAATTATAGATCAACATGACCATTTTGATCTAATGATCATTGTAATACATGTGTGGCCACCTTGAGACATATAACAATGGATAACACAGCCAACTAGATCCCACCATAACCGAAACATCAATTTGTGGGTGGGGAGTCTCTTACGCCCTTCCTTGTGGCTATAGAACCAGCAGGTCTGGTTACAGAAACAAATACTTTTTACCTTGTGTTAAATTCCTAGCAATTTTGTAAACTTTTGTGAATAGGGCTTCTCGCCCTCCTATTCATTGTATATTCCAAGATTGTTCCAATTGACAATAATAAAGAAGGATATGCCACCTAGATTGCAGGACTTAATTGTTTTTGGATTACAAAAAAAAAGGCATCCCACCTTGATGGATATAAATAAGTAGAAGACTTTGTGTTCCTATGCAAATCTATACTCCTACAGATCTTCGCATTAGTTCTCTCCATACCTCCTATATTGAGCTATGTTGTCATCCATTAGGGTGACCAGGAGCTTCACTAAAGTTTGTATTTTTTCACCAGCCATTCAAAGCTGTGTTCACTTTATTTATCCAAATGGTTCAAGAAGGAATATGTTTTTCTTATTTTTTTTTTTATCTTCCTTGAACAGAATTATGTCTGACGTGGTTAACGCCATATGCAGTATGTGCCTAGAGACCCCTTTGTCCACGGTTGTGTAATACACATGGGTTGGCAACCTTTGGCACAAAGTGATGCCTAGCTGATCAAAAGCCAACTGTGTGCTACTACAACTGGAAGGCTTCCACTGTTTTGCTAAAACAATGTTTTCCCAGCACATCATAAACTTTCATGGCAGTGCACGGACTCAATGAGCCATTTAAAAACTCTTCTCCCCATCTACTTCAGGTCTACACACACAGATTTATCATTAGTGTTTGACTGCATTGTGAGTAGAAGACAACTTATGTATTATTGGCAATCCCAGCACAACACCTGTGATTTGACTTGCCAAAAGCCTTGTACATCATCACCTTCCCCTCTCTGTACGTTCCAATTCTTAATTATTGGCTCCCTTGTAGGACAGCAATTAAATGACTCATTGATACATATGCTAAACTATCACAAGTATTTCACCCTGTCTGCTATTACCATACTAGTTATATTCCCATAACACTTCTTCCTGGGGGCGACCCCCCGGAGTAAGGAAAGGGGGCTGTGGCAACAACCATCTGGTTAACTGTCATCAACATAGGAGAAATTGTGTGTCCCCTGCACACCATGGATCTATAACATATAGTTGAGATATTAATTAAAGCAATCACATCAGGGAAGACACGCCTGACAAAGATGCCCCAAAACATTGCATTGGTACTAAAGCTATGTTCACATGGGCAGCCAGTAAAAACAGATGGTTGAGCCAACATTTTACTGCCCACTTATAGTGGGACATGGTCTATTTGTGGTGCTTCTACTGCGATGCTTTGCAGTGTGACTAATTTTAACTCATCATGTCAAGTCTGGCAAAAGGTTTGGGACTGCGCCACAACCACGTGCCCAATGTTTGGCACCCAGTGGCGACACAGTATTTCAATGTAAAATATCCCTTGGGGTGAAAAAAAAAAAAGTATGTATAAGGCAGCAGTATCACCTCCTGAAACCATAGCTAAGACAACTCTGAAAAGGAAATCAGCCACAAATCGCTTGTCAGAGGGGCGCCAGTGTGAATGAGCCCATATTGTAAGGCCTTTACTAAATATCTGCTATGCACTAAATGATAGAGATCCATAGTGTTCTGGCAACATACATTCTCTTCTGTCTTCTATTACTCTGCTCTGTTAAACTACTCTACAACAAGTGCAAGTTTCCAGAGCTTTGGATCTGATCCTTCTATTATCTACTAATAATTAAATCTAATCAGCCAACAAGTGCACAGTCAACCCAGCCAGCACTGAAACTGCCAGCAGCACCAATGACAGGTAAGCTGACAACAAATCACCTTGACTGAGACTCATAACTTTGTACCGAGCCCAAGAACTTTCCAAACTAATGGCACTTTTCCACTGCAAGTACCGGCTCGGCTCTACTCGGCCCTGCTTGGCCCAGTTTGCTTTTCCACTGCTGGTACCGCATGGTACGATGTTGGAACGGTTCGGTATGGTTTGCTTTTCCACTAAAGTAGTACTAAAGTTAAGTTAGTGGGATAACAACGGGGTGGGTGGGATTCTCTGACCAATCAGTGGCTAGTAGTGACTGCATGCAAAGGATTGTGGGTATGGTACCTGTTGGAACCACAATCGAGTAGGTACTGTTTTTGAGAGCCGTACCGTTCGGTTCCATGCAGTGGAAAAGCGCCGCCGTACCATACCGAACCGTTCCTACACCGTACCATGCGGTACCAGCAGTGGAAAAGCACAAAAGCGAGCCGAACCGTTCGGTTCCATGCAGTGGAAAAGCGCCATAAGTACAGCAGACCATGCAGGACCTTGTACCTTCCCTACCAAGCAAACAAAAGCACCCGACTTTGCTAGATGTGGTCTGGACTAGTCCGTTCTTAAATGCACATTGAGTTTTTTTTACAGGATGGGGCACAAAAAAAAAGACAAAGGCACAGCAGTAAACTGCCGCACGTGGAAATGTGTCTGCACAACACTGTGCTTTATTTTCTAAAAACATCCTAAAAAATAGAATGAAGATTACAAATAAAAAAGGTGAATACTTGGAATGCAGGGAGGTGGCACTCAAGACACAAGAGTGCCCAAACTTATATTTGTTGGGTAGTTTGGTTTTTTTAAATCTGTGCTGTGATTTATATTGCAGAGTTCAGGCCAGGGAGTGTTTATTTCTAAGCAGCAGTTTTGAAAGTGCTATACAAGTTAATGGGTGGCAAACAAATGGCTGAAGGATGATAGAAGTTAACCCCAGCAGCCAGAGGTCATGCACAGAGCTTGTATATAGCACTACCATGTCACTGGCTCCTGCATCATTGCACCTATAATAAAATGTCTCACGGGGGCTGATTTACTAAAGGCTGCTCACCTAGCATGGTGAATGTCAGTGAATAAGGTGAACCATTGAACACTTGATGATGTGCGGGGAGGGGGTGGGGGTTTAAATAAAGGATTTGTATTCAAATTGAACATAGCTTTATCTTATTCACTAACATTCACTCTGAAAAGTGAACATGAACTGTCTGCTCCTGTAGCAAATCAATGTAAGTGCGGCTATGCAGCAGAAAGTTTGGAGTGTAAAGCTGGCCATACAATTTTCTTGTTCAATTTCTTTTAGATTTACCTCCAACTATGTATGTAGTGCAAAGACTTAGGCTGGCCATACATGTTCAATGTTCTTGTACAATTTTCCTTAAAATATTTAGTACAAGGGCCTGCCTAATTGGATAAAGTTGTTTAGTTTGTTTGGCCTCATATTATATGGTTTTTGTTAAATCTAAGGAATAATTGTACATGACAATTGAACATGTATGGCCAGCCTAACTGCTTGATTGGATACAAAATTAACGTGTTTAGGTTTAAACTCCTATTATATGGTTTTGGTAAATCTAAAGAAACTTTGTACATGACAATTGAACATGTATGCCCAGCTTAACTGCTTGATTGGATACATATTGAACGTGTTTAGGTTTAAACTCATATTATATATTTTTGATAAATCTAAAGGAAATTAGTCCAAGGAAATTGAACATGTATGCCCAGCCTAACTGCTTGATTGGATACAAATTGAACGTGTTTAGGTTTAAACTCATATTATATGGTTTTGGTAAATCTAAAGGGAAATTTTACATGCCAATTGAGCATGTATGGCCAGTCTAACTGCTCGATTGCATATAAATTGATTATGTTTAGGTTCAAACTCATATTATATGGTTTTGGTAAATAAAGGGAAGTTGAACAAATACATAGTATCATGTATTTTACTGGAAAATGTAGGTAATTTAAAATGCAAGCATTCAGGATAACATAGATCCCCATTTTCAAACTTTGTACAATTGTATAAAGTCTGAAGAGGGGATCTAAGGCATCCTTAAATCTTATCCTTAATAACGAAAGTTAGCCAATAAATGGGTATCCTTTAGACCCCTGTCACACCTGACCACTTTGAAACACATTTCCCCATGTACTTCAGAGCACAACATCAACTATCCCAATATAGTCATTGGTGCCCATTCACACCTAGGCATCATGTCACCTAAAACTTGACCTTTGAAGCTTAAAAAAGTACAAGAGCTTCTCTCTAGATTGAAAACACCCAAAAACACAAGTTCAAACGCAAAAAAAAAAAAAAAAAAGTTCCCAAACCACTTAAGTGTGAATGGGGGCTTAAACTCCAAACTTGCATGAATCAAGGACTAACATGGTATAATACTATAACTATACTGCAAAGTTAGAAACTTTGGAACTGTTTATAAATAAATAAAAATGTATCTGTTTTATAATATCTACACAAAATAGTGATACAGGAGTTGTTAGTAAAGAGATGATACACTACAATAAAAACAAAAGATAATATAAATAAAGATACAACACTGACACACACATATATATATATATATATATATATATATCTTTCTCTATGTGTATGTATATATATTTATGTATCTTTCTCTCTCTCTCTCTCTCTCTATATATATATATATATATATAAAGACATAGAGAAAGAGCGAGAGATACAGAAATATATAGACAGATAGAGATATATAAATGTATGTGTATATAGATATAGATGTGTGTATTAGCACTAATGTCCCATGAAATGTAGTAGACTTGAACAGAAGTTTTCCTCCAGTTGGTGGGACCCTCCTGGTGGTGTGCCGCCTGTGATCAGTACATGGAGGAGAGGTGCCCCCTCTTCACTCCCAGCTGTCTATCATCAGACTCCCCATCACACACCCATCATATAATAATTGGTACTCAGTCAGTGATCTCTACAAGAAGGGTCCCCCCATGAGTGTCACCTCTCCAGAGTCATTCCAGGAAAGTCCTATGTGACAAGTCCCCCCCCCGCCATCACTACCCACCATAAAATGACAATCAGGTTATAGGACAAGCCTGGGTGGAGTCACTTCCCCCCCTCCCGTGTCACATAGGTGACTTTTAACCCCATCGGCTTACCCTGCTGCTGAGATGGCGCTGACATAGACGGGAGCAGTGCTCTCACTAGTTCTCTCTGTCTGCTCTATGAGTTCTCAGCGCTTATGAGCTTCTATATATAAGATAGACGTGCGGCGCCGCTAGGGGGAGCCCTCCCGTGTGTGTGTATTGGAGGGGAGGGGAGGGTCAGCCGCACGCGCTGCATGTCCCCCGGCTCACACTGACGTTTGCTGTATATAGGGGGAGAGGAGTGACTACACCCGGATCACACACTGTGGGGACAGCTGGCAGTGTGGGCTCAGGTAGGATGGAGATGTGACAGCAGGCTTGCACTCCTTCTGCTGCCACACAAAAACTTTTCCCAGCGACCCAGACGGAAGTTTTTTTAGTGCAGATAACTTCAGCTGGTTCATCTCCGGAGATTAGGGGAGTGAGATCGTGTCTACAATGTGACATCATTACGGCTACATTTATATTGTCCATACACATTCTACAGCTGACCACACACCTTACAATCTGATTGGACAATCCCGTGGAAATCCACTATTGTAGTGCAAGGACCTGTCTGATTTAATACACATCGATTAGATTGTTTAGGTTTGTCTTCATGGATTTTCATAGATTCACAGATTTCATGGATTTTCATAGATTTATAGTTTTGATAGATCTAAAGGAGATTGTAAAAAACCTTGTTATATAGTTTAGGGCCAGCTTTAGATCCGCCAGTGACTAAAATCTTATCTGATTTGATGTATTAAGCCCCGTACACACGATCAGAATATCGTACAAAAAAAAAAAAAAAAAATACCTATTTCGAATCGATCGTACGATAATCTCATATTAGTACACAGCTGTCACACAAATTTTTTTGAAGGGATAAACACTTTAGTTTAATCAGTAGAGTTTTTATCCGAAAAAACAATATGAATACATTTTTATCACTTCCGAATTTTTATTCTGTTGTACGAGAATTTTCGTACTTCGTTTTCGATATGAAGACTATCATCCCAAAAAAAAAAAAAATACAGACAATCATTGTCTGATAATCTCATTGTGTGTACTAGGCTTTAGGTTTGTCTTTAACCACTTCTGGACTGGAAGGTATTGCCCTTTTAATGACCAGGCCATTTTTTGCATTTCGGCACTGCAATAATTTAACGGACAATTGCGCAGTCGTGCAACGCTGTAACTAAATGAAATTGATGTCCCTTCTTTCCCCTTTCATTTCAATATTCTAATTAAATCTTGCCACTACTGATTTTTTTTTTTTTACCACTGTGTTGAACAGTTGACAGATTTCCACTATCAGAAGTATAATGACAGTGACTGTATAGCTTGGAGAGATTTGATCACTTTTAAAATGATTGTAACGTCTTGTTTAAAAAAAAAAAAATAATAACAAACATGTTATACTTACCTCCTCTGTGTAGTTGGTTTTGCACAGGGCAGCCCGGATTCCCCTCTTTTCGGTTCCCTCTTCGCTGCTCCTGGCCCCTCCCTCCTGACGAGTACCCCTACAGAAAGCAGCTTGCTATGGGGGTACCCGAGCTGAGCTGCAGCTCCGTGTGTCCATTCAGACATGGAGCTGCTGTTCGGCCCGCCCTGTCTCTTTCCTGATTGGCTAACTGACTTTGATTGACAGCCGCTGGAGTCAATGGCTCCGCTGCTGTGTCTTAGTCAATCAGGAGGGAGGGTCCCAGAGAGCTGGAGGGACTCGAGGACATCGCTGGACAGAGATGGGGCTCAGGTAAGTATTAGGGGGTGCTGGGGAGGCTGCTACAAACAGAAGGATTTTTATGCTAATGCATAGAATGCATTAAGATAAAAACCTTCTGCCTTTACAACTCCTTTAAGCTGATTGCATGGTGTATGGGACAATCGATCAGTGATGCACATTTTTTTTATTGGTTTACATGTTGCAAGAGTTGCTTTACAGAAGGTGATAGGAGTCTACGGGGCATTGATGGTAATAAAAACCTCACAGAGCCTGTAAATATTCCGTGCTCAATACAAAATAAAACTAAAACATTTTGGTTGGAGTTGGACTTTATGATGGAAAAAAAAACCCCAAAGATTTGGTTTATCAAAAGCACAGATAAAAAATTTCCACTGTATCCATTATAGCATAAAGCCCAATGGAACCTTCTATAACTAATACCTTAAAGCGGTAGTAAACTCTTTTTAGTAACTGTAACCTACCTTATAATAAAGCTTACCTGTAGGTGAAATGAATATCTGCTAAACGTGCACCATTTAGGAGATACTTCTCTGCAGGCGGTGACATCAGCGGCGCATGTCCACTGTGCTCTGCAGGGACAGTATGCCATCCATTCAGAGCGCTGTGCCATAGCCATGCATGCACAGGAGTGACGTCATCATGGCTCAGCCATTCAAGTGGCCAGAGCCCCCAAACCCAGAAAGACCAGGTGAATTTGGAAGCCCTGTGAGCAGTGGCAGCATGCCACGGTAAGTCTTTGACATAGGTGTGCGCAGGGGGTGTGCAAGGTGTGCCTAGGTTTCCCCCTACTGCCCGGGCTTTCCTCCATGTTGCGCCCCTCAAACACAGTGCTGCTGGCTTCCCTCCTTTCCTCTCCCCCAGGCTGCTGTGGGGGGGGGGGGGGTATTTCAGGATGGAGAGCGGGGGAAGGGGCTAATAAATATGTCACTTAACTGCACTTTCTTTTCTAAATGAACACACTCACTCACTGTGTTCAATCATAACTTAGTAATTGACTGTGTTTACTATGCTTCAGTTTGTGAATGAACAGGAAGCCACTCAGCACAGAGCACTTCACATTCATTCACTGTCCACTGCAGCCGAGGCTGCATAAAAAGGCGTGTATGTTTTAGCTTTGGGGTACACACCATAATGCAATGGGCTGCGCACACCTATGGTCTTTGATATTGTGCTAGTTGTGCTCTCCTCCCCCCTGGTGAGTGCCCCCAAAAAAAGCCACTTTCTATGGGGGGGCTTGTGCAGGCTTACTCCCAAGCCACCCTGTCTGCATCTTTTGATAAGCCCCTCTGCTCCCTTGCCATAGGATTTGATTGACAAGCTATCAGTCTGCCCAGTCAGAAAGAACAGAACCAGGAGAACCGCTGCTCTCATGCACACTGCTGGATCAAGATTGGGCACAGGTAAGTAGAAGGGGAGGGGGCTGGAGGGGATTCTCTGCAACTGAAGATTGTTCACCTTAACCACTTAAGCCCCGGAAGATTTTACCCCCTTCCTGACCAGGGCCTATTTTGCGATTCGGCACTGCGTGACTTTAACGGACAATTGCGCGGTCGTGCAACGCTGTACAAAAAAGAATTTGACGTCTTTTTTTTCCCACAAACAGAGCTTTCTTTTGGTGGTATTTGATCACCTGTGCAATTTTTTGATCATGCGCTATAAACAAAAAAAGAGCGTCAATTTTGCAAAAATAGCAATATTTTTCTAATTTTTTTATATGAAATTCCCCCCCAAAAAAATTTTTAACATTTTTGGCCAATTTGTTTTATGCTACATATGTTTGGCAAAATAAATCGCAAAAAGCGTATTTTGATTGGTTTGCGCAAAAGTTATTGCGTTTACTAACAAAGGGAAAGATTTTTGTCATTTTTGTTGTTTTTTTTTTTAAACGCGTAATGGCGGTGATCTGCGATTTTTTTTGCGGTACTGCGACATTGCGGCGGACAGATCGGACCCTTGACTGACATTTTTGACACTTTTGGGGTTACCAGTGACATTACTGCAGTAATCAGTGCTATACATATGCACTGTTACTGCAAAATGACACTGGTAGTGAAGGGGTTAACTTTTTTTGAGAGGGAGGGGTTATGTGTGTCCCTAGGGGCGTGATTTTAACTGTGATTGGCTGTGGCTTGAGCTGTAGAAACAGTGATCAACGGTCCTACATAGTAGAACCGTGTGATCACAGTTTCTACACAGGGGAGAATGACAGGCGGCTTGTTTACACTAGCCGCCTGACTTTCTCTCTCTGCAGTGGCGATCGCAGAGTGACCGGCAGACATCGGGTCCGCCGGTCACACGCGTGGGGGGGGGGGGTCCGTGACCACGCGGGAGCGCACCTCCGGTGGCGCGCGCCTGCTCCCTAGACCCTCACAGGCTAGCGACGTAGATCTACGTCACTTTGCCTGTGAGGGGCTGACTGCCAAAGTAAATTGTCGTTAGGCAGTCGGCAAGTGGTTAAAGTGTTACTAAATCAGTCTGTATATGCAGTAAAACATGCTTGTTATACTCACTGTGGAACCTAAGAGGTTATTCCTCTGCATTGTGAATAAAGGATGTGTGATCCTGTCTTATGTGATCTAACTGACTCCAACCCGTCTCATGATAGAACAGAGCATTAGGAGTCAGGCTGCACATGCTCAGTTTGGTATGTATTGCTAGAGAATTTTTATTTTTTCTTGGGAGAGTGCATGTGATCAGCACAGGGCCAATCAGCAGTGTCCAGACAGAGGGTCAGGGGAGAATGAAAACTCCTCCTACAAGCTTTACTAAGAACTGATAGTTTTTTGTATAGTTGGTTGAATTCGGTGCAGGGACGCACTGGGTGCCTTTGCTACCCTTGTGCTCTTGCTGAGCGTCACGTGAGTCCATCTGCCTGTAGGAAGGGTGGGCTCCCTCCAGGCATACCTGCCCTTAAAGCGGAACTTCACCCAAAAGAGGAAGTTCCGCTTTAAGGACTTGTCCCCCACTCCTCTTGCACAATCGGCAAATTTGAGGAGCAGGGGGGGGGGAGCAGGTGCCCGATTTTGACAGGTACCTCTCCTTCCTCCCTCTCCCTGCAGTCTTCTAGGACACTGACAGGTCCCAGAAGACTGCATCAACCATTCACAATGCGCAGCGCGACTTGTGCATGCGTAGCGGGCACCCGGCTGTGAAGCTGCATGCAATCTTTTGCAGTCGGGTGCTCATAGTGAAGATGCCGACGCCACTGAGGGAGGACAGAGGATGAAGACGGTTGGGCTGAGTGCACTGCTAGACCATGGGACAGGTAAGTGGCTGTTTTTTAAAAGTCAGCAGCTACACTTTTTGTAGCTGCTGACTTTTATTTTTTTGACAGGTGGCTGGAACTCCTCTTTAATCTATCCATTCTTATATGTGCTCCTACTTTGGAGGCCATAGAAATTAGAGTTAAGACTGCAATATATATACAGAGGTCCCTTGGCGTGGGTACTGTGGCTTATGCATATATTTGCAAACAAAACCTTCTGTTTTTTACATAAACTGTTAGGGCAAATTCAGCTGTTTTTCAGACTGGTCGGTAAGGCCCCTTTCACATGGGCGATCCGATCTATTCCGCCTGTCAGTTTTGCAGATGGACCGAATCGGATGCTCCATGCATCCCTATGGGGCAGCGAATGTCAGCAGAGACATCTCCACTGACACCCGCTGCTATCCGATTCCAATCCTGTCCGTGAAATCCGGACGGGGGAAACCCTATTTTCCATCCGTTTGGCGGATCGGATGGGATCGTATGATAATGGACAGGCGGTCTGCTCTCATCCGATCTCCCAATAGAAAACAGCAAGGATCTGACAGCTCCGTCTCCGCACACAGAGCGGAGACGGACCTGTCACCCACCTGCTCAGCAGGAATCGGCGGATTGAGGGGCCTTAGATCAGGTTCACACTACTCCGACTCAAAGTCGCCCAAACTTTGGGCGACTTTGAAGTCGCCTGTGCAGCACGACTTCATCGCGGCTTGCAAACTACTTCTCATAAGAGAAGTCAATGCAAGTCGCTCCGACTTCGCCCAAAAATAGTGCAGGAACCTTTTTCTAAGTCGGAGCGACTTGAGTCACTCTGATTAGAACGGTTCCATTGCACAGCATGGAGCGCTACTTGTCACAAGTCGGAGTAGTATGAACTGGCTCTTAGTGTGCTGGGAAATCCTTTATTTATCTGTGATGTGCAATGCCCTTCCATGTGCACCTTGCTGCAAATTACAGTTAAAGATTGGAGTAGTTGCACTTTTTTTTTGCACATTTAGAACCACTTCAACCCTTGCCACAGCACATAACAAGTCAAAATAAAACTAAAAGAAAAATGCATGTATTACCCTATAGCAGCCTGACTGCAATACAGTAATATACAGTGCTCAGCATAAATTAGTACACCCCTTTTAAAAAGTAAGATTTTATTCAATATCTCAATGAACACAAGAACAATTTCCAACATTTTGACAAAACTGAGTTTTATAGAATACTTTTTTAGTTCATTACATGAAAGTAAGGTTATTATTATAATTTAGATTACAAAATCTTCAGTTTTACTCAAATTAGTTGATGCAAAAATGAATACACCCCACAACAAAAACGACTACATCTAGTATTTTGTATGACCTCCATGATTTGTAAGGACAGCACCAAGTCTTCTTGGCATGGAATAAACAAGTTGGCGACATACTGCAACATCTATCTTTTTTCGTTCTTTAAGAATGACATCTTTTAGAGCCTGGATGCTGGATGGAGAGTGATGTTCAACTTGTCTCTTCAGAATTTCCCAATAGGTGTTTTATTGGGTTCAGAACAGGAGACATACTTGGTCACTGAATCACCTTTGCAATGGTTGACAAAGTGCATGCGCGCAAAACACGTCATCATGGCAACGTCTCCTTCATGCATTCCAGGCTTGTTCATACTTCAGGGTTTGAGACTTACAATCTGTGCTTCTGAGTCGCGGTGACATCACGCAGCGGGCCCGGCACAGCTCCTGCTTGTACATGGCTCTTCCGACTAGCATCTACATCCACAGAGGTTTGGCAACTCTTTGACCAATGGACTCAGCAGTCATTATCGATCATCATCGGAACATACCGGTCTGGTACAGTCAGAGTTTTATAAAGTACTCGAAACCCATACTTGAGTAAAAGTACAAGTGCTCGATCAAAAAGTGACTTGAGTAGAAGTACTAAAGTATTCAACATTTTTTGTACTTAAGTATTGCAAGTAGTTTTTATTTTAATTTTGCTACTCAAGTACTGAAAGTAAAAGTACCAATAGTTTTGAAAAAAAAATTGCTACTCAAGTACTGAAAGTAAAAGTACAAGTACTGTGTTATGTAGTTATTAAAGAAAGAAGTCAAAAGTTTGAACATCATATTGTTTTTTATTATTTCAAATGCAGCTTTTATTTATACATACAGTAGAATTTATTTTCGTATGCGCTGATAATACACATGTTTTGAGCTTCATGAAACCTGCCATCTACTGTTCTGGCAGTGGTAATTTTTATGATAGTAACGAGTAACTATGCAGCACAAAAAAAAAAAAATATCGGAGTAGAAGTATTGAAATCATCGAAAAAATGTAGTGAAGTAAAAGTGGAAGCAGGAGAAAACAATTCTACTCCAGGAAAGTACAGATACCGCCTTTCAGTACTTAAGTACAGTAGTGAAGTAGTTCTACTTAGTTACTATATATCTCTGGATACAGTAATAGCTTCCATTGGGTTTTATTGACTTCAATTGTATTTTATCATTGGCAATTTTCCAATAAATAGTTTCTTACATCCATTGGCTTGTTTATCAGTATCCTGATAACACCAACATCTGAACACCACTGTTCTACCCTTTTGGTAACTCAATATTGAATCCTACTAAGACTGGGATACCACATTCATGTGTGTGTAAAGGCAGGCGTCCCAATACTTTTGACAATAAAGTGTATATTTCGCTTTAACTTTTGCGTTTTTCAAATTGTGAAATAATTGTGGCAGAAAATTGGATTGGTAGCTACAAGTAACTCCTCCACTTTTCTACCATCCAGCTGTTAAAATGAGCCCATTTTTGACAAGCTGAACTTAGATCGGGGCATATGCAGCGCTGTTTTGCTTATCAATCATGAAAGAATCCTCTGTGTTTTTATGCAAATTTGAATTTCCACAGTATTATCATAGTTATAATAGCCCCAAGTTTTCATTTAGACTCCCAAATATGCTAAATATTTCCCATTACAACAATATGCCTTCTACCACTTTTGTTACTCAGGAAACAAAAAAACTTTTAGTCCCTTTTAAGGAGCTTAATTTCTAAAAGCTTGGAATTAGTGCGCTGAAGGGCTTGAGTGAGCCACTAAATCAATTCATGCAGTCTTCAGAAGTCAAGAGTCAAATAGCATTAATTAGAGAAAGGGTAGTGCATGTTCTTGTAGCATTTCTGTGAACAATTTTTATTTGTATAAGTATCTAAGAGGGACAGGGAAAGAATTTGAACAGAAGCTTTGTGATGGATTGGTTTTCTCTCCTTTTGCCAGAATTTTACATAGTCTTTGCAAATATGTACCATACCATACATACCTTTTATTATCTTACCATTTGTGTATAGATGTCTCTCAAATTTTTCTAATCATGTAAGAAGCATTTAAAGAAAATGTTTATTCTTCCTATTTAAAGGTATTTCACCAGTTTCCAGGGGGTGAAAAGGACAGCCGAGTGACGGGGGAAAGGTAAGTATAGGCGGCCCCACGGGAAGGCTATCAAACCAACAACTAAAATACGGTTTTATGTTAACCCCTTCAGCTCTGGAAGGTTTACACCCCCCCCCCCCCCTTATGACCAGGCCATTTTTTGCGATACAGCATTGCGTTACTTTAACTGACAATTGTGCGGTCGTGCAACGCTGTACCCAAATAAAATTGATGTCCTTTCCCCACAAATAGAGCTTTCTTTTGGTGGTATTTGATCACCTCTGCTGTCTTTTATTTTTTGCGCTATAAACAAAAAAAAAACAACAACAATATTTTGTATTTTCTGCTATAAAACACATCCAATAAAAAAATCCAATTTCTTCATCAGTTTAAGCCAATATGTATTCTGCTACATGTTTTTGGTAGAAAAAAAAAAAATCACAATAAGCGCATATTGATTGGTTTATGCAAAAGTTATAGCGTTTACAAACTATGAAATAGATTTATTGAATTTTTATATTTTTTACTAGTAATGGTGGCGTTTAGCGATTTTTTAGCGGGACTGTGACATTGTGGTGGACTAATCTGACAATAAGTGACACTTTTTGGGGACCAGTGACACCAATACAGTGATCAGTACTATAAAATGCACTGTACTAATGACACTGGCAGGGAAGGGGTTAACATCAGGGGCGATCAAAGGGTTGAATGTGCTACTTGGGAGTGCTTTCTAACTGTGGAGGAGGTGCTTTGGCTGTGAGAAGACAGAGATCTGTATTCCTGCTTGTCAGTAACAAAAGATCTCTGTCTCCCCTTCTAGCAGAATGGTGATTTGCTTGGTTAACATAGGCAGACTGCTGTTCTGCCTCTCTCGTGAGCAATCAGCGGGTCCCGATAAACATTGGGTCCGTTCGACACGCTGATTGACTTCCGCTGTGTCCAATCACAGCGTGCGCGCAGCAGACCCGGAAGAGCGAAATCACATACCTGCATGTGATTTCGTGCAGAAGAGCGGTGGTCGGCAATTGGTTAAAGTAAAATAAAAGGATGTTTTTTTTTTCATTTTAGAGTAAGGGAGTGTTATAGCCCCTGCCAAGTTTCTTTTATTTTTTTTCATCTGTGTCCCATTCGGGCGGGGGGGGGGGGGGGGGGTAAGTAAAAGCCTAATACTCTAGGTTTTCATATAGCTGGTTTGGGGAGTGTTCTAAATAGACATTCAAACACATACAATAAATTGCAGATTATTGTGGGCTTTCCTACCAGAAAGCCCAGCATGCACTACACTGCACACATTGAAGCATAGAGGCAGCATATATTTATTAGTAAAATAAGGTTTTTATACAAATAAAGCTAATACAAATATCAGTTTATACACCGAAAGAAAAGAAAATTGATTAAATAATTCTTTCCCTTTATATAGGCTGCAAACCTAACCCTGATGCAGCTTCTGCAAGGGAAGCAGTTTATGGAGTCTACATGCCTCTAGCAGTCATGCAGAAGATTTCAAAAAAATAGGACCTGCATTTTGCAGCTCCTGCACAACAGCATGGTAGATCTGGCAGTGATGGGTTGTGCCTAAGCAGAGCAGACCTGCTTTTCTTTTCCTAAAGGCCCGTACACACGTACCGATTGTCGGCCGAAAATGTTCGGCCGCCGAACGATCGGCCGATTTTCGGCTTGTTAGTATGATACTTCTGACAGCCGACAGCGCACTTTCGGCCGAACAGAATGTGTCGTGCAAGCATTAAAATTTTTGTATGCCGATACCAGAACGGCCGATTGTTCGCCAGTCAGTACAGATTTCGGCCGACAGACAGCAGATTTGGAAGACTGGGCATGCTCAGAAAAGAAAAAAGACAAGGAAAGTTAACATCACATGACATCACTTCTGCAGTCGGCTGTTGTTGGCCGACAAAATTCGTGTGCAGTCTTTTGCAGTTTTCAACAGACATGACAGCCCTCGGACAAAAGACAGCCCTCGTTTGGCCGACGATCGGTACGTGTGTACGGGGCTTTATGCTTTCAAAACAGGGCAGAGAGGACAAATTATCCTGGACAGCTAGTTACATATTACATATTAGCAGTCTTCCCAATATTATCAACTCAAACAAAACTATATATAATTAAAGGAGAACTATAGGCAAAACTTTTTTTTTTATTTTGGATAGAGTAAATGGAGGGTTACATAGTTACATAGTAGTTACATAGTAGTTGAGGTTGAATAAACACAACAGTCCATCTAGTTCAAACTGTGTAGGTGTGTGAGGACGCAATCATCTCACATACCCCTGAATGTTTTGATCCTTGAGATGTACGTCTAAGACCCCGTTCACACTGGGGGTGACCCGACTTTGCCGGGCGACCTGTGAAGTCGCGATGCGCAGCTCGCACCGCGACCTCGGAGCGGCCGGTACGGACTTCATATCATTGAACTCAATGCAGGTCGCTCCAGGTCGCCCCAAAGAAGCTCCGGACCCTTTTTCTAAGTCGGAGCGACTTGTGGTAGATGATTCCACAATCTTGTAGCCCTTACTGTAAAAAAAAACCCTGAGCAGCCTAAGGTTAAATCTCTTCTCCTCTAATCGCATTGTATGGCCACGTTATAACCCCTGTTGATTTATTTTCTGGCATCTGTGCCCCATTGTAGAGAGTTAACTTCACTTCCTGTCCCATAGCCAAAACAGGAAGTGAGAAGAAGTCCCTGCAAATTAACATTATCCCTTGGGAACCCCCAGGTAAACAGAACCCGTATTCCTATTGGAAGCTTTCTCCTCTATTACTTTTCTAGGGACAACCCAAAATTTGGGATTTTCTTTTACTTTCACTTTCAATGATAATGGTAAACAGAACATATAGAGAGGATTAATCTCCGTAACGGGGGGCACAGACAGTAATAAGAACTGACAGATGTTCTAATCCCTCTCCACTCCATCCAAAACTAAAGGAAACGTTTTGCCTTCAGTTATACTTTAATATTTAAAAATCTAAAAATCTCAGTGGTAATAGACTAGATAACTATGCACTAGAAATGTTTTTCATTTAGACTTAGGTTCTACTCTAAATGCTAGGTTGAACTGAAATGATCATTTACATTTGGGTAAATGTAGGGAAGGCCTGCATCACTTGCTTCTTATATCTTCTAGAACCTAGATTAACTGCTGGTATGATCTCTTCACTTAAAGCAGAATTAAAGTGTAGTGGTTAGCACTTTCACCTAGCAGCAAGTGGGTCACTGGTTCGAATCCCAACCACGACACTACCTGCCTGGAGTTTGCATGTTCTCCCTGTGCCTGCGTGGGTTTCCTCCGGGTACTCCGGTTTCCTCCCACACTCCAAAGACATGCTGGTAGGTTAATTGGATCCTGTATAAAAAATTGGCCCTACTGTGTGTGTATGTGAGTTAGGGACCTTCGATTGTAAGCTCCTTGAGGGCAGGGACTGATGTATATGTTAAGCGCTGCGTAAATTGACAGCGCTATATAAGTACCTGGAATAAATAAAACTAAAATAAACTCCGCGATACTTACCTCTGTTAGTGGACCAACGCCCCTCATCTTCTACCCGGCTTGTTCCGGACGCCAAACTGCGCCGTTTTCATTGGCCTGCGCAGGATGATGTCACCATTCCAGAATGTAAACTGAGCTGCACTTGCACAGCTCAGTTTACATTCAAAAGAAGACTGTGGGCAGACAGGTAGATTTCTTCTTCTGTTCCCAGTTTTTGAAAGCGGGACTATAGTTCCATTTTAAAGCCCAACTCCAGGACATTAGCAATCCCTTCTAACTAACTACTGGTATGAAAAACCTATCCAAATGCCCATTTTACTTAACTGAAGCCACGTTCACATATCCTCTCTCTTCTTCCATTTATTTCTGGGTCCTTCTTTGGGAGTCCACATTGCTGCCCACTTGATGTGCACATATCCTCTTGGTGGAGGCAACACTTCCAGTGGCTGGGTCCTCTCTCATGGGCTCCAGGAGCAGGAGAACTCAAGATGATGGTGAGGGGGCAGTGCCCAAAACCAAAATGAGCATCTATACTTTCCTCCTCTGACACTGGCAGCTTTCCCACACTGTCTATAGCTGGCCACTAAAAATCGAGTGCTGGGCAGCCTGGAGATAATCTTAAATGGTACTTTGCTCCTGCAGTATGTTTCATTCAATTTAATGCCCAGGAAGTCCAGCAATACATTTTTTCCAGATGGGTTCTGCCCTGCCATTCTATTACCTCAACTCTTAAAAAAACAGTACTTTTGGGTGCAGGGGAGCAAGTGAACGCCATCCCTTCCTCCCATAATGCAGTGCTTGGTACCTAAGCAGGCAGTCACCAGGCCCCAAGTATTGTCATATGTGAGCAAGGAGGTGGGTCATTAATGACAACGTAGAGCAGCCTTTCTCAACCTTTTCAACACAGAGGAACCCTTGAAATAAACTTCTGGTCTCGGGGAACCCCTGCTAAAAATTAAAAATCTACAACTCATGATAAGTTAGTGTGACAGTCAGTGGGAAGAATCCTCCTTACTCTTGTCATCATTGGGAAGAATTACCCCCTTACAGATAGCTAAACGGAACAATGGTGTCATTGGAAACTTATCTGAGAGGCAGAAATTGCCCATTGCTCAAGGAACCCCTAGCAGCCCCAGGAGGAACCCTAGGGTTCCAGGGAACCCTGGTTGAGAAAACCCTAACGTAGAGCTATTAACCCAGGGCTTCTGTGCTCCTAATGGTCTTATAATCATTCATTGCCCCTTATCTGTTACTAGCTTCAGAAGTACAGTCAATACTAGTTAATAGCAAATTAATTTTAGTGTATCTCTAGCCAACGCTTTTTTTATTTTGATTTCTGTGTCCTATTAGAGGAGATCTCCCCCTTATTTCCTGTACCAGAGATGCAAAAGGAAGAAAGTTAAATTCTCTGCAAAATTAGGTAAAATTCCTAATCAGAATGCTGTCAGAACAAGGTGTCTCAGCTGGAAGTCTTCACCACCAGTTTTGGAGACAGTCTTTAGACAGAACTCCAGACATAAATAACAAGATGAATAGCCCATTAAAAGCTAACATAACAAAACCAGCTTTCGCTACAATATTCACCTTCAATCCACAGATTTCCCATGTAGTACTTTTTTACAGCCACTAGATGTCCTCAGTCTGATGGCTAGCAGCATTGAACCCACTTCCTCTCATCCTAGACCCACCCAAGCCTGTGATTGGTCAGCAAAAGAAGAAGTAGTACAGAGATGAGCTCATCTTTCTGTCACTCTGCTTTCTCCTCCTATCAGCATGCTTCTTGTCAGTATATGAACTGATTGGCTCCTTGTACTACTTCCTTCTTCCACACTCCAGCTGTGCTGTACTGGGTCTGGATGGTTCTGATACCAAGTCATTTAATGACGTATTAATCATCAGATACAGTTACTGTGGAAAAAAAAAAAAATGAATAAAATATACAATAAAATGTTAAAAATGTATTAAAGTGCACCTCCTACCGAGTGCTCACACGCAAATGTGAGCAGATCTGTTGGTCCCAAATACTTATGTAAACGGCAATTGCACCATACAGTATATGTGAGATAAAATCACATACATCAGAGCAAGAGCAATAATTCTAGCAACAGAACTCCTGTGTAACTCTAAACTGATAACCTGTAAAGGCTTTTAAATCGTTGCCTATGGAGATTTTTAGGTTACAATGTTTGGTACCGTTCCATGGCCGTTCACATTTATAAAGTGTGATAGGTTTGGTATCTATTTATTCGGGGTAACATCATCTTTTATATTTTACCAAACAATTGGGTATTATATTGTGTTTTTGTGCATTAAAATTCATTAAAGTGTATTTTTCCCAAAAATGTGCGTATGAAAAACTGGTGCGCAAATACCGTTTGACTGTAAAATTATGCAACACCCAGCATTTTATTCTCTAGGGCTTTTGCTTAACATATACAGTGCTTTGCGAAAGTATTTGGCCCCCTTGAACTTTTCAAACCTTTTGCTTCACCTTTCAGGCTTCAAACATAAAGATATAAAACTGTAATTTTTTGTGAAGAATCAACAACAAGTGGGGCTCAATCATGAAGAGGAACGAAATTTATTGGATAATTCAAACTTTTTTAACAAACAAAAAACAAAAAAATTGGGCGTGCAAAATTATTCAGCCCCCTTAAGTTAATACTTTGTAGCGCCACCTTTTGCTGCGATTACAGCTGTAAGTCGCTTGGGGTATGTCTCTATCAGTTTTGCACATCGAGAGACTGAAATTTTTGCCCATTCCTCCTTGCAAAACAGCTCGAGCTCAGTGAGGTTGGATGGAGAGCGTTTGTGAACAGCAGTTTTCAGTTATTTCCACAGATTCTCGATTGGATTCAGGTCTGGACTTTGATTTGGCCATTCTAACACCTGGATATGTTTATTTGTGAACCATTCCATTGTAGATTTTGCTTTATGTTTTGGATCATTGTCTTGTTGGAAGACAAATCTCCGTCCCAGTCTCAGGTCTTTTGCAGACTCCATCAGGTTTTCTTCCAGAATGGTCCTGTATTTGGCTCCATCCATCTTCCTATCAATTTTAACCATCTTCCCTGTCCCTGCTGAAGAAAAGCAGGCCCAAACCATGATGCTGCCACCACCATGTTTGACAGTGGGGATGGTGTGTTCAGGGTGATGAGCTGTGTTGCTTTTACGCCAAACATAACGTTTTGCATTGTTGCCAAAAAGTTCGATTTTGGTTTCATCTGATCAGAGCACCTTCTTCCACATGTTTGGTGTGTCTCCCAGGTGGCTTGTGGCAAACTTTAAACAACACTTTTTATGGATATCTTTAAGAAATGGCTTTCTTCTTGCCACTCTTCCATAAAGGCCAGATTTGTGCAGGAAACGACTGATTGTTGTCCTATGGACAGAGTCTCCCACCTCAGCTGTAGATCTCTGCAGTTCATCCAGAGTGATCATGGGCCTCTTGGCTGCATCTCTGATCAGTATTCTCCTTGTATGAGCTGAAAGTTTAGAGGGACGGCCAGGTCTTCGTAGATTTGCGGTGGTCTGATACTTCTTCCATTTCAATATTATCGCTTGCACAGTGCTCCTTGGGATGTTTAAAGCTTTGGAAATCTTTTTGTATCCAAATCCAGCTTTAAACCTCTCCACAACAGTATCTCGGACCTGCCTGGTGTGTTCCTTGTTCTTCATGATGCTCTCTGCGCTTTAAACGGACCTCTGAGACTATCACAGTGCAGGTGCATTTATACGGAGACTTGATTACACCCAGGTGGATTCTTTTTATCATCATTAGTCATTTAGGTCAACATTGGATCATTCAGAGATCCTCACTGAACTTCTGGAGAGAGTTTGCTGCACTGAAAGTAATAATAATAATTTTGCACGCTCAATTTTTCAGTTTTTTATTTGTTAACAAAGTTTGAAATATCCAATAAATTTCGTTCCACTTCATGATTGTGTCCCACTTGTTGTTGATTCTTCACAAAAAATTACAGTTTTATATCTTTATATTGGAAGCCTGAAATGTGGCAAAAGGTTGCAAAGTTCAAGAGGGCCGAATACTTTCGCAAGGCACTGTATATACTGTTTGGGGGTTCTAAGTGCTTTTTTAGCAAATAAAATTATGTTTTTTTTACAGGTAGGAGAGGAATGTCAGAATTGGTGCGAACTGGAATTGGTTGATGATTACAGAGCTGCATTAAGTGGTTGTTAAGCCACTTTGTAAACTACACACAATCCCCTCTGTTAGAAAGCATTCTATGCAGCAGTGTATGTTCTTTGTAAAAAAGATGCCCATTTCTAGCTGATTTCAGAGTGCCGCTCGGCGCTCACAAGACTCCTTGCTGCTCCCTCTCCTGATCTGACAGCTAGAGGGGGAGGGGCAGAGAATCTCCTGCTTATTTCAGTCGGGAGAAGGGGAGGAGAGGAGGAGAGAGCCGTGACATCAGCCGGGGAGGAGAGGAGCAGCAAGGAGTCAGGTGAGCCCAAGCAGCGCTCTGAAATCAGGTAGTAATGGGCATATTTTTTTTACAAAGAACAGACACTGCAGCATAGGATGCTTTCTAACAGAGGATTGTGTGTATTTTCTACAGTTTTTTCAGCAGCAGGAGGGCAGGGGCTGGGCACTGGTAAGAGCTGACAAGCAGGGAAGGGAGGACAGAGGAGAGAGTATATGACAGAGGCACATTAACTGACCACAGTGTCAGGGCTCAGCAGCCTTGATAAACCGTGGTCAATTTACAAGGGAGAGGGAAGAGCCAGGCAGGATCAGCTAGATATTTCAATTGACACAGGGGGCCAAATTATACAGCGCAAGTACTGTGCTGTATAACATGCTTTAAAATAGCAGGATTCTTTTTTTTTTTGGGTACAAACACTTTAGTTTGCTTCTTTAAAGTGGTATTAAAGCTTTGTTTTTTTTTAAAAAATAACAAACATGTTATACTAACCTGTTCTGTGCAGTGATTTTGCACAGAGCAACTCAAATCCTCTTTATTTGGGGATCCCGGGCAGGTCTTCTGGCTCCTCCCCTGTGAGCAGTTCCCCCAGAGAAAGCAGCTTGTCCTGGGGGCACTGCTGCATGCTCACTCCCGAGCTGCTGATTTATACATTCATAAG
This sequence comes from Pelophylax lessonae, assembly GCF_965119305.1. Lineage (NCBI taxonomy): Eukaryota > Metazoa > Chordata > Amphibia > Anura > Ranidae > Pelophylax > Pelophylax lessonae. Next base: position 226,925,388 of record NC_138773.1, read on the forward strand.
ACACATAGAGCCGTGGCTCGGCCCCATCCCAACCCCACTCTCTCCTCGTTGGCTCACTAGCTGTGATTTACAGCAGTGGGAGCCAATGGGCTCCCGCTGCTCTCTTAGCCAGTGAGGAGGGAGAGTCCCAGGACAGCTGAGGCTATCGTGAACATTGCTGGATTAGAGGGGGCTCGGGTAAGGAAGGGTGGGGGGGGGGCGCTGCACACAAAAGGTTTTTTAAATTCATGCATAGAAAGCATGAAGGTAAATAACCTTCAGCCTTTACAACCACTTTAAGATCTGCCTTGAATTAAACTTTAACATTTTGTAATCTTCTTCATTTTCTGTTCTAGTGGCAATGATCACCAGGACTAATAGAGAGTGGTTTTCCTTATTGAGGACACAACCAGCAATTAGAACTTAAAAGGGATTCTGAGGCTGAGTATATCCTATACCAGTGATGGCGAACCTTGGCACCCCAGATGTTTTGGAACTACATTTTCCATGATGCTCAACTACACTGCAGAGTGCATGAGCATCATGGGAAATGTAGTTCCAAAACATTTAGGGTGCCGAGGTTCGCCATCACTGTTCTATACAATCTGATTCTATAATCTCCTTTAGATCTACCATAAACAATGTACTTCCAGGACCTGCCTGATTTAATGCATATTGCATAAATTGTTAAGGTTTGTCCTTATATTAGATTTTAGGTATAGTAAATCTAAAGGAGATTGTACAATCAGATTGTATAGTGTGGCCAGCTTTACTCTCGCCTGAAAATATTGGGCCATAGATACACTTTTACATTACCTACTACTGAATATTTTGATTTGAGTAATTATTTTACCTCCTCGAACCTTCTAGAATGCTTGATGGGTGTGTTCCATTCCTTACAAACATGACCACAGCAGTTGGCCACCACTGGAGCAATAACATAAACATAAAAAGTCAGCATCAACAATATAAATAAACAACCCACCATAAGAACTCCCAAAGAACCATTCCCCGCAGTGTATAAACATGGTTCACATAGGAAGTTCACAAAAATTAATCACAATTGGGATAGCAGTGAATTATACATTCCCCCACGCTCCTTATGGCACAGATAGAATTATGTAAACACAAGTCAACCAGGAAGAATATGCCTTCTGGTTCCTCCATCAATGTTTAGGATACATTGACAAGTTTGTTAGAGTTAGCATTTACAGTATTTAGAGAAAGTGATTACAGTGCTGCAATCTACGTTTCCTAAAGCAAAATATATACCCTAATATATTAGAAAAGGTTTGGAAAAGGGTTAATGCACAGTTATGGTCCATTTAGTTACATGCGTATCCCTAATTTGCAAAGTCAAACTTTGGTCATATAGAACTTAATAGATCTCATATGTTTCTTGGAAAAATGTCTTTACCATTTCAGCAGCCACCTCTCCAACAATATTACATAAAGTTGAACACATTCCATATCTTTCATTTCTTTCCCTTTCTTTTTTTCTTATAAAAAAGAAATATTAGTATTTATTGTTTGAGTACAGGTGGAGTTATTGGCAATGAATCTGCTCTGGGGTCTGGAGAACAGAAGGGACCCTTTCAGAAATTGTGGAGGACAGGTCTTTCAACTTCTTTCATGTTCTGTCTTTGGATTTTATTTCAACTTTGTGAAAATCGTAATGTTCGGAGTAAGGTTATAATGTAACCACTTTGGCGCATCACAAAGTACTGAAAACAACTTATTATAAATTAAATATATAGTAATATAAATAAAGCTGAACTCTGGGTTAAATTATAAAAATGACCCTTGCGAGGGTCTCCCTCTCAGCCCCGCGGAGAATAAATGCTTGTTTTGTTTAGGGGTAGAAGAATAAGCAGTTATTTTTATCGTCTTCCTTGCTTCTCCAGCTGCTGGTGCTCTCCAATCTTCGGATTGCTGTTTCTACATTATATGTGATGATGCTGAAATGCCTGTGACTGGCTGAGTGGCAAGGGGGACCATGCATTTTAAATATGGGTGTAGCATGAAACATGGTCAGAAAGATGGTCTTCACTTTTAACATGTAGAATGATAAAATGTTAATATTAATTAGTTATTTACACATGGCATGTTGATGTTAATGACATGTGACATGTTGAAACTACTATTCATCTATACCCAGAAAGCCCCAGAACCACTTGCAACTACTCGTGCATACCTCCTATAATCCTCATAGGCATTTAGTTGGATCCATTGCATTGTGATATGACAGATAGTATAAAAAAGCTACAAGGTTGTGATCAGGGGAATGCTGGGCCAGGGGGCAGGGGGGCAATTGCCTCCTGGGCCGCTCTAATGTCCTGTAAAAAGGCTGCACCGCTTCTGCCACAGACATACCTAAAGGATCCCTGGTGAAGAGAAGTAAAAAGTCCCCGCCGCTGACCTACTGAGTGCGGGATGAAGACAAGGACAGAACGCAGGCCTCCCTCCCCAGCATGGATAGTATAAACTGTGTCTGAGCAGAGGCCAATTCCAATTGCCAATTCCAACGAATCTCAGGCGGTTCAGCAGGAACCAGCCAAATTTCAAACCATGTATGGGCAAGTGAAATGTACCTAAGTTGGGTATGACCAGCCTGTTAGACTTTATATGCAATTATTGCTAGCGGCTGTTATAACCACTAGCAATAATCACTGTGTTCTTTAGGCAGGGACCGCTTCCCCCACCCCCTCTCTGCCGGGGGAGAATATGATGGCTGCGCCGGAGAGATTCCCCCATCAACACTGATTGCAACCCGTTGTGGCAGGAGAGAAAATCGATCCTTCTATGCACGGCCTTAGACAGCAACACAAAACTGAAAAGTGCAAAATCATGTGCAGCTGTACATGGTAGCCAATCAGCTTCTTACTTCAGCATGTACAATTAGGCTTTGACGAAAAAAACGAAACTGGAAGCTGATGGGTACCATGCAAAGCTTTTGCACTCTTCAGTTTTAGTAAATCAACCCCAATATGCCAAAAGTTTTAAAAGTTGGCCACACACTAGTAGATTTGTTTTCTTTCATTTTCATTTTTTGAAAAGTTTGTTTGATTTTCCAATTGTTAATGGGGTCAAACCAGTGATCGTTTTCAAAATTGAAAGGAGCAGGGTAGAAATTTTTTCTTGTGCAGTGTATGTGGTTTTTGTTTGGAAAATTCCATACATGCCAAAATTGATTGTTAAAAGCAAATGACCAGAGATACACTTTGGGGCTGATTTACTAAAGGCAAATAGACTGTTGACATTGCAAGAGAAGGTGCATTTTACAAGGGAATTTTCCCTAGAACTTAGTGAATAAGGTGAAGCTCTCCATTATCTTCATTATCATTATCATCTGCAAGCAAAATGCCCTTTTTTTCCCTCAGGCTGGGTTCACACTTATGCGAATTGAATGCGGGTTTCCCCGGGGCAGCCATGGTCCGCATTGGAAAAGGTTCCTGCGCGTCTTCTGGTCCATTTCAGGTCCAACTTCAGGCAAAAATTTGGACTTGATTCTCACCTGTAACGGAGAACAGGGACGCACCCTGCTGTGAGCCCCGGCTTCAGCCAGTTTGAACCCAGCCTTACACAAAATTGGGTATTCTTTGCAAAGTTAATTTCCCCACAATCACTAGGCTCTATGGAAATTTACCATGCAAAATGCAACTTCCCTTGGCAATTTGCCTTTAGTAAATTGACCTCTTTAGACATTCTACAATCATATAGTATATGTCCCCATTGGCTAAATGTGCATGCTTGTGTCTATGATTGGGGAGGGGAGTGCTTTAGATGCCAACTGTCTTATTAGAAAACAACAGCAAGTGTGATATTCTACCCTATTAGTCCATGTAGGTGGATGTTACGTCATGTTACCTGAATGGATCTTTTAGGTACGCAACTTTGTTAATGACATGGGAAATTAATACACAGGAGAAAAGAGCAGGAACACCATAATCGTAAAACATCATTAACTGACAATCTCTCTTTCAGTTGCTCAAGATTTATAAGAATAAGATTTGTAAAAAATCCAGCCAAAAGGAACACTACTTAAAGCAGTTGCTTGCATTTCATAGGCAAACATAAAATGAAAATAATTATTTCAAGGTTAGTAGTCTTTTGGGCAAACAGCACACCTGCATGTACTTCTTCCAAGCACTTTATACTCACTCATTTCCCCTTAGCTTTAAAATGTAAATGTAAAATCTCTGTTTACATTTCTTAAAATACAGATGTTGGCCTTACTTTTTACTATGTAGACTTGGGCTAATAAGCCGGTGTGATGTGATGCCATTGAGTAATGATTTCTGAGAGCAGCACACTACACCCCTCTGCATCCATGTACAACTTGTCACGGAGGCTGGTCAAATAACTCTTTAACTAGGTGACATTTTTTTCCATTCACAATTGGCAATGCCACTCTGAAATGACATTAAGCAGACATGTCTGCATGAGCTTTATTGAAGGAAATATTTCCTTACTTTACAGAAATGCAACACAAGTCAATTAATGTCTGTTCTTATTACAGCATGCTTCGCTTTTAGGAAAATAGGTCCAGTTTTTTATAGAATTTGGCACCGTATTGCATTACATGTTGACTAAAATGCCTTTGGAGAAGATGTATCTTGAGTACCATGTTTCCCTTTTCACATTAACATGAATTAAATGGAGGAATACCAGCACTGACACAAACAAATCTGAGTACATTATGGCGGAGCAGCAGAACACTGCCACACTAGAGGGACTCTGCAGCACACCTTAGCAGCGTTAATTTATTCTGACACTGCTGGCTTGTTTTAATTGTCTGCAATCCTTACAAAGATCCCTTATGTTCTGATCCTTTTTGTATAAAATGCTGGAACAGCACTAATCCCCCTGGGTAACACACCAGTTTGCCAGAGAATATGATCTGTAACTGGGCTTTAACAAGTTGTTGAAAAGTCACAAATGATGATAATTCAATAAGGCAGGTCAGGGATTGGGTTACCATCTGATAAGGTGACTCCTGGGATTGTAATGGTAAGGGGTTTTTAGCATTATCTTTTTTAGCTTCACAGAAGGTATTTTTGTGGAGGATTTGTGGTTGATTTGGGAATGATTATGTCATTTAAACTGTAATCAGGAGCAGAGCCCAATGAACATAAAGGTACCAATACAGTTTTAAACATTTGTATAAATACAGATAATTCTACCGTGACTATGGCACAGTGTGAGCGGGTATGGAGCGAAAGCAGATGTCTGTCATACCTGAGTATGTTGAAAGATTTAAAATGTTTCTTGTTCTTCTCTGATGATTTAGGAATGGCACTCAAATAAAAATAGAGCAACCCTCATGGATGGAATTATTTACAATATATCCAGTGCTATGTTTCTAATTTAGAATATAGTTCCCTATGTGGTTTTTGTATACCCCTGAAGAAGAATAAGGAAAACCACCCTCGAAACGTGTTGGGTGTCCACCATTTTGACAGTACCCAACTGGTGATCCATAATTTGTAGGAACACTTTGTATATATGAATAGCCTCTACACATTTTCTTGTACAATGCTTTTACGTCATCTTTTCTTGTTATAAAAAAAGTTTTGTATTTTTTACTATACTGTTTGGTATAAAAAAGAGTGATTTACTGCATCGGCATGTGTTGTCGTTAAAGTCCCATCCATGAGGGTTGCTCTTTTTTTATATGTATTGAAGGAATGTTGAAAACCATAAGATACTGCTAAAAACATTTTTTATGAATGACACTCTAAACCTCAAATAATAACCATTCAGTAAAGCAGTCATCCTTCTAATGTTTTAGCTTAAAAAGTCCATCCCTACCACCCCAGCTACACACACACATGACCATGGACTCTTCACCTTGGTTGTAGAACAACTGAATCAGTGCTTGCAAAACCGCAGCAATTTAGTCAATATGTTTGGGAGCTCATACTCCTATCTGTGGAGTTAATAGGACCGGAGACAGAACATGAATATTAAAACACAAATGTGTCTTCTTAACTATTACCACCACCCTAACAACTAACATCTTGTTTTTCTCCTTTATATAGTCTCTCTCCAGATCACCTGACCAACGGATAAATGTTCCAGATGGGTAAAACATGTGACAGGTAAGTAACCAATCAAATTAAAGTACTGTTAAATGGTCACTTAAAGTCTGTCCCAGTCCCACAAGTAGGGGTCAGTATTGTGTTCCCCCTTCTTTCATTCTAGTAAGGACAGGAAAGCTTCCATTGTCCACTGACTCATAATGGTTGAATTACTAAAACTGGAGAGTGCAAAATCGGGGGCAGCTGTGCATGGTAGCCAATCAGATTCTAACTTCAGCTTGTTCAACTAAGCTTTTAACCCCATGATGGCGAACCTTGGCACCCCAGATATTTTGGAACTAGATTTCCCATGATGCTCAGCTACACTGCAGAGTCCATGATCATCATGGGAAAAGTAGTTCCAAAACATCTGGGGTGCCAAGGTTTGCCATCACTGCCATAGAGTCTGTGCTGTTCATCAGTCCCTATGGAAAGTCCATTAGCTTAGTGAATGTGGGGAAAATTCACTTTGCAAATATTACTTACATGTAGGCATGGACTGGGACAAAAAATAGGCCTGGGTATTTTAGACTGAGCAGCCCATGACATATTTACTGGGAGGCAAGGAGAGCATAGGGGGGGCTGAAGAACATAGGGGGCGGAGAGCACTTGGTGGATAGAGAGAACTGGGGGGTGGAGAGCACTGGGGGGGCCGGAAAGTATAAGGGGGGCCAGGAGAGCATGGGGGCATGAGTACAGCAGCACACAGCCATTTATGCCAATGGCAGGCTGTACGCTGCACCTGGGTTGCCTCGGCAAAGGAAACATGCCAGCAATTCTGCTAAATGTGCTCAGCTGCCTATGTGCAAGAGGCCTAAAGATCTTTATGATTTAAAAAGAAAAAAACAAAAAAAATAACAAAAGGAGAAGTACAGCCAACGCTGTGGATCACAGGAGTGTGGTTCGTTCTGTACTCCTGTGACTCATTTGAAGCCCGCTGTCTGCTGACATCACAGAGCCAATGTCAAGATCGTGACAATGAAGTCAGGATCCACCCACATGCCAGGACCGGACCCAGCTCAGCCTCTCAGCAAGCCGCTGAGAACCTAAGCTGGCCACTCCCTCCCCCTCAACAGCCCAGTGCCCCAGTGGGCGCAGGCAGGAGGTTGGGAGCAAGGCAGAGAGCAGTGACTGACAGCAGATCTCTGCTCACGGAGCTGCGAAAACCGAGCGTTCGGCAGTGTTTGAACGTTCAGTTCTCGGTGTTAGAGCCGGCGGGGTAAAGATGCAGCATTGGACTGATGCTGCATCCACCTAGGTAAGTATGACTCCTAAAAAACGAAACCCCATACTTCTTTTTTAATAATGTGGGGCAAGGTCTATCCACTGTGTGGCTCAGGTGGCCACGTTCAAGAGCCCTAAAGAAAAAAAAATTAAAAAGAAAAAAACAAGATAAAGATGAATCAATTAATAACGTGGGGAAAAGTCTATCCAGTGTATGGCCTGAGCAAATATTAATTACTATACAATAACTAGTTCTTGACATTCGCGCTTCAAATAGATTGTGAGAGATCGCTGATACATAAAAGTCAGTGCTGTTTTTTTCAAGTACTTGAAATGTACCTGAAGCTTGCATTCATGGGGGTTGATTTACTAAATGAGTTGAGACTGTTGATTTAACAAACTGTATATTTCCTTAGCTTGGCAAATATGGTGAAAACTGTGTTTGGTTTGAACACCCAGTCATGTGCAAGGAAAACTAACAAATGGGATTTTTGCTGCACATGACTGGATGATTAAAATAAACACAGCATCACTTTTTTCATGTAGATAACTAGCCATTCACATTTCATAATGTGCAGTCTCTGTTCCTTTAGTAAATCAACCCCATGCTGTCAGTAGACAGTTTTTCATGGAGTGCTTGGTTATGTGGTCAGCTTGACAAATCTTGTTCCTTCCCCTAGTGCCACTCATTCCTGTCAAATCTCTTTTGTCTGTGGATCAATTGGACGGTCAGACAACTAACATTTTCAGAGAGAGGTCAGCCCTGACAGTCCCCATATTTCTCTCCGTACGTGTTTAATTAAAAGCGACTCTGTCACTACGAGGTCAAAACAGCAAAAAACAATATTTGCAAAGAGAAAAGGGTAGATATCCACCTTTCTAGCATTTCTAAAAGCCGCCATGATGCTGCTCCCAAGCCGATGCAAGTATTCAACACTTCTTTGTGGGTGAGTATTTGCTACCCTCACCACACACCGTGGTCCTCCTGCCAACATATATGTTACTTTAGGATGCACAAGCCAAAGGAGAGCAACCACTGAGTGCAAGAGAGAAAACAGGTATTCAAAGCACTATGCCGGTTGATTAGTTGCCATGGCCAGGTAGCAACACTGTGGTGCTTTCAGACATAGGCTGCTGTAAAAGTATGTATATTCCCTCTTCTTTCTAAAGGTGTAACTGTTTGCTGGTTTGACCCTGAGCTGACAAGGCCACATTGACCACTTGACCACATTTACCCTTCTTCGTGACCAGGCCATTTTTCGTGATATTACTGTGCGTTAGTTAAACGGACAATGATGCGTTCCAGTAACACTGTACCCAAATAAAATGTATGTTCTTTTTTCCCACAAATAGAGCTTTCTTTTGGTGGTATTTGATCACCTCTGCGTTTTTTATTTTTTGCACTCTAAACAAAAAAGACAGACAATTTTGGAAAAGAAATAAATACATTTTTTTCTTTCTGCTATAAAACATGCAATAAAAATATTGAAATAAACAAATTTCTTCATAAATTTAGGCCAATATGTATTCTGCTACATATTTTTGGTAAGAAAAATCACAATAAGCGTATATTTATTGGTTTACACAAAAGTTATAGCTCCTATAAACTATGGGATAGTTTTATTTATTTTTTATTTTATTTTTTACTAGTAATGGCGGCGATCAGCAACTTTTAGAGGGGCTGCGATATTGTGGCAGATATTCAGGTACCAACTGACACTTTTGACACTTTTTGCGGACCAGTGACAGTAATACAGTGATCAGTGCTAAAAATATGCACTGTCACTGTACTGATGACACTGGCTTGGAAAGGGTTAACATCAGGTCCAATCAAAGGGCTAACTGTGTGCCTATCCAGTGTTTTACTATACTGTGTGCTGCTTTCACTAGGGGAAGAGATGGAATTTATTCCACAAATTCCATCCCTTCCCTCCTGTCAGAATGGAAATCTGCCTTGTTTACAAAAGCAGATCACCGCTCTGCCTGTCTGCCTAACGATCGGTAGGTGCCGGAGGACATCAGGTACTGTGCACCCAATGATCGGCTTCGGTTGTGTGTATTCACAGCAGAAGTAAGCCGCCAGCATGTCCCCTACCCGGAAGTGTCAGATCATGTGTTTATACATGATCTGGCACACAGGTGCCACCCTGTAGCAGTAAAACTGCTATAGGGAAGACCTGAACTGGTTAAATAAAAAAAAAGTTCAACATGTCACCAACTGATATAACCAGCTGTCAGCCATGAAGTAGTAATAAAATCGGTGATTTGTATATATGGCTTATTTTGCAAAACATTTCTTGATACAATTTATGTAAATCTAGGAGCTTATGAACTCTGTGTATAAAAGTACTTTTTTTAAGGTGTACAATTTAAAATCTACATTGTTCAGTTTCCGCAGGCAAACATATAAAATACTACTAGCAAAATGAAAATTAAAGGTTATGGTTTTTGGTTACTTGGTCCAGAATTATTATAAAGAGAGAAGGAGTAATTTAGCCATTGGCTACAGGCACAAAGTTCTATGGACCCCTATGCCTTTTATCTAGTCATGTTGCCGTACACTAGAAATTGATAGGGGGCATATAGAGTGTTACCCTTTCAGCGCAGTGACACTGGGGAAGGAGAGTTCTTGACCTCTGTTCACCAGGATGACACGGTGACATAGCCTCATGGAATTCTCCCACTGCAGGACATGGAGACTAAGCTTATCTAGTGAAAAATACAGACAGAAGCAAGGAAACTATATTCCACCTGGAAGATCTGGTTTATGTTTCAGATGTAAAAAATAGACACAGCTGTTATTTGATGTGTACATTTTGACATGTAATCTGATGTTTCCTTGGGTGGAAAGCTTATAGACACCAGTTGTAAAATAAAATTTAATAAAGTTTCTGTAAATATGTTTTCTAGCCCATATAAAAAGCCATGTGTACCAACACCTACACTACAGATGCTCTAATCCATCTTCAAGGAATCCCTGATAACAATGTTATTATTATTAAACAGGATTTATATAGTATGCGTACAACTTTACAATATAAAGGGAGACAGTACAGTTACAATACAATTCAAGACAAGAGGTTTAGGAGGGCCCGGCTCACGAGAGCTTACAATCTAATAGGGAGGGGCAAGTGGTCATAACTGTGGGGATGAGTTGTTGAAGAAAGAAACGTTTAGTTGTTAAGCTGGACATAGATGGATTTCTGCCGGTTCACCAAGGACCGGCCAAATTTCTATCTGTGTGTGTGGCCATCCCTGTTCACCAGAAACCAATTGTTAGATTAATTTGTGTCAAACAGGAATGTTGGAAAACGTTTGTCGGTCAGCAGCTGCAACCAATGATCAGTGTGTTCTGACAATGGAAAATCCCGAGATTCCTGTTGCCAAAATACAATATCTCAGCAGGGGGATTCCCTCATTCAAATCTGTTTTGTTTTTTCGTTCAGCCCACTTTGACCAGCTTTAGGGAGAGGCGCGATAGGCTTCCCGGAAGAGATGAGTTTTTAGGGACCACATAAAGGTGGACATAGTAGGCAATAGCTGGACACATTGGGTAGAGAGTCCTGAAGGATGGGGGAGGTTCAAGAGAAGTCCCGAATACAGGCATGAGGGAAGGGAGCTAGAGAGCAGGAGGTCTTGGGAGAAGCAGAGGGGATGGTTTGGTCACATTTTGAGACAAAAATGGTGATGTAGCTTGGGGCAGAGTTGTCATTGTCTTTGTATGTTGTTTTTATTAATTTGAATGTTATTTTTTAGGCAATTGGAAGTCAGTGCAGGGATAGGCAGAGTTTGCAGGCAGACACTGAGCGGTTATTAAGATAGATAAGCCTTACAGTAGCATTAATAATATACTGAAGGCAGGATAGCCTGTGTAGAGGTAGACCAATGAGGAGACAGTTGCAATAGTTGAGGTGAGGGATAACAAGGGAGTGAATGAGTAGCATGGTGGTGTCATTGGTTAAGAAGAGGTTCAATTTGAAAATGTTACAGAGGTGAAGTCTGCAATATTTGGTCAGTGACTGGATATGTAGTTAAAAGGACAGGTCAGATTCCAAAATTACACCTAGCACCATGACAGGAGGGGAGGGACTGATATTTGTATTAAAATTCTTGATAAAAAAGTGAGGGATGAGGGCATTAGGAGGAGTTTTGTGGTGTGACATTTATCTGTCCATATGTCAGTTAGTAATTTAATAACGCAAGAGGAGATTAAAGGAGTGAAGTGAGGAGTAGAGAGATAAATTTGTGTATCATCAGCACAGAGGTGGTAATGAAAGCTATGGGAGGCTATCAAGTGACCAAGAGAGGAGACATAGATTGGGAGAAGAAGGTGTCCAAGGATAGAGCCTTGGTAAATGCCTATTGAAACAATAAGAGAGTGGAGATTCATAGATAGAGTTGTAGGTGATACTGAAGGAATACTTCAATAGGTAGGAGGAGAACGAGGGAAGACCAGAGTCTTGGAGGCAAAGGAGTTGTGTTTTAGAGGAGGAGTGGGTGGTAAACTGTATCACAGGCAGCAAAAAAGGTCCAAGGTGGCCATACATTGTACATTTTTCTTATTCTTTAGATATACCTCCAACAATGTAGTGCAAGGGACTGCCCGATTGCATACAAATTTAAAGTGTTTAGGTTTGACCTCATATTAAATAGTTTTAGAAAATCTAAAGGAAAAATTTATAAGAAAATTGTAGAATGTATGGCCAGCCTAATAGTATGAGTAGGGAGTATTAGACATTGGTTTTAGCAGTTAGTAAGTTGTTGTCTTGGTAAATTGGTGTTAAAAATTACTTTGATATTATTCTATTCCTACCCCAGTCCCTTATGGTCATTTCACTCCCATAAAACAACCAGTTGCTGAAATGGCTAACCATGTTTATCACCAGTGGGGACGGGAAACCCATTCCAAGGCACATCTCCAGTGTGTCAGATCTTCAACAGAGCCACAGATGTTTTTCTGCTAACATACTGAAGGGTAATACATTGGAAAATGTGGGCAGTCAAACTAGTTATGGTACAAAATTGTAAAGCAAAGTTCAAACAGGTGGGTTTATGAAGAGTCTCTAATCTTGGGGATGTGGAAGAGATTAGTTAATACTGATCTTCCACTTTATAGGATAATGTATAAAGCTTGTGGTTGCCCAAAACGTTTTATGAAGGTTGGTTCCATTGGGAAGATCCTACTGCAACTCTGGAGGGTGAATCAGTCATCTGCGGAATCCCTGGTAAGGGTGTTAGAGAATTGAAAAGGACCCCTTGTGGGGGTGCAGTAAGATGGTCTCACACACTCTAGTTGATTTAGTATTACTTACACCTGTTTGTTTTTTCTTTTTGTTGGTTTATCTTTTTTTTTTTTTTGTTTCTTTTATTTTTTTAAAGAGGTTTTCTGTTTCCTATGGGTTAAAACCTTAAAAATGTTTGCTAAACTGGCAGGTACTGTATATACCTGTAATAGACTCATTTTATTGATTTTGCTGATGTCTGCTAATTGTATATTTTGTATTTTGTACCATCCTGATGTCTAGTAATACAACAGGCAAAAGGTTAACAGAGGTGTCAAAAAGATTCATGACAATCAGAGTCTGAAGACAGTACAAGTAAAGCAGCCCCAAAATGCAGGATAGCGAGATAGATTTTAGGCTCCAAGGCACATGTGTCAAACATGGGGCCCGTTGGCCAAATCCGGTCCTCCCAGCAATTTAATGTGGACCTTGCACCTCTCCAGCTGCTGCTCCTCCTTAATCTCTGCCCCAACCTTTTCTCAGCAGACGGCAGCAGAGAGGAAAGAGCTCCTCTGCCAGATCCCTTGCAGCCAGAGAGAGGCCCGTCTCTGCCACCCCCCCCCCCCATCTCAGCAGTCGGAAGCAGAGAAGAGGACAGAACTCCTACTGATTGTGCACTTCTCTGTTCAGCCGTAGCACACCCTCGTCTCCGCCTCCCCTGGTCTCATCATTCAGCAGACTCCAGCCCTATTCTGGTCCAGCTCCACCCCAGCTTCTTTCCAGCAGCAGCACATGGTAAAGGGATGCATTGTAATATAAGGGAGGGTGGGGGACTCTTGATTTTTGAGGGTGATGAGGGCAACCATAATGCTGATTCGGCTCGCAATGAAATTTAGTTTTACACCCCTGTTCTAAGGGATTCATCCACGAGGTGCTGGAATTTCAATGCAGTAGCAAAGCAAAAAAGACTCCCTGGGTCTGGTTAGGCGGCTCACATGCAACCAGGGCTAGCTGCTAATGGCTTCCCAGGAACGCCACTCAGTGCTTAAACCAACAGAAGGAGAACCAGACTAAATTTCTAAAGCATTTAATGATTCACAATACAGCCAACATATTTTGTGGTCAAAGGCCCTTTCCCTTCATCATAGCTACAAGACAAATACAAGGACATTTAATTAGATTTTTGTATATGTCTATTTTTCCCCTGAAATGCATTGGCTGGTTTGTAAATGTTTAAAGTTGCTTTGATTTCCTTTAAATATTTGGTCTGCAACTCCTGTTGCTGTAAGACCTTCATTTAAACACTGCCAATAAAACCAGGTGTGGAACTGCAATGTGAGCATACCACATGAGGAGCATCCAGCAGATGGCAGAGTAGAGCTCATTGGTTTAGAGGTCTATCTCTGCGTTCCAGGAAAGGAGAGTACATTTATTGCCCATGATCTGCAAATACAGTGCACCTGTAGGCAGATTGTTATAGCTTCAGGTTTTCTTCACTCTGTATCACATCATTATTTATAAACAAATGGAATCGTTAATTGTTTCTGTCATTAGTTAACAATATAGACTTGTGTATGTTCATGGATAATGTAGCACACTATAAAGCTTGAGCATTTGTCTTGAGAAGCCACATAAAAAGTCAAATTCTATATCCTTTAATGTGTGTGCAAGAACCATATAAATGTAATATGGTGCTGTAGCCTGTCTGTCTGAAACGATACATACACATTAGCTGACCGTCTGCTGGCTCTTGAGTTACTGGAAAGGTATTGTGTAATGCCAGTAGACGCCATCCCATGAAATCAAAGGTTTTTTATTGGCAGGACCTCAGTGGGAGATGGCAGTGAATGCTCAATATTCATTACAAGTAAAGATCCCCTATAGATCTCAATGGTAACAAGTTACTTTATATGTTACACAAGCTGTCTGTCTTCACTCACATCTAAAGTTTATGGATTGTGCATAAATGATATAAGTACTACCCTTTCCAATAATAGATGACTAAAAGAATGGCTTATTTGAAGGTAGTAGTTAATTAGCAACAAAGCAAACCTTTATCTAGGCAAGTAAGCTGTAAAATAAAGGGGCAGGGAGATGTCATGCATCAAAAATAAATCATAGACATAAGATGATGGCCAAAAGCAAAAGAGAAGGCATCAAAACCCCAACTGCTCCAAAAACCCTCTGTCAGGGGCAACAGTCAATGGGGCAAGTTACAAAGCCCATCCAGATTTCTATTGTTCGTTTGATAATCCCAAGGTGGGTCATGATCATGACACCCTACCCCTCTTTACTGTTTATGTAAATGTTTAAGGTCAGCAAAGATGAAGTTTGTGACACACACTATAAATAGCTTGCACCAAGGACGGTCAGATGACATGCGTATTTGAGTTACCTCCCTTCAAAGTCTCTATAAAGCTAAATGCTATAGGGCAGTGATGGCGAACCTTGGCACCCCAGATGTTTTAGAACTACATTTCCCATGATGCTCATGCACTCTGCAGTGTAGTTGAGCTTCTGGAAAATGTAGTTCCAAAACATCTGGGGTGCCAAGGTTCGCCATCACTGCTATAGGGAGTCCATACATGGGATGCTAAGTATTTCAAAACACACTGGCAAACAATTAGCCAGTGTTCGGTGGAGGAGAGAATGACCCTGGTCTCATTAATTATCTGCTTAAAATTAATTTTTGTAATTTGAGCACCATGCCTTGTTCTGCTCATATATGCAGTCAATATGCAACTTCTCCTTTGTTCCATGCCTTACCCAAATTTTTGACAGAGATCATCCATCAACTGTACAGATTTAGCTATATTTGCATTGCCAAATTTGTTAATGATTTGTCCACGTGAACTCTCATTCACATTTGTTCAGCCACCACAATCTTACAAATCGACTTCAGTTGGCTCTATTAGGGGGAGGTAGACCCATTAGGGTCCCTTTTTTGTTTCACAGGTACAGTGCCTTGCGAAAGTATTCGGCCCCCTTGAACTTTTCGACCTTTTGCCACATTTCAGGCTTCAAACATAAAAATATAAAACTGTAATTTTTTGTGAAGAATCAACAACAAGTGGGACACAATCATGAAGTGGAACGAAATTTATTGGATATTTCAAACTTTTTTAACAAATAAAAAACTGAAAAACTGGGCGTGCAAAATTATTCAGCCCCTTTACTTTCAGTGCAGCAAACTCTCTCCAGAAGTTCAGTGAGGATCTCTGAATGATCCAATGTTGACCTAAATGACTAATGATGATAAATAGAATCCACCTGTGTGTAATCAAGTCTCCGTATAAATGCACCTGCACTGTGATAGTCTCAGAGGTCCGTTTAAAGCGCAGAGAGCATCATGAAGAACAAGGAGCACACCAGGCAGGTCCGAGATACTGTTGTGGAGAGGTTTAAAGCGGGATTTGGATACAAAAAGATTTTTAAACATCCCAAGGAGCACTGTGCTAGCGATAATATTGAAATGGAAGGAGTATCAGACCACTTCATGATTGTGTCCCACTTGTTGTTAATTCTTCAAAAAAAATTACAGTTTTATATCTTTATGTTTGAAGCCTGAAATGTGGCAAAAGGTCGAAAAGTTCAAGGGGGGCGAATACTTTCGCAAGGCACTGTATATCCATTTGATTATGAATATTTCACTGTCTCCAGACAAAAATAAAAGGTGTGACACACCTTGAGAATTTCATAAGTTCATAAGTACATTGCCACAATAAATGTATTGTGTTTTTTTTTTATTTTTTTTTACACAACATTAAATGAACAATTTTGACATTAGAGTAAATGATCCTAATACGCTTAACTGCTGTTGTTTATGTAAGAAGTTTATTTCCATTAAAATAATTTACCATGTTTTTTATGTGGCATTCCCTCTCATAGGACATAACTACTTTTCTCAGTTCAGAAGTATAAAGGACATGCAATTATAGTATGGACAACCCCTGCAAGTTATTCTTACTAACTATCTTTAAAGCACTTGAGGAGCTACCCTGGTCACAGGTAACTTTAAGCACAGGAACTCCATTAAAATAAACAAACAATATTATTGTGGAGGCATACAGTACACAAGAAGGTAGGAATTTTAAATTGTCATCTGAGGTTAACAATTATTCATAAAAAATAGCAAAGCAGCAATAAAGGACATAAAAGTTCATTTCTACATATTGTGTTTATTTATTATGGGCAAGACCAAAATATAAAATAGTAATTTTAAAAAAAAATATTTTTAGTCAGGTAAATATACTATTTTCCATATTAATATTTTATTTATCTTTATCCATCCAGTGGTGGATCTTACGCTTCTTTTTCTGAGTTCATATGTTTTCTAGTTTCTTATCAACCATTCCCCTAGAGTTAACAGAGCTCAACAGCTCAAGATGGAGCAAAACAGATGTGTGGGATCATTCATTAGTTTTTATGAGTTTGTATAATTTTAATTTCCTTATCAACCATTTGCCAGAGTTTACAGAGCACAATAGTTCAAGATGGAGCAACGCAGATGTGTGGGATCACTCAGTAGAATTTAGGACATGTATTTATCAATCATTTCTCAGTCAGTAAAATCTTATCCACTTTTCCCCAAAATTTGAATTCACTTTATGCAATTTATAAAGGTGTGAAAATAGTAATTGCCATATCCCTGATACAAAATTTGCCCAACATTGATTACAGATATATTTTTTTTTTTTTACTGATTATAGAAAATTTTCTTTGCTCAAGATAAGGATCATTTGGATCTTTGGACCTCTTTATCGGTGTCCTGGGAATGATTTATACAGTAGCACAGGCAGCCTTGGGAGGATTTCAGTTACTAATAAATAGGGTTTGACTTATTAAAGGCAAATAGACTGCGCACTTTGCAGAGTGCAGTTCAAGTGCAGTTGCTCCAGAGCTTATTAAATGAGGTATAGCTTCACTTTGCAAATAATAACCAATCACATGCAAGGAAAATGAAAAACAGCATTTTTCCTTGTCCATGATTGGATGATGGAAGTCAGCAGAGCTTGTTATTTACTAAGCTCTAGAGCACTGCCATCTTAAGAGCATTATAGGCCCCCAGGCATTGCAGTGCACTGGGGCCCCGCCTACACAATCACCCACGAGAATAAAAATGCAAATTATCGCTAAGGCTATATTTATATTTATTTATTGGTACCTCCAACTAAATCAGTGTTTAAACATTAAATGAATAAATAATAAATCATTTAAAAAAAAGGCCATAAAAAATTTAATAAATGAATAAATAATAAATAATAAAAAAAGGCTAAAAATAAATGTATAAATAATAAAAAAAAACGAAAAAAATAAAATGCACTGATATCCTTATTAATTTGGGCATCAATTGTATACAAAATGAAAGTGACATGCAGATCTTTTGGTTTTCTGAACATGCAAAGACAATATAAATTTCTGCGCATAAAATAAACTTAGTACTTACTCTTTCTGTCTTTCTAAAGCGGTGGGCAGAGGAACAAACCGGTCTGGGCGCCCGGCCACCAGGTAAATTAAACTGGGGGGGATCAGATTGGGGGAAATTGCCACCCTACGTGGGAGCCCTCGGGCAAGTGGGGCCCCCGGGCAACTGCCCAGTGTGCCAATTCGGAAAGATGGCCCTGCTCTAGAGCAGGGATCCTCAAACTATGGCCCTCCAGCTGTTGCGGAACTACACATCCCATGAGGCATTGTAAAACTATTACATTCACAGACATGGCTAGGCATGATGGGAATTGTAGTTCCTGAACAACTGGAGGGCCATAGTTTGAAGACCCCTGCTCTAGAGCAACTGCACTTGTAGAGTGCAACTGCACTTTGGAAAGTGCACAGTCTATTCAAATCAACCCATAGTATTACAAGAAGGAAGACTCGGGCACTGAGCTTTACTGCTTATTTAGTAATTAACATTTTTTTTTATTGTATGGTGAGCCAGTAGGGGGATATATATAACACATTCAACATTAAATGCTGGCCATCTGATTTGACTGCTATATTCAGTTTCTGAAAGGGCTTTATCAGTTTTTTGGGGGGCAATTGCACATTTCTTTTATTACTGTACAACACACATCTGTTGAATAAAATTGGTGTATAGAAAAAGTAACTTATTTTGGTACAATTATCCTAAAAATGTTCCCCCTCTTCTTCTCATAGAAACTGCCCCTTCAAGTTATATGCTTACCCATCCCCGCTCCACCAACATTTTTGCTAGGTGACCCGCAGCCTCTTGACTAAAGGTCTCCTTGTCTGGTTTGCTTCTTTTACTTATGTCGGGAATAATCTCTATTCGTTCCTAGGAAAAAGCCTTTTACTAGGATCAGACTGTCTTTGCTTCTCCAACTGCCTCTAAAGTTTTGGCACTTTACTGGCTTACATTTATTTATTTTTTTTAAAAAACATGATCAAGCACTAATAAAATGTTGTAAAAACAACTGACATGTCAAACAAACTGACAATTTCCATTCTCCAAAATTAAAAAGATGCCTCTCAGCTAGACAGATACTTATATTACAAGATATTTTACCAACATTTTTGGCTTGTGTAATATAAATCAGCTATTAAACATGACACTACAAATAGTCCTTTCTACAGAGTTCTCTCTTTTCATGTGAATGAGTCTTCTAGTGACAGCTGTGGTCCTAGGCCAATGTCGATTGTCGGTATAATGCACTACAGTCTGGCGGTTTTGTGGGAAGGTTTACATGTCCCATTTTTCGAGGACAGGCTGTTTGTAAATATTGGCGACAGGAATCTTAGGAAAACAAAACAGTGAAAATCCTGAGCTCTGTCTCATCCTAGTGTCCTGTGGCTAAGGGCTGTAACTCATTCTGTACCATGACCAAGCTGTCTACCACTCCCTCTGGCAGTATCCAGTGTTCAGTGGGAATAAGATGTCTACAGGGTTAAGACTGAGAAGGTGACGGAAGATGATACCAGTGGAAAAAATGTTAGAAAACCTACAATTATCTCAATGTCCTCCTGCTGTGTTCCATGCTAATTAAGGATACACACAAGCTGATTGTACGGTGCATTTGGCTTTAATGGGACAACAGAAGCACGCTATCCTCAAATACCTTCTTTGGTTCATATTTTGGGCAGTGAATAAAATGCACAGAGTTTATCCCGCGGTGACGTTTTTTTTTTTATATAAGATCAAGCTTGTTACTATTTCTTCTTGCATTATTCTTTTTCATATTTACCATACCAGACCTCAACTGTTTAGGCCATGGGCACAGTGACTTCATGCTCCACCCCTGTGTCATGTATATAAGTTGCTATGATGACATGCCCCCAAGTTTTATATTGTGAGAATGATTGGCCTTAGGAAGATTGATATAGCAGTGAGTTGAGCAATGTGAGTTTCTTAATCACCCCTCTACCCCCCCCCCCCCCCCGAAAAAAAATGAAACAAAATAGGAGTTTCACAGTATGGTGAAAACTGACAAATGTATTATCATCTTTTTTTTAACTACAAAGTTGAAAAATAAAATATATATGAATATTTCTATTGTTATTTTTTATTCCAAGCCTGTAAAGTATAATATCAATCTTCAACCAGCCAAAACCAACCTGGCTTCCTCTAAGGCTGGGCTTTCACTAGTGCGACTTCAAAGTCGCGCGTCTTCAATAGCGACTTTGTACTTTGATAAACGCGCGACTTGTGTACGAATTTACAACGACTTGTTGCGGCTACGACTTGTTGCGACTTTGATGTATGCGACTTGCACATAAAAGATTCCTTTTCCTGCTAGTGATGTAATTCCTTTTCCTGCAAGTGATGTAATTTCCTGTTTTGGAATAGTAGTGTATGTTGCAGGAAACATGTTGGCTATGCAGTATGTTGGAGCAGCAGTAATTATGGCTGCTGTAGCAGCTGTTATTGATGAGGAAGAAGAGGACCGGAGAAGGAGAAGGCATCGCTTCTGGATCCATCCTGTCATCTCCCAAAGGGAAGAGAGAGGCCAGTTCAGGATCCTTTATCATGACCTCCGTGCTCATGAAGACAAATTCTTTAATTACACACGGATGTCAATTAAAAGGTCAGAACATATGTTCATGTCAACTCTTTAACAAATATGTCTCTATGTATGTTATTTTTTACATGGATAATGTTGATAAATGCCATATATGTTTTTTTTTTACAGTTTTGATGAATTGTTGGCTCTGCTCTCCACACATCTAGAGAGACAAAACACTAGATTCAGAAGGAGTATTCCGCCCATAGAAAGACTGATTATCACATTGAGGTAAATTTTCCAACCTACTTACCTCCTGAGGCATTTGGAGAGACACATTATCATGTAATTATCATGTAACATATATGTAGTAGTGGTTGTGATTATGTTTGCCATGTTTTTTTCAACAGTGTCTTTCTCCTGCCTATCTTCTTCCTTCATTTCCTCAGGTACCTTCGTCCAAGCCAGTTTATGCATCATTCTAACATTATTTTTTTATTTTTAGGTACCTGGCAACTGGACATACCTTTACAAGTTTACATTATGAGTTCTTGGTTGGCAAAACTACTGCCAGCTATATTATCCATGATACCTGCAGAGCCATCTGGAATGTTCTTAAGGATTTGGTCCTGAAGAAACCCACTACAGAAGACTGGTGCAAGATAGCAGAATATTTCTGGGACCACTGCAATTTTCCAAATTGTGTTGGTGCAATTGACGGAAAACACATTAGAATATTGAAGCCCATTGGCAGTGGAAGTAAATTCTTCAACTACAAAAAATACTTTTCTTTTGTCTTACTAGCAGTGGCTGATGCCAAATACTGTTTTAGCTATGTAGACATAGGTTCGTATGGAAGCAGCTCAGACTCGAGCATATTTGCGAGATCCACATTCGGAAGAATGTTGAGGGAAGATGGACTTTAGCTGCCACCGGACTGTCCACTACCAGGGACAAACGGACCACCACAGCCATTTGTTTTTGTTGGAGATGAGGCTTTCGCTCTCAGTCATCATCTCTTAAGGCCCTATTCAAATCGGTCTCTGACTGTGGAAAAAAGAGTTTTCAACTACCGCTTAACCAGGGCAAGACGAGTTGTTGAATGCGCCTTTGGAATTTTAGCTAACAAGTGGAGGTTCCTGCACACATCTATCAATTTAAAAATGGATAATGCAATATGTGCAGTCAAAGCAGCATGTGTTCTTCACAACTATGTTGCACTTCGTGATGGGTACAATCATGAAGATTGTGGCATGAATGACATGGAGGGTGCAAGTTTGAGTGCCAGTAGGGGCACAAGCAATGGTGCTACTGTGCGTGAGGGATTCACATCCTTTTTCATGTCTGCTGCTGGTTCTGTCCCCTGGCAGCTGGACGCTATTTCATAATGTATCACACGTTCCAACACAGTCCAATTTTGAATAAAATTCTGTTATGTTTTCCTTATATTTCTGTGCAATTATAACCAAAGTCTGCATATTGTTCCAGTTCTAGCTATAATAAAAATACATTGCTTAACCTTCTGTTTTGCTGTTTTCTACTGTAGATATAATTATATAGCATACACACATTATTGACAGTACTATAGAAGCAAAAATAATCCAAACAAAAACCACAGAGTAGAGTAACAAGGTAATTTTTTTATTTTTTTATTTTTTTCAAAATTTAGAAAAAAATAAACTTTTTATAACAACATCACCAATGTTTTGGAGATACCAGCACCAAAACAATGAAAAAATAAATTAACAGGTAAAATGTTAACAACACCAAAAACAAAAAAAATTACAAATCCTGGTATATAATTGGAGATTCAGTGGACCCAGAATGAGAAATATTTGATGGGCCAGATGGGCTTGGGTAATCACTTGCAGATCCCTGACGGTATTGCCTTTCCGGGAAAGGCGTAACCTGCATGGGAGCAGGTTGGTAAGGTCTTGGTGTGCCAAGGGTGGAGGCAATAGGGGGCGGTATTGGGTGCAACATGCGGGGCCTGGAGATATTCGGCATGTTGCCATACTCATCGTAGTATGGGCGATTAACTTGGTGCCCATACTGTGAACTTGGTGGTGGTGGTGGTGGTGGGTACTGGTAATTGGGGGGATATGTGTGGTGGGGGGGGGGGGGTTTCCATACATGCTGTAGAGCTTGCCTCCCCAACCACAAAAGATTGGGCGGTTGACATGAGAGCCATCCTTAGTGCATACTTTTTCTCAGGGGGGACCTGCTTGCACATACCCAACAGCACGGTCATGAAAGCAGTGTCATCACACATGCTTTCCTTCATGTGTGCGTTCATTTCCTTCACCACCTTCAGAACCTCCTCCATGGGTTTACCACCCCTAGGATTCGCCCTTGATGAAGACCTTGAGGAAGATCTTCGTGAAGGCCTTTGTTCTGTACTAGGCCCTGGTTCAGCCTCCACCGCAGCAGGAGAATCAATAATGGACAATGGTCTTGATATTACTCCCTCTGATTCCTCACCATCAGGGTCAGGGTCACCAGGGTCTTGGCATCCCTCCTCCTCCTCCTCCTCCTCCGCTGCCGCCTCCTGTGACCCCTCCTGCTGTTCAGAACCAAGTGAGGAGTCTTGCCAGCTTGCTTGGGTTCTGAAATATAATGAATACATTTCAAATTTTAGGAATATTAATATATTTTATATGTCAACTACAGTATCTAAAAAAATGCTGACAACTTACTCTCGCATCTCCAACACCGGCCTTAAAAATTCCAGCTCCTGGGCATGCGCATAAGGGACAATTCTGGAGGACCCAGAACCACTCCTTGCTTCTCGTAATTTTCTGAGATAGCGGTTATAGCAGTCCTTTATGCTTCTCCATCTGGTTTGTAAGGAGTGCACTGAAAAAAAGAAAATAACGGTACTGTACTGTACATATGGGGGCAAGCAGCAATGTGATAAATTGCATATATGAAACACTTACATTTTTCAGTCCGTTCTGTACTTGTAAGACAGTCCCAATTTTCAAAATAGATCCTTGCAATCTCCAGCCATGCTCTCTCCTTCCTCACATGGTCCTTATATAAGGGGTCTCGGGTGTCGTATATTGAGGGGCGAGCTCTGACCAGACGAATGATCTCCTCATTATCATGAGAAGTTCTTTTATTCTTCCTGGATCTTGGCATGCTTGCTGTATATAACACTCTCCTCTCCTCTGCTAACTATGGGAAGTGATGTTCTTGGGAGGTGCAGAGATCATGTGATTTGGGGCGGAACATAACAATAAAAAAAATTTACTGTAAACTTCCGTGCAAATCGCAACGAAGTCGAGACGAAGTCGCGTTCAAAACCGTGTACTGCGACTTCGTTGCGACTTACATTACCTTCTATGAGGGACATATCGCACTAAAGTCGGCCCAAAGTAGTGCAAGAAGCAATTTTGAAGACGCTGCGTCTTGAGTCGCAGCAGTGGAAACGGTCCATATTGAAAACAATGGGTTTTGACTTGTCATGCGACTTGACATGTGTCAAGTCGCACCGCAAGTCGCACTAGTGGAAACCGAGCCTTAGTTCCTGGCATTGGGCCCCACAAAGCTATCTAGAGCTTGTAATGTATCCCTAAATATTTGTCAATGCTTGTGCCACATTTTTATATGCACAGTTAGTGTAATATGTGCCAGTAAAAGAGCTTTTTACACATCATTATTATATCTACTTGATCGCATTTTCATGCATGTTTATGTGGCCTTGTAAAAAATGATGAGTTATGGAACTGTATGCTACCAGTGTGCCTCAATCCTATGAGACTAATAGGCTGTTAGCTGAATTTTTTGGGGATAAACACAGTTATTGCTTATAGATTAACCATTGTAAAGTTAATGTCATTGGCTTTCATTTTCCTTCTCTCTAAATAGGCAACGCTTACAGTGATAGCTCTTTTACTCTTGGTTATTGGTTTATTTGCAATTTCTTTTTTAGCAAAATAGTTCTATTTAATCCAGTTAAAACACATTTTTCTGGCAAAAGTAGTGGTTTGTTTTCTACTATAAATGAAAGAAGATGTCCACCCAGCAAGATGAGTAAAATGATGCATGCTTTCATCTGGAGTATTTATGGATGTAAAGTTCCTTTTATAGATTATCAGAATACAGTGATGGCTCTGTGTCAGAACATGGGCATGACCCAATGCCAGAAAACTATATGGGGCCAAGGTCAGAATATGGTGATAACCACATTTTAGAATACAATGATGGGCTTATATCAGAATTTAGTGATAACCTCATGTCAGAATCCAGTGATGGATCGATATCAGAATATGGTGATGACTCCGTGTAAGAATAGAGTGCAGGCCCTATATCACAGCATAATGGTCTCATATCAGAATAGGGTGAGGACTGAATGGTGAACCTGATATCAGAATAGTCTCATGTGATATGGTGATATGGTCCATGTCGGAATAAGGTGATGGCCCCATGTTAGAATACACTGAAAGCTCTGATATCAGAATAGTCTCATGTCATATGGTATTATGGTTCATGTCTGAATCAGGTGATGGTCCAATGTTAGAATGCACCGAAGGCTTTGATATTAGAATAGTCTCATGTCATATGGTAATATGGTTCATGTCAGAATTAGGTGATGGCCCCATGTTAGAATGCACTAAAGGCTCTGATATTAGAATAGTCTCATGTCATATGATATTATGGTTCATATCAGAAATAGGTGATGGTCCCATGTTAGAATGCACCTGAAGGCTCTGATATTAGAATAGTCTCATGTCATATGGTAATATGGTTCATGTCTGTATTAGGTGATGGCCCCATGTTAGAATGCACCAAAGGCTCTGATATTAGAATAGTCTCATGTCATATGGTATTATGGTTCATGTCAGAATTAGGTGATGGCCCCATGTTAGAATGAACCTGAAAGCTCTGATATTAGAATAGTCTCATGTCATATGGTATTATGGTTCATGTCTGTATTAGGTGATGGCCCCATGTTAGAATGAACCTGAAAGCTCTGATATTAGAATAGTCTCATGTCATATGGTATTATGGTTCATGTCTGTATTAGGTGATGGCCCCATGTTAGAATGCACCGAAGGCTCTGATATTAGAATAGTCTCATGTCATATGGTAATATGGTTCATGTCAGAAATAGGTGATGGTCCAATGTTAGAATGCACCTGAAGGCTCTGATATTAGAATAGTCTCATGTCATATGGTATTATGGTTCATGTCTGAATAAATTGATGACCCTATCTTAGAATACAGTGATGGCCCGGATATCAGAATAGTCTAATATCATATGATGATATGGTATGCTTGAAGCTGATTTTTCTCGGTTGGAATACAATGATATCCCTGATATCCAAATAGACTTATGTGATGATGATATGGTTCATATCTAAATGGGCAGCACTTGTTAACACTTCTGCCTGGTAGCACTAGAATATGGCTAGAATCCCAACCATGTCACTAGCTGCCTGGAGTTGTATTTTCTCCTTGTACCTGTGTGGGTTTCAGCCCACACTCCCAAAACATGCTGGTCGGTAAGAAAGTGTATGTATAAATGTGAGGGGCCGTAGTGTGTAATCTCCTTGAGGGCAGGGACTGATGTAAATGTACAATATATATATGTTGTACATATATGTACAATATAAATATGTAAAGTGCTGTGTAAATTGGCAGTGCTATATAAGGACCTATAATAAATAATATGGTACTGACTTTATGTCAAAATACGAGATATGAGTCCATTGCAGAATGTAGAAATGGTCTTATGTCAGACTATAGTTGAGACATTCAGAGTAAAGTGATGACCCCCATATCAGAATGCAGTGATGGCATTATGTCAGATTATGATAGCGAATCCATGTGAGAATACAGTGATGGTCCCATGTCAGAACATAGTGAAAACTTAAATCAGAATACAAAATAAAAATTGGGCAGGAGCGGATCCGATATACATTCAAGCCAAAAGGCTGGGAGGGTACATGGACCGCAACCTGCCAAGAGCATGGGACTTTGGAGGCATAGATAAGGTGGTAAGAACAATTTATTCAACAAGGACCATAATGTAATATAAAAAACATTTTATTCCAAGTATAATTTGCATTGAGACCATAGAAAAACAGACA
Source organism: Pelophylax lessonae (assembly GCF_965119305.1). NCBI lineage: Eukaryota > Metazoa > Chordata > Amphibia > Anura > Ranidae > Pelophylax > Pelophylax lessonae. The sequence goes on from NC_138773.1 coordinate 226,951,943, forward strand.
TGTACATTGCATTTCAAAATAAGATAAGTAAATCGCAAATAGTAGTAGTATGGATCACATATGGATCCCACATGGTTCCCCGGGGGGTAAAGACTTCTTTGCACTTAACTCATCCTAAACTTTGGTCACGTCTTTATTTTATATATCGATCCTCACTCTTTGCACTGAGGTGCCCATGACTAATATATCCCCTACACTTTATTAGCAACACTGTACTGCTTTCGTACTCAATGAATTCCCAGCCCATTGTCCTATTCAAAAAAAAAGGTACTTTATGATCACGCACTGATTGTGTTCCCTACTTTTTTGTTTCTCCCTCTTTTGGTCTCTTGCATACTTACTTCTATAGAAAATTTGATTTATTTCTCTTTCTTTTCCCAGTCCTTGCATCTCTGTCCTGGCTATTGGTCCGGTTCAGTACTCACCTCCTTGGGAAGGTCCCGGCTTTGGATCAGTCTTTGACCATTGCCGTGTCATTACTGTGCTATTCTTGGCACCATGGATGGTTGTCATTTCCAACAGATGTCATCTTTTGTTAAAAACGAAATGGTAAGCTTTTTTGCTCTTTGATAGGAGGTCATCTTTACTATGCTAGACATATTTGCTAGCATTTATGTACATATGATTCATATCCATTTAACTAATATATGTTATGTTTTATCGTTTAGAACCAGTAGAAGGATTACATGTTTTGGGTCCCTGAGGAAGCCAATTTTAGAGGGTCTTTACCCCCCGGCGAAACATGTAGGACCTATGTGATCCATACTACTACTATTTGCGATTTACTTATCTTATTTTGAAATGTAATGTACATGTCTGTTTTTCTATGGTCTTAAAGCTAGTTATATTTGGAATAAAATCTTTTTTATATTACATTATGGTCCTTGTTGAATAAATTGTTCTTACCACCTTATCTATGCCTCCAAAGTCCCATGCTCTTGGCAGGTTGCGGTCCGAGTACCCTTCCAGCCTTTTGGCTTGACTGTATATCGGATCCGCTCCTGCCCAATTTTTATTTTCTAATTATGTTTTAAGGGATGTGGCAATGATTAGTGGTTCTATGTGACCCGGTATTCCTTCATTCCTCTTTCCTTAAATCAGAATACAGTGATGGCACCATATGAGAATATGGTAATGGTTTTGTGTGGAAATAGAGTGATAGCCTCACTGATTTTACTGAGACCAAAACTGGGTTGGGGGTGGGTTGAGGAGATGCAGCAAGCATAGGCACTATACAGTACCTTCATATCAGAACAGCAAGGGCAGTAGATATATGTATAATCTTACACACAGGTAGCCCAAATAATCTTCTCTCTCAAAAAAAAAAAAAAAAAAAGGAAAACACTTTGGAGAAGATCAGTCAGCTGCATTAAAGGACCCCAAAAGTGTCCATTTTGTTAAAAAGATCCTGTTGCCCAACATTCAGTTCTACAACAATTTCCCCCTGTAAGATTATATGTGCATATAACATATTTAAGGCATGTTTTTACCTGTAAAAGCCTCCTTTATGTAGATATCAAAAGTCCTGTACTGCTCCCCAATGCTGCTAACTTCTATGTGATGTCAGCAGTCCCAGCAGACTCAGTGCCGGGACACTTTATAGTATTCTTTTTTGCCCCCCCTTGTTGCATAAAAAGTTATGTGGGGAGGTGAGGGGCGCAGGAGCTGGGCCAGCACAGACAGTAATTAGACACTCCTAGAAAAGTGGAGGGCTATGATGTGCAAGGATGTAAGAGTTGGTGCTAGGTAACTAACTCCTGCTGGAGTATTTAAATGTTCTACCAAGTAAAAAAGCATAATGCAAGTGAATAAAAAAATATGCTTCAAGTAAGCATTTTAAATACTTGACTGTTCTGTGCTTTTACCTGCAATTTTATTTAAGTTAATGACGTATTTTTTTTTTTTTTCGTTTTTGATTGCTTAATTTGTAATCCTAAAGTCTTGTCTTCCAGAGAGGTTTTCCTGTAATTTTCTGTCCTCATTATAGCTTGTCATTAACACACAGCACACAGCATCTGATTATTGGAAGGGTCACTTGTGTCTGTCACATTGGGTTGATTTGGAATTTTTAAAAGCAAATAGTTTTCCACTTTTGTATGCAACAATACTGCTCCAATCATCATGATCACCTCTTAAACATGCCTTTTACTGTGATTATGCAACACTTTGTTCCTTTATTTGAGTAAAGTTTTTATTCAAATATTAAAAATAGGTTAAGTGAAGGGTAGACATACAAGAAAGCATAGTACAGCAACAAATGCATATACACTCACCGGACACTTTATTAGGTACACCTGTTCAATTGCTTGGTAACACAAATTGCAAATCAGCCAGTCACATGGCAGCAACTCAATGCATTGAGGCATTTAGACGTGGTAAAGACGACTTGCTAAAGTTCAATCCGAACATCACAATGGGGAAGAAAGGGGATTTAGGTGACTTTGAACATGGCATGGTTGTTCGTACCATGGTTGTTGGTGAGTATTTCAAAAACTGATGATTGTCACGCACAACTATCTCCAGGATTTACAGAGAATGGTGGGAAAAAGAGAAAATATGCAGTGAGCGGCAGTTGTGTGGATGAAAATGCCTTGTTGGTGTCAGAGGAGAATCGGCTGAATGGTTTGAGATGATAGAAAGGCAACAGTAATTCAAATAACCACTCATTATAACCAAAGTATGCAGAATACCATCTCTGAAGGCACAACACATCAAACCTTGAAGCAGCAGAAGACGCACCAGGTGCCACTCCTGTAAACTAAGAACAGGAAAATCAGGCTACAGTTCATACAGACTCACCATATTTGGACAATAGAAGATTGGAAAAACGTTGCCTGGTCTGATGAGTGTTGATTTCAGCTGCATCATTCAGATGGTAGGGTCAGAATTTGGTGTAAATAACATGAAAGCATGGATCCATTCTGCCTTATATCAACAGTCCAGGCTGGTGGTGGTGTAATGCTGTGGGGGATATTTTCTTGGCACACTTTGGGTCCCTTAGTACCAACTGAGCATGGTTTACCTCCTTGGCGGTATTCCCGAGTGTGGCTCGGGGTGGAATTTCAGTGCCATTAGCAGTAACCCCGAGCCACACTCGGGGTACCGCCAGGGAGCATCGCTGGATCCTGGTAGAGGTTAGGTTACTTACCTTGTCCCCGGGATCCCGCGATGTGTCCCTGCTGCATATGGCGGCCGGATCTTCCGCCCGATGCTGTGAGCCCCCGATTCTGTCTCCTGCGAGCGTCACGTTGCAGGGGGGTGGAACCGACGGCAAATTCAAATAGTAAAACACACTGATATATTGTAATCCTATTGGATTACATTACTAAATAAAATAAATTGACATTAGTTTGCCCCCCAGTGCCCTTTCCTGCAGTTTTACTGTACTTTATCTATCTATCTATCTATCTATCTATCTATCTATCTATCTATCTATCTATCTATCTATCTATATATATATATATATATATATATATATACAGTACATATACATATATATATATATCTATATATACACACACATATATATATATATATATATATATATATATATATATATATATATATACTTTAACTTATATAGTTATTTATTACATTATAATTTATGATTTTGTGTTTCAAACTTTATCATACCCGAGATGTTATAAAGAAGAGTAAAAAAAAAATCATATGTAAATAGTTGGTTTTCGGCTGCTCGTCCTTAAGAATTTTATGCAAAATAATGGTACCGCTTTCAGCACCTAAAATCGGAAACAATCATACCGCCAGGGAGGTTAAACACCACAGCCTACCTAAATATTGCTACTGACCATGTCCATCCCTTTATGACTACAGTGTACCCATCTTCTGATGGCTACTTCCAGCAGGATAATGTACCATGTCACAAAACTCAAATCATCTCAAACTGGTTTCTAGAACATGACAATGAGTTCACTGTACTCCATTGACCCCTCACAGTCACCAGATCTCAATCCAAAAAAGCACCTTTGGGATGTGGTTTAATGGGAAATTTGTAAATCTGCAGCAAATGCATGATGCTATCATGTCAATATGGACAAAAATCTCTGAGGAATGTTTCCAACACCTTGTTCAAAAGGCAAAAGGGGGTCAAACCCGATACTAGCAAGGTGTACCTAATAAATTGGCCGGTGGGTGTAGATCATAATACAACATAAATCCTTAATTAATAGAACCATCTCAAAAACACAAACAAGAAATAGTAAGCAAATCAATGATTTTTTATAAATGAAAATGTACATACATTACATAAACTGAATTTACTCTACATTTTTGCATTATTCTTAACTGACAAACTAAGAGTCTATTTATCAGTGTTTTCTCCCACCATTCACACATTTTCAACCAGCATTCAATGAGAAAAAAAATGTAACTCTTAGATGAAAACAATACGTTTTTTAAAGAAAAAAATACATACAAATTTGTATTCTCAAACTTAGATTTAGCTGGTCAATTGTAGGACTTAAAATAACTTTATCTACTTACGATCATTTGTTGACATTTTAGCTTTTTATGCTGCATGGTTGTCTCAATGTTCTGTTTTATTTATACACGGTTATATATTAAAAATCTGTAGAAGAAAAATAAAACGCTGATACGTGGTTAAGAAACTACCTCTGTTTTATGTGGTTGTTTTGAATAGGCTAACATGTATTATATTTATTTTTCTTTTCACTAATTAAGTGGAAGTACCACCACAAATGTTGATGAATGGGTCAATTCTCTATTTTACCTCACAGGCTAATTGCTCAGACAAACACTGAAAAGTTCAAAATCACAACGCACAGCAAAATAACAACACCATTTTCACAGGAATTTCAGACTTGTGGGAAATTAAATTGACTTTGGGGATATAAAAAGTGCAAAGATACCACAAAATTCTAGTAAAGAAAAATAAAGAAAGAAAAAGAAAAACCTAAGTGACCCAAACGAAACAAGGGATCAATGGGAATAATTAGTCTACAAGTTTTCAAGTCATTTCTGAAAAATTCAGCATGGGGTTTGTTTATATGATGTCACAAAGCATTATTTGTCTCCCCAAAACATACTTAACGAACACAAAATTAAAACCAAGCCTTGGGGGCAGACGCTGCCTACAAATACAGTATATGGAATTTGCGTGAGGACGTTTCCTCAGAAAGCTGCTGCTATCGTGAAAGATTCTATAAAATCTTTCTCATGGTTGTTTTATTGTTTATATGGGAAAAAACAGCTTTTTAAAAAGTAACCCTTGAAAGCCAAATGGCGTTGAGCCCATCTAGCATTATATTTGGTACAGCAGTACTTTCTAGATCCTAAATAGTTAAACTCTTATTCTCCCCAGCATGAGGTCAGAGGGTTAAATCCATAGCTCAAGGCTGATGTGTTGCCCCTTAGGATTTAAAACGCCTCATAAAAGGCCATTGTATGGTTTTGCAGCTTGTAGTTGGGCCATCAGCTCATCCCACAGATATTGCGGCCCCATGCCGGGCTTGGGTTTAAGGTCTAAACATAAATAGTGCGTGCGTGATTTTATAGGGGTTCTACATCCTAACTTAATTTTTTTATATAGCTTCTGCTTGATCTTCAGTTGCCCATTATCATTATCAGGGATATAAGCTGTCATAAGCATTTCACTTCCAAGAGTTTAAAGCTTCAAAGTTCACAGAGCCTGTAGGCATGTGGCCTTTGACATTCTACGTCAAATATATCTGCTCCTAACATAATTTGCCTATGGCAGACATGTAATTTTGGCACCTATGGCAATACAGGCAAAATGGATTACTTAAAAGCCTATGTTGAGGCAAAATAGGATACATGCTCAACTCCCCACATTTTATCCCTTTAAACACACTGCAAGTACAGAAAAAAAACAGGTGATGTGCCCGAAATATAGTATGTTCCTACCTTCTTCTTTGACATGACAAGGCAGTTGGCTCTGAATTTCAAAGCATGTGGTGCCAGCCCTACCTTCTTCATATTTGGTGCATTACAAAGAACATTAAAAAGAGGGATGAGGAGATGTTTCCTCACCCCCCCCCCCCCTTCCCCCCTTATCTCCATAACACCTCCTTGTGTAGAGGCAGAGATAGCAGGAAATTATTAGCTCACAAGATTTCTGGTATTTAACGCACTTATGTAGTGCTACTCCTGTAAGGGCCGCTAGTTTGTGACCCCAGGTCTTTTCTCTCTGTATAGCAGCAGCCAGGCACACAGCAACTTCCAATCCTCTGGGAGTTGCCTTTTTAACAGTTTTTTGCAGATCAACTTGGATTGGGATTACGGAGCTGTGGTGCACTCCAGAACAAGGATGTGAGGATATTATACCCTTAGCTAAGTTAACTTAAAGATCTTGTAGACCCATTTAAAAAAAAAATCTTGTAAGACCTAGGCATAATTAGCTAGTATGCATTGCAAATTAGCTTATTATGAAATACTTACCTTGGAACGAAGCCCCCGCAGCGGCGCCCGCACACCGCTGACACGACCGACATCTTCCCTGGCAATTCTTTCGGGTTTGCGGGCTCCGAGGCTGTGATTGGCCGGAGCCGCAATGATGTCAATCCGCGCATGCGCGCGGGAGCCGCCGTTCATGGCATAGGGCTCTGAAGGAAGTTTCTTCAGAGCACATGTGCCAGTGATGTCACTTGCTGCATGCAATGTAAATATCTCCTAAATGGTGCACATGTAGGAGAAGTTTACAATACCTATAGGTGAGCCTTATCATAGCCTTATCTATAGGTACAAGTTACAGAGGGAGCTTTACTTCCTCTTTAAAGTGGTTGTAAAGGTTTTTTTTTTTTTTAAATAACAAACATCTCTATACTTACCTGCTCTAAACTCCACTTCTTGGGTCCTCCACCAACGCTCCTGGCTCCTCCTCTATGTTCAGTGCGGCTTCCTATCGGGGCACTTGTGCATGCTCACTCCCAAGCCCCACTGCTGCACCCATTGACACAGACAGTGGGACTAAGGTCTCACAGCACAGTCACCGAGATCCTTTTTCTCTTAGGAATGTACAGTGTCTCCAGGACTTGGATGTCTCCCTCAGGCTCAAGCAGGCAGGCTTCTCTCTAGAGCTCCCAGGTAAAATTCTCAGTGGCACCCCTTTATTATTGGCTTCCAATGAACTTGTAGAAAGATAAGACCCCCCAGCTAATTACAGCTGAGACTTCAATGAGCTAGGCAGGATCTTGAGCAGAACGATCGGGGGGGGGAGCTAACAGCCCTCCTGGCTGAGAACTTCTCCTCCTGGAAAAGAACCCTGCTTTCTGGGGCTTCAAACTATTTATATTCTCCCTAACCATCATCTGGGCACACCTCCCCAGGGACTGGTCAGAGCTGCATAGGTATTTAGGCCATAGGTGTGCGCAGCTTATTGCATTAGGGTGTGCACCCCAAAGCTCAACACACATGCTTTTCTCTGCAGCCTTGGCTGCACTGGACAGTGAATGAATGGGAAGTGCTCTATGCTGAGCGGCTTCCTGTTCATTCACAATCATAAGCACAGCAAACACGGTTTACTATGCTTAAATTGTGAATGAACACAATTAGTGAGTGTGTTCACTGTGTTTATTTAGAAAAGAAAAGGGCTAGTAAATGATATATTTACTAGCTCCTTACCGCGCACTCCATCCTTGGGGGAAGCCCAGGCAGTAGGGAAATCTGCCTTTTGTACATTTAATTCCTGTGACCATTATCCAAAACATGGCGGTTAGTGTTAATGCAGAATCTAGTCCCTGCTGGACAATAGTCAGCACCATATACAGAGGGTAGACTAGCAAGCCATAAATAACCCCAGCATTTGTAGGTCAGTGATAGATACTATCCATGGCTGGCTATGGTCTTATGTTATGCCGAGGTTCTGGTAATCTATGTAGTTTTATTCATTCTATATTCATTATTAGAGCTACACTAAAGCGAGACTACATTTGTCAATTATCAGTCATATTTAAAACCTACTTTGTAGTGGACAGTGAATAATAAATATATTGTCTACCATTTTTTGGCCGTGTAAAGTTCATGGAGATTTTACCGAGGCCAACCTATAGAGACAAATTAATACATTTTTCCTAATTCTTGTGGATAAAGTTTTAAAATATCACTGCTGTATTGGTTAAGTATTGCAACCAGTTTTGATTTGATATAGTATTTGTGCCATTTGACTGTATAGACTATAATTGCATTAAATATAACACGTTCTGGGATTCTGAGGGTTTAGGAGGCTGCTCCAAGTATGTCCAGACATCACTCAAGAATTTTTTAAAAGCAGACCTAAAGTCATAAACTTTAGCATGCCATGTTCAACCCCCATGCAGCTCCCCGACAAACATAAAGGGTTTGTAACCCTAAACTATGCTTTGTGGCCAGCCCCCCTATTTTAAGCACCCATCCTGCACTTTATAAGTGTTAGTTAGAATGGATGCCTCTAAATACCTTTTTGTGAATTATCTTTAGGCCGGTCACTTGACTCCCGGCTGCTCTTATACTCTGATCCAAGGCTACAACAGAGCTCTCCCTCTGAGGTCAGCCAGGATTCACGCGACCACCAAGCTGGCCACTCGGCCCCTCCCACTGTAGTCCTTGATCGTAATAGCAGAGCAGCCGGGAGTCACTTGACCTGCCTGAAGATACAGTACAAAAAGGTATTCAGAGGCTTTGTTTCTAACAAACACTTGTACAGTGCAGGATGGGAGCTTAAAAGTGAGGGGCAAGCAGTGACATTTTATTTTTTTACTAACAGCGGCAGGAGAGGGAGCTTAGACAGAGACACAGACTTTTCAGCTGACAGGCAGGGAGGAGAGGGGGGAGAGGATGGGGGAGTTTTTTTACAGTTTCCAGAGGGGCAGGTTAGACAGCACAACCACTGTGCTGTTTAACCTGTGATAAGAAAACAGGATCTCCTTTTTTTTTTCTTTTTTTTAGGGTAACAACCACTTTAAAGTGTATGTACAGCCCAAAATTTTGTTTTTAGGATGGCTTAGAGCCATTGTCAGTTAAGTTTTAAGGTTCTAAATCCTTACATATATCCAGTGAAGTGATTAACCTCAGATGATACACAGGGATTAAACAAATCCTCCTACATGAGTTTTATTTGTATATCTGCTGTCTTCCCCTTTCTACACCCTTTAAAATGTGCAGTTTGTGTTAAAAATCTTTCTTTATCTTTCAACAATACATAGGGGTGGGTGGGGAGTCTGCACTTACACTGTGTAAGAGCTGGTTGGAGGAAAGGGACCCCCTCCACATAGGCAGGGGATTAAAACAACATGCAGAGCTGTATTCTGAATAGACAAGCTCCCTGCTAATCTACCTCTAAGCTCCCTCCCTGACACAAATTTTCAACTCATGTTATCTCATGTGTCAGAGAACTTGTCAGAAGTGACTCATGCTGATAACAGAGGAATGAAGCACTAGAGAGAAACGACACTTAGAGCTTTGGAGAAAGATAAGTGAACACTACAGATATTTGTGCTTAGTTTAAATTTCATGAATGTGGTTAACAACCAATTTACTTTTCTATCCCAAAGTTAGAACAGGAAGTATGAGAAAATCTTTACAAATAGTTTACTTCCTAAACCTAGTACACACATGTACCGAATGTCAATTGAAGCCGGCTGACATTTGGCCCGTGTGTACCGTGGCTGGTCCAACAAAAGCTGGCCATTCAGCCGGCTTCTGTCAATGGGGCATGACTGAAAAAGGTCTGCTGATTGGCTCCTGATTTGCTCCCTGCTGGGTTGAACGAAAAAAACTACTAGCGTGTACTAGGTTTTAGACAGTTGTAACCAGAACATGTGCCCTCATTACCTTTACGTCTTGTTCTGGCAACACCTTTAAAATTGGATTTCCCATCACTTTCTGTCAATGACAATGTTCAGCTGGGAAATAAAGGTTGAACCTACCTAGCCGGGACACTGACAGAGATAAAAACTTGAGTTTATAGTTCTTCTCTGCTCCAAAAACTACAAAAGAAATTTAGACTATGCATGTAATTTATTATAATCCATTATAATTATTCTGAGTATTATAATAATAATCACCATAAATATTATTAAACTTGTCATAATAGAAATATGCCCCAGCCTATCATTGATTATTATACATTTTATTAATATTACAAAACATTATGTATCGTAGAAAAGGAAATATGTTTTCCTATAATACAATTAAAATTATAATAAACCCCCTTTTTAAGCTGGCTGATTTAATCACTTACTGAGTATGCAGCTCTTTATCTTTAACCCCTTAACACTGATGCCTCCCGACCTTGTAAGGGGTTTCTGATGCCAGGAGGCGAGGCGGGTTTCTGCTCATGTGACCAGTGTGATTGACTGTCACAGTGGTCACATATATGTGTACCGCCGGTGCGAAGAGGCTAAAGGATAAATTCACATCTGCCTGCCCTGCTGCGTCATTCATTCATTCACAGTGTTCTGTGGAGGTGAAAACTACAAGTACCAACAGCCTTTGCATTTGTCGGATTGTAGTTCTCAATGGACTACCAGGATGCTGTTGAGCCCTCTAGTAGTCCATTGAGTCTTCCTGTCAAAGTGCAATGCTTTACAGGTTCCTAATGAAAGAATGAATAAATGCATATTTTTTTTCACCTGTGAAAAAATGTGTATTTATTATTTTTTTGTAAAGGTGAACTTATACTTTAAGCGGTAGTAAAAAAAAAAAAAAAATCAGGCCCTGGGCAATTTAAGTCATAATCTGCTAGTATGCATCATATTACCTGAAAACAAAGCCCTCCAGCGGCAAGCGCTGAAGGCGCTTCCATCTTCACCCGGCCTTCTTTCCGGGTTCGCAGGCTTCGGCTATCTGATTGGCCGAGCTGGCCATGACATCACTCCTGTGCGCGGGAGTAGCTGTTTATGACACAGAGTGTCACATGCAGAGTATTAATAGATATTTATTTTTGGGTATTTACTTACTGTTACCTTTACATATCATCAAGCACTTTTTGCTGCATCACTATTTAGTACTTTTGCTGCACTACGGACACCTTCACACCTTCCAAGTTGCGGCCCCTAGTACATGTATGCTCGTTTACCCGATTTTATGATGTGAGTACCTTTCTTTATTTAAATAAAGTGAAAATATTTTTACAATACTTCACTATATGAGGCTCTCTTCCTATATATGGTCTGGATTTACCCTCAAACATTTGTTTGGATGATGATGCTACACCAATCCCATTGAGAATATTATTTACCCTTGAGAGATGATCTGATTGGAAGATTGCAGTTATTGACACCAGGGTCCAGGATCCCCACACTATAGGACTGAACCCCTGTATTACAGCACGCTGGTCACCCCTTTAGGGGTACATAGCTCTGGTGAGTGCGGGCATAATTGAAAGGGGAGCACCAGATCCCTCACCTGCACATCTAGATCGGATCACCTCAAGAATCACACCAATCAATTTTTGGACTTTTACACCAATAATCACTATATGGACTTTTATTTACTTATTAATATCCTAATCACCTATTAATTTAAGAATCTCAATCGGACGGCTGGCCAAGGAAGGTAGAATTGCACCAACTCACTTTAGCATTTAATTCCGTTATCTATTGCACATTTATTCACTTGTCGGATATCTTATGTGAGATACTTATTAACTGTCTACCACTTCTTGTCACGTGCAGAGTATTTATAGATATTTACTTTTGGGTATTTACTTACTGTTACCTTTACATATCAGCAAGCACTTTTTGCTGCATCACTATTTAGCACTTTTGCTTCACTACGGACCTCTTTATATATATTAATTTATTGGTAATCTCTGCAATACCAGAAAGCACTTTATTGTATTGTCACCTGACACTTTGTGGCACTATTGGCCCCTTTTATATTTATTAACTTTTATGTGTATACATTTTATGCTATATGATATGATGTTCTTATGAGTCAACAACACCATATGTAAGTTTACACATTTAAACACCTTGTTGTAAGACCCAGAGAGGATACACCAATATAGGCAGTGCCATTTACCTCACCCCCCCCCATTTTCTTATATACTATATACCCCTTCTTAGGGCCAGGGCTGTCTTGAACGCAGGGCAAAAGGGGGTGTTGCCCCGGGGCCCAGTCATTGTTGGCCCAAAGCAGCTGCCGCTTGAGCCCGCACTGCCCAAAAATAGTTGACTCAATAGGGCCCAAGAAAATGTTTGCCCCGGGTCAAATCAATATTATAGACGGCCCTGCTTAGGGCTATATCTGAGGTGGGTTGCAGCCTGCCCTTTTTTCCGTAGCGCGGATCTTTTTACTTTATATGTTTATGACACAGCTCTGAAAGACTGGCACGGGTATGCCGTTCTCTCAGAGCACATGTGGCGATGACATCATCGGCTGCATCTAAAGTAAATATCTCCTAAAGTTTGCATGCTTATGAGATATTTACAGTACAGTACCTATAGGTTAATTATTATAGTCTTATCTATAGATGAAAATCATGCAAGGGAGATTACTCCCACTTTTAAGGTTGACAAGCATTATAGGAATATAGGTTGTGTCATGGTTTTACTCCCTGACCTTTACTGCTGTTTTTTGACACATCCAAGTGACAGCCGGTGGAGGCAAGTAAACCCGAAGGAATGAGTGACATCAAATGCAGACTAACCTCATTCACATTTGAATGTGTTTCAACATCTCAAAGGCCAAGTGGTGCAGAAGAAAGGTTATCAGAAAGGTCACAAAGTGCACACGTCTGGCATTCACTACTGCAGACACAACTCCAGCATTCTACTCTGTGGCCTAAAACCATGCATTTACGTACTTTTCAGAAATTATAGCGCAAGTATTAAAACTGCTTGTGAACAAATTATGGATTTTTTTATGAACAATGTGTATAAAGCAAGAAATTTCTTGCAACATTTCTTTGCAGATGGGAAAGGTCATGGTGGACGGGAGGGGGCTGGACTATTCTAATGTCAAGCTTTACATCTCAATACATCACAGTAATTCAAAGTAAAACAAGGGTGAAGAAATAAATTATGTCTTTATGCATCGAAAATAAGATGAGAGCCCTTTGGCGTGCATTCTCCAGCATATGTGTTGGAATGTTAAACAGAATTCCAGAAAGTGCCTGTGTGATAGGGAGCTGTGAGGTGCAGGCTGTGTTTGTGCAGAGTTGCTATTGTGTTTGCACGTTGTTTCTTTGTACTCTTGTCACTGGGAGTTTGCATAATGCCAGGGGAGCTATGAAAGAATGTGAACATTTCATCCCACGCTGTCTGCCCCCAGCATCACCTTGTGGCAGTGCAGGATCAGGGAAGGGGTACATGGAATCCAAAATAATCCTACTATATAGTAGTTCCAGAAGGGATTCTTTGGAGGGTTTGTGGGTAAAGCCTCTAATTTGAAAATCAAACACCAGTTTACCAAATGAGTTGAATTAGGATACTGGGATAAAATTTACTCTTGTTCCAAATGTCTATAAAATATTCATTATACTTAGAGCTGTTCAAATACCATATGTACACTGTAGATCCATAAGGCCAAGTGGGGAGTCTCCCATCAATGCTTTTGGCAAAGGAAATAGCGTGGGTAAGGGCATTGCTCTGCTTAAAAAGTATGTGGGCTTTCTTACTAGACAGCACCTTTCACTCTCCACGTCTTCTTTAAGACATATTGGGGTTGATTTACTAAAACTAGAGAGTGCAAAATCTGGTGCAGCTCTGCATAGAAAGCAATCAGATTACAGGTTTTATTTGCAAACAACAAGCTGAAGTTCAAGGCTGATTGGCTACCATGCAAAGCTGCACCAGAGTTTGCATTCTCCAGTTTTGGTAAATCAACCCCTTGACTGTAAAAAAAACATACCTGTGCTATTGGCACACTGGTTGGACTACCTAAATAACAAGCAATTTTACAGGTCCCAGCTTGGGCATACTCTATAGCTAGTACTTTGAAGTCTGTACAGTGAATCCCGGGAATATACTGACAGCTACCATAATGGATACTACCAGTCCACCATAATAAATACTAGTGGTCTCACAAGCATGCACTTAGTATGGCCATTAATATTAGGGCAGCTACTGGGCAAAGAAGAGAGCAGAGTATAAGTGGAAACACTTGGGGACTATATATTCTGCCCTCAAGTGGACAGGTAAGGCAGTGTGCTCACAGCGAAGGTACTTTTTGAAAGAGAATAACATAGGAGCTCCTGAGTGGTGCCAAGTGTATATAACATATTTTTTTTTTAGGATTGGTAGAGTTGTAATTGTTAAGATTTTGTTGTCTTAAAGTGATACTAAAGTCTGTTTTTTTCCATTTTAAAATAACAAACATGTGTAGCACCCTACAGGTAGGTGCTAGGTAAATGTATAGTGGGCCTTGTCTGCCTAACAGCATGGCCATGATTTCTTTGGTTAGGGTGTCATGGTTTCCAGGTGTGGCTGCTGAAGGGGAAGTCTCTCCACTGGCTCCTGTGAGAGGCTTCTCATAGGGTAGTGGAGGAAGCCCAATCAGGGGACACATCCCAGCTTGTAACTACCCCAGAAGCCAGATTATGCTGCAAAGGATTCTGGGAGTGGGTATAAGTTTTGGGGGAAGCGAATGACCCGGTATCTTTGGCGGGAGCAGAGTCCCAGGAGAGAGAGAATGGCTGTCTCTTCTCCTGTCTGAGGAAGAGGATGTCTCGGGGTGTCGCTCGAGATGCCAGAGAGTGCTGAGTTGAGCTAAGGGGATCCGGTGTGCCAAGAACCAGCGGAGAGCGGGAGGGGTTCAGTACCAGGAAAGCCTACACAGGTCGTGAGTACTGAAGATTGCCCCTGGGGGTCTGCCTGGAGAGTTAGAGGAGACCCCTCTGGAGGAGGTTCTGGGATCCAGTGTCAGCTAGCTGTAAAGGGGGTACCTAGGTTGAAGTCCCTGAAGTAGCAAAGGGGGTACATAGTCAGTGGACCCTGAAGAGCTAAAAGTGTAAAGGGGGCGCCTGCGGTTTGGGCCCTGATTTGTGCAGAGTGCCATTTAAGAGTTGCAGCTATACAGTAATTCACAGTGAGCTACCTCAAGCCAGTGCCAGGCTGGAGAGGGTGGTCAGTGACGTTGCAGTGCAGCAGTGTCAGTAGTTCTATGCTTCACAGTCCTGAGTCTTCTGGGCCTAGAGTTGAGGATTTAGCACTTCAGTCAAGATACAATGTGTTCTAAGCGTCAGTAAGCGCTGGCTAGCGTCGACTGGCGTCAAGGCAGCGTTAACAGACATTTTCTGGAAAAAGTCCCGAATTGTATTTAGTGAAGCCTAAAGGAGTATCCCAATCATTCCCTTCTCCCATCCCCTTTATCTACAATAAAACCACAAACCAAGATGCCGGAGTTGTCAATGTCTCAGTTCTCACACCCAGGGTCGCAGCTCACGTGGGCTGGAGAGGTAACTGGTAACAATGGCAGACCCACATCAGGCCCAATGCCTGGAAAACCTGCTACACATGTTCTATGTTATACTTGCCTGCTCTGTGCAGTTGGTTTTGCACAGGGCAGCCCTGATCCTCCTCTTCTTGGGTTCCTCTTCAGTGCTTCTGGCCCTTCCCCCCTGCCAAGTGCGCCCACAGCAAGCAGCTTGCTCTGTGGGCACCCAAGCCAAGCTGCTGCTCTGTGTGTCCATTCAGAGACAGAGCCGCGGCACGGCCCAGCCCCCTCTCTCTCCTCATTGGTTTGCGGACTTTGATTGACAGCAACGGGAGCCAATGCCTCTCCACTGCTGTCTCGGCCAATCAGGAGGGAAAGTCCCGACCAGCCGAGTCTCTCATGCAACATCACTTTATCGAGATGGGCTCAGGTAAGTATTAGGGGGGAAAAGGGGGTTGTGCACACAGAAAGATTTTTATCCTGATGTATAGAATGCATTAAAAAAATCTGCCTTTAAAACCATTTTAATGACCATTATCAAAAAAAACTATTGGAAACCTAAAATTTTCACCAGAATAGAAACATAAGGCAAATAAGCCAACAGTGATACCTGCTAGGCAGTGACAACTAAGAAGGGAATTCCCCCCACTTTGGAGAGATTACTTCTCATTTCCTCTTGGATCTCTGGGATCTTGACATGCTTTGACAACTGATTGATTTTTTTTCTGATCAATGTCTTCTGATATTAATATTCACTGTAGTTGACCACCAATTTGATCGATATGCCAAGCATGGGAAAATGGAATTGGATTGATAGTTAAGATATGATTGTAACTCTGATCTAAATTGAGTCTAAATGGAAAAGAAGGGAAGGTATGAATGTCCCATTGTTTGGTGATTTGATTATTCAGATAAAAAATTGTTCAGATTCAGATAAAAAACATCCAAATGTATGTGACCACCATAACAATAAAATAAAGGTTTTGCTTAGAAATACCTTAGTGCCCCTTTCACACATACGGACTGTTCGTCCACTTTTCATCCATCCATTGACTGATGAAAAATGGACATCAATGCATTCCTATGGGAAAATGGATGTAAATGGATTATTATTATACAGGATTTATATAGCGCCAACAGTTTGCGCAGCGCTTTACAATATGAGGGAAGACAATACAGTTGCAATACAATTCAATACAGGAGGAATTCGAGGGCCCTGCTCGTTAGAGCTTACAATCTAGAAGGGAGGGTCAAGTGAAACAAAAGGCAATAACTGTGGGGGATGAGCTGATGGAGAAAATGGAAGTATGGTTGTTAGGTGTGGGTAGGATAGGCTTCTCTGAAGAGGAGGGTTTTCAGCGATCATCTAAAAGCTAATAGAGAAGGAGATAATCGGACAGATTGGGGTAAGGAGTTCCATAGGATAGGAGAGGCTCTGGAAAAGTCCTCGAGGCGAACATGAGTCCTCCCATGATCATCCATTTACATCCGCTTCCGTCAACATCCGTTTTTTTTTTGAACGAATGAAAGCCTAATTTTTCATCCGTTAAAAAAAATGGATCAGACGAAAAATGGATGACAATGGATTAAAAATGGATGACAGCGAATAAAAAACGGATGACAATGGATGAAAAACGGATGTTGACTGAAAAAAACTGATGACAAAAAAAAGTGACTGAACTGTGAAGAGCAAGAGTGCCTATACATATACATATAGTATGGTTAGTACATACTGTATACATACCTTTCACCTCTGCTAGGGTCTTTACTGTGCAGTCTGCCTGGCGCCTCACAGCTTTTTATTGCAGAATAGCCATTGGAATGAATGGAGCCTGCTGTGCAGAAGTGCGGCACCTGTTTGGGATCATCCTGAAGAAGAGACTGTGCAGGGCTTGGCAGGCCACATGGCTTAGCAGTGACAGGTTAATATATTTGCTGGCAGAACTGTTTAGGGAGGACACTAGGGCTACATATTTAGTAGTCAAAAGCTGGCCATACACTGCTAAAATTTTGGTTGACACCTGGCCACCTACCTCAAAAAACTTAGACTAAAAAATCCAAGGATTCAGTGAAAATGTGTCCAATTTATGGTATTCAGATAGCTGGAATGGCAGATTCCTCCATCCTCACTGTTTAGCATGGATGTACAGTAGGTAACCAGTAGAGTCTTGTTCAGCCTGTGGGCTGAATAAGAGGAATCTACGCGTGTACGGCTAGCATTACTTTTTAGGGTTATATTGCAGTTGGTTTACTAAAGCCACAGACTGTTTATTTTGCAAGTGATCTTACAGTCTGCAGGGGAATTTTTCCCTAGAGCTTATTGAATGCAGTGAAATTTTACTTTGCAAAGAATACCCAATAACACGCAAGGAAAATAAAAAAAACAAAATTTTTGCTTGCACTTGATTGGATCTAGATACGATTTTTTAAAAATAAAAATTTAAGGAGTCAATCCAAAAAGTACCCAATGCATTTTAAGGTCCAAGAGCCCCACCCCTGATCAGGGCTTGATTGACAATGTGAATAAGCTAAACCTGAGCTGGACATTTACTCTTTTATGTAAGCACAGGCCTTGTCAGCAGCTGGTTTGGCTGCCAGAAACTGCCATGGCTACTTTTTGGGATTGTTCCCTTGACTTTTATTGGGATAAAGTTGTATCTGGATCTCTTAGCTGTGGTTTGGCACTTCAGTTTACATTTTGGTTACATTCCAGATCTTTTAGGGCTCAGATAATGGATGAGTCTGATAGGCAAAGTAATTGCCAATACTGCTCCAGTTTATGGGACATCACAAAATGGGGTTTCCTAAATGAAGTTCCTAGAAGTATAAGTAGGTAAAACTTGCAATGGATTCCCCTCCCCACCCTCTCTGTTTCTTAAATGAGAAGTATGGGCAAAGCTTTTTTTGGCCATGCTTCTTCTATGGGTTCATTTTGTACTCCTGTAAGCCATTTTTAGCTGACAGCGGGCTGACGTCACTCAGCCAGCCCAGGTTCAGGAAAGATCCTGGCCATATGGTTGGGATTCGCCTAGAAGCCTGAACCGGCACCTGGCTCAGCCTCTTAATAATCTGCTGAGAGCCTGGGCCAGCTCCTGATGCCCCCTGCACAGTCCAGTGCTCCAGTGAGCGCTGGAGGAGAGAGCAGATAGCTGCTGACTGACAGTGTGGAGGGGGAGAACTGAGTGATCAGTGGTGCTTGATCGGTCAGTTCTCACTGCAGAGAGGGCGAGGGACAAATGCAGCATCAGATTAATGATGTATCCACCTAAGTGAGTACAGGTCCCTCTAAAAAAAATTAGCATATTGTGATAAAGTTCATTATTTTCTGTAATGTACTGATAAACATTAGACTTTCATATATTTTAGATTCATTACACACAACTGAAGTAGTGCAAGCCTTTTATTGTTTTAATATTGATGATTTTGGCATACAGCTCATGCAAAAACAAAATTCCTCTCTCAAAAAATTAGCATATCATGAAAAGGTTCTCTAAACGAGCTATTAACCTAATCATCTGAATCAACTAATTTACTCTAAACACCTGCAAAAGATTCCTGAGCCTGGTTCATTACTCAAAACTGCAATCATGGGTAAGACTGCCGACCTGACTGCTGTTCAGAAGGCCATCATTGACACCCTCAAGCAAGAGGGTAAAACACAGAAAGAAATTTCTGAACGAATAGGCTGTTCCCAGAGTGCTGTATCAAGGCACCTCAGTGGGAAGTCTGTGGGAAGGAAAAAGTGTGGCAGAAAACGCTGCACAACGAGAAGAGGTGACCGGATCCTGAGGAAGATTGTGGAGAAGGACCGATTCCAGACCTTAGGGGACCTGCGGAAGCAGTGGACTGAGTCTGGAGTAGAAACATCTAGAGCCACCGTGTACAGGCGTGTGCAGGAAATGGGCTACAGGTGCCGCATTCCCCAGGTCAAGCAACTTTTGAACCAGAAACAGCGGCAGAAGCACCTGACCTGGGCTACAGAGAAGCAGCACTGGACTGTTGCTCAGTGGTCCAAAGTACTTTTTTCGGATGAAAGCTAATTTTGCATGTCATTCGGAAATCAAGGTGCCAGAGTCTGGAGGAAGACTGGGGAGAGGGAAATGCCAAAATGCCTGAAGTCCAGTGTCAAGTACCCACAGTCAGTGATGGTCTGGGGTGCCATGTCAGCTGCTGGTATTGATCCACTGTGTTTTTTCAAGGGCAGGTCAATGCAGCTAGCTATCAGGAGATTTTGGAGCACTTCATGCTTCCATCTGCTGAAAAGCTTTATGGAGATGAAGATTTCATTTTTCAGCACGACCTGGCACCTGCTCACAGTGCCAAAACCACTGGTAAATGGTTTACTGACCATGGTATTACTGTGCTCAATTGGCCTGCCAACTCTCCTGACCTGAACCCCATAGAGAATCTGTGGGATGTTGTGAAGAGAAAGTTGAGAGACACAAGACCCAACACTCTGGATGAGCTCAAGGCCACTATTGAAGTATCCTGGGCCTCCATAACACCTCAGCAGTGCCACAGGCTGATTGCCTCCATGCCACGCCGCATTGAAGCAGTCATTTCTGCAAAAGGATTCCCGACCAAGTATTGAGTGCATAACTGAACATAATTATTTGAAGGTTGACTTTTTTTGTATTAAAAATCCTTTTTTTTCATTGGTCGGATGAAGTATGCTAATTTTTTGAGATAGGAATTTTGGTTTTTCATGAGCTGTATGCCAAAATCATCAATATTAAAACAATAAAAGGCTTGCACTACTTCAGTTGTGTGTAATAAATCTAAAATATATGAAAGTCTAATGTTTATCAGTACATTACAGAAAATAATGAACTTTATCACAATATGCTAATTTTTTTAGAGGGACCTGTATAATTGTTTGTTTTTTACAATCCAAAACTTCCCTTTTAACCCTTTCAGCTCAGACAAGCTATTTAAAGAGGGTTCCACATGGTGCTCCACTTTCTTATGCAACATTTAACCACTTAAGCCCCGGAGGATTTGGCTGCTAAACGACCAGGAGGTATTTTGCGATTCGGCACTGCGTGACTTTAACGGACAACTGCGTGGTCGTGCGATGCTGTACCTAAACGAATTTGACGTCCTTTTTTTCCCACAAACAGAGCTTTCTTTTTTGATCACGCGCTATAAACAAAAAAAGAGCGTAAATTTTGCAAAAATAACAATATTTTTCACATTTTTTTATATGAAATTCCCCCCAAAAAAATGTAAAAATCAAAATTTTTTAACATTTTCGGCCAATTTGATTTATGCTACCTATGTTTGGTAAAAAAAATCGCAAAATGCGTATTTTTATTGGTTTGCGCAAAAGTTATCGCGTTTACTAACAAAGGGAAAGATTTTTGTAATTTTTGTTGTTTTTTTTTTTAACGCGTAATGGCGGTGATCTGCGATTTTTTTGCGGTACTGCGACATAGCAGAGGACAGATCGGACCCTTGACTGACATTTTTGACACTTTTGGGGTTACCAGTGACATTACTGCAGTAATCAGTGCTATACATATGCACTGTTACTGTAAAAATACACTGGTAGTGAAGGGGTTAACTTTATTTGAGAGGGAGGGGCTGTGTGTGTCCCTAGGGGCGTGATTCTTACTGTGATTGGCTGTCTGTTGAGCTGTAGGGACACTGATCAACGGTTCTACATTGTAGAACCGTGTGATCAGTGTTTTTACACCGAGGAGAATGACAGGCGGCTTGTTTACACAAGCCGCCTGACTTTCTCCCTCTCCCCCGACGATCGCCGAGTGACCGCCGGTCACACGCGTGGGGGGGTCCGTGACCACGTGGGAGCGGGAGCGCGCCTCCGCGGGCGCGCGCTCGCTCCCCAGAGCCTCACAGGCTAGCGACGTAGACCTACGTCGCTCTGCCTGTGAGGGGCTGACTGCCGCAGTAAATATACTGTGAGCAGTCGGCAAGCGGTTAAAGAGGTTAACATCTTTGTGCTAGGCTATCAACAACTTTAATCCTCAGCTATTGATTTTCCAGATGCCTTGACTTAGGCTTGCTTTATTGAGAGAGCGCTAGCGATGGTTTCAGTCTCTTTTTAGACCCTTTTTGAAAATTATACATGTTCTGTAAGTGTCTATAATCTGAAGATTCTCACTGAGTCTTTTCTTCTTAGCCCTGGTTCACACAAGTGCGGCTTTAAAATCGATCTACTTCAGCACAATTGCAAAGCCGCACATCAGTGCGATTTGTACTGCCGATTTTATTGCAAATAAATATATAATGAAATAGGTAAAAAGTAGTGCAGGAAATTTTTCATAATCGCCGTGACATGAGTCGCGGCAATATGAACGGTTCAGTTTCCTGCATTTCTTGTCATGAAATTTGGAACTGTAAAATCGCATGACAAGTCGCACCAGTGTGAACGGGGGGCTCAAAATTAATTCTCAGGGATGTTAGTGAGCAAACTGTGAATATATGACTATTGGCTGGTTATCAATTTTATGTCACCCATTTGTTCTCTACTCTCTTTGTAAGTTAAATACCTACTGTTCTGTACTACTTGGTACTTGGAGATGGAAATGTCACCATCATCTTTTCCTTTATTGTTTTCATGTTCATTGTCATTGTTCAGTCCTTTAGTCATGTCCAACTCTCCGTGACCTCATGGACCATAGCGCACCAGGCTTTTCTGACCTCCAGTGCCTGCTGGAGCTTGCTTAAATTAATGTTCATTGTTTCGATGATGCTATCTATCCATCTTGTTTTCTGTCATCCTCTTCTCCTTTTTCCTTCCATGTTTCCCAGCATCAAGGTCTTTCCTATGAGTCCTCTCTTCGTATAATGTGGCCAACCTATTCGAGTTTCAGCTTCAGGATCTGTCCGTCCAATGAATATTCAGGGTTGATTTCCTTCAAGTTTGACTGATTTGATCTTCTTGCAATCCAAGGGACTTTCCAGAGTCTTCTCCAAAACCATCGTTTAAAAGCATCAATTCTTCGGTGTTCTGCCTTCCTTATGGTCCAATTTTTACAGCCATAGGTTACTACTGGGAATACCATAGCTTTGACTTTATGGCAATTTGTCGGTAGGGTGATGTCTCTGCTTTTTATAAGGTTGTCCAGGTTTGCCATTGCTTTCCTCCCAAGAAGCAAGCATCTCTTAATTGCATGGCTAGAGTCACCATCTGCCATAATTTTGGAGCCCAGGAAGATAAAATCTGTCACTGTTTCCATTTCTTGGAATGGTACCAGTTGCCATGATCTTAGTTTACTTAATTATTTCTTCTTCACTTGTCTATATTTGAAAAAAGGTGAATAAAAAGATTATGGAACAAAAACTTGGTTTAGAAACCAAAAGCTGGGTATACACATACCCAAATTTGGCTGGTTCAGCAGGAAATAGGGTGAATTTTGGTACATATGTATGGCTGTCTGTTCAACAGTAGCCGGTCTAAGAATCAGCTTCTGTCGAATGGTCATGCTGAAAAAAACAGCATTCAATCAGCGCTTGTAGCCAATGGCTGCAGCGCTGATCTGTGTATTCTAATGGGGAAATCCCTGCTGTCAGAAACACAATAGAACAGCTGGGGAGATTCCTACATCCACATCGCTTGAGTGAATGCAGAGATCTGTACGCGTGTACACCCTGCTGTACAACTACACATAAAACTCAACCAGTGATAAAATGTATTATTTGTGGGATTAGTGCAGCACAACAAACAATAGTTTTCAATTGGTTATCTCTCTGTCACCTACATTGCATATAATACTAGAGTACCGGCAGCATAATAATCATCCACAATGTGCTGTAAATGCTAAAGGCAGAGATAAGTAAGTTTATCTGGGGGAGTTCAACCATACCTTGCTTGTCAGTAGACAAGGAGAAACACAAAGTTAGATATATAATTACAGTCACTTGACCAGCAGCCGCGTGCTTAATCACCTCAGTTCAAGGTCAGGGGGAGATTTGGGGGAGACATGCTGAAGAATGCCAGATACAGGAAGCTCAGATCTTATCTCTGGACTATGTTTATACAGGTTGGATAGCAGTCATCCCTCTTCTTTTCTTTGACTTTCATAGGCCTGAGGGGAATCTTGGGTGTTCCCCATAACTATTATCCAGCCCGCAGAAGTTGCTTTAGCTTCTCCTTATCACCCTCTGTGACCTAGATAGGTGTAAATGATCTGACCCACCGCTGACACCATCTAATTTACAATAGCAGGCATTCCCTCTCTTTGGACTTGAAGGAGAATTGAACTTTTCAGAGTAATGAAATAGCTTTACAATCTTGGAAATAGATTTGGTTCCAACATTCCTCTGTCATATCTCAAGATATTATCAAAAAAGGAAATTACACAAGATAATTTGCTCAAATAAATCATGTGGAAAGATATAATTATTGTATAGAGGCTGAGCTCATGTTGCACTATTATTGCAGGCTAGATGCAGAGGCCTGTCTTGCCCCAGGTTATAAAGCTACCAAGAGGGCTGTGATTGGCTTTTGGCACTCACAATCAGCCCCTGGTAGTTTCCTGGTAAAAACTAGTTTTAAAAATAAGGTCCCTCTACACCCCCTGAACCCTTAACCTGCACATGATCCTTAGAATGCTTCACATACTTAACCTTCACCTGTAAACCCTAACACTTATGCTGGCCATACACTATACGAAAAATCAGACGAAATTATATTGTTTCGAACACGGGGCCAGTTCTGATAGTAGATGATGAACGATAGTTGGTTTCAAATTTTTAGCCCCAAAAATTTGATTAACAATGTTGAAATATTTGTATTAAATGAACGAAATTTGTAAGGTTAGTGGCTTTCTCTTAAGGGCATCGTTTCGTTTTTCGTGCGCAGGTGCAAGAAAACTAACCTGGAAGTAAACTAATTTGTGATAACGTAACATACAGATGCAACAATCTTTCGTCTACACAAGCTCAAATACACATTCAGCTGATATTTTTCACGTTTTCTCAGCCATTGCTTGGTCAATTGTCTTCTAGTTTTCTACTCCTGTGCCTGTTGTATTGCCATGATACCAAGCATTGCTATGGCAATGGTGCTAAGATAACGATAATGAAGAGGAACAGAAAGATCTGTCCACAACAAACATATGGTACACCAAGAGGGCATACACGGAAGGGACATCGAGAGGTGAATTTTATTTAGTCATTTCCCTTCTAATGTTACCATATCGAACGGTATTTATGGTAGTATCTTCAGCCCTTCCGAAAATTATTTCATTTTTTTTGAAATTGCTATTGTCTGATTTTTTATATAGTGTATGGTCAGCTTTGCCCTAACTGCTCTATTAGTTATAAAGTATATTGAAACCCCAAAACAAAAATGTTTTTAATTACAGCTTACCAGTCTTTAGAGGAGGTATCTGCATTAGATTTTTTAATTTTCACATAGTAACCTTGTGAATAACACACTGTTCCTAGGTAACTACACTTCACTCTATCAATTGAGGGAGCCATGGTTGCCACCCAAGCTTGAATATAAACATGTCTGCCTTTGTTAATTTCCATTACTTTACAGGGGGTGTAGCTGACCAGTTCACATCTGTTAGATTACAAAGTGTATTGGGTAAAGAAGCAAATGTCTGGTGCCTATTGGAATGTGCAATCATATTTATACACAATATACTACTACTTGAAATATACAATACAATATACACAACTATTTGAAATATACAATACAAAATACACAATACACAACTACTACAAATTAATTAAGCCTATCTGAGGGTATATCTATTTCTGCGATTTACTGTATATGGGGAGTTACCTTAACCCCTTTATGCCAGCGGTACGCATATATGTGGCCTTTCGGCGGGTAAGCCTTAACGGCGAG
The DNA here is from genome assembly GCF_965119305.1 of Pelophylax lessonae. Classification (NCBI taxonomy): domain Eukaryota; kingdom Metazoa; phylum Chordata; class Amphibia; order Anura; family Ranidae; genus Pelophylax; species Pelophylax lessonae. The sequence continues at coordinate 226,977,123 of NC_138773.1, forward strand.
AGGTCCAGGATGGAAACAGAGCTGTGCCGAGAACAGTTACCAGTATCTAATGGAAAGCTTATGATTTCTAGTTGTGTTCAGGAGCTTTCTGATCATGTGACTGTGGTGACAGCCAATCACAGTGGTCACATAATCAGAAACTCTGCAAAGCGCTGGCATTAAGGAGTTACAGTAATACACAGGACTTGCCGCTATGGCTAACAGAGGGTGAAATCAGGGAAAGGCTGGATAAACTTAACACAAACAAATCACCAGGCCCGAATGGCATGCATCCGAGAGTACTCAAGGAACTCAGTAAGTTTATATCCAGACCACTGTTCCTGATCTTTGCGGACAGTATTAGGTCAGGAGAAGTACCAGGAGATTGGAGGAAAAATAACGTGATTCCGATATTCAAAAAGGGTCAGAGGCATGTCCCGGGAAATTATAGGCCTGTCAGTTTGACATCAATAGTATGTAAACTTCTGGAGGGGATGATAAGGGACTATATCGTAGAGTTTGCTAAAGACAACAACATCATCAGCAGTAACCAGCACAGGTTTACAAATGGGCGTTCTTGTCAAACCAATCTATTGGCATTCTACGAGGAGGTGAGCTGTGAGCTAGATAGGGGCAGACCAGTGGATGTGGTGTACCTAGATTTCGCTAAGGCGTTTGATACAGTTCCCCACAAGCGCTTAATTTATAAAATAAGGTCTGCAGGTATCGACAGAAGGGTGTGCTTTTGGATACGGAACTGGCTAAAAGGGCGTGTCCAAAGGGTGGTAAAAAACAGCGCATACTCAGACTGGTCTGAGGTAGTAAGCGGGGTGCCCCAGGGCTCAGTCCTGGGACCAACCTTGTTCAATTTATTCATAAACAGCATTGAGGTCGGGGTCAGTAGTACAATAGCAGTTTTTGCAGATGACACAAAATTGGGCAGGGCAATAACCACACAGCATGAAGCAGATATCCTACAGAATGACCTGGACAAAATAACGGAGTGGGCAACGACTTGGCAAATGAGGTTTAACGTAGAGAAGTGTAAGGTTTTGCACTTGGGGACTAGAAACATAAAAGCACAATACACGTTAGGAGGGGAACCCTTGGGGGAATCAAAAATGGAGAAAGATCTGGGAGTGTTGGTTGATGATAGACTAGGCAACAGCATGCAATGTCAGGCGGCAGCTGCCAAAGCTAGCAGAATATTAGCATGCATAAAGAAAGGGATGTATTCCAGAGATAAGACTATAATCCTTCCACTTTATAAAACTCTGGTCCGACCGCATCTGGAGTATTCTGTCCAGTTCTGGTCGCCAGTCCTCAGGAGGGATGTGTTGGAGCTGGAGAGAGTCCAGAGAAGGGCAACTAAACTAATTAGGGGATTGGAGGACCTTGATTATGAAGAGTGTCTGCAATCACTTGATTTATACTCCCTGGAGAAGAGACGCCTGAGGGGGGACATGATAGCAATTTTTAAATATCTCAATGGGGATCTCAGCTTAGAAAAAAAGCTGTTTAGTCGAAGGGATTGTATGAGGACTCGAGGGCATACAATGCGATTAGAGGAGAAGCGTTTTAACCTCAGGCAACGTGGGGGGTTCTTTACTGTTAGGGCTACAAGATTGTGGAATTCTCTACCACAAGAGGTGGTTTCTGCGGGTAGTATGGTGGCTTTCAAAAGACTATTGGACGTGCATCTCAAGGATCAGAACATTCAGGGGTATGAGAGATGATTACAGCCACACATACCTACACAGGTTGAACTGGATGGACTATTGTCTTTATTCAACCTCACCTACTATGTAACTATGTAACTATGTAACAGTGTATGTAAAGCCAAAATCTTTTTGTTTGCTGTTTAGTATAAAGTAGGGGAGGGTTAAAACTCCTGACACCAGCTCCTTTCTGTCCTAGAGATTCAACAGGATGTTCGAGGAAATTTCTCCAAAGTGAAAGGAATTCCCTTCTTAGACAGTTGTCACCATAATAATTACTGTCATTGGAAGATTTACTCTCATCTCTTGTTTGGGTGAGAACTCAAAAATGTTGAATTTTTCATCACTGCCTATGGTCACACATTAACCCCTTCCCTCTGGCCGCCACCCGGCCCTTTGAGAGTTCTAAACCCCAGGAGGCGGAGGTGGGCATTCTGGTCTTGTGACCACTGTATTGGCCGTCACAGCAGTCACACGATTCGAAAGCTCCCAATCCTAGCTCCCGAATGTTAGTATGCATTGGGAGCTTTCCGGTGACCGCAGGCTACAGTGCTGGGAGCATTCATGGAGTGCGCTCTCAGCACAGTAGGTGGTTTGCACAGGGCCGCATACTTGCAGCTGCTTGGCGTTAAGGCCCACATGCCATGAGGACACATATGCATATTCGGCCACAGTGAAGATGTTAAATTGGCAAATCAACAAGTTCACTTTAATGCCAGTCCCCACACCTACTTATAATTCCTTTGTTATACTCCCCTGCTGCTTTTTTTTCCTGTGGGAGCATACTTGAGAAAGCTCATGAGAATGGAACGCCGTGAGTAACGGCTAAGCAAGCGTGATGTCTTCAGTAACAGCCGATACTGATGCGTTTTGTCGTCAGTGACGTCTTTTCAGAGACAGGCTGAATTTCAGATACGTTTAGGTATCTGACGTTCGGCCTGCCCCTAGGAAGATGTCACCAATGACAAAACACGTCTAGATTGGCTGTTACTGAAGACATCACGCTTGCTTAGCTGTTACTCACTTTTTACTCACCTGATCTCACAGGGATAGGACGCAGGGTATTGCCCATGTCCTGAAGTTGCTACTCTTACATACTCCACTTACCTCTAGCCACGAGCAACATTTATTTATAAGAGAGACTACCAAGACACCATACTGACCCATTCATTCATGGGGAATGTCTAGGACTGACAATGGATCATTGTGGCGCCCATGTTTCTTTCTAACGGCCAGCCATCTCTATAATACTCTTCTTCCCATTTGAACCGTGTCTTCTATGAGATCAGACACCTCCCATTCGGTTTGATACCGATTTTAATTGACAGCCCAGTTACCCCTACAAAGAGGACTTCCTTGGGTAAACATTGTGCATTGAACTCTGGTTGACCCCTGAGGAAGGGTTTTCACAACCCGAAACGCGTAGGGTCCTGTCCGGTTCATTCTATCAATGACACCCAAGAGTCTTCTGTATGGAAACTGGTCTGTCTTCACTTGCAGGTTTTTAAAGTTTTCCTATGTCTAGACTTTTGCTGGTCATATTGTTGTTTGTATATTTATTATTTGTTGTTTATATAATAAAATTTTGATTTTATATACACATTTTTGCACCTTGTTTCAGTGTTCTAGTGGCATATAAAGTCCCATAATCCTTGGGGGTATTTCCTTTGTTCATTTTTTCTATTCCCAATCAATTTGGAGCTGCTGCTGAGCAGCCACCGCCTATCTCCGATGCTGGGTAATTTTGTGCTTTTATGACTATTATAATTTATGGTCCATGCTATTAGGTAAGAAGCGTATGCTAAGTGTTGGTGCTTGGTGATGGATTTCATCAAACAACGTTACTTACACACTTTTTTGCACTTTATGGACACTCTTGTTTAGTATTGAAAAGGACTTTTTCATTGAAAGGACTTTTTTATGTTCACAGCAGCACATGTGAGGCTGGAGTGCATGAAAGCAGAGATGGAACGCACTCAGATCTAGTTCCTGCTTCCTGTATTGTTGATCGCTCCGCCTATTCTCTTGTGTATATATTAAGCTGTTAACGGAGCTTGGCCACACCCCCTGATTACCTCAGCTGATGAGAAAATGCGCAGGGAGGAACCGACAACGCATGATGTGTACACGACGGCCATCTTGTTGGTTATCTAACCAGCGGCAATGGTTTTGAACCGCCTGCTGCTTATTTTACACATGTAAGTTGCCTACTATTTTTTTAATAAATATTTGCTGAACATACTGCACTATGAGGAGTGTCTATCTCTGCATGGCCTGAGGATATCATCATCTGGCACCTAGAGAGTGACTGCAGGGTGACTGTGGAGGATTTTACGTCCATACTGTTTGCCTATGGGATTTCCTGCCCTATATTGATCCTTGTGATGGGGGTCAATTTGGTCTGGTAAGAGGCTTCACTATTCAGTATGCCTGGACACTCTCTCTTTGAATTTATCTTTCCTTGTGGATATGGACATTGGTTGTTTTTTACGTATCTAGCGCTACACCTATTTTCCATTGTTCTACTGATCTGTTATTCAAGATCTTGTGTTGGCTGCTTGTTTGTGTATTTGTATGATTATTTTGAGGTTGGCGTAGTATATTACCGCATCCATTATAATTTATGGTCCATGCTATCTGGTAAGAAGCGTATGCTGTGTTGGTGTTTGGTGGTGGATTTCATCAATCAACATTACTTATACACTTTTTTGCTAATTATGGACACTTGTTTAACCTCCCTGGTGGTATGATTATGTCTGGAATGTTATACCAAAAGCGGTACAATTTTTTGCATGGAAATTTGGTGTTATGTATTATAGGCCTACAATTCTTGGTAATTACTGACTTAAACCTGACCAAACAAGACTCTAGTAAGACATCCCAGATGTGATAAACTTTGAAACACAAAATCATGAATTATAATCTGATAAATTATGTAATTTTATTCAATAATGTAGTAAATAAGGAAATTTGTCAAACAAAGAAAATTCAATAAACATCCTGCGTGTGATAAATTTTGAAACAAGGAACTACACAAAGTCCGACGTCACAATCAGGACAATGGAACCTGGTTTCCTTTCGGACTTTCTTTCCATTGCTATCACGTTTTGAGCAGCAAACTACGCACATCCTGGTCAGTGCTGCCTTTTTTGCGGTTGGAGGGATATAGTCTGCAAATTGACGGCCGGTCAGACGTTCTGGGTTGACAACGTCAACAGCGCGACGTCCAGGTCTATTTACAACTCCTGATGGTGTCTGGTGCTTTACAAAAATCTGCTCAGCCACCTTCCAGACAAACTCGGAATGAGCAAGAGGCTTGTAACTGTTTGCTCTGTGCAGGATGTAAGCGTTCCAAAGACATTGTTCCAGAAGATGTCTGAATATTTTTTTATAATATTTTTTTTGCTGTTTTCGCACAGCCGGATAGAAGGTCATGGCCTGATCGGCTCTGTCGACACCTCCCATTGTTTTGTTATAGTCTATCACGACCTGCGGCTTCAGCACATCTGCCCCACATTTTGTGTGGACCATGGCAGTGGAGGTATTGTGCACAGTGCTCATGAGACACACATCCTTCTTGTCTCGCCATCTCATTGCCATCATCTTACCCTTCTGCCAGGCAACCATTTCTCCGGTTTTTAGTTTTTTTTTGGCAAACAAAGATGGCATGTCTCGTCGGTTAGGCCTAACGGTACCATATGCGTCGGTTCTATTTTTTAGCAAAACATCATATAGTTCCGGGGAGGTATAGAAGTTGTCCGTGGTTACACAATATCCCTGGTTCAGCAATGGCTCCAAAAGTGTAAGGACGGATGATGTGGCCATCCCATAGCCGCTGTACCTGGGGTTGAATTTAGTGCCTTTACCGGTTTAAATTACCGAATTCCAGATATACCCCGTGGATGACTCATAGAGCATATATGATTTGATGCCAAACCACGCTCTTTTGGATGCAATGTACTGAATCCAGCTTAGGCGTCCCTTGTAGGCCATCAAACTCTCATCCACGCTGACGTCCCTTTCTGGCACGTAGGTCCGCTGGAAATTGGCCACAATAATTTGCTATACCCCCCAGATTTTTTTCAGTTTGGGCGCAGGATGCGTGGCCTCATCAAACTCCTCATTGTTTGTGAAGTGGAAATACTTCATAATCAGGGAGAAGCGATACTCAGACATCACGGTGCCAAAAAAAGGAGTGGCCAGTAACCTGTTGGTGGTCCAGTACCATTTCTGGAACGGTTTCCCCACCAACCCCTGAAGAAAGAGGAGTCCCAGAAACTGCCACATGTCCTCTTTCGTCACCGGTTCCCACTTTCTGCTTCTGGAAAGCCTGGCATGCAGCGTAGCGGATTGCTGCTCTTGGTAGCGATTCGTCTCCGTGACAATTTTTTCAATTACCTCCTCAGTGAGGAATAATTGCAGGTATGCCAGAGGGTTGTCACGCTCGACATCTACCTTCATCCCAGGTGATCCAGTGAACGGGAATCTTGGGGGCGATACCTGGTCCGCATCGCAATCAATAGCGCACCAAGTGCGCACATCACTCAGGTCAGGTGCAGGGTCTTCGCCGTTGTCACTTGCCAGATTCGTATCAGTGTCAGATGACAAATCACCCCACGACTCGCTGTCGCTGCCACTGTCACTCCGCTGGTCCAAAAGCGCTTTAGTAAACTGGCGCTTTTTTGATGCCATAATATATATTTTTTTTGGGCAAAAATCACAAGTATAATATCAGAAGGGGCTTGGGAATGTCAGATCTGAGGTAATCTGTGGTGATACAGTGTAATCCTCTCAGATTACATTGTATCACCTCTTTTATGTATTATTAAAATGTTTGAAATTCCCGCCCAGTTCCGCTCCCGTGCGCCACCTCTGCTCGCAGGGAACGGAACCAGGAAGTCAGACGCCGGTCACCCGGCGATCGGAGCGAAGGACATCGCTGGATCGCCGGGACAAGGTAAGTGCATTACCCGGGGAGCTAAGGGGGCTCCGCTGGCACTCTGCAATACTACCCCGAGCGTGACTCGTGGTTACCGCTCCTGATAGAAAAAATTAACCCCGAGTCACGCTCGGGATCACCGCCAGGGAGGTTAATATTGAAAAGGACTTTTTCATTGAAAGGACTTGTTCACCTAACACTGGATTTTGCACCTATTCCATTATATTACTTTCATAAGATTGATTTTTTTCAATGATATATTTTGCTCATAAATTATTCACTGCATGTTTAGTTGTTTTAATGCCACATTATTTACCATATGATTATTCATATTTGCATTATTAGGATTTAGCACTGCTTCTTATTTATATTAAGCACAGGGCTTTGTTTAATACGGGTGTTTGAGATACCCCTTTTTAACCAGGTAAACTGTTTTCAGAATGTCAGTTTCTAGCAAAGAAAAGCAAGTGTTTACTTGTAGATTTTCAAGATATACTCTATATGGAATATTTACTCTGTATACGAGAACTAGAATTAGAAGAACACGCATTCAGTTAGGAATGTTTTTATGAAAAATATTTTTGAAATCATATGCTTGTCTCTGATGCCTGTGGCATATATTTATATTATTCATTTATGCGTACTGTATGTGGGTGGGAAAAGTTATTTTGCTGATCCAATTATTTTCCAGTTTGCTATCACACAAAAATGTCTATAGGCAACCTCATAAAAATCATGCTTGCCAAATAAACTAAAACATACTTATCCACTCAACTCTAAGTAATAAAGAGGTCATACCTAGAAGTTTTTCCCCACTTACTGTAGATCACGCCATGCAGCAATCCTTTTATATATCACCTTAAAGAGGAAATAAAGTCTGCTTTATTTTTATTTTTTATTAACTGCAAAGTAAAGGCATAATGTGCTAGTATGTGCATCGCATAATAGCACATTATGTGACACTTACCTGCAAATAAAGCCTTCATCGTCCCCACTGGAGGCCGCATCCATCTTCGCCCGTCTTCCTTTCGGGTCTGTGGACTCTGGCTGTGCTACTTGCAGGAGCCGCGTGATGTCACTGTCGCGCAGGCGCGTGGGAGTTGCTGGTTACAGCACAGGGCTCTGAAGAAACGGCACGGGCACCGTTCCTTCAGAGCGCATGCGCCGATGACGCCATCGGTGCAGGATATGGTAAATATCTCTTAAACTGTGCAAGTTTAGGAGATATTCACAGTACCTACAGGTAAGCCTTATTACCTATAGGTACAAACATTATGGGGAAGTTTACAAACACTTTAACTTGTTCCTAAATCTTCTTTCATGTGTAATGGAGGATACCCCTCAACATTATTCTAAATTTAGAGTTTAGGCATGCCACCCACCATCCCACCATTCAACATTTTTGACACTTCTCTGTCTGTCAAACATGTGATCCTTTACATAGTTGGATGGATGAGGTGCCCCCAGAGATCCTGGGACACTTAGATGAAGATATAGGGAAAAAATAAAGAAAAATATAGCCTGGGCACCTTGGTTTTCCTGCTACTATATGCAGCTATAAGAGAATCTTATTTTATGTTTATGACATACAGTATATACCATATACATTCTTACAGGAGTCTTTTCACCAAGTGAAATCTGACCGTATCCACATTTCCCCCACCAGATATGTTTTCAGTTGATATAAGGTTACATAAAACATTTGGTGGTTGATTTGAGCCTATATCATATTTTTATTAGACACTGTTCCCATGAGATGGCTTTTTATTGCATTTTTCTAAAGCTCCTAAGGCATCAAATGGGGATGATATTAACTCATAACTGATAGGATTGCTACTAGCAAAAAAGTAGTTATGTTCGACAGTACGCCATTATCTGGGTATAGCTAACCTTAAATAGACCTGGATATGATACATTTTTTTGGAATTAAAGAGGAGCTCCAGGCTTCCCCCCCAAAAATTTAAAGTCAGCAGTTACAAATACTTTAGCTTCTGACTTTTAATATAAGGACACTTACCTGTCCAGAGATCTAGCGATGTCCTGTCTTCAATTGGTATTGGGTGCAGGTGCGGGCATAGCAAGTAAGGGAAACACAAGGTACTCACTCCCCCCCCAAAAAAGTGCCAAATGTGGCAGGGGTGGGGGAGGGGGGAGGATGCAAACAAGCAGGGCTTCTCCTTTACGGTGGAGCTCTGCTTTAAGTGCAAGCATGCGACCCAAAAGACACAATGTGTGAGCCGTTCAGGCTCTCAGAAGGGGTGTAAGTCTTCAATGTTCATCGCTATGAGTGCTGGTTTGGGAAGGAGCTTGTCCTGGCTCCTGTAATCACTGGGTATGAGAAAGGTCTTTATTTAGCCACACATCTAAACAATCCCTCTGATCAATGTTTTAGTGGCAACCTCGGCCTGGACTCCAACCAGGCCACGCCCCAACACGTTTCGCTCAACCCCTCTGAGCTTAATCATGAAGTGCAAGCATACTACATAATGTACAGTATTAGTACAACAATCACAGGTATTTATTACCTCTTATTACAGTTATCAAACTACTCCTCTGACATTAGATTTTGTTAGGGCATCATCCAGGTTCAGTTTCTACATCTTGGACTGAGATGCTGACTGCAAATCCTGGTAACGCCAAACCAAATGATAAAAGAAAATGACAGGTGCCTCTCAAGGATCCACCAGGTCCTTTTGCATGACAAACCACTAGGAGTGCCAACAAGGACAGAGCTTGTCCCAGCTCAAAACATCCAGTAGGGAAAGGAAGTCCTAAATGTTGCACATCACAGCAAAACCCTGTGAGGAGGTGTATGACAGCCTAAGCCCAGGCTCCAACCAGGCCACGCCCCCATATTTTTTACTCCAGCCCTGGAGCTTAATTATGGGCTGTAGGTGGAGGGAAAATGCATTGGGTGGAGTAGCCAGGTTGGAGCTCGGGTTGAGGCTGTCATACACCTTCTCACAGGGTTTTGCTGTGCTGTGTGACTTTAAGGACTTCATTTCCCTACCAAATGATAAAAAATCCAAATGTATTTATTGCTTTACACTAAAAAAATAGTCAATGAGTTTTGTGGGCTTGAAAAAACTCCCCCTTTATCAGGGCTTCAGTTAAAATAAGAACCTTGAATGAACTAAAAACAGGGCTTTCCTAAGGCATTTGGTTTAGGTTTCATGGGCTCAATTAACACCCAAGGACCAATTTTTCTGCACCTGTTTGACAGGTGCATCCAATTCAGAGTTTTTACAGCAAGACCAATTCTTGCTTTCATCAAGACTACATCTAGAAGGTTACGGGGTGAAGGCACCAATAACACCTAAAGACCAATTTTTCCACAACTATTTGACAGGGGCTTAAAATTCAAATTCTTTACAGCAAGGCCACTTCTTGCTTTCATCAAGACTACCTCGAATAGGTTACCAGTTTAAGGCACCAACAACACCCAAAAACCAAGTTTTTCACAACTGTTTGACAGGGGCATCCAGTTTACTTTTTTTACAGCAAGGCCAATTCTTGCTTTCATTAACCGGTTGCCGACTGCGCACAGTATATTTACTGCGGCAGTCAGCCCGGCCAGGCAGAGTGACGTAGATCTACGTCACTCGCCTGTCACTGCTATTAGAGCCAATAGTGGGCGAGCGCGCGCCCGCTGAGGCGCGCGCCAGCCTCGGCTCGTTTAGGGAGGAGTGCGGGCGTGTGACCAGCGGACCCGATGTCCGCCGGTCACTCGCCGATCGTCAGTACAGCGGGAGAAAGGCAGAGCGGCTTGTGTAAACAAGCCGCCTGTCATTCTCCCCTGTGTAAAAATGAAGATCAGACGGTTCTGCTATGTAGAACCGTTGATCTTTGTTTTTACACCAATAGCATTGTCCCACTAGAGTTAGAATCACGCCCCTATGACACACTTAACCCCTCCCTGTCCAATACAGTTAACCCCTTCCCTGCCAGTGTCATTTTCGCAGTAACAGTGCATATATATAGCACTGATTACTGCAGTAATGTCACTGGTACCCCCAAAAGTGTCAAAAATGTCAGTCAAGGGTCCGATCTGTCTGCCGCAATGTCGCAGTACCGCAAAAAAAAATCGCAGATCGCCGCCATTACTCGTTAAAAAAAAACACCAAAAATGACAAAAATCTTTCCCTTTGTTAGTGAACGAGATAACTTTTGCGCAAACCAATCAAAATACGCTTTTTGCGATTTTTTTTACCAAACATATGTAGCATAAAACAATTTGGCTGAAAATGTTAAAAAATTTTGATTTTTACATTTTTTTGGGGGGGAATTTCATATAAAAAAAAGTGAAAAATATTGTTATTTTTGCAAAAATGACGCTCTTTTTTTGTTTCTAGCGCATGATCAAAAAATCGCACAGGTGATCAAATACCACCAAAAGAAAGCTCTGTTTGTGGGGAAAAAAGGACAATTTTCCGTTAAAGGCAATTGTCCGTTAAAGTCATGCAGTAAAAAATCGCAAAAAACCCCCTGGTCAGGAAGGGGGTAAAATCTTCCGGGGCTTAAGTGGTTAAGACTACCTCTAGAAGGTTACAGTGTGAAGGCACCAATAACACCCAAAGACCAATTATTCCACAAATGTGTGAGAAGGGAGTCAAATTTAAATTTTTTAGAGCAAGGTCAATTCTTGCTTTCATCAAGAGCACTTCTATAGGGTAATGGGGTGAAGGCATCATCAACACCCAAAGACCAATTTTTCCACACCTGTTACTTCTATCCAAAGTCTGCGAAGGAGACACCAGACTTTATCTAAAAAAAAAATGTTAATCTTGGTCTGAGTGTACTATAATTTGGCGTCTTCACATAAGGCTTGCTCAACAGTGCAAAACTTTGCCAGACTCCAAAATCTATCCAAAAATCTCTAATCTTGTTCCAAGTGCACTAAATGATGTGGTCTCATTATACAGACTGCCTCCTCAACCCATTATTTACTAAATAAAGAAAGCTTGCAGGGAAAATCAATTTAAATGTAATTTTTTTTCTTTATAAATGTCAGTTTTTCTGCTGCAGGTTCTATACATGGTACAGATGGGCCACTTCACAGGCAGACTAGGGGGACCCCCCAGGCACTATATTTAAAGGAATTTTTCATTTTTATTGTTTCAATTTAAGCATCAATAAAATCACTGCTCCTTTAAAAATTATCTTTTTTAAAAGTTCTTTTTGCATTGGTACATGTCCCCCAGGGCAGTACCTGGGCCCCCATACTCTTCAAAATGGGGACTTTTTCCTGTTTGGGTGCCAAAGACTTCAATGGGGTTCGTTGTTCATGCCCGAACTTTTGTGATGTCCGAGAGTTCTGGCACAAGCCGAACAGGGGGTCGTTCAGCCTTTCTCTAGTGGTACATGTCCCCCAAGGCAGTATCTAGGCCCCCATACTCTTTTTTTTTTTTTACCAATGACTTGCATATAAACCATTAAAATGGGGACTTTTGATTTTTCCTGTTTGGGTCCTATAGACTTCTATGGGGTTCGTCGTTTGTGCCCCAAATTTTGAGATGTTCGAGAGTTCTGGCCCAAGCCGAACAGGGGGTCGTTCAGCCTTTCACTAATGTGTACATGTAAGCAGGGGTTAGGATCCCATTTAGGGTGACCCCACCCTCTTCCCTATTTAGTGTGGGCTAGGTTCCTTTCTCTAAAAAGAATATCAAAAGGTAAGGAGGGGTTTTAGAAGGGGGCTGATGGGAATGAGAAGCCTTGGCATTCTTTAACATGAGGTGAGAAATGTGTCACGAGAGTTGTCCCCTTGGCAGGCCATATCTGGCTCTCAAGTACATTCAGGATGTGGAGGTAGAGAGATATAGCCTTAGAATGTTGAGAGCTGGCTGGCAATCCATCTGTGCAAGATATTTCTAACCATTATATGACATGTGTTCCCCATTATGATGTTTACAATGCAGTAAATTTTTGAAAAAGCAAACTCTGACTGGAGATTCATTATTGGGAAGACAAATCTGGAAACTGTGAGTGAAAACCAGTATGAAACCTATTGTAAGACCTTGGGCCCGCTGTGCATGTTTAAAGACAAGATGGTGGAGCATTCCCTGCATTTAGTAGAACCCCTATCCCCTTGTGATCAACAAGGTTATGGTCAAATAGCTTTTTATTGAAATGTTTTAAACAATTTAAACTATTTCAAGAGATAAGCTTCTTGATTGTAAGCTATAATGAGCAGGGCCCTCCTATTCCTCCTGTATTGAATTGTATTATACCTGTACTGCATGCCCTCATGTTGTAAAATGCTGCGCAAACTGTTGGCGCTATATAAATCCTTTATAGTAGTAATACTAATAATATATTACAGATGCACAGATCATATTGCAAAAAAAAGGAGGGTAATAATACAGATAACTGTACCGATATTCTGTCCATCAGAAATTGAGGATCCGATGTCGATACAATCTGTTTATCTGAGCACTCTAGTTTCAGGGTCCATAAACCCTAGAGAGGGATTAAATATAAGTATGAATAATAAACAAAAGATTCCATAGAATACCATACCATAGAATCCAAAGAATCCACAATAATGATAATGTAATAGGAAAAGGTAACTGAAGTAATAAAACAGATCTCACCAAAGTGGTTCAAACATGTTCCAGTAACGGTAAAAAGGAATCTAACAAGCATACAGATCAAGAGAAAAAAAATATGTATATATATATATATATATATATATATATATATACAGTGCCTTGCGAAAGTATTCGGCCCCCTTGAACTTTTCGACCTTTTGCCACTTTTCAGGCTTCAAACATAAGATATAAAACTGTAATTTTTTGTGAAGAATTAACAACAAGTGGGACATAATCATGAAGTGGAACGAAATTTATTGGATATTTCAAACTTTTTTAACAAATAAAAAACTGAAAAATTGGGCGTGCAAAATTATTCAGCCCCCTTAAGTTAATACTTTGTAGCGCCACCCATTACAGCTGTAAGTCGCTTGGGGTATGTCTCTATCAGTTTTGCACATGGAGAGACTGAAATTTTTGCCCATTCCTCCTTGCAAAACAGCTCGAGCTCAGTGAGGTTCGATAGAGAGCACTTGTGAACAGCAGTTTTCAGTTCTTTCCACAGATTCTCGATTCGATTCAGGTCTGGACTTTGACTTGGCCATTCTAACACCTGGATATGTTTATTTGTGAACCATTCCATTGTAGATTTTGCTTTATGTTTTGGATCATTGTCTTGTTGGAAGACAAATCTCCATCCCAGTCTCAGGTCTTTTGCAGACTCCATCAGGTTTTCTTCCAGAACGATCCTGTATTTGGCTCCATCCATCTTCCCATCAATTTTAACCATCTTCCCTGTCCCTGCTGAAGAAAAGCAGGCCCAAACCATGATGCTGCCACCACCATGTTTGACAGTGGGGATGGTGTGTTCAGGGTGATGAGCTGTGTTGCTTTTACGCCAAACATAACGTTTTGCATTGTTGCCAAAAAGTTCAATTTTGGTTTCATCTGACCAGAGCACCTTCTTCCACATGTTTGGTGTGTCTCCCAGGTGAATTGTGGCAAACTTTAAACGACACTTTTTATGGATATCTTTAAGAAATGGCTTTCTTCTTGCCACTCTTCCATAAAGGCCAGATTTGTGCAGTATACGACTGATTGTTGTCCTATGGACAGAGTCTCCCACCTCAGCTGTAGATCTCTGCAGTTCATCCAGAGTGATCATGGGCCTCTTGGTTGCATCTCTGATCAGTCTTCTCTTTGTATGAGCTGAAAGCTTAGAGGGACAGCCAGGTCTTCGTAGATTTGCAGTGGTCTGATACTCCTTCCATTTCAATATTATCGCTTGCACAGTGCTCCTTGGGATGTTTAAAGCTTGGGAAATATTTTTGTATCCAAATCCGGCTTTAAACTTCTCCACAGTATCTCGGACCTGCCTTGTGTGTTCCTTGTTCTTCATGATGCTCTCTGCGCTTTAAACGGACCTCTGAGACTATCACAGTGCAGGGGCATTTATACGGAGACTAGATTACACACAGGTGGATTCTTTTTATCATCATTAGTCATTTAGGTCAACATTGGATCATTCAGAGATCCTCACTGAACCTCTGGAGAGAGTTTGCTGCACTGAAAGTAAAGGGGCTGAATAATTTTGCACGCCCAATTTTTCAGTTTTTTATTTGTTAACAAAGTTTGAAATATCCAATACATTTTGTTCCACTTCATGATTGTGTCCCACTTGTTGTTGATTCTTCACAAAAAATTACAGTTTTATATCTTTATGTTTGAAGCCTGAAATGTGGCAAAAGGTCGAAAAGTTCAAGGGAGCCGAATACTTTCGCAAGGCACTGTATATATATATATATATATATATATATATATATATATATACAGTATCTCACAAAAGTATTTACAACCTTCACATTTTTGTAAATATTTTATTTTATCTTTTCATGTGACAACACTGAAGAAATGACATTTTGCTACAATGTAAAGTAGTGAGTGTACAGCTTGTATAACAGTGTAAATTTGCTGTCCCCTCAAAATAACTCAACACTCTAAACTGCTGGCAACAAAAGTGAGTACACCCCTAAGTGAACATGTCCAAATTGGGCCCTAAGTGTCAATATTTTGTGTGGCCACCATTATTTTCCAGCACTGTCTTAACCCCTTTTGGGCAAGGAGTTCACCAGAGCTTCACAAGTTGCCACCGAAGTCCTCTTCCACTCCTCCATAATGACATCACGGAGCTGGTGGATGTTAGAGACTTAGCGCTCCTCCACCTTCTGTTTGATGATGACCCACAGATGCTCAACAGGGTTTAGCTCTGGAGACATGCTTGGCTAGTCCATTACCTTTGCCCTCAGCTTCTTTAGCAAGGCATTGGTCGTCTTGGAGGTGTGTTTGGGGTCATTACCATGTTGCAATACTGCCATGCGGCCCAGTCTCCGAAGGAAGGGGATCATGCTCTGCTTCAGTTTGTCACAGTACATGTTGGCATTTATGGTTTCCTCAATAAATTGTAGCTCCCCAGTGCCTGCAGCACTAATGCAGCCATGAAACTCCCACAACCATGGTTGACTGTAGGAAAGATACACTTGTCTTTGTAATCCTCACCTGGTTGCTGCCACACACGCTTGACACCATCTGAACCAAATAAATATTTATCTTGGTCTCATCAGACCCCAGGACATGGTTCAAGTAATCCATGTCCTTAGTCTGCTTGTCTTCAGCAAACTGTTAGTGGGCTTTTTTGTGCATCATCTTTAGAAGAGGCTTCCTTCTGGGATGACAGCCATGTAGACCAATTTTATTCAGTGTGCGGCGTATGGTCTGAGCACTGACAGGCTGACCCCCCACCCCTTCAACCTCTGCAGCATTGCTGGCAGCACTTATACCTCTATTTTCCAAAGACAACCCTTGGATATGATGCTGAGCACATGCACTCAACTTCTTTGGTCCACCATTGAGAGGCCTGTTCTGATTGGAACCTGTCCTCTTAAAGTGCTGTATGGTCTTGGCCACTGTGCTGCAGCTCCGTTTCAGGGTCTTGACAATCTTCTTATAGCCTAGGCCATCTTTATGTAGAGCAACAATTCTTTTTTTCAGATCCTCAGAAAGTTCTTTGCCATGAGGTGCCATGTTGAACTTCCAGTGATCAGTATGAGAGAGTGAGAGCGATAACACCAAATTTAACACACTTGCTCCCCATTCACATGTCGGACCTTGTACCACTAATGAGTCACATGACCCGGGGGGGGGGGGGGGAGAAAATGGCTGATTGGGCCCAATTTGCACATGTTCACTTAGGGGTGTACTCAGCTTTGTTGCCAGCAGTTTAGCTATTAATGGCTGTGTGGTGAGTTATTTTGTGGGGACAGCAAATTTACACTGTTATACAAGCTATACACTAACTACTTTACATTGTAGCAAAGTGTCATTTCTTCAGTGTTGTCACATGAATAGATATAATAAAATATTTACAAAAATGTGAGGGGTGTACTCACTTTTATATATATATATATCAAAAATGTATCAAAAATAGATGAACATTTTGTATTATCACTATATGCCCTCCAGCCAGTCCGAGTGGTATGAACTTTTTCTGGGTCTATTCTGTCCTCTGCCTCCAGAGTGTCTATCACCATTATGTCATTAGGAATCTGGACCTACTGTTTTGAGTGCAAATCTGGTGCAACCGTTGCATGGTAGCCAATCAGCTTCTAACTTTAGCTTGTTTAATCAAGCTTTGACAAAAAAAAAAAAAACCTGGAAGTTTCTTTGCAGAGCTGCACCAGATTGTGCACTCTCCAATTTTAGTAAATCAGCCTAATGTGTTCCACAAAGTTACAAAAGGATGTCCCTGGTGTAGCATCTGGTGTTGCTAATGACCATTAGTGGACCTGCTTACATACACATATCTAGTCCTAAACACCAGATCTGAAGACCTCCCATGCGGATTCTAATAGTGTTAGCAAACATGCTACATTAGGTGGATTCTGCCCACAGTACTGTTCAGATGAAACCTTAATGTGTTTTTTTCTTTGTTGATAAAATCAATCAGAATGCTGACAATTTACTATTTATTCTTTATTCACCCTCTAATTATTATAAACCGTGTACTGTTTCATGGACTGCACATTAAAATTGTTCAATGGATTGCATGTTCTTGTGTCTTACACACTGCCTCTATGAAATAGTTCTAATTGACCGCCAAGACCATTGTGGCTACACTTCAAAAACTCACTTGCTAAAGTTGGCCATATACGGGCTGATCAAAAAAAAATGAATGGATTCCCCTATCCACACAAGTAAAGTGTATGGAGGAAACCTCCCCACAATCAGAATACACTGATCAGTGCTGCAGCCGATTGGCTGCAGGTGCTGATCAAATGAAAGTTTTCCACCAGTCCTGTTCTAGAGATGTTGATAAATCTCACACCACTTCCTAAATAAGTTGTGCTCCCAGATTAAACAGCTAAGCTGGCCGTATACCCGTAGAATTTCATTTAAATGCTTGCATCAAAGTTCTAGTAGTTTGTCAGAGCATTTGGTCTTGCCATTGTTGTGACAACCCATTTAGTTCAAATGCTTAGAAAATTTCATCCAGACCTGAGTTTGAATGGAATCCCTGTGTCTAGCCTGAACAAAATGCACATCCACAGTTAGAATTTTTATCCATCAGTTTTCCTCATCATTATGATCATAATCAAGAAAATAAAACCTTTTTAAATTAAATTCTACTGTTATATCACTAGCTTAAAAGTGGCATTCAACCCAAAAGCAAACATGTATTATATTGCAGCTTACCAATTCCTAGATGTAGTGGCTGCAATTGTTTTCTTTTTAGGCTTTATTTCTTTTATTTTCACCTGGTGATTTGGCCAGTTTTTCAACAGAACAAGCTGTCCTGCAAACCTAGCAGTGTTGAGACAAACCATTTACCACTGCCAGAAATGCTTACAATGATCACCTTTTATTTGTTCATGTAAACCATTTATCCCAAAAGAATAAAAAAAAAAAAAAAAAAAGAAAAAAAAAAAAGAAACTGTTGATTTAGCTTCAATTTAGTGTATTTAAATCTGTTAGTACATCTATCACTCCCCTCTCCCTCAAATTAACAATGCTGCTGTCCAAAGCTGCCCCTGTGCTCCTTCATCCAGAGTGAGGGCACTCTAATACAAGAGGTGTGCTGCTAGCTAGATCACCAGGTGAAAACAGAGAAAAAAAAAAAAAAAAAACCTAAAAAGGGGAAAACAAACGCAGTCACCAATCTAACTGTATTTAGGGGGGGAAGAACCGCGCTTCAAAGGTTATGTGTAGTATGTGTAGTATAAATAAAATTAGTAAATCAATTGATAAATAATTCCACTGATTTCTAATATGTTGATTGTTTGATTATATGAATTATTTTAATATATTTAATCAACATATTAGAAATCAGTGGAATTATTTATCAATTGATTTAATAATTTTATTAATTTTATTTATTATTTTACACATCCACCAATTTATTTATTATTTTTACACATACACCAATATTAGCACTTGATTGTTTGATTATATGAATTATTTTAATATATTTAATCAAGTGCTAATATTGGTGGATGTGTAAAAATCATATAAAATCCTATATCATGAAATTCATATATATTAAAATAATATACAAACATATATCCAAACGACAAAGGTGCTTATGGTGATTCCATATATAAATAAATAATAATGGTGATAATCACGTGCCAAAAAAGTGCTTTGTGCGTAATTGGTGACCTCCGGAGGAGAGCCGCTGTGAGATCCGAGGCACTACCAGAGATCCTATAAGTGGACCCCTACAAGGAGGAATATACCACCATTCCCTGTATCCAATATATATGTTCAGAGGAGTAGAGGAGAAAGGAGTGAACCCCCTGATAGATCTTAAAGGCACATTACCTAAGGCATGGAGGTGAGCATTTAGCACACCTAGAGGTGACGAGTAGGGTTGAGTGAACACGGACTGTATTATTCGTGTTCGTACCGAATAATTGGATTTTTGTTACCCGAACACGGACCCGAAAACTTTACTGTATATTCGGGGAAAAAATCCGTGTTCGGTCGTATTATTTCCGGGTTTTGCATGCTTTGGCGCGCTTTTCATGGCGGGCTTTCAACAGCCAATCAACAAGCGTTTAACTGGTGTGCCTAAGCCATCCCAGCCATGCCTACAAATGTATCAGTAGCTGTGATTGGCCGTCTGAAGCATGTGACCAAGTCTTTATAAGTTCGAGGCAGCGCCACTGCGGCGTCATTCTGCTGTTTAGTTCAGGGAGAGAGCACACATCAACGTGCTGGCTGCTGATTAGGGACAGACAGGAAAAAAAAAAACATTTGTGTCCAGATAGAATTGAGGGACAGGTCGGAGTGTGTTAGGCAGGGCGAGTTGTAGGCATTTTAGGGAGAGAGTCTGCTGATTTTTAGGGTCAGTCTGTTCTACAAACTACAATCGATATTGCTGTGTGGGGTGGGGTTTGCAGTGACCGATCTACGATCTTAGCAATCCTTTTAGGGACAGAGTCTGCTGGTTTCTAGGGTCAGACAGTGCGTTCTACAAACTACAATCGATATTGCTGTGTGGGGTGGGGTTTGCAGTGACCGATCTACGATCTTAGCAATCCTTTTAGGGACAGAGTCTGCTGATTTTTAGGGTCAGACAGTGCGTTCTACAAACTACAATCGATATTGCTGTGTGGGGTGGGGTTTGCAGTGACCGATCTACGATCTTAGCAATCCTTTTAGGGACAGAGTCTGCTGATTTTTAGGGTCAGACGGTGTGTTCTACAAACTACAATCGATATTGCTGTGTGGGGGGGGGTTTGCAGTCACCCGATCAACGATCTTATCAATCCTTTTAGGGACAGAGTCTGCTGATTTTTAGGGTCAGACAGTGTGTTCTACAAACTACAATCGATATTGCTGTGTGGTGTGGGATAGGAGATAGGCAGTTGTCAGTGGTCCACATCCATTTTGCTGTGTGTGGGCTGCAGTGAACACAATCTTTTTGGGGTGCAGTAAACACAATCTTTTTGGGGTACAGTGAACACAATCTTTTTGGGGTACAGTGAACACAATCTTTTTGGGGTGCAGTGAACACAATCTTTTTGGGGTACAGTGAACACAATCTTTTTGGGGTGCTGGCTGCTGATTAGGGACAGACAGGAAAAAAAAAACATTTGTGTCCGGATAGAATTGAGGGACAGGTCGGAGTGTGTTAGGCAGGGCGAGTTGTAGGCATTTTAGGGAGAGAGTCTGCTGATTTTTAGGGTCAGTCTGTTCTACAAACTACAATCGATATTGCTGTGTGGGGTGGGGTTTGCAGTGACCGATCTACGATCTTAGCAATCCTTTTAGGGACAGAGTCTGCTGGTTTCTAGGGTCAGACAATGCGTTCTACAAACTACAATCGATATTGCTGTGTGGGGTGGGGTTTGCAGTGACCGATCTACGATCTTAGCAATACCACCATTCCCTGTATCCAATATATATGTTCAGAGGAGGAGAGGAGAAAGGAGTGAACCCCCTGATAGATCTTAAAGGCACATTACCTAAGGCATGGAGGTGAGCATTTAGCACACCTAGAGGTGACGAGTAGGGTTGAGCGAACACGGACTGTATTATTCGTGTTCGTACCGAATAATTGGATTTTTGTTACCCGAACACGGACCCGAAAACTTTACTGTATATTCGGGGAAAAAATCCGTGTTCGGTCGTATTATTTCCGGGTTTTGCATGTTTTGGCGCGCTTTTCATGGCGGGCTTTCAACAGCCAATCAACAAGCGTTTAACTGGTGTGCCTAAGCCATCCCAGCCATGCCTACAAATGTATCAGTAGCTGTGATTGGCCGTCTGAAGCATGTGACCAAGTCTTTATAAGTTCAAGGCAGCGCCACTGCGGCGTCATTCTGCTGTTTAGTTCAGGGAGAGAGCACACATCAACGTGCTGGCTGCTGATTAGGGACAGACAGGAAAAAAAAAACATTTGTGTCCGGATAGAATTGAGGGACAGGTCGGAGTGTGTTAGGCAGGGCGAGTTGTAGGCATTTTAGGGAGAGAGTCTGCTGATTTTTAGGGTCAGTCTGTTCTACAAACTACAATCGATATTGCTGTGTGGGGTGGGGTTTGCAGTGACCGATCTACGATCTTAGCAATCCTTTTAGGGACAGAGTCTGCTGGTTTCTATGGTCAGACAGTGCGTTCTACAAACTACAATCGATATTGCTGTGTGGGGTGGGGTTTGCAGTGACCGATCTACGATCTTATCAATCCTTTTAGGGACAGAGTCTGCTGATTTTTAGGGTCAGACAGTGTGTTCTACAAACTACAATCGATATTGCTGTGTGGTGTGGGATAGGAGATAGGCAGGTGTCAGTGGTCCACATCCATTTTGCTGTGTGTGGGCTGCAGTGAACACAATCTTTTTGGGGTGCAGTAAACACAATCTTTTTGGGATACAGTGAACACAATCTTTTTGGGGTGCAGTGAACACAATCTTTTTGGGGTACAGTGAACACAATCTTTTTGGGGTGCTGGCTGCTGATTAGGGACAGACAGGA
Source organism: Pelophylax lessonae (assembly GCF_965119305.1). Classification (NCBI taxonomy): domain Eukaryota; kingdom Metazoa; phylum Chordata; class Amphibia; order Anura; family Ranidae; genus Pelophylax; species Pelophylax lessonae. The sequence goes on from NC_138773.1 coordinate 226,998,817, forward strand.
AAAAAAAAACATTTGTGTCCGGATAGAATTGAGGGACAGGTCGGAGTGTGTTAGGCAGGGCGAGTTGTAGGCATTTTAGGGAGAGAGTCTGCTGATTTTTAGGGTCAGTGTGTTCTACAAACTACAATCGATATTGCTGTGTGGGGTGGGGTTTGCAGTGACCGATCTACGATCTTATCAATCCTTTTAGGGACAGAGTCTGCTGATTTTTAGGGTCAGACAGTGTGTTCTACAAACTACAATCGATATTGCTGTGTGGTGTGGGATAGGAGATAGGCAGGTGTCAGTGGTCCACATCCATTTTGCTGTGTGTGGGCTGCAGTGAACACAATATTTTTGGGGTGCAGTGAACACAATCTTTTTGGGGTACAGTGAACACAATCTTTTTGGGGTGCAGTGAACACAATCTTTTTGGGGTGCAGTGAACACAATCTTTTTGGGGTGCAGTGAACACAATCTTTTTTGCCCACTGAGGAGGAGGGAGAAAAGTATTTTTCTATCAGGCACTGTGTGCAGCATTTTTCCTTCAGCTGTGCTGTGCTGAGTGACTGATCATACACTGCTGTGTTCAGTTCACATGTGCTAATATTGAGTGGTTTCAAAAATCATACACTTTTTTTCTATTCCACTATTCAATATACAGCCTTGGGTTAAAAAAAATTAAATTGTGGCCTGCAGCAGAGCTGAATGATATTTGGGGTTTTTGGGGTTCATCTCATACTTCTGAAGATTTGAGGGTGCTGCCTGTTCCATACTCCTCCTACTCCTCCTTCAGCCTTTTAGGGGTACAAACAATAGTAATTGGGGCCTAGTGTGGTTTTGTACGTGTGAGATACATACACTTTTTTTGATCATATTTCCTATTCCGCTATTCAATAAAAACCTTTGGGGATCAATTAAATTGCGGGATAGTCTGTATTGGTACGTGTGAGATCCACCTTTCCAAGTTTTTGGGGTTCATCTCATACTTCTGAAGATTTGAGGGTGCTGCCTGTTCCATGCTCCTCCTACTCCTCATTCAGCCATTTAGGGGTACAAACAATAGTAATTGGGGCCTAGTGTGGTTTTGTACGTGTGAGATACATACACTTTTTTTGATCATATTTCCTATTCCGCTATTCAATAAAAACCTTTGGGGATCAATTAAATTGCGGGATAGTCTGTGTTGGTACGTGTGAGATCCACCTTTCCAAGTTTTTGGGGTTCATCTTATACTTCTGAAGATTTGAGGGTGCTGCCTGTTCCATACTCCTCCTACTCCTCATCCTGCCTTTAGGGGTACAAACAATAGTAATTGGGGCCTAGTGTGGTTGTGTACGTGTGAGATACATACACTTTTTTTGATCATATTTCCTATTCCGCTATTCAATAAAAACCTTTGGGGATCAATTAAATTGCGGGATAGTCTGTGTTGGTACGTGTGAGATCCACCTTTCCAAGTTTTTGGGGTTCATCTCATACTTCTGAAGATTTGAAGGTGCTGCCTGTTCCATACTCCTCCTACTCCTCATTCTGCCTTTTAGGGGTACAAACAATAGTAATTGGGGCCTAGTGTGGTTTTGTACGTGTGAGATACATACACTTTTTTGATCATATTTCCTATTCCGCTATTCAATAAAAACCTTTGGGGATCAATTAAATTGCGGGATAGTTTGTGTTGGTACGTGTGAGATCCACCTTTCCAAGTTTTTGGGGTTCATCTCATACTTCTGAAGATTTGAGGGTGCTGCCTGTTCCATACTCCTCCTACTCCTCATTCAGCCTTTTAGGGGTACAAACAATAGTAATTGGGGCCTAGTGTGGTTTTGTACGTGTGAGATACATACACTTTTTTTGATCATATTTCCTATTCCGCTATTCAATAAAAACCTTTGGGGATCAATTAAATTGCGGGATAGTTTGTGTTGGTACGTGTGAGATCCACCTTTCCAAGTTTTTGGGGTTCATCTCATACGTCTGAAGATTTGAGGGTGCTGCCTGTTCCAAACTCCTCCTACTCCTCATCCTGCCTTTAGGGGTACAAACATTAGTAATTGGGGCCTAGTGTGCTTCTGTACGTGTGAGATACATACACTTTTTTTGATCATATTTTCTATTCCGCTATTTAATTAAAACCTTTGGGTATAAACAATTAAATTGCGGGATAGTCTGTGTCGGTACGTGTGAGATACACCTTTCCAATTTTTGGGGCGCATCTCATACTGCCGAGGATTTGAGGGTGCTTCAGTCTGCCTCCTGCCTGTTTGTAAGGCTCCTGCGTTTTCTGTATAATGTGGATTTGCAGCTGCAGAAATATTCCACTTCAGTAGTCATGTAGAGAAACGCTGAGATACCAATCCCAACTCCCAAGACTCATCATATGTGGATAGTCTCAATTCAGCATACAAATACACACACTCAATAAAATGTTCCTGGAGTGATCTATGTATATAGTAGTATAGTGGTGATAGGCTGAAGAGACAGGTTGAGTAGAGATGATAGGTGACAGACACTTGAGAGGAATGTTCTTGAGAATGAGATAGTAGCAGATGGGATGCAGATAGGTTAGCAATCATGTATGGTAGTAGATGATAGGATAGCAGATGAACATACAGGAAAGACTAACCCAGTGCAAGAGCAGATGATAGTAGGCTCAAGAGCTAGTAATCTAGATAGTGCAGATGTAGTAACAGTCCTTAGTATGCAGAGCTAGATAGTGTAAGCTTTAGTATGAAGGTTATGGAGGATTCCCCTGTGGGGTACTTATCACTAGTAGCAAGTAGCAGAGGAGAGGTTCGATAAGAGCGGATGATCCGGTAGCAGGATACAGGGATCAGCAGCGAGGTTCCGATAGCAAGGTATGCTTGCAAGCATGCGAGCTTCAAGGCAGGTTATGCGGCGTTGAACGAACAATGTGAGTGAGACCGCCGGCGGTTGAAATAGCCGCTCCAGCGGCGCTCAGTGATGACAGCATCGGTCTTAAAGGTGTATGCGCACCTTACCAAAAGAGAATGGTGGGGCGCATACACTTAAGGAAAAGTGGAATTAGGGTACCAAAGGTACCAGAACATTACAGTACCCCCCCCTTAAGGCCGGCTCCTGAAGGCCTCTGGAGCTGGTTTTTCTGGGTATTTCGCGTGAAAATTGCGAATTAATCTAGGGGCATGTATGTCAGAGGTATTTAGCCAGGTGTCGTCTTGGGGCCCATAGTTCTTCCATCGGACTAAATATTGAAGTCTTCTTCTGTGGATACGAGAATCCAGAATCTCTTTTATCTCATATTCTTCTCCACCTTCAACTTGTACAGGAGGAGGAGGTGGGATAGTAGGCCTTATTCCTTGGTCAAGAACATGGGGCTTCAGTAGCGACACATGGAAGATGGGATGTATTTTGAGGTCCGTTGGTAATGTGAGCTGTACTGCAGCTTTTCCAATACGTTTCCTGATTGGGAAAGGTCCCAAGAACAGAGGCCCAAGCTTTTTGCTAGGGATTTTCAATCTTAAGTTTTTTGTTGAGAGCCAAACGAGGTCCCCAATAGCATACTGAGGAGAAGGTCTTCTACGAAGATCATAGTACTTCTTTTGTTGACTATGAGCGTGTGCAATGGTAGTATTAAGTAAACCCAGAGAGTCCTTTATTTGGGTAAGATAGTCTGAGGCTACTGGGTTATTTTAAGGAAGGATGCGTGGTGGAAGAATAGTGGGATGAAACCCATAGTTCAAGTAGAACGGACTCTGTTTGGTCGTACTGTGGGTTGCGTTGTTGTAGGCAAATTCTGCCAGAGGGAGAAGATCCACCCAATCATCCTGTTGGTATGAAGTGTAACAACGTAAATATTGCTCGATGCACTGGTTGACTCTTTCAGTCTGTCCGTTGGTCTGAGGATGGTAAGGAGAAGTGAGCTTCCGCTCAATTCGTAGTATGTGACATAGTTCTTGCCAGAACTTGGAGATAAATTGCGATCCACGGTCAGACAGAAGAGTTTTCGGGATACCATGTAACTTAAAGACATGTTTCATCAGTAGTTCCGCTGTTTGTTTGGACGAAGGTAGTCTGCGAATAGCAATGAAATGTGCCATTTTTGTCAGATGGTCCACTGACACCAAGATGGTATTAAATCCTTTGGAAGAAGGTAGTTCTACTATAAAGTCCAAGGACACAACTTCCCATGGAATTTGGGGTATTGGTAGACTGCATAGTAGACCGGATGGTCTCGTAGTGTCAATTTTGGACCTGGCACAGACATCGCATGAAGAGACGAATTTCTGTATAGATGTTTTCATGTCAGGCCACCAGAACTGCCTGGTAAGCAAATTAAAAGTCTTTGTCATACCCATATGTCCTGCCATAGGCACATCATGCGACAATTCCAAGATCTTGGTGTGCATGGTAGGGGGTATGTAAAGTTTGTCGTTGTAGTAGAGGAAGCCTTCTGCATCAGTATTTAGTTGTGGTGGGGGTGAATCCAAACTTATACTATGCAAAACCTCTTCCTTCAAGAAACGGACAACTCCAATAATACGCTTGTGAGGTATTATAGGAACGGAAGGGATTTCGAAGTAGTTTTCTTCAGTTAGTCGTGATAGTGCATCCGCCTTTTTATTCTTATCTGCAGGTGTGTAGGTCACTAGGAAGTTAAACCTTAGGAAGAATAGTGACCATCGTACCTGCCGGTGAGAGAGAGTTTTGTTAGTCTGAAGATATTGAAGATTTTTATGATCTGTGTATATGAGTATTGGTAATCGGGTGCCTTTGAGTAGATGTCGCCAATTCTCCAGAGCCAGTTTTATAGCAAGCAGTTCTTTTTCACCCACTGGGTAATTTACCTCTGGACTGCTTAAGGATTTAGAAAAGAAGGCGACTGGATGAAGTGGTGAAGTGTTAGTTGGTCGTTGGGAGAGTATTGCTCCTACTGCCATGTTTGACGCATCTACTTCCAGAATGTATTGGAGGGATGGGTCTGGATGGCGTAGTATGGGAGCAGAAGTAAACCTTGTCTTTAACAGGTGAAAGGCTTCATTTGCTTCATCTGACCATTTGAATGGTCTCTTAATGCTAGTGAGTTGTGTGAGGGGTCTCACAATGGCAGAGAAGTTCTTGATGAACTTCCTATAGAAATTTGAAAATCCAAGGAATCGCTGTACCGCTTTGCGGGTGGTTGGTGTAGGCCAATCCTGAATGCAGGATATCTTACTCATATCCATCTTGATTCCTGTTTTGGATATGATGTATCCTAGAAATAGTACTTCTTCTTTATGAAACAAGCATTTTTTCAGTTTCACGTATAGGTTGTGTGCAAGTAATCTCGATAACACAAGTCTTACATGTTTTATATGTTCAGACAAGGATCGTGAATATATAAGTATATCGTCCAGATATACCACAACACAGACATCCAGTAAGTCTCTAAAAATATCGTTTATAAATCGTTGAAAGGCTGCAGGGGCGTTGCATAGCCCGAATGGCATTACAAGATATTCGAACAATCCGTATCTGGTTCTGAATGCAGTCTTCCACTCATCTCCATCACGGATTCGAATTAGATTGTATGCCCCTTTCAGGTCCAATTTTGAAAAATAGGTAGCTCCACGCACCTGTTCAATGAGCTCAGGGATAAGCGGTAGAGGATAGCGATCTTTTATTGTAATAGCATTCAATTGCCTATAGTCGATAATAGGCCTGAGACTTGAGTCCTTATTGCGGACAAAAAAGAGTCCTGCTGCTGTGGAAGAAGTGGAAGGTCTAATAAAACCTTTTTTCAAATTCTCATCCAAATATTCTTTGAGATGGGAAAGTTCATCCTGCGAAAGAGGATAAACATGACCGAACGGCAATTTGCTATTTGGGAGTAGATCAATACTACAATCATAGTCCCGATGGGGAGGTAGTGCTTGGGCATTTTTCTCAAGAAAAACCTCAGACAGATCCTGATAACATAGTGGTGCAATCTCATCTGTCACCACAGACAGGATCTTCCCGTAAGACGGGAGGTTACACGTACCCTCGCAATAGCAAGAGAGGAAGGCCAGGGTCCGTTCCTTCCAATCTATAGTTGGTTGATGTGTGTGTAACCAGGGAAGTCCCAAAACAATGGGAAAGTGGGGTGAAGGTATTAGGTCGAAGGTGGTGGTCTCCATATGAGACTCGTTAGTGGTGACTAGGAGTGCTTGTGTCTGATCAGTGATCGGACCAGAAGATAAAGGAACACCGTTAATAAGACTCACTGAGACAGGTTTAGGTTTAGAAATAATAGGGACTTTATTTAAAGCAGCAAAACGTATGTCAATATAATTTCCACAAGATCCTGTGTCAATCATGGCCTTAGTAGTAATCCTGGTCTGGTCCCACTGTAATGTCAAGCGAACAAAAAGGTAAGGGTTAGTAATTGAAGTTGTCAATCCCCCTAGGAGGACATATGAACACTCACCCTTCTTTTTGTAGACAAGGGGACAGACGTTTATCATGTGATCCGGGGATGCACAGTACAAGCAGAGATTACTAGATCGTCTCCTGGCTCTTTCCGTAGATGATAGAGGTGGGCGTATGGTTCCTACCTCCATAGGAGTAGGGTCAACGGCCGAAATCCGAGAAGAACTGGATAATGGCATTCCCATTTTTTCAGCCTTTCTTTCTCGTAGCCTTCTATCTATGGTGATACTGAGTTGTATCAATGCATCCAGGGTTTTCGGCAAATCCGCTCGGGCGAACTCGTCTTTAACGGCCTCTGATAGGCCAAGCCTAAATTGAGTTTTCAGAGATGCATCATTCCACTCTGAATCAAGGGTCCATCTCTTGAACTCTGCGACAAAGTCTTCCACAGGTCTCCTACCTTGTTTTAAGGACCTCAATTGAAGATCGGCAGTACTCTGCCTATTGGGGTCATTATATAGGCTAGTAAGTTCTGCTAGAAATAAGGTGTAGGAATTGAGAAGCTGATCGTTTTTCTCAAAGAGAGAGTCTGCCCAGGCCCGTGGATCGCCTGTTAGGTAAGAAATAATAGTGCAAACCTTGATATGATCAGTAAGGTAGGTACGGGGTTTTAGCAAGAAAAGCAACTCACATGCGTTTTTGAATTCGCGAATTTTTTTGCGATCGCCTGTAAATACTAAAGGAGGATTTATTTTGGGTTCAGGGGACTGAGCAGCGGTAAGTTGTGTCAGTCTGGCCATCTGCTGCGTCAGAGCCTGATTGTCTTCTTTTAATTCAGTAAGTGCGTGTATTAACGCAGTTACTTGTTGTTTTAATTGTGTCACCTGAGTGGTTATTTCTGCTGAATCCATTTTGGGTTCGTTCAATCTGTAACGCTCCTGCGTTTTCTGTATAATGTGGATTTGCAGCTGCAGAAATATTCCACTTCAGTAGTCATGTAGAGAAACGCTGAGATACCAATCCCAACTCCCAAGACTCATCATATGTGGATAGTCTCAATTCAGCATACAAATACACACACTCAATAAGATGTTCCTGGAGTGATCTATGTATATAGTAGTATAGTGGTGATAGGCTGAAGAGACAGGTTGAGTAGAGATGATAGGTGACAGACACTTGAGAGGAATGTTCTTGAGAATGAGATAGTAGCAGATGGGATGCAGATAGGTTAGCAATCATGTATGGTAGTAGATGATAGGATAGCAGATGAACATACAGGAGAGACTAACCCAGTGCAAGAGCAGATGATAGTAGGCTCAAGAGCTAGCAATCTAGATAGTGCAGATGTAGTAACAGTCCTTAGTATGCAGAGCTAGATAGTGTAAGCTTTAGTATGAAGGTTATGGAGGATTCCCCTGTGGGGTACTTATCACTAGTAGCAAGTAGCAGAGGAGAGGTTTGGTAAGAGCGGATGATCCGGTAGCAGGATACAGGGATCAGCAGCGAGGTTCCGATAGCGAGGTATGCTTGCAAGCATGCGAGCTTCAAGGCAGGTTATGCGGCGTTGAACGAACAATGTGAGTGAGACCGCCGGCGGTTGAAATAGCCGCTCCAGCGGCGCTCAGTGATGACAGCATCGGTCTTAAAGGTGTATGCGCACCTTACCAAAAGAGAATGGTGGGGCGCATACACTTAAGGAAAAGTGGAATTAGGGTACCAAAGGTACCAGAACATTACACTGTTCCGAACTCCTCCTACTCCTCATCCTGCCTTTAGGGTACAAAAAATTGTAATCGGGGCCTAGATTGTGTTTGTACGTGTGAGATACACCGTTTTGTAAAATTTGTCCTATTCCGCTATTCAATATACACCCTGCTTGAGTGTAAAAAATTAAATTGCGGGATAGTCTGTATCGGTACATGTGAGATACACCTTTTTAAATTTGTTTGGCGCATCTCCTTCTACCGCCGAGGATTGCAGGGCGCTTCAGTTTGCCTCCTGTTCCCAACTCCTCCGACTCCTCTTCCTCATCCTGCCTTTAGGGTACAAAAAATTTTAATCGGGGCCTAGTCTGTGTTTGTACGTGTGAGATACACCGTTTTTTTATCCTTTTTCCTATTCCGCTATTTAATATACACCCTTTTGGGGTAAAAAACATTAAATTGCGGCATAGTTTGCATATTTGACTGTCAGATACACCCGTGCGATACTGTTGTTGTTTTGTTCCGCTATTCAATAAACACCTTTCTAGGGCAAGATCATAAATTACAGAAATATGAGGAGACCGTCAAATAGGGGCCGTGGCCTGGGTCGTGGTGCTGCTGGTAGAGCTCCTGTTGCAAGGAGAGGACGTGGTCGATTTGTGCCAGCTACACGCACAAGTGAAACACCTTCCACAAGTGTGAGTAGGCGACAGAACCTGCAGCAGTATTTGGTAGGGCATAATGCGCCTCTAGACGTGATGAGGCCTGAAGAAGTACAGGCGATAGTAGATTGGGTTGCTGACAGTGCCTCCAGTTCCTTCACATTGTCTCCCACCCAGTCTACTGCAGAAAGGTCAGAGTTGGCACCTGCAGCCAATGTCCAACCGTCTTTCACTTCACCCCCTTGGAAATCAGGCAAGCAGTCTGAGCCCCAATCCATACAGCAGTCTCTTGTTCTTTTTGAGGACTCACTCAGCAGGGTTTCCCAGGGCCATCCACCTAGCCCTGCCCCAGAAGTTGAAGAGATTGAGTGCAGCGATGACCAACCACTTATTTCTCAAGATGAGTACATGCAAGGACCATCGCAGCACGTCTCCGATGATGACGAAACTGAAAAGGTGTGTTTGTTTTATAAGGTTGTAAACAAAAGGTACCACATCCCTAATCTGTATAGAATCTGTACTGGGAAAGGTATCCCAAAGGGTGAAACCCACAGCTAGAACCTGAGGTGTACAGGTAGGTGCTGGGGTGAGAAGACACGAGAAGGAAGAAAAACAAGTAAGAAAGAGGGAAAGGAAAAAAAGAAAATGGAAAGAAAAGGGGAAGGGGGAAAAAGTGAAAAGAAAAGGGGGGGGAAAAAGAACAAGGAAGAGAGAAAGGAAGATAAGAATCAAAATAAGGAGAGAAAAAAAGGGGATATGGGACGGGAGACAAAGAAAAAGGGAGGGGGGGTTTGGAAGAAGGAAAAGGGGAGAGAAAGAAGGAAAATGGAGAAGGAAAGGGGGAAGAAAAAGCAAATAAAGATGCGAAAAAGAGGGGAGGGCTAGTGGGACTTTAAAGGTACCAGGTAGTTCAAAATGATAAGCACATAATTTAAAAACTGGAGATATTTATTAACATAACATCTTTAAAATACAAGACAAAAAATACAACATGGATACAAGTAATTTGACATATACAAGAAGAGCAAATGTACTGAACATAAGGCAGTAATGATAATGTAGATACATAGGTCCAATGATGAGCATTAAACCAATCCCGACATGTTTCGCGGGCAGTGATGCACCGCTTCTTCAGGGGAATAAGAATATGTCAACGTACAGTGCCTATATGATACAGTGACAACAAACAATTATTGTTAGTTCAGGTGCATATATGTCTAACAACAAGAGCAGAAAGTGCATGCTAATATGGAACATCAAAGGAACATTCAGGGCCATCACCATAGAGAGATCCACCACCAAACCAATTGGATAGAAAGCTCCCCAGAAAGGACGTCTCACCCGCGGATGTGGAGGGGCATAGGGGGTGGGATAGAGATGTAGGTGTGGTAAGCTAAAGAAGCTTTCACCGCCAGTAAGCAAAAAAAGAGAAAAACCTGTTTGTAGGTCTAACATATATACCTTATTCAGTGTCTAAAATGGACACGTTTGTATAGTCAAAAGTAAAAAAGGTTAAGGGCAGGAGGTGTCAAACATGGCGGCCAAGTTGGAAGGATACCCAGTGGGGTGATGATCTGTAGAGATGGAAATCAAACAAGTAGTGCATCTGTGATCAAAATGCTGTATATTATGTCTCTGTTGAATAGTTAGAAAATAAGCGAAAGGGGGGCTATACCTGCAAAGATGGAGGAAAAGTCCTTCTTGGTAAAGATAGGTAACTAGAGATATGAATAAAGCCCAAGTGTGAGCTGTTGCATTTGTATTGCTAAGTCAGAGGGGTGAGGCCAACCATCCCAGACATCTAGATAGCATATGGAAAAATCAATATATTACAAAGTGAAAGGAGAACCCGTCTATCATCAGACAACAGGTACGCCAATATGATCCTGAGTATCTTACCCGCGTGGGACCGCCATGTCCGCATACACCAATTCCTGAGTGACTGAATGAGACGCTTGTTCCCCCTATTATGGCCCTCAACCCGACGCCACGCCGCGCATGACGTCATGCGTAACGTGGGCGGGTCAGGTCCTCAACTGCGCGCGCATCCGAAGAGGCGCATGCGCAGTGTCGCTCAAAACAGGCCGCAAAGGACAGCCCAGAAAGCGGCCACAACACCGCCGGACGGATAAACAACACCCGGCCAGCGGTGTGTGAGAGGACCACACATCCGCTGAGACGTCTGGAGAACACGCCACCCAGTGGCAGGAGGAAAGACCACACACATGGATAGTGCCAAGAATGTACTTTGATCGCCAAAAGAATCATAGCATGCATGTAAACAAATATGACAATGGACAATAGGGATAAAATAATAACAAAAACACCTATTAATTTTTATGTAAGATATAGAGTTATAATCCTAACAGTAAGTGGTTATTGTAGAGGAAACTTATAGGAAGCAATAAGTTTCCCATAGTTTCTATATAAGGATACCATGTTATGGAGAACTGAAATCCTCCAGCACAAGGGAAATTTGACATCATAGAAAATAAAACATATCATGATATTGAGTATTGACTACTACAGCGATTGGAGATATAGAATCCCAGAGAGACATCAACTCGAAAAATGAGTGTATAAAATTTTCAATAATGAGAGTAATTAGCAGACTCACCATTCTCCAGAGTCCCATCTGAGGTGCCATAGGGGGTGAATGGTCCAGAGATAAATCGTGGGCAAATAAAGGACATAGACGTTCAGCAACTAGCATCGACCGGGTTCAAGAGCAATCAAAAATGTATATAGAATGTATATGAAAAAAAGAGAGAAAAAAAAAAGGAAGGAATAGAGCGTTGGGGAAAAGACCACTTTAGCCCAAGAAAGGTTTGTAAGTCAGGACCTCATTAATCCCAGGGGGTATGGTAGCCTCCAGGGACTCGATCCAATAGGATTCCCTTTGTAGAATCCGTTTGTCCCAGTTTCCCCCTCGGGGATCCTGGGGGATCACTTCCAAAGCAAAAAACGAGACCATGGAGTTATCATACTTGTGGCAAAAAGCTATGTGGCGTGTGACGCTCGTTTGTATTGTACCTCCCTCAGAGTGATAGATATGATCCCCTATCCGCTTGCTCAATTTCCGAATGGTTTTGCCGACATAGAATGCCCCACAGCAACAACTCATGAGGTAAATGACCCCCTGAGTGTTGCAGTCGGCATGATGTCTCGACTGAAACCACTTACCACCGGGTAAACGAATGCCAGTACCGACCCTTATCCAAGGACATTTATCACAAGAACCACAACGGTATGTACCCTTTGGGAGACCCACCTTAGTAGATTCTTTGATATAGTGACTTTTAGTTAAACAGTCTCTAAGGGACATTGATCGTCTAAACACCAGACTGGGTCTGGCACTTAGGTATTTGTGAAGAGTAAAGTCTTGAGTAAGAATCGGCCAGTGACGCTTCAGAATCCTACGCAGAACATCATCGTGAGCAGAGTATGTGGTAATAAATCTGACACTTTTGTCATCTTTTTTGGAGGTAGTTTTGTATAACAAATCAGCTCTCGAATAAGTGATGGCTCTATTGTAGGCCTTCCTGAGCAGTGTCTTGGAATATCCTCTGGCAAGGAGTCGCTCACGGAGCAGGCCAGCCTGGACATAAAACTTAGCCTCCATGGAACAATTCCTACGGAGCCTTAGATACTGGGCATAAGGGATACTTGCAATCAAGGGGGCGGGATGGGCACTTGCTGCGCTTAGGATAGTATTACCTGCACTGGGTTTGCGGTAGAGATCCGTGTCGATAAGGCCATCCGGGGAGAGGCTGATGTTCAGATCAAGGAATGAAATCATGTGTCTGTCAAACGTATAAGTAAATTTAAGATTTAGATTGTTATGGTCAATGGCTTTCAAAAATAATGAGAGTTCATCTACTGTACCTGTCCATATGATCAACAGATCATCAATGAACCTGTACCAAATTAAAATGTGAGACATCCACTGTTCCATTCTCTCGTCCGAAAAGACCAGCCTCTCCCAGGCACCCAAATATAGATTCGCATAAGAGGGAGCGCAGCAAGTGCCCATAGCTACCCCCTGGACCTGCAAGTATGTTTGTTCCAAAAAGGTAAAATAATTTCTCGTGAGAATGAATCTTAATAACCGGAGGACAAAGTCCATCAAGGGCCAGGTATTATAATCCTGTTCCTTGAGGAAAGATTCGGCCATCCGGATGCCCTGGTCGTGCGGGATACTAGAGTATAACGCCTCAATATCAATTGCTACAAGCAGGGCATCCGGAGGGACCTGAATCTCCTCAAGGTGTTTGAGAAGGTCGGTAGTGTCCCTGATATAGGACGGAAGTGCAAGGACATGAGGAAGTAAGAATGAGTCCACAAATTTGCTGGCGTGCTCAGTGAGCGACTCGTTGCCAGAGACGATGGGTCTCCCAGGTGGGTGCACCAGGCTCTTGTGCACCTTGGGCAAGGTATAAAAGGTCGGAGTTTTGGGATATTTGGTAAATAGAAAGTTATACGTGTCCCTGTCTATGAGGCCCTGGGAAAGGGCCTCAAAACACAGGGACCCGTATTCACAAATGAAATCCTCAATGCAACCGGGCTCAATGGGCAAATACCATTGCCGGTTGCATAAGACTTCTAGACACATAGTTTCATACTGGGGAGGAGTCATAACAACTATGTTACCCCCCTTGTCTGATTGTTTTATAAGGATATTTTTATTGCTTTGAAGTGAGGATAGAGCCAGGACCTGATCTCTAGTGAGATTTCTAGGGATGGGGGGCAAAGAAGTCTTTTTTAAGTCTCTGGACACTCGTTGAACGAACGTCCAGATGTTAGCATTGTTCGATAGATCAGGAAATTTCTCTGATTTCGGTTTAAAAACCTTTTTTGAAATGATTTGAGAAGTGGGAGGAGGAAGGGTTTCATCAGGTGAATCCACTGAATCAATCATGGACACAACTTCCGTGTTACCCTCTTCATATAACAAAACCAGGTCCTTGATGGCCCGACTCTCAGCCATGGTCAAGTGCCTGGTCTGTTCGGCCAGTTGTTTTTCTAAGTTTTTTTGTTTCCTATCTTTGTCAAACATGAATTTAAAAGTAAGATTCCTTGCAAATAAGTGTAAATCTTTTATAGTTTCAGAAGTATCGATAGCCCTGGAAGGGCAAAAGCCTAGACCCAGGCCAAGCACTTGTTCCTGGACAGGAGTCAAGTCAAACGGGGTTAAGTTAATAATATTAAGTTTGTTTGAGGCGTTAATGTGTGTATTGGAATTGTTTAGGTTGTTTTGGGTTTCACGTACATGTTTAAGTTGCCCTGTTTGGTGTTCCTGGGTGTTTGGGGATTGGGTAGTTCTAAAAAACCGTCATCCGATATAGCGGAAGCGGAATCACTGGTGTTAGAGGGTAGTGAGGTGTTTCTGGCTAGTACTTTCTGTAGTGTAGGGGCTATATTTGGTAGACTCGTGGACGTGTTTAGATTAGCGAGTGTATCAGGTTTTTTCTTATTTTGACTCGAGGGTAAAGTGGGTGAAGGACCAGCACTGCCTCGTCCTCGTTTCTGGGCCTTAGTGCGTTTGTTGGAAGCAGGGGGACCTGCTCGTGGTGCTCGTGATTGGTGCGAGAGGGAACTAGCCAGACTAGAATCAGATTCTACATTATCATCCGTGATATCAACGTGATTGGTAGTGCGTGTGCGGTGTGTATATAGGGGGCGGGTTTTGAGATTCCATTTGTAGGCATAGCCTTCATTGAAGGCTTGTTTGTCTTTTTGGAACTTAACTTGTTTTTTATGAATAATCTCTTTATTCATAATCTCTAGTTTGGCCTTCACCTCTGTCCAAGCTGGAGCAAAATTTGGGGCCTCGAAGACCTGTTTATATTTGGTATTCATTTGATCTATTTCAATGTCTAACGCTATCATATCCACCTTATACTGGGTCACGAGTGATTTCATCAAATCTTGACTACATGTATTAAGTATACTCTCCCATTCTTTTTTGAAAGTCTCAGATGGGTCTCTCAAAGTAGGGAGCGTGTGTATTCTCAGCCCTTGGGGACTGATATTCTCGTCAATGTACTTGAGGAAATACTCGATATGCCAGTAAAGATGTGATTTGCGTTTTAATAGATTATACATTTTGCTTAAATAGGTCCTAAGGTCTTCCTCTGTTTTGGTATGAGATTCACACGTGGATTGTATACCTGTCATGAAATCGGTCCATGCTGTGCCCAACAAGTCCATGCCTGTGCCCACAATTTCGGACCAAACGACCACCAGCGACCTCAAAAGATGCAAAGCTGGAGAGAAAAAAAGCACAACTACTCCGGACCAGAGTGTGTGCCCCGGGAAACAAAAACAAAAACTAGAATTACTGTCTCTCTGGGATATCAATAAAAGGCTGAGCATATAATCCAAGTAATATGTTCATATAGAAAATACTGTAATGCAATACAATTTTACAAACACTTGGCATATAGCCAAAAAAAGGAAGGCGCCCTCAGGTGTGTTATCCACCTAAAATTAATTGAAAAGGTGTGTTTGTTTTATAAGGTTGTAAACAAAAGGTACCACATCCCTAATCTGTATAGAATCTGTACTGGGAAAGGTATCCCAAAGGGTGAAACCCACAGCTAGAACCTGAGGTGTACAGGTAGGTGCTGGGGTGAGAAGACACGAGAAGGAAGAAAAACAAGTAAGAAAGAGGGAAAGGAAAAAAAGAAAATGGAAAGAAAAGGGGAAGGGGGAAAAAGTGAAAAGAAAAGGGGGGGGAAAAAGAACAAGGAAGAGAGAAAGGAAGATAAGAATCAAAATAAGGAGAGAAAAAAAGGGGATAGGGGACGGGAGACAAAGAAAAAGGGAGGGGGGGGGGGGGTTTGGAAGAAGGAAAAGGGGAGAGAAAGAAGGAAAATGGAGAAGGAAAGGGGGAAGAAAAAGCAAATAAAGATGCGAAAAAGAGGGGAGGGCTAGTGGGACTTTAAAGGTACCAGGTAGTTCAAAATGATAAGCACATAATTTAAAAACTGGAGATATTTATTAACATAACATCTTTAAAATACAAGACAAAAAATACAACATGGATACAAGTAATTTGACATATACAAGAAGAGCAAATGTACTGAACATAAGGCAGTAATGATAATGTAGATACATAGGTCCAATGATGAGCATTAAACCAATCCCGACATGTTTCGCGGGCAGTGATGCACCGCTTCTTCAGGGGAATAAGAATATGTCAACGTACAGTGCCTATATGATACAGTGACAACAAACAATTATTGTTAGTTCAGGTGCATATATGTCTAACAACAAGAGCAGAAAGTGCATGCTAATATGGAACATCAAAGGAACATTCAGGGCCATCACCATAGAGAGATCCACCACCAAACCAATTGGATAGAAAGCTCCCCAGAAAGGACGTCTCACCCGCGGATGTGGAGGGGCATAGGGGGTGGGATAGAGATGTAGGTGTGGTAAGCTAAAGAAGCTTTCACCGCCAGTAAGCAAAAAAAGAGAAAAACCTGTTTGTAGGTCTAACATATATACCTTATTCAGTGTCTAAAATGGACACGTTTGTATAGTCAAAAGTAAAAAAGGTTAAGGGCAGGAGGTGTCAAACATGGCGGCCAAGTTGGAAGGATACCCAGCGGGGTGATGATCTGTAGAGATGGAAATCAAACAAGTAGTGCATCTGTGATCAAAATGCTGTATATTATGTCTCTGTTGAATAGTTAGAAAATAAGCGAAAGGGGGGCTATACCTGCAAAGATGGAGGAAAAGTCCTTCTTGGTAAAGATAGGTAACTAGAGATATGAATAAAGCCCAAGTGTGAGCTGTTGCATTTGTATTGCTAAGTCAGAGGGGTGAGGCCAACCATCCCAGACATCTAGATAGCATATGGAAAAATCAATATATTACAAAGTGAAAGGAGAACCCGTCTATCATCAGACAACAGGTACGCCAATATGATCCTGAGTATCTTACCCGCGTGGGACCGCCATGTCCGCATACACCAATTCCTGAGTGACTGAATGAGACGCTTGTTCCCCCTATTATGGCCCTCAACCCGACGCCACGCCGCGCATGACGTCATGCGTAACGTGGGCGGGTCAGGTCCTCAACTGCGCGCGCATCCGCCAGCAAATTTGTGGACTCATTCTTACTTCCTCATGTCCTTGCACTTCCGTCCTATATCAGGGACACTACCGACCTTCTCAAACACCTTGAGGAGATTCAGGTCCCTCCGGATGCCCTGCTTGTAGCAATTGATATTGAGGCGTTATACTCTAGTATCCCGCACGACCAGGGCATCCGGATGGCCGAATCTTTCCTCAAGGAACAGGATTATAATACCTGGCCCTTGATGGACTTTGTCCTCCGGTTATTAAGATTCATTCTCACGAGAAATTATTTTACCTTTTTGGAACAAACATACTTGCAGGTCCAGGGGGTAGCTATGGGCACTTGCTGCGCTCCCTCTTATGCGAATCTATATTTGGGTGCCTGGGAGAGGCTGGTCCTTTCGGACGAGAGAATGGAACAGTGGATGTCTCACATTTTAATTTGGTACAGGTTCATTGATGATCTGTTGATCATATGGACAGGTACAGTAGATGAACTCTCATTATTTTTGAAAGCCATTGACCATAACAATCTAAATCTTAAATTTACTTATACGTTTGACAGACACATGATTTCATTCCTTGATCTGAACATCAGCCTCTCCCCGGATGGCCTTATCGACACGGATCTCTACCGCAAACCCAGTGCAGGTAATACTATCCTAAGCGCAGCAAGTGCCCATCCCGCCCCCTTGATTGCAAGTATCCCTTATGCCCAGTATCTAAGGCTCCGTAGGAATTGTTCCATGGAGGCTAAGTTTTATGTCCAGGCTGGCCTGCTCCGTGAGCGACTCCTTGCCAGAGGATATTCCAAGACACTGCTCAGGAAGGCCTACAATAGAGCCATCACTTATTCGAGAGCTGATTTGTTATACAAAACTACCTCCAAAAAAGATGACAAAAGTGTCAGATTTATTACCACATACTCTGCTCACGATGATGTTCTGCGTAGGATTCTGAAGCGTCACTGGCCGATTCTTACTCAAGACTTTACTCTTCACAAATACCTAAGTGCCAGACCCAGTCTGGTGTTTAGACGATCAATGTCCCTTAGAGACTGTTTAACTAAAAGTCACTATATCAAAGAATCTACTAAGGTGGGTCTCCCAAAGGGTACATACCGTTGTGGTTCTTGTGATAAATGTCCTTGGATAAGGGTCGGTACTGGCATTCGTTTACCCGGTGGTAAGTGGTTTCAGTCGAGACATCATGCCGACTGCAACACTCAGGGGGTCATTTACCTCATGAGTTGTTGCTGTGGGGCATTCTATGTCGGCAAAACCATTCGGAAATTGAGCAAGCGGATAGGGGATCATATCTATCACTCTGAGGGAGGTACAATACAAACGAGCGTCACACGCCACATAGCTTTTTGCCACAAGTATGATAACTCCATGGTCTCGTTTTTTGCTTTGGAAGTGATCCCCCAGGATCCCCGAGGGGGAAACTGGGACAAACGGATTCTACAAAGGGAATCCTATTGGATCGAGTCCCTGGAGGCTACCATACCCCCTGGGATTAATGAGGTCCTGACTTACAAACCTTTCTTGGGCTAAAGTGGTCTTTTCCCCAACGCTCTATTCCTTCCTTTTTTTTTTCTCTCTTTTTTTCATATACATTCTATATACATTTTTGATTGCTCTTGAACCCGGTCGATGCTAGTTGCTGAACGTCTATGTCCTTTATTTGCCCACGATTTATCTCTGGACCATTCACCCCCTATGGCACCTCAGATGGGACTCTGGAGAATGGTGAGTCTGCTAATTACTCTCATTATTGAAAATTTTATACACTCATTTTTCGAGTTGATGTCTCTCTGGGATTCTATATCTCCAATCGCTGTAGTAGTCAATACTCAATATCATGATATGTTTTATTTTCTATGATGTCAAATTTCCCTTGTGCTGGAGGATTTCAGTTCTCCATAACATGGTATCCTTATATAGAAACTATGGGAAACTTATTGCTTCCTATAAGTTTCCTCTACAATAACCACTTACTGTTAGGATTATAACTCTATATCTTACATAAAAATTAATAGGTGTTTTTGTTATTATTTTATCCCTATTGTCCATTGTCATATTTGTTTACATGCATGCTATGATTCTTTTGGCGATCAAAGTACATTCTTGGCACTATCCATGTGTGTGGTCTTTCCTCCTGCCACTGGGTGGCGTGTTCTCCAGACGTCTCAGCGGATGTGTGGTCCTCTCACACACCGCTGGCCGGGTGTTGTTTATCCGTCCGGCGGTGTTGTGGCCGCTTTCTGGGCTGTCCTTTGCGGCCTGTTTTGAGCGACACTGCGCATGCGCCTCTTCGGATGCGCGCGCAGTTGAGGACCTGACCCGCCCACGTTACGCATGACGTCATGCGCGGCGTGGCGTCGGGTTGAGGGCCATAATAGGGGGAACAAGCGTCTCATTCAGTCACTCAGGAATTGGTGTATGCGGACATGGCGGTCCCACGCGGGTAAGATACTCAGGATCATATTGGCGTACCTGTTGTCTGATGATAGACGGGTTCTCCTTTCACTTTGTAATATATTGATTTTTCCATATGCTATCTAGATGTCTGGGATGGTTGGCCTCACCCCTCTGACTTAGCAATACAAATGCAACAGCTCACACTTGGGCTTTATTCATATCTCTAGTTACCTATCTTTACCAAGAAGGACTTTTCCTCCATCTTTGCAGGTATAGCCCCCCTTTCGCTTATTTTCTAACTATTCAACAGAGACATAATATACAGCATTTTGATCACAGATGCACTACTTGTTTGATTTCCATCTCTACAGATCATCACCCCGCTGGGTATCCTTCCAACTTGGCCGCCATGTTTGACACCTCCTGCCCTTAACCTTTTTTACTTTTGACTATACAAACGTGTCCATTTTAGACACTGAATAAGGTATATATGTTAGACCTACAAACAGGTTTTTCTCTTTTTTTGCTTACTGGCGGTGAAAGCTTCTTTAGCTTACCACACCTACATCTCTATCCCACCCCCTATGCCCCTCCACATCCGCGGGTGAGACGTCCTTTCTGGGGAGCTTTCTATCCAATTGGTTTGGTGGTGGATCTCTCTATGGTGATGGCCCTGAATGTTCCTTTGATGTTCCATATTAGCATGCACTTTCTGCTCTTGTTGTTAGACATATATGCACCTGAACTAACAATAATTGTTTGTTGTCACTGTATCATATAGGCACTGTACGTTGACATATTCTTATTCCCCTGAAGAAGCGGTGCATCACTGCCCGCGAAACATGTCGGGATTGGTTTAATGCTCATCATTGGACCTATGTATCTACATTATCATTACTGCCTTATGTTCAGTACATTTGCTCTTCTTGTATATGTCAAATTACTTGTATCCATGTTGTATTTTTTGTCTTGTATTTTAAAGATGTTATGTTAATAAATATCTCCAGTTTTTAAATTATGTGCTTATCATTTTGAACTACCTGGTACCTTTAAAGTCCCACTAGCCCTCCCCTCTTTTTCGCATCTTTATTTGCTTTTTCTTCCCCCTTTCCTTCTCCATTTTCCTTCTTTCTCTCCCCTTTTCCTTCTTCCAAACCCCCCCCCCCCCCTCCCTTTTTCTTTGTCTCCCGTCCCCTATCCCCTTTTTTTCTCTCCTTATTTTGATTCTTATCTTCCTTTCTCTCTTCCTTGTTCTTTTTCCCCCCCCTTTTCTTTTCACTTTTTCCCCCTTCCCCTTTTCTTTCCATTTTCTTTTTTTCCTTTCCCTCTTTCTTACTTGTTTTTCTTCCTTCTCGTGTCTTCTCACCCCAGCACCTACCTGTACACCTCAGGTTCTAGCTGTGGGTTTCACCCTTTGGGATACCTTTCCCAGTACAGATTCTATACAGATTAGGGATGTGGTACCTTTTGTTTACAACCTTATAAAACAAACACACCTTTTCAATTAATTTTAGGTGGATAACACACCTGAGGGCGCCTTCCTTTTTTTGGCTATATGCCAAGTGTTTGTAAAATTGTATTGCATTACAGTATTTTCTATATGAACATATTACTTGGATTATATGCTCAGCCTTTTATTGATATCCCAGAGAGACAGTAATTCTAGTTTTTGTTTTTGTTTCCCGGGGCACACACTCTGGTCCGGAGTAGTTGTGCTTTTTTTCTCTCCAGCTTTGCATCTTTTGAGGTCGCTGGTGGTCGTTTGGTCCGAAATTGTGGGCACAGGCATGGACTTGTTGGGCACAGCATGGACCGATTTCATGACAGGTATACAATCCACGTGTGAATCTCATACCAAAACAGAGGAAGACCTTAGGACCTATTTAAGCAAAATGTATAATCTATTAAAACGCAAATCACATCTTTACTGGCATATCGAGTATTTCCTCAAGTACATTGACGAGAATATCAGTCCCCAAGGGCTGAGAATACACACGCTCCCTACTTTGAGAGACCCATCTGAGACTTTCAAAAAAGAATGGGAGAGTATACTTAATACATGTAGTCAAGATTTGATGAAATCACTCGTGACCCAGTATAAGGTGGATATGATAGCGTTAGACATTGAAATAGATCAAATGAATACCAAATATAAACAGGTCTTCGAGGCCCCAAATTTTGCTCCAGCTTGGACAGAGGTGAAGGCCAAACTAGAGATTATGAATAAAGAGATTATTCATAAAAAACAAGTTAAGTTCCAAAAAGACAAACAAGCCTTCAATGAAGGCTATGCCTACAAATGGAATCTCAAAACCCGCCCCCTATATACACACCGCACACGCACTACCAATCACGTTGATATCACGGATGATAATGTAGAATCTGATTCTAGTCTGGCTAGTTCCCTCTCGCACCAATCACGAGCACCACGAGCAGGTCCCCCTGCTTCCAACAAACGCACTAAGGCCCAGAAACGAGGACGAGGCAGTGCTGGTCCTTCACCCACTTTACCCTCGAGTCAAAATAAGAAAAAACCTGATACACTCGCTAATCTAAACACGTCCACGAGTCTACCAAATATAGCCCCTACACTACAGAAAGTACTAGCCAGAAACACCTCACTACCCTCTAACACCAGTGATTCCGCTTCCGCTATATCGGATGACGGTTTTTTAGAACTACCCAATCCCCAAACACCCAGGAACACCAAACAGGGCAACTTAAACATGTACGTGAAACCCAAAACAACCTAAACAATTCCAATACACACATTAACGCCTCAAACAAACTTAATATTATTAACTTAACCCCGTTTGACTTGACTCCTGTCCAGGAACAAGTGCTTGGCCTGGGTCTAGGCTTTTGCCCTTCCAGGGCTATCGATACTTCTGAAACTATAAAAGATTTACACTTATTTGCAAGGAATCTTACTTTTAAATTCATGTTTGACAAAGATAGGAAACAAAAAAACTTAGAAAAACAACTGGCCGAACAGACCAGGCACTTGACCATGGCTGAGAGTCGGGCCATCAAGGACCTGGTTTTGTTATATGAAGAGGGTAACACGGAAGTTGTGTCCATGATTGATTCAGTGGATTCACCTGATGAAACCCTTCCTCCTCCCACTTCTCAAATCATTTCAAAAAAGGTTTTTAAACCGAAATCAGAGAAATTTCCTGATCTATCGAACAATGCTAACATCTGGACGTTCGTTCAACGAGTGTCCAGAGACTTAAAAAAGACTTCTTTGCCCCCCATCCCTAGAAATCTCACTAGAGATCAGGTCCTGGCTCTATCCTCACTTCAAAGCAATAAAAATATCCTTATAAAACAATCAGACAAGGGGGGTAACATAGTTGTTATGACTCCTCCCCAGTATGAAACTATGTGTCTAGAAGTCTTATGCAACCGGCAATGGTATTTGCCCATTGAGCCCGGTTGCATTGAGGATTTCATTTGTGAATACGGGTCCCTGTGTTTTGAGGCCCTTTCCCAGGGCCTCATAGACAGGGACACGTATAACTTTCTATTTACCAAATATCCCAAAACTCCGACCTTTTATACCTTGCCCAAGGTGCACAAGAGCCTGGTGCACCCACCTGGGAGACCCATCGTCTCTGGCAACGAGTCGCTCACTGAGCACGCCAGCAAATTTGTGGACTCATTCTTACTTCCTCATGTCCTTGCACTTCCGTCCTATATCAGGGACACTACCGACCTTCTCAAACACCTTGAGGAGATTCAGGTCCCTCCGGATGCCCTGCTTGTAGCAATTGATATTGAGGCGTTATACTCTAGTATCCCGCACGACCAGGGCATCCGGATGGCCGAATCTTTCCTCAAGGAACAGGATTATAATACCTGGCCCTTGATGGACTTTGTCCTCCGGTTATTAAGATTCATTCTCACGAGAAATTATTTTACCTTTTTGGAACAAACATACTTGCAGGTCCAGGGGGTAGCTATGGGCACTTGCTGCGCTCCCTCTTATGCGAATCTATATTTGGGTGCCTGGGAGAGGCTGGTCTTTTCGGACGAGAGAATGGAACAGTGGATGTCTCACATTTTAATTTGGTACAGGTTCATTGATGATCTGTTGATCATATGGACAGGTACAGTAGATGAACTCTCATTATTTTTGAAAGCCATTGACCATAACAATCTAAATCTTAAATTTACTTATACGTTTGACAGACACATGATTTCATTCCTTGATCTGAACATCAGCCTCTCCCCGGATGGCCTTATCGACACGGATCTCTACCGCAAACCCAGTGCAGGTAATACTATCCTAAGCGCAGCAAGTGCCCATCCCGCCCCCTTGATTGCAAGTATCCCTTATGCCCAGTATCTAAGGCTCCGTAGGAATTGTTCCATGGAGGCTAAGTTTTATGTCCAGGCTGGCCTGCTCCGTGAGCGACTCCTTGCCAGAGGATATTCCAAGACACTGCTCAGGAAGGCCTACAATAGAGCCATCACTTATTCGAGAGCTGATTTGTTATACAAAACTACCTCCAAAAAAGATGACAAAAGTGTCAGATTTATTACCACATACTCTGCTCACGATGATGTTCTGCGTAGGATTCTGAAGCGTCACTGGCCGATTCTTACTCAAGACTTTACTCTTCACAAATACCTAAGTGCCAGACCCAGTCTGGTGTTTAGACGATCAATGTCCCTTAGAGACTGTTTAACTAAAAGTCACTATATCAAAGAATCTACTAAGGTGGGTCTCCCAAAGGGTACATACCGTTGTGGTTCTTGTGATAAATGTCCTTGGATAAGGGTCGGTACTGGCATTCGTTTACCCGGTGGTAAGTGGTTTCAGTCGAGACATCATGCCGACTGCAACACTCAGGGGGTCATTTACCTCATGAGTTGTTGCTGTGGGGCATTCTATGTCGGCAAAACCATTCGGAAATTGAGCAAGCGGATAGGGGATCATATCTATCACTCTGAGGGAGGTACAATACAAACGAGCGTCACACGCCACATAGCTTTTTGCCACAAGTATGATAACTCCATGGTCTCGTTTTTTGCTTTGGAAGTGATCCCCCAGGATCCCCGAGGGGGAAACTGGGACAAACGGATTCTACAAAGGGAATCCTATTGGATCGAGTCCCTGGAGGCTACCATACCCCCTGGGATTAATGAGGTCCTGACTTACAAACCTTTCTTGGGCTAAAGTGGTCTTTTCCCCAACGCTCTATTCCTTCCTTTTTTTTTTTCTCTCTTTTTTTCATATACATTCTATATACATTTTTGATTGCTCTTGAACCCGGTCGATGCTAGTTGCTGAACG
The DNA here is from genome assembly GCF_965119305.1 of Pelophylax lessonae. NCBI lineage: Eukaryota > Metazoa > Chordata > Amphibia > Anura > Ranidae > Pelophylax > Pelophylax lessonae. The sequence continues at coordinate 227,023,342 of NC_138773.1, forward strand.
TCTATGTCCTTTATTTGCCCACGATTTATCTCTGGACCATTCACCCCCTATGGCACCTCAGATGGGACTCTGGAGAATGGTGAGTCTGCTAATTACTCTCATTATTGAAAATTTTATACACTCATTTTTCGAGTTGATGTCTCTCTGGGATTCTATATCTCCAATCGCTGTAGTAGTCAATACTCAATATCATGATATGTTTTATTTTCTATGATGTCAAATTTCCCTTGTGCTGGAGGATTTCAGTTCTCCATAACATGGTATCCTTATATAGAAACTATGGGAAACTTATTGCTTCCTATAAGTTTCCTCTACAATAACCACTTATTGTTAGGATTATAACTCTATATCTTACATAAAAATTAATAGGTGTTTTTGTTATTATTTTATCCCTATTGTCCATTGTCATATTTGTTTACATGCATGCTATGATTCTTTTGGCGATCAAAGTACATTCTTGGCACTATCCATGTGTGTGGTCTTTCCTCCTGCCACTGGGTGGCGTGTTCTCCAGACGTCTCAGCGGATGTGTGGTCCTCTCACACACCGCTGGCCGGGTGTTGTTTATCCGTCCGGCGGTGTTGTGGCCGCTTTCTGGGCTGTCCTTTGCGGCCTGTTTTGAGCGACACTGCGCATGCGCCTCTTCGGATGCGCGCGCAGTTGAGGACCTGACCCGCCCACGTTACGCATGACGTCATGCGCGGCGTGGCGTCGGGTTGAGGGCCATAATAGGGGGAACAAGCGTCTCATTCAGTCACTCAGGAATTGGTGTATGCGGACATGGCGGTCCCACGCGGGTAAGATACTCAGGATCATATTGGCGTACCTGTTGTCTGATGATAGACGGGTTCTCCTTTCACTTTGTAATATATTGATTTTTCCATATGCTATCTAGATGTCTGGGATGGTTGGCCTCACCCCTCTGACTTAGCAATACAAATGCAACAGCTCACACTTGGGCTTTATTCATATCTCTAGTTACCTATCTTTACCAAGAAGGACTTTTCCTCCATCTTTGCAGGTATAGCCCCCCTTTCGCTTATTTTCTAACTATTCAACAGAGACATAATATACAGCATTTTGATCACAGATGCACTACTTGTTTGATTTCCATCTCTACAGATCATCACCCCGCTGGGTATCCTTCCAACTTGGCCGCCATGTTTGACACCTCCTGCCCTTAACCTTTTTTACTTTTGACTATACAAACGTGTCCATTTTAGACACTGAATAAGGTATATATGTTAGACCTACAAACAGGTTTTTCTCTTTTTTTGCTTACTGGCGGTGAAAGCTTCTTTAGCTTACCACACCTACATCTCTATCCCACCCCCTATGCCCCTCCACATCCGCGGGTGAGACGTCCTTTCTGGGGAGCTTTCTATCCAATTGGTTTGGTGGTGGATCTCTCTATGGTGATGGCCCTGAATGTTCCTTTGATGTTCCATATTAGCATGCACTTTCTGCTCTTGTTGTTAGACATATATGCACCTGAACTAACAATAATTGTTTGTTGTCACTGTATCATATAGGCACTGTACGTTGACATATTCTTATTCCCCTGAAGAAGCGGTGCATCACTGCCCGCGAAACATGTCGGGATTGGTTTAATGCTCATCATTGGACCTATGTATCTACATTATCATTACTGCCTTATGTTCAGTACATTTGCTCTTCTTGTATATGTCAAATTACTTGTATCCATGTTGTATTTTTTGTCTTGTATTTTAAAGATGTTATGTTAATAAATATCTCCAGTTTTTAAATTATGTGCTTATCATTTTGAACTACCTGGTACCTTTAAAGTCCCACTAGCCCTCCCCTCTTTTTCGCATCTTTATTTGCTTTTTCTTCCCCCTTTCCTTCTCCATTTTCCTTCTTTCTCTCCCCTTTTCCTTCTTCCAAACCCCCCCCCCCCTCCCTTTTTCTTTGTCTCCCGTCCCCTATCCCCTTTTTTTCTCTCCTTATTTTGATTCTTATCTTCCTTTCTCTCTTCCTTGTTCTTTTCCCCCCCCCTTTTCTTTTCACTTTTTCCCCCTTCCCCTTTTCTTTCCATTTTCTTTTTTTCCTTTCCCTCTTTCTTACTTGTTTTTCTTCCTTCTCGTGTCTTCTCACCCCAGCACCTACCTGTACACCTCAGGTTCTAGCTGTGGGTTTCACCCTTTGGGATACCTTTCCCAGTACAGATGATGACGAAACGCAGATGCCAACTGCTGCGGCGTTCAGCATTGTGGAGACCGACAAGGAGGGCAGGGGTGAAGACTGGGTGGAAGATGATGTGGAGGACGATGAGGTCCTCGACCCCACATGGAATGAACGTCATGCAGGTGACCTGAGTGGTTTGGAGGAAGAGGCGGTGGTCGCACAGAGCCACCAGCACAGCAGAAGAGGGAGCAGGGTGCAGAAGCGGAGCGGCCGTGCCCTAGACACTACGCCCGCTACTGCCCAACGCAGCAAGGGAACGAGCGCACCAAAGTCAACTCAAAGGAGTTCTCTAGCGTGGAAGTTCTTTAGAAAATGTGCTGATGACAGGACAGGAGTGGTTTGCACCCTGTGCAATCAGAGCCTGAAGCGAGGCATAAACCTCAACCTGAGCACAACCTGCATGATCAGGCATCTAAGTGCAAAGCACGAGCTGCAGTGGAGTAGACACCTTCAAAACCAAGAAACGTCTCTGGCTCATCCTGCTTCCTCTTCTGCTGCAGTCTCGGCCGCTCCAGCCACATCTGTAGTGATACCGGCACCTGCCACCCCGCAAACAGAGGATCTGTCAGCAACACCACCACCTGGGTCACCAACCATCTCCACAATGTCCCGTGGAAGCGTTCAGCTTTCCATCTCCCAAACACTTGAGAGGAAGAGGAAGTACCCCCCTACCCACCCGCGATCCCTGGCCCTGAATGCCAGCATTTCAAAATTCTTGGCCTTTGAAATGCTGTCATTCCGTCTGGTGGAGACGCACAGTTTTAAAAACCTTATGTCGGTGGCTGTCCCACAGTACGTCGTGCCCAGCCACCACTACTTTTCCAGGCAAGCCATCCCTTCCCTGCACAACGAAGTGGGGGAAAAAATCAGGTGTGCACTGCGCAACGCCATCTCTGGCAAGGTCCACCTAACTACCGATACGTGGACCAGTAAGCACGGTCAGGGGCGTTATATCTCCCTAACGGCACACTGGGTAAATGCAGTGGCGGATGGGCCTGAGGCGGATAGCAATTTGGCGCATGTCCTTCCACCACCGAGGATTGCAGGGCGCTTCGGTTTGCCTCCTGTTCCTACCTCCTCCTACTCCGCTTCCTCATCCTCTACCGCCTCCTCATCCGGACAGCGTAACACCTTCACCACCAACTTCAGCACGGCCAGGGGTAAACGACAGCAGGCAGTTTTAAAACTTGCCTGTTTGGGGGACAAACCACACACCGCGCAGGAGTTGTGGAGGAGCATGGAACAGCAGACTAATGAGTGGTTGCTGCCAGCGAGCCTCAAGCCCGGCCTGGTGGTGTGCGATAACAGGGGCGAAATCTCATAGCAGCTCTGGGCCTAGCCGGTTAGACGCACATCCCTTGCCTGGCGCATGTGCTGAATTTGGTGGTGCAGAGGTCCCTTAAAAACTACCCCGATATGTCAGAGCTGCTGCAGAAAGTGCGGGCCGTTTGTGCGCACTTTCGGCGTTCTCACCCTGCTGCTGCTCGCCTGTCAGCGCTGCAGCGTAACTTCGGCCTTCCCGCTCACCGCCTCATATGTGACGTGCCCACAAGGTGGAACTCCACCTTGCACATGCTGCAAAGACTGTGTGAGCAGCAGCAGGCCATAGTGGAGTTTCAGCTGCAGCACGCACGCGTGAGTCGCTCTGCGGAACAGCACCACTTCACCACCAATAACTGGGCCTCCATGCGAGACCTGTGTGCCTTGTTGCGCTGTTTTGAGTACTCCACCAACATGGCCAGTGCCGATGACGCCGTTCTCAGCTTAACTATCCCACTTCTATGCCTCCTTGAAAAAACAATTCGGGCGATGATGGAAGAGGATGTGGCACAGGATGAGGAGGAGGAGGAGGAGGATGAAGAGGTAACATTTCCAAGGCTTTCAGGGCAGTCATTCGCAAGGGGCTCCGAGGGTGGGTTCCTGCACACACAAACGCCAGGGACACAATTGTCCAGCAGGGGCACAGTTCTGGAGGATGAGGAGGAGGAGCTGGAGGAGGAGATGGAAGCATGTTCACAGCAGGGTGGCACCCAGGCCAGCTCATGGCCATCACTGGTGCGTGGCTGGGGGGATACAGAGGACACGGACAATACACCTCCCACAGAGGACAGCCTTTCGTTGCCTCTGGGCAGCCTGGCACACATGAGCGATTACATGCTGCAGTGTCTCCACAACGACCGCCGAGTTGCCCACATTCTAACTTGTGCTGATTACTGGGTGGCCACGCTGCTGGATCCCCGTTACAAGGACAACGTACCGTCCTTAATTCACTCACTGGAGCGCGATCGCAAGATGCGCGAGTACAAGCGCACGCTGGTAAACGCCATGCTGCTGGCATTCCCACCTGACAGCGGGGCCACAGTGGAAGCACAAGGCAGAGGAGGAGGAGGAAGAGGTCGCCAACGCAATCAGGGCACCGCCACCACCTCAGAAGGCAGGGTTAGCGTGGCGAAATGTGGAAAAGCTTTGTCAGCACGCCACAACAAACAGCAGCACCAGCAGCTCATATGGAACGTCTTAGCAGGAGGCAGCATTTCACCAACATGGTGGAGCAGTATGTGTGCACACGCCTAGACGTACTGAATGAGGGGTCTGCCCCCTTCAACTTCTGGGTCTCCAAGTTGGGCACATGGCCTGAGCTTGCCCTTTACGTCTTGGAGGTGCTGGCGTGCCCTGCAGCCAGTGTATTATCTGAACGGGTATTTAGCACGGCTGGGGGCGTTATTACAGACAAGCGCAGCCGCCTGTCCAGAGACAATGTGGACAAGCTCACGTTCATTAAAATGAACCAGGCATGGATCCCACGGGACTTTTCCGTACCTTGTGCAGAATAGCAATGGATACCGACCTTACCCAGCCATTGTTCCATTTTTGCTCTTTCTCACTCTTTTGGGGTGTACCCTCATTTAAAATTTGTGAAAAGAAGCAGTGTTGGCTACCTCGTCCTCCTCAGGGCCAGATTAACGTAGGGGCTATTGGAGCTGCAGCTCCAGGCCCCTACCTTTATATAGGCCCCAGGTTGGCCATATTCACTGTTACCGCTCTTCTGTCACTTGTAAACACAGAAGTCTGGCTTCTATGCTCGCTTCCCCAGGCAGCTCCCTCAGAACCTCCCCACACAGCACGAAGGCCGGACAAGGAGGGACAGTTGCCGATGCATGGATGTGTTTATGGGCTTCAGAGACAGCATCCCATGTGGAATTAAGCATGCATGGCTGCACCCTTCCTCCTCTGGGTGCATGCCAAGGCACGGCCCTTAAGGCCCTTCAAAATCCTCAGCACCAAGCCCATGATGCTCTTAATCCGGCCCTGGTCCTCCTCCACAGCCGCTTCCACCTACACCGCCCATAGGTGTGCGCAGCCTATTGCATTAGGGTGTGCACCCCAAAGTTTAAATACACATGCATGTGTTTGCCTACATGTACATGGCCCGATACATTACTCTCCCTGCTGGCAAAGTGAAATAGAGCAGAGCAGGTCCAAGGGAGATCTTTCCCATCTCCTCACTGACAAACAGAGCGATAATGCTATGTGCCCTAGGTGATTAGGGTGTGCCCAGGCACATCTGGCACACCCTGTGCGCACGCCTATGACACCGCCACATCCACCACCACCTCAACCTCCCTCCTACTCCATATGGGCCTCGTCCTTCAGAGATGAAGAACATTGTTTTATTTTTCTGTTTTTTTTGTTGTTTTAAGTTATTTCCCTATCCACATTTGTTTGCAGAGCACTTGCCATGCTCTTAACTACGTTTTGCTGCCATTTGCAGCAGTCTAGCCCTTTCCATTGGTGTTTTAGAGCCATTTTAGTGCCTGAAATTTCGGGTCCCCATTGACTTCAATGGGATTCGGTGTCCGGGAAAAGTTCGGCAAAAGTCCGGGACACGGACCCGGACTTTTTTTTAAAGTTCGGCCGAACCCGCCAAACACGGACATCCAGGTGTCCGCTCAACTCTAGTGAGGAGCACCGAAGAGCACCCGTATGCACAAAGTGTATAGGTGGAAAAAATGTCTTTAATACACAGAAGAGACTTAGGCTATTGTTATTATTTGGGACACTTGAGCTATTGTTATTATTTGGGACACTTGAGCACTTTATGATGCATGCAGGCATTTAACCACAATCGCAGCATATTGAGATGCATTCAGGCATCTAAATCACAATTGCCACATAGTGAGAAATCTAGTTTAAAAGAGGTCACTAATTACGCACAAAGCACTTTTTTGGCACGTGATAATCACCATGATTATTTATTTCTATATTGAATCACCATAAGCACCTTTGTCATTTGGATATATGTTTGTACATTATTTTAATGTATATGAATTTCATGATATAGGATTTTATATGATTTTTACACATCCACCAATATTAGCACTTGATTGTTTGATTATATGAATTATTTTAATATATTTAATCAACATATTAGAAATCAGTGGAATTATTTATCAATTGATTTATTAATTTTATTTATCACTGACTCACCTTATACTACACATAACCTTTGAAGCGTGGTACTTCCCCCCTCCCCTTTATCTCATATCTGTAACTGTGTGGTTAACAGCAATAGTACCAGCGGCATTGAGGGTACATATATTCACTCACCTACAGGACAGCGCGAGAATCACACCCCCTTATATATAACTGTAGCTCTACCCCCGCAGGAGCTGCTGGTGAATCACACGATCTTTCCCTGCCTCTCTGACAGAAGACTCGCCTGCTTTGTTTACATAAGCAGGCGGGTCTTCTGTTATTCTAGCCGAAGATCATGGGAGGCTGGCGGCGATCGAGCCAGCTCCTACCACGGTCTGGCTCCTGCTGTGTCTAATCACAGTGGGAGTGCGACTCTGGTGGCGTGCGTGCACCTCCGAAACCGCATGCACATAATCACGTAGATCTACGTGATTATGCTCACTAGAGCTGTCCTGCCGCAGTATATCTGCGTGGGGCGGTCGGCAAGCGGATAAGCTGGCAATAGATGAATCTAAATTCAGCTGGTTCAGGAGAAACCATTTAGATTTTGATCCACTATGAAACCGTTCCCTCTCGTAAGAAGTCAATCTTTCCGTATACAGGGGTTCAATCTCTTTTCCTCCAGACGTAACGCGTGCCTCTTTTCCTTTGTAAGAACATTAAATGTATCTGGAGCTGTTTAAATACTGTGAGAAAAATGGCTTAAACAAAGATAAAAGAATGAATAGCGTAGTAATGCATGTTTTCAAAAACTTGTCAAATCACTTGCTAGCAAAAGTAAGCTTCTCCAAAAACAAATAATAAATTTGACATGGAGAGCGCAGGACCCTTCCTGTAACATTTCCTTAACTTTCCAGATTTGTGAATAAACCCAAAATATGTCTGCTTCTGACAAATAGTCTAAGCAGTTTTTGTTCGTGCCGGACAATAGCTGGATGGCTTTTAAAACTTTGAATCAAAGCCCATTTTGCATGGCTCACAGTCTGACTTTTTGATTTGTATCACAGTTAACAATGTCCTCTTTTGCAATTATTTCAGAACTCTTAACTGCTGACCCAGCTCAATCAATTTACACTGGGCATTTTAATTCATTATTTTAGAAAACTTAACCTCTGACTGTGAGCTGTCACATTCATTCACATCAGGCATTATGTGCATTAAATTATGGCCTACAGAACGTGATCAATGTAAAAAGAGATAAAGAAAACAATATGCCTTGGATTTGAAACTTAAATCAACAAAGTCTGCAGAAAAATATGAAAAGGGAAGAGAAAAATGAACTATTGGTGGGTTTAGAATGAGAAGACCAGAGAAATGTGTGATAGAGGGAGTCTCCTCAAGATAGAAGTGCATAAATCATTAGACAGGTCCACAGGCCTCACATCTGGAGCTGCTTAGTGAAATCTGGAAGAGGGGTGCCTACAGTGTGTGTGTGTGTGTGTGTGTGTGTGTGAAAACACATTGTTTCCTTCATTAACACCTTCTCTTCCATCCATGACACCTGAGCAGCTGGGTGACAAAGTTAACGCCTCTGGAAGACAAAAGCACAATACTCAACCAAAGAAAGCACAGAAACGGAAATAATAACTCTTGAAAATCTAAAGTTTTACAACAAAACACAAGATTTTCCATACAATGTACTTGTAGAGTTGCATTATCAGAAAATCATAGAGCAGATTGTAACATATGAAAGTAGTCAGACTCTATACCACATTACAAAGTTTTACGTAGTGCTAAACGTGAGTTAAGCTATGATGCATTCATTCAGCATGATACACCTAGGCCCAAGGCCAAACTTTTCGAAATAGAGCAATGGATCTTGACTATATCTTTTGAAGAGGTATTAGGATACTTAAATTATTTGGTTACATAGTTATGATCAGTGTGTCCAAGTGCTGACCAAAAAAAAAAAAGAGGATTAAGGGAAGTAACAATGATGATGTAAGCCATATGTTACTGGAAAGAAATGAATCTTCAAATCTGTTGAAAGCTGATTGGCTACATATGCTGAAAGGTGTAACATGTATGCCAACTTTTCCTCTTATATTGGCAAACAATAATGATGTGAAAGAAAGAGAAAATTAACTGATATAAATCTGTCTACAAAATATCATTTAAATTTTTTAAAAATTAGGGCACTTATTCTCCTCTCCTTTAAAAGACCTTCTCAAACGCTAAGACCCTATGACGACAGGCTTTATTATTATTATTATACAGGATTTATATAGCGCCAACAGTTGGCGCAGCACTTTACAATGTTATTCTCGCTTTGGCAGAATAAACATCTTACACCTGGATATCTTACCACGCTTCCTCTATATCTTCCACACCATCCCAATAGCAGACCCTCGCTCATTCTATCAATCCCTCTAAAAGGATCTCTGCAGAACAGTACTTTCCTTTTCAAAACCCAGAGGCAGTGCAGGTGCCCCAGATCTTTCATCCTTCCTTCCAAGAATAATAGATTGGTTCCAAAACCAATTCGCTAAACAATGGGTCCAAGTTGAGCAAGCCTTCTCACCCTATAATATCCAAGCCCTCACTTGAATTGGGTAGACCCACAGGAATAAATTATCCTCCGTCCCTATTCTTACATGCTATTTCCTTACCCTCAAGGACAAACGAACCCCCAAATTCAGATTCTACAAAGTCCACAGGCCCTATAGCTCCCTATTTGGTAACTCAGAATTCCCCCCTGCCCAGAACTAATCCCATTTCCTAATTTAGAAGAAAAAAACTCACCATCACTTATCACAAATCATATGAAGGGGATCCTTTCCATTCCTTGAAACTCTTTTACCAAACACTAAAGCCTTGTACACACGGGTGTATGCCAGCCAGTCCAACAGAAGCCAGCTGACCATCTCCCGATCTGCCAATGGCTAGAGCGCTGATCGGAGTGTTCTGGCGTGGGGTTCGGTTGGTGTTCTGACTGGGGGGGGGGGCGGGTGCCCCCCTGTCAGAACACAACGGCTCTACAGTGGAGATCATTGTACTAACGTAAGATCGTTAGTCCAGCGGCTCCAACCGAAGCTCACAGTAGGTACCAGGCTTAACCCATCGACCCTACAATGGCTAGCATACTAACGGGTTATCTCTTGACTATCCTTGCTCTCAGGTATACAGAAGCTTTTCTCCCCACCAACCCCATTTGAGAGCCTCCTTGTTGCCACTGCTGTTTAAGCCAATGAGGAGAGAGAGACCTGGAGAGCGGCTGCTCTCATGCTCATCGCTGGATCAAGATGGGGCTTGTATAAGGGGGGCGGCGGGGGGGGGGGGGGGAGCTGCTCCCAGAAGGTTTTTTTACCTTAATTAATAGAATGCATTAAGGTAAAAAACCTTGAGCTTTTAGAGTCACATTAAATCCACATTCCCCTAGACATGGAAACATTGGCCAAGAAACCTGCTGCTTACTTTTTTTTCTTGGTTTAACATCCTACCTAGATTTTTTCTTCTATGTAAGGGGGCTGGAAAGTTATATTTACTATAATTAACCCTGCTTGTACTGTGCTGGCAGATCTTCAATTCAGTTGTAAACTAGATGTGCAAACTGTCTGTTCTAACAAAAGGTTTACAAATCGCAAGACTTGGGCGGTCTGTTGTATGTTAATGCACTTTTAAAAAAATGTCCTTTAATCTGCCCCCAAATTGCACATTGCAAGCAGTAGAGTACTGTGTATAAACCTGCACCAAAGAAACAACTGTAAAGGTAAAAAAAATATTTTTTTAAAGTTATTTTTAGGTATAGTCTGTGGGTGGAAACATGTAACACTTATATAGTGGGGCGTTTCTCAAATGTTATACTTATGTAGAAATACACTTTAGGCAGGATGAATAATCACGTTCTCTAATATAAAGATGACCACTGGAGGGAGCATTAAGAAATCAAAGTCGAGATCAGCAAGCACCTTAAAATAACAAAAAAAGTCACCACAAAGATTACATTTAGGCAAATGTTGCTCTAAGAACTCAAAATTCCACTCACTGCAAACAAACTATAGATTCCCTTTGGCGAGCTACTCCAATCAGAACCAGTAGAACAACACTCACTGGTAAAGTAAACTCGTCACATACTTTGGCAATTTAAACTGAGCATATGATGAAAAAGTAAACCAAGGTTTTTTATATCTAAAAACTGCATGTCAGAAGAAGCAGTAGATTCAGAGCCATAGGTTATGTGCCTTGTCTTTGCCTAAAGAGTTGTGCCTATTCCCAACCCCCTTGTGTATCTCAAGTCTTCTACTGGTTGCTGTAGGAATGGGCAAGCTCATTGACTAATGTGGTGTCTAAAGAGATGAGAGGGGTTGGACCACATTCAACTCTTATAGAAAAAGTGTATAGAAATTCAGGTGCTTATACAAGGTTTATCTGGATCCATGGGTCATTTTAATATGCAATATACTTTAAGTAATTTGCATTTTGTAGAGTTGTCCTGCTGTGATCTGCTGTCCAATGCCACCATCTTGGTCCTCTTTAGCTGGCTATCTCCTCTGCGTGCAGGCAGCCACCTCCAAAGATGCGCCAGACCCACACCCAGTCTGCCTTCCGGCCTGCCCCCTTGACTGCTTTATGTGCTCATGCTGCAGCCTCCTCGGAGATGTAATGTTAGCAGGGCTTCTTTTCAGCGGGAACGCGGGGGAACGCAGTTTCGGCACCTCTAGCACTGAATGTATGCCATGACAAGGGGTGCTGGAGGGTCTTCTGATGCTGGATCTATTGATGCTGGAGGGGATCTATTTTTGGATGGAAATCTATTGTTGCTGGTGGAGGATCTTTTTATACTGTGGGTTAATTGTTGCTGGAAGGGATCTACTGTTTGGGGAGGGGGTCTACTGTTGCTGGCTGCTAGAGAGCCTATTGATGCTGCCTGTTGGGAGATCTTTTGCTGCTGCTGGGGGTCTATTGCTGCTGAAGGGGTATATTGCTGCTGGCTGTGGGGGATCAATTTTATTGCTTTTCTTGTTTTTAATAACCAAATTCCATACATTCCACTAAAAAATTATACTTGGCTCTATATTCTTTAAAAGGGGCTGTACTGGAAGCTGGGTAGGGGGTGGATCCAAGTGTCGGTGCTCAGAGGTGGGTAGGGGTGGAACCAAGGGTTAGTGCTCAAAGGTGGGTAGGGGGCGGAGACACAAAGTAACTTAGAAAGGGGAGTTCCTGCACCTTTTCTCTGAGAAAAAAAGCCCTGAATGTAAGTATCCCAGAAGGCTGCAGGACATGTGACAAATTATTCTGTCCCAATGCGGAATGATGATGGGGCCAAAAAAAAAACCCAGAAAAAAACATTTCAGCAATTCTACTTAAAAGTTGAGGGGGGGTTGTTAAAATGGAACTGGCTCTCTTTTGGGAATTAAGTTCCACTTAAAGGGTAAGCTCTAACACCCAGTCACAGAAAGATGACTTAAGGGTGTTGAAAGGTATCAAAGATTCTACATCAGTTACCTTTATCAAAGTACGAAGCTCAGAAATACTTACAGTAATTACAATAAATTCCTTACTGATAATTCTTCATGCCATACAAGAAATAAGCTGCTTTAAAGCCTGCTGGACTGTGCTTCACTTGTACCCACTGAAGACTGAAGTCTGCCATAGCCATGGAATGGTAATGAAATCATGCCTCCTCCTTGCAGGCATCTGTATCTTCTGGTGGGTCCTAATTACATAGTACAGCCATTCACTGAAAAAGGCAGGTAAAGGTGTGCTGCACTTGCATCTGGTGCTGGTACAGGCGGTCCCCTGGTTACAAACAAGATAGGGACTGTAGGTTTGTTCTTAAGTCGAATTTGTTTGTAAGTCGGAACAGGTAAATTTTTTAAGTTTAGCTCCAGCCAAAAGAATACTTTTTAAGTTTTTTGGATAGCATAAGGAAGGGTTAACACCCCTGTACCATTTGTTTTTCTGTCTGTGCCCCTTTTCAGAAGATTTCACCTCACTTTTAGGACAACTGGATTTTGAGAATTTTGGGTTTGGTTTGGAAACAAGGATTGGTGATAAAGCTTCAGCGGAGACACCTTTTTCCCATGAGAACTCTTACAGGAGGGAATTTCCCTTCATAGGGGGAGATTTCTCCTCACTTCCTATTGTCTTCTTCCATTTGTAAGTAGGAGTCGTTTTTTAAGTCGGATGTTGTAACCCGGGGACTGCCTGTATAGCTAAGAGAAATATTAGCAATCTGACAAGCTTCAGCTGCCAGCTTCTGCAGGTTCTTCACAGACATAAGGGGGCCAATAAAGAAAATGACAATACTAAGATGAGTAGATAGTAGAATACACAGTAGAGTGAAAGAAAGATGAGTGCATCAGTGTGCTGCTTTTATGTTCACTGTCCAGTCACAGGCTGGGGCAGTGACAAGACTTGTTAGTATTACTTTAAGGAGACATTTGGGGTATTAAAATAACAAATATCTATGCTGCAGCACCAGTCTCTCTCACGTCAGTTCTAATCCTGAGAACTAAGCAAGCAAATAACCATCGATTGCTTGGTTCTCTCTCTGCTCAGAGTGGAAAGCAGTGACTGCTACTCCCCACTCTCCGCTTTGCCCCTCCAGTGCTCACTGGAGCGCTGGGCTGGAGAGGGGGCGGAAGTGGCAGATTGGGGCTTTCAGTGGCATGCTGGGAGCCACAGCCAGCTGTCAATCAGGCATTTGAGTCAGTCCCGTCAATATGGTCAGGATGCTTCCAGAGCCTGAAGCAGCTCTGTGTTACATAGTTACATAGTTACATAGTTAGTGAGGTTGAAAAAAGACATCAGTCCATCCAGTTCAACCTATGATGTGTGTGTTTGCTGTTAACTGTACATTGTATACCCCTCTATGTTGTGGTCTTTAAGGTGCCCATCTAATAGTTTTGTTTTTTTCAGCTGTCAGTTGTCAGCTGACTGCGGGCTTTAGCCTTTTGTCGGCTGATTTTAGGTCACAGGTAGGTGTGCAAAAGTAAGTGTACTCCTGTGACCCAGAAGAGAAGTATAGCCGAAAGAGCTTTGGCAACACTTCCCTTTTAACCACTTTAACACTAGCCACTGTGCTGTTACTGCGGCACAGTGGCTCGTTATCGTCTAGCGACGTAGACCTACGTCGCTAGACTCCTCCCCTGTAGGCGCGCTCCCGCTGTTTTCATTCACAGCAGGTGCTGGTCCCGCTGCTCTGCCCCAATCGTCGGGGAATCCAGTTTGGAGATCCGCCCGCCTGTGTAAACAGAGCGGGCGGATCTCCTAAGTGACAGGGAGTGACAGATCGGAGTGTTCAGCATAGCTGAACATCCGATCTGTCCCTGGCTCACTCAGTCACCTCCCCCCCACACGTTAGTAAGCACCAGGCATACATTAACCCCTCCCTCTCCAATAAAATTAACCCCTTCCCTGCAAGTGTCATTTTTACAGTAACAGTGCATATTTATAGCACTGATTACTGCGGTAATGTCACTGGTACCCCCAAAAGTGTCAAAAATGTCAGTCAAGGGTCCGATCTGTCCGCCGCAATGTCGCAGTCCCGCAAAAAAAATCACAGATCGCCGCCATTACTCGTTAAAAAAAAACACCAAAAATTACATAAATCTTTCCCTTAGTTAGTAAACGCAATAACTTTTGCGCAAACCAATCGAAATACGCTTATTGCGATTTTTTTTACCAAAAATAGGTAGCAGAAAACAAATTGGCCAAAAATTTTAAAAAAAATTGGTTTTTACATCTTTTTTGGGGGGAATTTCATATAAAAAAATGTTAAAAATATTGTTATTTTTTCAAAATAAATGCTCTTTTTTTGTTTATAGCGCAAAAAGTAAAAATCGCACAGGTGATCAAATACCACCAAAAGAAAGCTCTGTTTGTGGGAAAAAAAGGACGTAAATTTCGTTTGGGTACGGCGTCGCATGACCGCGCAATTGTCAGGTAAAGTCGCACAGCGCCGAATCGCAAAAAGTGGCCCAGACGTAAGACAGCAAAATGCTCTAGTGGTAAAGTGGTTAATTGCAGCAGAGAAAATCAGGTCTTCTGCCCTGCCAGGCAGAGCTGTGCTGTGTGACAAAGCAGTGTAAATCTCAGAAGTGCATGGATAGAAGTACAAATTCGTTAGCAGGTAAAACAGATCCCTTATATGTATTTCATCTGCATGTTTAGCGATTTGCCTGAAGTTAAGCGTTAAAATATACACAGCTGGAAAGGCCAGAAGATAGGAAAATACCCGCCTGGATGCAGTATGCCCGCAGACTAACTGAGCTGTGACGTCTGCAATCACAAAACTGTAGGTAAAAACAGCAGTTGTCCTAATATTATGCAGATAATAGAGAATAAAATATTCTGAAATGAAGCAGAAAGTATGCTGTTCCACAAATGTTTATGTTAAAAAAAATCTAATAACAATGTGTTTTTTATTAACCTATCCCAGTGACTTCTTAGGTAGAATCCTCTGCTTGTCTTGTTCTAAGAATTCATTGGTTCCCCCAAATTATATCATGAAATTATTATCCAAGCTTAAACTGATTGTTATCTAGTCTATTCTTCCCTCCCAGAGAATAAGGGTCCTTTGGAGGAACAGAGTACCACTCGAAAGGTCAGGAAAGTTTAAAGTGGTGGGGGTGGCCGGTAAAGAATGTTGAAGAGTGAACTTTCGAAAGGTAACAAAAACAAAATAACTTTTTATTATTTAGAAAATGATTTCGGTCTGTAACCTACTCTCCAAACTCTTAAACTCTCATTAGATTTACAGCTGACATTAATAACCAACAGGGAACACACATATAGTTTGCAATAGAGAACCTAGGCTAGTTAAAAAGTTCCAGGTAAATGTTTATGTAGCAGAATGCACATGTATCTCAAAATGCCTTGTATATATATGATAACTCAATAAAAACTGTAAAGTTGAAAAAAAAAGTTCCAGGTAAAGACTTAAAAACAACAGAGATCTTTCTTCCAAAATACTTCCACAATACAAAAAAAAAAAAAAAAAGGGGGGGGGGGGTTATTCCTTATTTTAGCATAGTGGTAGAAAATCATAGCATGCATATGTACACCAGGAAACACTGGTCTATAGCACAGACAGTTCCGCTGAAATGTAAAAAAAAAAAAAAATTTCCAACTTGCACATTGTGTATGTATGCAAAGCACATCTATAATATGTGGAAAGCCAGCATTCAACGTAAGGTTTAAATATGGCTATCTTACTAATCAGTATTTGATTAACCTTTCTCATCTTCAAAATCACAAGCAAGTCATGTTTTCTATTTAAAGAATGATTTCTAGAGTATATATATATATATATACAGTATCTCATAAAATTAAGTGAGTACACCCCTCACATTTTTGTAAATTTTTTATTATATCTTTTCATGTGACAACACTGAAGAAATGACACTTTGCTACAATGTAAAGTAGTGAGTGTGCAGCTTGTATAACAGTGTAAATTTGCTGTCCCTCAAAATAACTCAACACACAGCAATTATTGTCTAAACCACTGGCAACAAAAGTGAGTACACCCCTAAGGTAAAATGTCCAAATTGGGCCCAAAGTGTCAATATTTTGTGTGCCCACCATTATTTTCCAGCTCTGCCTTAACCCTCTTGGGCATGGAGTTCACCAGAGCTTCACAGGTTGCCACGGAAGTCCTCTTCCACTCCTCCATGACGACATCACAGAGCTGGTGGATGTTAGAGACCTTGCGCTCCTCCACCTTCCATTTGAGGATGTCCCACAGATGCTCAATAGGGTTTAGGTGTGGAGACATGCTTGGCCAGTCCATTACCTTTACCCTCAGCTTCTTTAAAAAGGCAGTGGTCATCTTGGAAGTGTGTGTTTGGGGGTCGTTATCATGTTGGAATACTGCCCTGCGGCCCAGTCTTCAAAGGAATCATGCTCTGCTTCAGTATGTCACAGTACATGTTGGCATTCATGGTTCCCTCAATGAACTGTAGCTCCCCAGTGCCGGCAACACTCTGCAGCCCCAGACCATGACACTCCCACCACCATGCTTGACTGTAGGAAAGACACACTTGTCTTTGTACTTCTCACCTGGTTGCCACCACACACGCTTGACACCATCTGAACCAAATACGTTTATCTTGGTCTCATCCCACCACAGGACATGGTTCCAGTAGTAGTTTCAGGGTTTTGGCAATCTTATTATAGTCTAGGCCATCCTTATGTAGAGCAACAATTCTTTTTTTTTCAGATCCTCAGAGAGTTCTTTGCCATAAGGTGCCATGTTAAACTTCCAGTGACCAGTATGAGTGAGTGAGAGCGATAACACCAAATTTAACACACCTACTCTCCATTCACACCTGAGACCTTGTAACATTAACAAGTCACGTGACACCGGGGAGGGAAAATGGCTGATTGGGCCCAATTTGGACATTTGCACTTAGGGGTGTACTCACTTTTGTTGCCAGCGAATTAGACATTAATGGCTGGGGGTTGAGCTGTTTTGAGGGGACAGCAAATTTTCACTGTTATACAAGCTGTACACTTATTACTTTACATTGTAGCAAAGTGCCCTTTCTTCAGTGTTGTCACATGAAAAGATATAATTAAAACATTCCAAAACTGTGAGGGGTTTACTCACTTTTGTGAGATACTGTGTATATATAAATATATATTGTCAGAAGTATTAGGATGCCTGCCTTTACACGCACATGAACTTTAACCTTCCTAGCGGTATTCCCGAGTGTGGCTCGGGGTTAAATTTCAGTGCCAAAAGCGGTAACCCCAAGCCACACTCGGGGTACCGCTAGGAAGATCGCTGGATCCTGGTAGAGTGGTTACTTACCTTGTCACCGGGATCCAGCGATGTTTCCCGGCGGTGTGCGGTGGCGGATCTTCCTTCCGATGCTCTGTGTGCCCCGGCTTCCGTCTCCTGCGACGTGACGTTCGCAGGGGGGTGGAACCGGCGGCAAATTCAAAAATAAAACACACCAAACACACTGATACATTGCAAAATGAAATAAATTCACATTAATTTGCCCCCCAGTGCCCTTTCCTGCAGTTTTACTGTACTTTTTATGTGTATGTGTATATATATATATATATATATATATATATATATATATATATATATATATATATATACACACGTGTATGTATATGTATATATATATATATATATATACACATACGCATATATAAGTATATATACATATATATATATATATATATAAGTATATATATATATATATATATATATATATACACGTGTATATTCTGGGAAGGCTATCCACAAGGTTTAGGAGTGTGTCTATGGGAATGTTTAAACATTCTTCCAGAAGCACATTTTTGGGGTCAGGGACTGATGTTGGATGAGAAGGCCTGGCTCGCAGTCTCCGCTCAAATTCATCCCAAAGATGTTCTATTGGGTTGAGGCCAGGACTCTGTGCAGGCCAGTCAAGTTCCTCCGCCCCAAACTCGCTCATCCATGTCTTTATGGACCTTGCAATCTAAAGGGATTTAGATTGCCGGGAGGCGAGGTGGGACTTATGGATATGTGACCACCGTGATTAGCTGTAATGGAGCTCAGATGATCAGAAAAGCCCTGATCACAAGCAATGAGTGGTAGCTTTACGCAAGCCCTGGTCACTGTGTCAGAAACGCACATGGTGCGCATTCTGGGCACAGCTCTGTTGGCCCTATTGCAAGCAAATATGCAGCCACTCTGCTAAGAGGCCGCATATTTGTGTACGCTCAGCAGCACCAACAGGTTAAACACTGTCCATGCACTTTTGATGCAGAATAAAAAAAAAGCACTGGACTGCAACTAGTGTGATGTACGTGAATGGGTTTTGCACAGATTCTGCCAGTAAAACACATCCTGTGTTAGAGTGACAATGCCTACTTGCTATATCATACCATTGACTGCATTTCTCTTCTGGACTACAAACATCCCTATCTTTTCTCTGTATTCACTACATAGACTGGAAGGTGTTTTGTAGTTCACAAAAGTAAAGCTAGAATTAATGCTGAGAATATCATTGTTTGAGATTTTGGTTCAGCACAAGTTACAAGGACTCAAAATTTCTGTAAAGACCAGCTGTTTATTTCTGTTCTTGTAAAAAACATACTCTGAAAAAAAGAAAGCTAATGCAACCACCACACCTAAGGACGGGTACATATTCTATTTTTATTCTTGGGTTTGGATAAACTTTAGCTGTTTTTAAGCATCAAAATTGCTTTTTGTATTTAATGTTCATACGTGTACTGTGTAAAAGTGTAGAGGAAACTGATTCTTTTTTTTCTGGTGAATGTAGGTATCAGTACTTCAGTATGGAATGCGTCAAAATAGAACCTGCTGCCACTGGAGGATTATAGCAATCTAAACATACTTAGGGCCCAGCAATGTACAGCACTATAAAAAGCCTTTCTCATTTAAGTTCTAAGCATGACAATTTCTGCAAGATATCCGATCACTAATTTAGCAAATTATTTTGTTGAAATAATAAGATAATTTCCAGCATTCCTAATGAGGTCTCATGTTTGGTTTTGTTGTGCTTGATCTTGCTTTTTCTGTATAAATGTAAATTTTTAAAGAAATGCTTCATGGTTCTGTGCAAATTTTATCAGTTGAAAAATCAGCCTGCACTATACTTGCATAACATTGTGTGGTGGAGAAAGATTATAGGCTAAAATCGGGAGGCGGTAGCAAGGAGGATAATCTACTAAATGTATTCCACTAGAATGTATCATGGTCTTGAAAAGATAACTAAACTATGTATTTTGTGGGTAATCCCATGTTGAGCGCTTGGACTTGAAGTTAATGTTGTAGAAGTAAACAGAGGAATTTAGATCATTATATGTCTCGTCTAATTCAGTTCCATTTTTCTCTTCTACTAACAACATATGGTTACGTTCTGCTCTGAGAGCGTCATATATTTCTTTTTGAAATCTTACGGCCCTCCCTCCTGCCTTGTGCAGTGAATTGTTTTCATAGCCCCTATTAGCTCCGAAAGTGTATATTTACTACAACAAAATGACTTTTTTTTTTTAGATGCATTCCAATTTCTGAGTATTTTCTGCTGGTATTACTATTGAAATAATCCCTGCTCATCTTCAAAACATTTTACATTCTATGCTCACATTATTTTAAGTATTCTTGCACCTTGTTGACATCTGTAGAGTGCACAGCTTATCTGCAACAATCTCTCCATGTGTGTTCTAGAGGTTCCTCAAGGTTTTCATTATCAAATTATTTCATCAAAAACAATTTGGGAAAGTTAAAAATACTTTCTCTGGTCCCTACAGAAAATTAGCTCTTTCTCATACATTCATCCATTTTTTTAAGTGCATTAGTGCTGCCTAGTATTCTCTGGAACTCTAGTCTCATTATCTCCTCCGTGATATGTATATGGTAAAACACCTGCTGAAGGAAGCCACTTGGCATAGCCAGCCCAATGGAATTCAAATGCAGATCTAGGCTCATTTCTAGTCTTGCCATGCCCTTTGACAAAGCTCTGAGTACAATGGAAAGCACCTCATAGCTTTATCTTGTATCTTGCGCTGATTAGGGAATTAAGAAAAAGATGTTTTAGTGGATATGATGTGTGATCATCCCCTCTTCGTCGTTCAAACTCTGTATCTTCCCCATTGGAGCTCCTGGCATTGACCGTTAGCTTGTACCATTTTTTTCCAGGTTAATCTAAAGGTGAGAAGGTATGGCTGGCCATAGCCCTAAAAATGATGGGCGGGGAGTTTATCTGCACTATTAATTTATGTGAAGCTGGATGGGACCTTTCTGGTGCAATTCTGACAAAGATGGTGCTATACAATACAATACACTATACCAGTGTTCTCCAAGCGTTCGAAACAAAGGGCCAGATTTCTGTCCTTTAGGCTTTAGGGGGGCCAGACTGTGGCTGGTGGGAGTACAAAATGCCTTGCCATCAATGGGAGTAAGCAATACCGCATAATTGGTTTTAATGCTGGAGTCATTGGCAGGAAAAGTGCCCCAAGTGCCAGATAAAGGCAAGCAAAGGGCAGCATCCCACAGCTTGAAGACCACTGCCCTATACAGTACAATACAGATTTGCTGTGGAGGCTGAAGAGTGGGCATTTGAGTGGAGAGTGATAAACAGTTTTGCTTTTGACTGCTGCTGATTGCTGTGTTTGCATTTTGAGGTGTTTTTAGGGGGTCTTTCCTTGCAGTTTTTTTACACCTTTTCTGTCACTTTTTAAATAGCCCTTTTTTTTTTCTTTCTTTCCATCCTTGAGACTACTAATTAAGGGGAGTGGTTAAATGGTCAAGGGTGCTTCAGGTCCTATATAACTTTCTGTAGGACTTACTCATTCTTGAGCTTGCCACCTTTTTGCTTGCTGGAACTCTGACCAAGTGGAACATGACTAAGCGGTGAGTTTAAAACCAGAGTTGAAAACCGGAAACTATAACAGGAGTCTTCAAGACTGTAAGCAACATCTCAAATTTTCTGTTAGTAGTATTATTGTTGTCACTGGGGAAATGTGTGCTAGCAAGATTGAAGGTTGTGTGCAGTGCACAGTGTGCTGCATGTATACAAAAACGGAGCAACCGCTCCAAGATGGATACCACTGCGACATATGTGAGCGGGTTGCCCTTCTGGAAGCTCACATTAGAGATTGGAGGATTAAGTTATAACACTGGGCAGAACTGACAACCTTGGAAGGGGTCCTGTGCTTGCTGAGCAGGTGGCTAGTGGGGTTAATGGGGAGGGTGGGGGGGGGGTAAGTCAGGATTATCAGGTAGGAAGATGAGTTAATACAGTCAGAGGGAGTGGTAGGGGCTTGCAGAAAAGGAAGGCCAGCCCTGGGTTTGAGCACCCTAACAGATTTGCCAAGTTGGGTGAAGATGTGGAGGTGGCAATCTCAAAGGTTGCAGCCCTAGATTTCACTGCTATCCCTAACAGCTGGGAGAGCAGACCATCTAGTAGAGGTGGTGAGGTTAGTGCAGGTAGGGCTAGACAGTTGGTGGTAATAGGGGATTCTATAATCAGAAGGACAGAATAATTTGTCGCCAAGATCGCCTCAACCGAATGGTTTGCTGTCTCCCTGATGCCAGGGTTCGGCATGTAGTGGACCGGGTTGATAAATTACCGGGAGGATCTGGGCATGACTAAGCTGTCTTGGGCCACGTCAAAACCAATAACAGAATATATGGAAGGTGGAGGCTCCTTAAAAAACAATTTAATAAACTAGGCTGCAAGTTGAAGGGAAGGACCTCCAAGGTGATTTTCTCTGAAATATTGCCTGTGCCATGCGCAACAGAGGAAAGACAGGGGGAGATTAGAGAGCTGAATGCATGGCTAAAGACCTGGAAATGGTACTATTTGTACTAAAATAAATAAAAAATAGACAAAATAAGTGTGCAAAATGTGACAATGAAATAAAAAGTTTGTTCACCAATGCCAGAAGTCTGCCAAGCAAAATAGGTGGGTTGGAAGCTCTGGTGCACAAGGAAAACTATGATTTAATTGGTATTGCTGAATCTTGGTTTCATTCTTCACATGACTGGGCTATTAATATTCCTGGCTATGCTCTCTTTCAGAAAGACAGGGTACAACGGAGGGGTGGTGGTGTCTGTCTCTATGTGAGAAGTGATCTTAAAGTGATTGTGAAAGAGGACCTAGTTGATGGAGAGTGTGATGAGTCTGAAGCAGTATGGGTGGAAATGTACATGGGTGTGCATAATACAAAGATTATCATTGGAATTTGTTATAGACCTCCTAGTATTAATAAGTTGGTGGAGACCCAGCTCCATGCACAGATAGAAAGGGCTGCCATGGCTGGGAAAGTGATAATAATGGGGGGTTTTAATTACCCAGACATTGACTGGAGTAATGGCAATGCTGGAACAGTTAAAGGGCAAATAGCTATTTATTGAGGCTCTGACTAGAAATTATGCTCTGCTGATAATCTTAATCCATGCAGAGCTTATTACCAAGCTGTAGCTGTAAGCAACAAACGCATCTAGGAAACATTAAAACACTTAACTTTAAGAGAGCAAATTTTCCAGGGATGAGGGCTGCTCTCCAAGACATAGACTGGGAGGAAATATTGGCATCAATGAACACAGAACAGAAATGGGAATTCTTAAAAAAAAAACTGTTTGCAAACTCACTGCAAAGTATATTCCCAGAGGCAATATGTTTAAAAGGCTAAGAATAAAACCTATGTGGCTCAAGGCCATAGTTAAAAAAGCTATAAATATTAGGAAACGTGCTTTTAAAAAATATAAAAATGAAAGAACACTATCATTGCTTAATGTTTGCAAAGAATATAACAGAATATGTAAATAGGAAATCAAGGACACAAAAATTCAAAATGAACAGCAGACTGCAAAAGATAGTAGGACAAACCCCCAAAAATTCTTCAAATATATTAATAGTAAAAAGGTTAGGTCTGAGCATGTAGGCCCTTTACAAAATAAACTGGAGTGAGTGACTGAGGACAAAGAGTAGGCAAATTTATTAAATACATTCTTCAGCTTTGTGTATACAAAGGAGCATGGGGGAGCTCATAACTGTAATAGGGATGATAGTGACACAGCCCCAAATGATCCAAAATAGCTCAAAAGTGATGTGGTCCAGAAATATTTAGACAGAATAGAGGTGGATAAAGCACCTGGACCAGATGGCATCCACCCATGCATCCTAAAAGAATAGAACTCTGTCATTTCAAAGCATTTGTTTCTATTTTTTAGGGACTTGTTAAGGACTAGAATAGTATCATTGGATTGGCGAAGGGCCAATGTAGTTCCTATATTAAAAAGGGATCAAAGTCTTTGCCAAGTAACTATAGACCTGTTAGTTTACCTTCTATAATCGGAAAGATACCGGAGAGTTTAATAAAAGACCACATAGAAGAGTTCTTGCTGGATCAAAAAATGTTTAAGTAACAGACAGCATGGATTCATGAAAGACAAAAGTTGTCAAACAAACATGATTTCTTTTTATGAGGAGGTAAGTAAAACCTTGGACAGAGGGGTGACTGTGGACGTAGTATACTTGTATTTTGCAAAAGTGTTTGACACAGTTCCCTACACACGGCTATTGTGTAAGGTAAAGTCTACTGGCTTGGAAAGATTTTTGTAAATGGATAGAAAACTGGCTAAAAGATAGAATTCAGAGAGTAGTGATTAACAATACTTACTCTGCATGGGCTAAGATTATCAGTGGTGTACCCCAAGGTTAAGTGTTCGGACCCTTACTTTTTAATACCTTTATAAATTATATAGGGTCTGGGATTAAAAGTACTATTTCAGTCTTTGCACATGACAACAAGCTTTGAAGTGGAATAACTTCTTTACAGGATGTCTCCAACTTACAAGCTGACCTCAATGCACTGTTTCATTGGGCAACTATGTGGCAAATGAGGTTAAGAGCCCATTCAGACTAGCGCGACACGACTTTGGGGGGCAACCTGTGAATTCGCGTGCACCGCTGTGCACCGCGACTTCGGCGCGACTTGCAGAGACTTCACATAATGGAAGTCTATGCAAGTCGCCTCCAGGTCGCCCCAAAGTAGTATAGGACCCTTTTTCTAAGTCGGAGCGACTTGTGTCGCTCCTATTAGAACGGGTCCTGTGCTAATCAATGGACCGCGACTGAGCGCGACTTGTCAGGCTGACAAGTCGCGCTAATGTGAATGGGCTCTTAATGTTGATAAATGTAAACAAAATAAGCAAAATATGATCTGACACATACATTTTGTTATAGTTTAATAACCTCACGTTGATAAATGTAGTTGGGGGCTAAGAATATGCATGCATCATACATACTAGGGGGAGTACAACTGGGGGAATCCATAGCGGAGAAGGATCTGGGTGTTCTGGTAGATCATAAGCTTAATAATAGCATGCAATGCCAAGCTGCGGTTTCCAAAGCAAGCAAAGTCCTTTTTTGTATTAAGAGAGGCATGGACTACAGAGAGAGAGAGAGATATAATTTTGCTCCTGTACAGATCATTAGTAAGACCTCATCTGGAATATGCAGTTCAGTTTTGGGCACCAGTTCTCAAAAAGGATATGGTGAAAGTGCAGAGAAGGGCAACCAAACTGATAAGAGGCACAGAGAAGCTCAGCTATGAGGAAAGATTAGAGGAACTCATTTTTTTCTCTTTTGAGAAGAGGAGATTAAGGGAGGATATGATCAACATGTATAAATACATAAGAGGTCCATATAGTGAACCTGGAGTTGAGTTATTCACTTTAAGGTCATCATAGAGGACAAGGGGGCACTCTTTACATCTAGAGGAAAAGAGATTTTGTCTCCTAATACGGAAAGATTTTTTCACAGTAAGAGCTGTGAAAATGTGGAATAGACTCCCTCCAGAGGTGGCTCGGACCAGCTCAGGTGATTGCATTAAAAAAAGGTCTGGATTCTTTCCTGGGTGTACATAATATAACTGGGCACCATAATTTACAGGTAAAGTTTATCCAGGGAATATCCGATTGCCTCTTGGAGGATCAGGAAGGAATTTTTCCCCCACTGTAGCAAATTGGATCATGCTTTGCTGGGGTTTTTGCCTTCCTCTTAATCAACTGTGGGTATAGGATTGTGTATATGGGATTGTATGGTTGTATTTTCTTTTTTTTTTTTTTTTCTTTTTTTTTTA
Source organism: Pelophylax lessonae (assembly GCF_965119305.1). NCBI lineage: Eukaryota > Metazoa > Chordata > Amphibia > Anura > Ranidae > Pelophylax > Pelophylax lessonae. The sequence continues at coordinate 227,048,581 of NC_138773.1, forward strand.
TTGGTTTAGCTAGATTGACTTGTGTCTTAGTTCAACCTGACTAACTATGTAATATAATGTACAATAATGATTTTAAAAATCTGTTAATATGTGGACATTGTAATTTCCTAAGCTCTGCATTTGTTTTCTGAAAAATGTTGTGAAAAAGATAAGTGGCAATGACACTCTTCCAATTATATTTGAAAAAATGTCACAGAGTTTACACAGTAGCTTTCGGCAAAAAAACAAACAATTTTTACATTTCTTATTGGAGCATTTAGTCCCCATGCACACAGGGCGTTAGAAAAAACGAGCTACAAAGCAACCAAAGTCCTTTCTTGTTTTAAGAGAGGCATGAACTCCAGAGAGAGAGACATAATTTTGCTCCTGTACAAATCATTAGTATGACCACATCTGGAATATGCAGTTCAGTTTTGGGCACCAGTTCTCAAAAAGGATATGCGGGGAACTGGAGAAAGTACAGAGAGGTGCAACCAATCTCATAAAAGGCATGGAGGAGTTCAGCTATGAGGAAAGATTAGAGGAACTGAATTTATTCTCTCTTGAGAAGAGGAGATTAAGGGGGATATGATCAACATGTATAAATACATAAGGGGTCCATATAGTGAACTTGGTGTTGAGTTGTTCACTTTAGGTCATCACAGAGGACAAGAGGGCACTCTTTACATCTAGAGGAAAAGAGATTTTGTCTCTAAATACGGAAACATTTTCTCACGGTAAGAGCTGTGAAAATGTGGAATAGACTCCCTGCAGAGGTCGTTCTGCCCAGCTCAGTAGATTGCTTTAAAAAAGGCCTGGATTCTTTACCACATGTACATAATATAACTGGGTACTAATATGTATAGGTAATGTTGATCCAGGGAATATCCGATTGCCTCTTGGGGGGATCAGGAAGGAATTTTTTCCCCTGCCGGGGTTTTTTGCCTTCCTCTGCATCAACCCTGGGTATAGAATTGTGTATATGGGATTGTATGGTTGTGTTTTCTGTGGCTCCCCCCACAGCCTTACCTAAATACATACCTGGGCCCGATCTCGATCCAGCGATGTGCATGAGAGTCGAGGCTGCTTTGTCTCTCTCGTTTCTCAATGGCTCCTGCTGCTGTCAATCAGAGCCAGTGAAGAGAGATCGGGGGTGGGAAAGAGCCTGCTCTGTGTGTCTTATTGACACACAGAGCAGGGTTTGGGAGCAAGCACACACGAGCGCCCAATAGCAAGCTGGGGCACGCGGCGGGAAGGGGGGTGGAACCAGGAGCGCTAGCTGGGGACTCAATAAGAGGTAGGTCGGGGCTGCTCTGTGCAAAAATAATTGCACAAAGCAGGTAAGTATGACACGTTTGTTATTTCAATAATAAAAAAAAATAATAAAATGAAGCCTAATCGATTTAAAGCTTTGAGCTTGCCGATAAAATCACTGTGATTTAAAATGAAAACTGTTATGCCATCTATCTGATTGCAAAAGCTGAAACTGCAATAAATTAGGGGCATATTTATAAAGCAGTGAATCTGCAGAGGAATCATCCAGGTGCATGTGTTTTAAATGTCAATAATGACATTCAGTTAGTGAATGTTTGGTGAAAATCACATTCACCGCTTTACAAATATGCCCTTATAGTGTATTCTTTCCTTTATCTATTTAACTTCAATATAAATAAAAAAATGTTGATTTAGTCCAAAGTATATTTCAAGACGAGATTTAATTTCGCCTTTAAATCCCTTTGAATCTACAAAACTTTACAGCTGTACATTTATATTGGAGACTTTTAAGCCCACCAGTTTGGTCCAGCACATAACAGCCCCCAGATGTCTTTTATACTGTATGCAGTCTCAGTACATCCACTGTAAGTACTTGTTCCAATGGTTGTAGATCTCTGTCTCGTTTAAATTCATCCATGAGGATAGACAAGATCAAAATGTATTTCTACCTAGAGGAAAATTACTGGAGGAGTTTACAGTTAGGAATGCTGAAAATGGTTGTGGTGCACATTAGTATGAGACACATATATTTCATCTGAGACAAAGAACAGCTGATATTGGCACAGATGTTAATTCGGGAACCTGGGGCTGATTCTTCAACCATATTTTTAATAAACAGACATTCTTGGCAGCACTATTTAGGTGAAATACATAATAAAGAAAGGTTTACAAGTGCATAATTTTATCGTTTTGGAAATTAATTCTTCGTATCTGATCCCTTCTGGCAATAAAATTGAAATGGCATTTAATACCTTTATTTAATAATATTGTTTGAAATTCTTAAGTAAAAAAGTAACCTCACACATGTATACTTTCAATATGATTTTATTTGTCAAATCAATATATGTTTTGTACTTTTATTTCTATTAAAAATATTTTAATTTCATTTATATATATATATATATATATATGAAAATATTTATAAAAGAATTAAAAGTACAAAACGTATATTGATTTGACAAATATATACAGTAAAACCTTGGTTTGAGAGTAACTTGGTTTAAGAGCGCTTTGCAAGACCAGCAAAATTTTCAAATAAATTTTGACTTGATATACAAGCGATGTCTTGATATACAAGTAGCTTCAAGTCACAGCTGAGTATAAAAGAGAAGAGAGGCGCCTCTAAGTGTAGTAATATGGTTACATTTAATGAAGGTACAACATTTAACAACTCACATGGTTGATGATTGGAACAGGCACATCTAAGGATGCAGGCATCCGGGGTAAAGCTGTCCACATAGACCATCCTCCGCACCGCCATCTACGACATCACTACGTCATCATCTCCACACCGCCATCTACGTCATCACTATCACCATGCTGCCCCTCGCTTTCAGATCGCTTTACTGCAGGGTGGTCTTCCCGGTCAGGATTACAGACTGGCAGCTGGCGGTGCAGAAGATAGTCTATGTGGACAGCTTTACCCCGGATGCCTGCATACTTAGATGTGCCTGTTTAATCATCAAACCATGTGAGTTGCTATGGCCCCGTTTACACAGGGGCGATCCGACTTCGGGGGGGCGACCTCCGAGGTCGCGGTGCGAGCAGGGCGCCGCGACCTCGGAGCGGCCGCCACGGACTTCATAACATTGAAGTCTATGGCGGTCGCCTCCGGTTCGCCCCAAAGAAGCTCCGGACCCTTTTTCTAAGTCGGAGCGACTTGTGTCGCTCCTATTAGAACGGGTCCGCAGCTTCCCTATGGAAGGCGACCTACGGCGACCTGTGAGGCGACCAGGTCGCCTCACAGGTCGCCTTAGTGTGAACGGGGACTTCATGTTGTACCTTCATTAAATGGAACCATATTGCTACACTTAGAGGAGCCTCTCTTCTCTTTGATACTCTGTAGCTCCTGCTGGATTTTGCTTATAATCCCCTTATGGAAGCGGCTATTTGTGGATGGACATTTTATGCAACCTATCGCAATGCTATAATCTTTTTATATGGACTATAAACTGAAGGACTTATGAATAAATGATTGTGGAACGAATCATCTGAGTTTCCATTATTTCTTATGGGGAAATTCGCTTTGATATAAGAGTGCTTTGGATTACAAGCATGCTTCCGGAACGAATTATGCTCGCAATCCAAGGTTTTACTGTATATATATATATATATATATATATATATTTATTTATTAGGGATAGACCGATTATTAGCAAGGCCGATATATCGGTGGCCAATATGCACTTTCCCCCATATATCGGTATCGGCCCTGGAACTGGCCGATATTGCCAATATTTTTGTGACGTCATTCTGCCTTCTTAGCCGCCTCCTTCGCCTTGGACAGCCTCATCTGGAGTCGGGACTAGTCTGGCGTGAGTGTATCGCAGCCATACACTCACCCACAGCAGCCCGGTGCCAGCCAGCCACCCACATCCACAGGCCCTGTATCAGCCAGCCACAGGCACTGTACCAGCGAGCCAGCCACCCACAGGCCCTGTACCAGCCAGCCACCCTTCCACCCACAGGCCCTGTACCTGCACCCACCACAGGGTGCCAGACAGCCAGCCAGCCACCCACAGGCCCTGTACCAGGCAGCCACAGGTACTGTACCAGCCAGCCGCCCACAGGTCCTGTACCAGCCAGCCACCCACAGCCCCTGTGCCAGCCACCCACCTACCACAGGGTGCCAGCAAGCCAGCCACGCACCACAGGGTACCAGCCAGCCAGCCACCCACCCACCACAGGGTGCCTGTCAGCCACCCACCACAGGGTGCTAGCCAGCCAGCCACCACAGGGTGCCAGCGAGCCACCCACCACAGGGTGCCAGCAAGCCAGCCACCCACCATAGGATGCCAGACAGCCAGCCTCCCACCCACCACAGGGTGCGAGCAAGCCAGCCATTAAGCATTAAACAAAAATTAACATGTTCTGTACAAGATTTGTGTCAAAAATTGTCTTTATTTTTCAAAACTTTAAATGTACAAAATATCGGCCCATATCAGCCGATACCGATACTTTGTGACCAAAATATCGGCATCAGTATCGGCCCTGAAAAAAACATATCGGTCTATCCCTAATGTGTGTGTATATATATATATATATATATATATATATATATATATATATATATTTTTTTTTTTTATTATTTATTTATTTATATATATATATATAAAAAAAAGTATTTATATATATATTTTATTTATATATATATATATATATATATATATATATATATATATATATATATATATATATATATATACACATACAGTATTTATTGCACAGAATGTTGGTGATCTACGGAAACATTTATTCTGAAGGATATATAACATTCATGTATTATTATTTCCTAAATGCCAAGAATCCGGATTTGGAAGTGCATTTATTTTTTATAAATCCCATAAATAATAAAGAGGGATTCTTTTGCCTGGGGCTCCGCTGAAGTATTGTATGGAGGTTGTACGCACAGGAACCCTGCAGGAAGCTGCCTAAGTGGGGAAGTTATTGTCTTTTTTTTTTTCCCTTCTGTTATCAAAGAATAATTAAAAATTGGAAGCTGTCGCAAGTCTGAAGTTTTTAATCTTGTAACTTCAATCCCTCCTTGTTCAGGTCTGAATCCTGTCAATAGGACTGTGGGTTGGCGAGCTAGAGCAGGTGTTCAAACAATAAAGAAAACAAACCCCCTCCTCTTTCCTACATCTGCCACACAAAAGCTTCCCTTATGTTTACCAGAAACAGGAAAAATCCCCCTAAAAAACATCCTGTATCCAGCACCTGACACTAGATTTCTTCCTTTTTTATTTTTCTCACAGTCAATTTGTGTTATTTATAGGGAATAATAAAGCCTACAAAGCAAGCTTTCGAAACATGGGTCTGAAAAACAAACAGGCTTTCATGCTGATGAATGCTATGGTGAGTGTGCAACCACGATTGTTATGGGGAAACTCTCATAACCTTGATGATGAACTTGGACACATTGTTGGTTGTATACCTTTGACCTCCTAATGGCTTAACACAGATTTGGTGTGCTTCATATGTTTACGAGCCTATTCAATAAAAATAGTGCAACCAGTCAATCTTAGAGTGCAATGTACAGCACCCATAGCAAATAATCAAAATCCGTTTTGTATTCATTGGAGTTGAATGCAGTAAATTCTAATTCAGAAACGTAAGTTACTTTTGTCTGTGTCTTGCATTATTTATTGAATAAGGGCAGTGTAATTTACATTAGTTTATAGATAATTTTTGACATCATCAGATACACTATATTACCAAAAGTATTGGGACGCCTGCCTTTACACGCACATGAACTTTAATGGCATCCCAGTCTAAGGCTGGCCATACATTATACAATTTTCCTAAAATTTTCTCTAGATTTACCTTCAACTATGTAGTACAAAGGCCTGCCTGATTGAATACAATTGAAAGTGTTGTTTAGTTTTGACCTCATATTATATGGTTTTTGGTAAATCTAACAGAAAATTGTGCAAGAAAAATGAACATGTATGGCCAATCTTAGTCTGTAGGGTTCGAAATTGAGTTGGCCCCACCTTTGCAGCTATTATTATTATTATTTATTGTTATTATTATTATTATACAGGATTTATATAGCGTCAACAGGGAACAGCACATTGCAACCCCAGAAGAGTTAAAGCGGAGTTCCGGGCACAGATGTAATTTTTTGATGAACATACCCCCGGGACAGTCAGGGCTAGCACTCTGATCTGTCCCGGTTCGCACTTACCTTTTAGAAGAAATACTTACTTAGAAAATTTCTTCCACAGCGTTTCCATCTCTCTTGTGGGCAGCTGAAGCCGGCGCGGTCCTCTTCTGCGTCTTCTTCCGCGTCTTCTTCTCCCAGAATGCGCCGTACCGGCCCCTCTCGTCACTTCTGGCGCGGCGCCGCATTCCTAAACAGCTTCTGGGCATGCCCAGAAGCTGTTTAGCAGGGGAATGCGGCATCGCCCGGAAGTGACGAGCGGGGCCGGTGCGGCGCATTGATTCCTGGGAGCGATGACGTTTAGCTCCCAGGAATCATCGCAGCGCAGGAAGTGACGGGGTGAGCCGCGGCTCCGAGGAAGGAAGCAGTCAGAGGTGAGTATTTACGATCTTCAATAAAAAGGTGAGTAAACAAAAAAAAAAATAAAAATAACTATCCAATTCCTTTTCAGGTCAGGTCTACCTAGCGGAGGGGCACAAAAAAAAAAAATAGTTTTTGTGCCCGGAACTCCGCTTTAAAGCTATAACAGCTTTAACTCTTCTGGGAAGGCTGTCTACAAGGTTTAGGAGTGTGTCTATGGAAATGTTTGACCATTCTTCCATAAGCGCATTTGTGAGGTCAGACACTGATATGGACTAGAAAACCTGGCTTGCAGTCTCTGCTCTAATTCACCCCAAATGTGTTCTATCGGGTGAAGGTCAGGGCTCTGTTTAGGCTAGCACAAACACACACACAGAAGACCGGTGTGAGGAGTCCAACAACCAGAGGTCGGGTGCACGTCAGACCCGCAATCCCGGCAGCTGTAAACTTTAGAGGTAGAGGACTGCACTCCGAATTGAAAAATGTGATAATTTATCGATGTTTCCAAAAATCCATATAGACAAAATTATCAGAGCCAGGAGACAAGACATAGTTGACGCCTTTCACAAAATCAAATTTGCTTAATCATGACTAACTGTGTTTAGGCTAGTCGAGTTCCTCCACCCCAAACTCACTCATCCATGTCTTTATGGACCTTGCTTTGGGCACTGGTGCACAGTCAAGTTGAAACAGAAAGGGGCCATCCCTACACTGTTCCCAAAAAGTTGGGAGCATGAAATTGTCCAAAATGTTTTGGTATACTGCCTCCCTTCACTAGAACTAAGGGGCCAAGCCCAACCCCTGAAAAACAACCTCATACCATAATCCCCCCTCCACCAAATGATTTAGACCAGTGCACAAAGCAAGATCCATAAAGACATGGATGAGTAGGTAGGCAGGTGATGCAGTATATACGATACAGAGGGCTTGGATAGCCCAGGACCTTGGGTCCATATAACTGGAATATATGTTTGTTGTAAGCCCCCTTTCCTGCCTCTAATACTTTCTCAGCCTGAAGAGAGGTTAACGTGGTCGTCACAATTGACCCGTATCCCGAGGATATATTTCTTATCAAGTGCACAGTGGAAGGTGTCTGGCTCCCGGATTATAATTGTGGTGATTATCGTAATGTGAATGCTAGATTTATTGCATCTGGGAGTGAATGTACACATAAGGACGAATAATTTAGGAAGAGGACATCCACCTGCTAAGGGGTGACTTTACCCCAAGAGGCTATAGTGGAACTATCCCCAGAAGCCTTGCCTTTGATGAAGTAGTCGGGACCCAGCATATCGGACTCGGTGCAAGAAAAATATACCCTTGAGGTCTATTTGAGGTTTATTTTTAGACTCTATATGGTGAATATGGAAGCAATATCTTCCGAACGGCATATGTATCGCTGCAGCCCTGTCGCCTAATACCGGTCACTGCTAAGAAGGAAACATCGGTCTGTTATGGTCTCTCAGGCCCTGAGGAAGCCTTGAGCGAAACGCGTCGGCTTGCTGGGGACCTACCGTGACCGAACTCAGCTTGAGACCCATCTTCCATCCTATACAGGCTTTGTCTTTTGGCTTTAATCCCTACGGGATATGTTTCTAGACCAACAGTGACATTATATGTTTTGATTTTATCTGTATGTCAGTGTGTTGCAATGATACATGCATGGTAGTCCATGCGTGTCTTTTATTCTCTTTATGTATCAATAAAATGTATTTTTGATTTTATAATTAGTCTTGTCTCTGATCCTTCTACTCCCACTGGCCCGCAAAGCCCCGCCTTTTCTATCTCAAGTTTTTTCATTAGTCCCCAACAGGGGTAAGGGCCTATATTGCACGGCAATTTTTGTGTACATGGATGAGTGAGTTTGGGGTGGATGAACTTGACTGGCCTGCACAGAGTCCTGACCTCAACCTGATAGAACACCTTTGGGATGAATTAAAGTGCAGACTGCGAGTCAGGTCTTCTCTCCAACATCAGTGCCTGACCTCACAAATGTGCTTCTAAAATAATAGTCAAACATTCCCATAGACACACTCCTAAACCTTGTTGACAGCCTTACCAAAAGAGTTGAAGCTGTTTTAGCTGCAAAGGGTGGGCAAACCCAATATTGAACCCTACGGACTAAGACTGGAAATGCCATTAAAGTTTATGTGCTTTTAAAGGAAGGTGTCCCAATACTTTTGGTAATATAGTGTATCTGTGGCTGCTTGTAAGCACCTCTTGATCCATTCTCTTTGATAATGGCTCTTTTACTGGAAATTCACTATGTACCTTATTGCTTTATAATTGCACAGCTGAAAACTGACATTACTTATCTTCTGTGTCTTGATAGCTTTTTTTTTTTTTGCAAATTCATATTAAAAAGTAGAGTATCTATAATCTCTAACTTTTCAGCTTGCAATTTTTAATATGTTCTAAATAATGGGTGTCAAAACTGTAGCCCAAGGTTGCTATGAATGTGGCCCAACAGAAAATCGTAAACTTACTTAAAATGTTGTTTTTTTTAGATTTTTGTATAAATGCATTTACACTTAGTGAACACATGTGGCCGAGAAAAAGTTTACAGTGTCTCTTTACTGGACTTTTTTAAGTTTTATCTTCCCAAAGAAAAATATCCTACTCTTCACAATTACATTTTAATCATGTCATCAGTTTCTGGCAGAGATGTATAGTAACGAAGTAGAACTACTTCACTACTGTACTTAAGTACTAAAAGGCAGTATCTGTACTTTCCTAGAGTAGAATTCTTTTTCTCCTATTTCCACTTTTACTTCAGTACATATTTTCGATGAGTTTAACTAGGCTAGCGGTATCCCCGAGCGTGATTCGGGGTAGGAATTTCCTGCTATTATCGGTATCCCCGAGTCACGCTGAATGTGCAGAGCTGTGCAGACAGCGCAGCGGAGTGTCTTACCTTATCCTGGCGATCTAGCGATGATCTCTCATTGCTGTGACCGCCAGCCGAGATCCCCGCCGCTCGTCTGTCCGTAGGAGGACTTCCTAGTTCCGTTCCCTGCAGCAGCAATGCTGCATGGGAGCGGAACTAGGGAGGGAAATTCAAAAAAAAAAACGTTGCACAAAACACAAACACATTTTATATTATATATATGCATATATATATATATATATATATATATATATATATATATATATATATATATATATATATATATACCTATATATTATTATTAATTAGATTATAATTCATGCGTTTTATATATATATATATATATATATATATATATATATTTATAATCTAATCAATAATAATTTTATTATATATATTGTACATTCTATAATAAAATTATATTATTGATTCGATTATAATTCATGCGTTTGTGTTTCAAATTTATCACATCTGGGATGTCTACTAGAGTCTTGTTTTGGTCAGGTTTAAGTCAGTAATTACTAAGAATTGTAGGACTATAATACATAACGCCAAATTTCCATGAAAAAAATTGTACCGCTTTTGGTACAGAATTCCTGACAGAATCATACCGCCAGGGAGGTTAATACTTTTACTCAGATATTTTTTTTATGTGCTGCATCGTTACTCGTTACAAATATAAAAATGTTACAAATCATTCCATTCCAAACCCGCACAGCCGCTGACTTTTTTTTACTCGAGTCTCACTGTCTCTGAGACTCACAAGTCACGACCAATCCCCGACCCGATGCGATGGCTCAGGGGCAAGGCCTCGCCACCTCTGCCCTCCCTCGGCTCGACCCGAGTCCCACCTCCCGCTCGGCTCTCAAGTGAAGTGGTGGTGGCGAGAGAGGAGAGACACCTGCCTGCGGAGTGACCTCTCTGGGCCCTGGCTGGGGTAGGGACTGTGAGTTACTAGAGTCTAGACTACTAGACTGTCTCTGGGCACTGTGCAGCGTGGCCGCCCAGCGCGGGAGAACTGGATGGAGGTAGGAATATATTCTTCTTTCAGCAGGGGGGACTGGGGACTATGGAGAGAGAGGCTGCAGGACTCAAGACAGCCTAAGGTAGGAGAAGTAAGAACTGTCTTGAAGTCAAGTCACTCACTAAGGGGATCGGATCTATTCAATGGGGAGAGGGACCTGCCCTGGCCTGCCCTACTCTAAGGGGGATCTATAATGGGAGGAGGGCCCTGGCCTGCTCTAAGGGGGATCTATAATGGGAGGAGGGCCCTGGCCTGCTCTAATGGGAATCTATTATGGGAGGGGGACCTTGGCCTGCTGTAAGTGGGATCTATAATGGGAGGGGGACCCTGGTCTGCTCTAAGGGGGATCTATAATGGGAGGGGGACCCTGGCCTGCTCTAAGTGGGATCTATAATGGGAGGGGGACCCTGGCCCGCTGTAAGTGAGATCTATAATGGGAGGGGGGCCCTGGCCTGTTTTAAGGGGGATCTATAATGGGAGGGGGACCCTGGCCTCCTCTAAGGGGGGATCTATAATGGGAGGGGGACCCTTGCCTACTCTAAGGGGAATCTGTAATGGGAGGGGGACCCTGGCCTTCTCTAAGGGGATCTATAATGGGAGGGGGACCCTGACCTGCTCTAAGGGGGATCTAAAATGGGAGGGGGCCCTGGCCTTTTGACTACTTTCTTTAATAACTACATAACACAATACTTGTACTTTTACTTTCAGTACTTGAGTAGTAAATTTTAAAATAAACTACTTGCAATACTTAAGTACAAAAAATGTTGAATACTTTAGTACTTCTACTTAAGTGTGGTGCTTAAAGAGCACTTCAACTTCTACTCAAGTCACTTTTTTGATAGAGCACTTGTACTTTTACTTAAGTCTGGGTCTCTAGTACTTTATACATCTCTGGTTTCTGGTAGCACCTATATTTGTGAGCAACTATCTTAAGGGATGAAGCACCTGAAGGGCTAAATTAGAACCAAAATATCTGATGAGCACATTGAGAATTAATGGAGAATTGCTACTACATGCATCAAAAACTGTGTCAACTAGTTTTATGTTGCCCTTTTTTTCTTTTATAATAAAAAATATATAAAAAAAAAAATGAAATTGTATTACTTAGATAAGTACATTATCTATATCAGTGATCATTAACTTTTGATCTGCCCAACTTTTTCTGCTCATAAGCTATCCTTATTGTCAGTAAATTATATGTGTGGCCCAAGACAATTCCTTTTCTTCCAATGTGGCCCAGGATAGTCAAATTATGTTATACACCCCTGTTCTAAATAAAGTCACGCAGCGGCCACCACCTCCTGTTTTCACCAATGCCACCCCAGGTCTTCTAGGCAACAAGGGTAAACATTTCCCGCTCTCTAGCCTGTTCAGTCCCTCCAGCGGCACCGACTTTGTGAGCTTCGCGCATGTGTGGTCGGAGGAGGTTCCTGACAGCTCTGGTGGCTGTGTTTCTTTTCCATCATGTGCTCTGCATCCTGAGGGCTGGCTTTTGGGGACTTGCTTCAGCCAATAGTGGCAATGAAGAGAGGGAGTGCTGTAAAAGCCTTGTACATCTTACACATGAGTGCAGATTTTGATAGTGAAATAACACATATAGGGCAAAACTAAACACTGGTACTGGAGCTGAACACGCAGATCCACCTACATAGGGAGATACTTACTATAGCCCAATATGCAGGGATGGAGCCGCCTATACGGAGAGGCACTAGAGCTGGTCTAGGTAGGAAGGTGGGATAGAGTACAGATGTGAGAAAGCTTTTCAGAGGGGGGGTGGAGGCAGATGTGTGTAGAGGTGGGTAATAGAAGGAGAGTGGTGGGAGAGATGTTGCCCACTGTGCATAGCATACTCCTGAACCCTGCACATAGCATGCACCCCTAAACTCTGCACTCTGTACATAGAGCACCCCTGAACTCTGCACTCTGTAGATAGCGCACCCCTGAACTCTGCACATAGCACACCCCTGAACTCTGCACTCTGTACATAGCTCACCCCTGAACTCTGCACTCTGTACATAGTGCACCCCTGAACTCTGCACTCTGTACGTAACACACTACTGAACCCTGCACTCTGTATGTAGTGTTACCCAGATACACACAGCCCTTTGAGGGCAACTACATTGCTGATGCGGCCCGCAATGAAGTTTGAGTTTGACACCCCTGAAATAAAATAAAAAGAAAACTTTCTTTATCACTTTCACATTTTTAAAAGGGTAGACATGTACAAAATATCAGTAACCTCCTAACCCACCCACTTACACTTCAATCTGGTGAAAGAACTTGATCTGTGTAAAGCAAGCACTTTTATTGGCTACTTCTGCCTTAGCAGCTAATTAGAGCCTCTTCTTCACAAAGAAACCAAAATTGGCCTCAGCCAACAGACAAAAGTGTGCATATATGAAAGAAGTGCCAGGCCAAAGATAAAAAATTTTTTATTTTGTTTTAAAAGACAGACAATGCGTTTCAGGGATCAGAGGCACTCCCCGTTCATCAGAGCTGCAATAAAACATAATATAATGTAAATATAATTGTGACTGATAAAATCATGAGCCCAACAATCATAAAACATCATGGATAACATACATATAAATGTGTGAACACATACGTGTATTCAAAAACACCCGTACATTCACAAACATTCATACATGCATTTAAATGAGAATAAAGAGAGAAGGGAATATCAGATATTAAGTGATAAGATGCAATGGGTTCATTTTAAAAATTAACATCTTGGCACCCACAGCACACAAATATGTGACCTCTCGGCAGGTGAGCCTTGGCGCTAAGCAGCCACATATTTGCGTGCAATGCTGCAAACCCAGCTGTGCCGAGAGTGCGCGTCCTGTGCAGACCAGACACAGTTACCGGCAGATAACGGAAGCTTTCTGATCATGTGACAGCCATGACAACCAATCACAGCGGTCACATGATCATAAACCCTGCCCTGCCCCCCTGCCCTTTAAGGGGTTTCAGATGCCAGGAGGAGGGACAGGGTTTATGATCATGTGACCACCGTGTCCGGCTGTCATGGCCCAGAAGGCTCCAGCGCTAAGAGGTTACTATCAGATTCTACATGATAAGTAGATGCCATTGCACCATTATACACTGCTCAAAAAAATTAAAGGAACACCTTGAAAACACATCAGATCTCAATAGTGGAAAATATCATGCTGGATATCTATACTGATATGGACTGGGTAATGTGTTAGGAATGAAAGGATGCCACATTGTTTGATAAAAATGAAAATTATAAACCTACAGAGGGCTAAATTCAAAGACACCCCAAAATTTAAAGTGAAAAAATGATGCAGCAGGTTTGTCAATTTTGCTGAACTTTCATTTTAGCAACTCAAAATGGTACTCAGTAGTTTGTATGGCCCCCATGTGCTTGTATGCATGCCTGACAACGTCGGGGCATGCTCCTAATGAGACGATGGATGGTGTCCTGGGGTCTTTCCTCCCAGATCTGGGCGGGCATCACTGAGCTTCTGAACAGACTGTGAAAAGGCGCCATCAGATGGACTGAACCATAATGTCCCAGAGGTGTTCTATTGGATTTAGGTCAGGCGAGCATGGGGGCCATTCAATGATATCAATTCCTTCATCTTCCAGGAACTGGCTGCATACTCTCACCTCATGAGGCCGGGCATTGTCATGCACCAGGAGGAACCCAGGACCACTGCACCAGCATAGGGTCTGACAATAGGTCCAAGAATTTCATCTCGATACCTAACTGCAGTCAGGGTGCCATTGTCTAGCCTGTAGAGGTCTGTGCATCCCTTCATGGATATGCCTCCCCAGACCATCACTCACCCACCACCAAACCAGTCATGCTGAACGATGTTACAGGCAGCATAACATTCTCCATGGCTTCTCCAGACCCTTTCATGTTTGTCACATGTTCTCGGGGTGAACCTGCTCTCATCTGTGAAAAGCACAGGGTGCTAGTGGCGGACCTTCCAGTTCTGGTGTTCAATGGAAAGTGCCAATTGAGCTCCACGGTGCTGGACAGTGAGCACAGGGCCCACTAGAGGACATCAGGCCCTCAGGCCACCCTTGTGATGTCTGTTTCTGATTGGTCAGTGACATTCACAACAGTGGCCTGCTGGAGGTCATTTTGTAGGGCTCTGGCAGTTATCTTCCTGTTCCTCCTTGCACAAAGAAGCAGATATTGGTCCTTCTGATGGACCTACTATGGCCCTGCCCAGCTCTCTTAGAGTAACTGCCTGTCTCCTGGAATATCCTCCATGCTCTTGAGACTGGGAACCTTCTGGCAATGGCATGTATTGATGTGCCATCCTGGAGGAGTTGGACTGCCTGTGCAACCTCTATAAGGTCCAGGTATCGCCTCATGCTACCAGTAATGACACTGACCATAGCCAAATGCAAAACTAGTGAAAAACAGTCAGAAAAGATTTGTAGGGAAAAAAATGTAATGTCCTTCACCTGTAAAACCATTCCTGTTTTGGGGGTTGTCTCATTTTTGCCCTTCTAGTGCACCTGTTGTTAATTTCATTAACACCAAAGCAGATGGAACTGATTAACAACCCCCTCTGCTACCTAACTGACAAGATCAATATCCCAGGAGTTTAATTGACTTGATGCTATATTCTGATTAAAAAGTGTTCATTACATTTTTTTGAGCAGTGTATATATAACTGAATTAATTCACTTAAAAACAAACAATTCTATATAATGAAATCCTTTTCTCTCCTCCCTTTTCTATATAACTTTGGGTCTCCAACAAGACTGGATTCTTATTGTGAGCAGTCTAACTCAAGCCATTGGGCTCTCCAAATGTTTTTCGCCCTCTCACTACCTTGTTTAAAAGCATATCAAAGTCCCAGCGCCTCTTTGATGCCTTTTTTTTCACTGGAGTTAAGACATGAGTGTGGTGGACTATAACAGGTTTATCATTTCAAACTGCTCTAAACAGTAAAGTTAGCCCAACTTTTTTTGTATAATGTGAAAGATGAGGTTATGCTGATTAAATAGATACCTAACATGTCACACTTTCAAATTGCGCACACTCGTGAAATGGCGACAAACTACGGTACTTAAAATTCTCTATAGGCGGCGCTTTAAACATTTTTAACGGTTACCTGTTAGAGTTACAGAGGGAGGTCTGGCACATTCCTTGTGACAGTAATAGGCAGTGACAGGTACTCTTTATGGCGGGATCTGGGGTCTTAAAGACTCCAAACCCCTACTCTGCACTTGAAAGTATTCAAAACGCCAAGATCGGCATATTTGAATACTGTAGATTTTTTTTAAAATGGCATCGTTGGCTGGTGAGTTAACCTGGAAGTGACGTTATGAAATCGCTTCAGGGTTACTATCTCAATTCCAGCTTTGTTCGCATCTCCGACCAGCTGGAGGACAGGCGAGCCATGGAAGGTGGCGGGAGAGGGGGACATCCCCTCCCGCTGCTTGTAATAACAACCGAGCAGCTGCTTAGCCGCATTGGTTGTTATTACATGAAAGCCAACCACCGGCTCTAAAAAAACGTACTGGGGTGATGCCTGCAGCTGCAGGCATCACTCCAGTACAACCACTTGAGATAAACTGATGTACAGATAAGTGATTTTGCAGCAAACGGTTAATCTAGAAGTCCCCATTTGCTCCAGCATGCTTGCATGCAACTGATGACATCATTGTGCTGCATCAGCTACCTCATATTTTTTTCACTTTGTGAACTTTGATAACCAGTCTTAAAGTGTATTTCCACTTCTGTAACCAATTTGGGATAACACCTACTTTGTATTTGTTACATGTTTTAATTGGCATAGCAATGTGAAGCAGCAAGATATTGCTCCTATTGCTAGCAATTGAGATTTAGCAGCGTTCTGGCCAGTGACAAAACATTATCTTTGCGCTTGTGGTTACATAAGGAGCAATTTCATAGGGACACAGAGGCAGCCTTTTTAGTGACCCTGCCTCTGGCAGCAGAATTGCCCATGTGTCATCAGCCTTAAAACTAAATTAATGCTCCCAGTGGGTAAATTGCAGATAACTAACATGGATACTATTGTAAAAAAACAAAAAAACAAACAAACAATGTGTTTTAGGATTACATAGTCAGGTTGAAAAAAGACACAAGTCCATCTGGCTCAACCAATAAAAAAAGGGTGAGAATTTTTGTTTTTCTTCTCTTGAAACACCAGGTTGGTACTGGAGCATTGGCACCCACATAGTAAAAGACCCTGCACTGTCAATGCCCACTTGCTATGGAGATACCAGTCCAAAACCTGACAGATTTACACCTTGGGAACAAAATTATGTAATGAATCAGGTGAACTGCAAGATGAAAAAACTTCTTAATTATTTGCTCATCTCTACTTCTCACACTACATTGAACAACAGTAAATTAGCTGAAGATTCCCAGAGGTAGCTTGTATAAGAGCCACATTAAACTCACTAATAAGAATTAAACTTTAGCAGCAATTTGAAAGTACTGCCCCGAGGGTCAATTCACATGGGTGATTACACTCACTGCGATTTCCCGAATCTGCAGAGTACCACATCCGTCATGTATACAAGAATTACTAGAAAACATTGGTCAGACTTTACTGGTACAGAAGAAAACACGCTTTCATTATATAAAAACATGAACAAAACTTTATTACAAACAAATAACAAAATACGCGGCATCTTCAAAAAGTTTCTGCACTTTTTCTAACTCTATTTATTAAGAATTTCAAATTATATCATTTGTCTACATCACAGGTGTAAAAAGCAAGGCCCGCGGGCCAAATGCGGCCCCCCAGGCCATTTCATGTGGCCCTCACACCTCTCCTGCACCTCTCTTGTTTCTGCCCACACCTTGTCTCTGTAGTCGGTAGCAGAGAGGACAGAACTCCTTTGCCAGATCCTGCACTCCTCTGTGCAGCTGCAGAAAGGCTCATCTTTGCCCACCCCCCTTCTCAGCAGAGAGGAGGGCAGAACTCCTACTGCACCTCTCTGTGCAGCCGAAACACCATGACTTTGCCTCCCCTGGTCTCAGCATTCAGCAGACTTTGGAAGCAGACTCCAGTCCTCCTCTGGTTCTCCTCCAGACCTGCAACTTCCTCCCAGATCCACCCGCATCTTCTTCCTGGTAGCAGCACAAGGTAAAGGGGTGCATTGTGATGTAAGGAAGGGTGGGTGACTGTTGACTTCTGATGGTGGGGGGGTTCTTGACATCCCATGTAAGGGTGTAAGGGGGCTTGGGGTGCTCTGGATATCTAGTCCTATCGATATAACCGGCCCTTTGAGGGCAACCATAATGTTGATGCGGCCCACGATAAAATTGAGTTTGACACCCCTAGTCTACATGGTCGCCTTCCTTTGCGATTCTTTTTTCCCAGTGTTATACCAACTTTTTAATGCCATCAACAAAAAATGTTTTTGGTTGAGCGCATAGCCACTGATGCCCCACTGCTTTCACATCATCA
The DNA here is from genome assembly GCF_965119305.1 of Pelophylax lessonae. Lineage (NCBI taxonomy): Eukaryota > Metazoa > Chordata > Amphibia > Anura > Ranidae > Pelophylax > Pelophylax lessonae. Next base: position 227,066,421 of record NC_138773.1, read on the forward strand.
CATGAAAATATTTTTCCCCTTAAAGCTTCTTTGAGTGGTCCAAAAAGGTGGAAATCAGATGGAGCTAAATCCGGACTATGGGTTTTCCATAACCTCCCACTCATAAACGACTCTACAGAGATGGAATTGTGCTCCCGTCACATCTTCTTGCCACAAATAGCATGTGACAGAATGCTGTTCCTCTATGGTGCAATTTATACGTTTCACAGGCATCTTCACCACAGCATGACAACTCTTATGCCCCTTTCACACACGGAGTCCGTCAGGCGGACTCCGTTTTTCTCGGCGGGGGATCGATCCACCGAACCCCCGCTGAGCAGGCGGAAGACAGCTGTGTCTCTGCGCTGTGTGCGGAGACACAGCTGTCAGGTCCGCATTCTTCTCTATGGGGGAATCGGATGGGAAAGGACCGTCTGTCCGTTCTTATCCGATACGATCCACCAGATGGATGGAAAATAGGGTTTCCATCCATCCGGTTTTGACGGATCGGATCGGATGTCAGCGGACATGTCTCCGCTGACATCCGATGCCCCATAAAGATGCATGGGGCGTCCGTTCAGATCCGCCAAATTAAAATGACAGGTGGATCTGAACGGACTCCGTGTGAAAGGGGCCTTATACTAAACTGCCAGACAGACTAGTCACATGACACTCTCAGACACGACCAATTACTACTCCTCCTGCCCCCACCATTTCCAATCAAAATATAAAAGTCTGGAAACATTTTTAAGACCCCTCGTAAAAAAAAATATCACAATGGACTGATTACTCAGGTCCTAAAATCAATTGTCCTATGTGCAATCTTCCTCATAATATGCAGTGCTAATTATCATCAACAATCTGGGACTATTTCATTTACAATTTAATATATAATAATATATGGCCTTGTGGTGATGAATCCTCTTCGGTTAATGAGCTTCTTCAGGACCCATTGAGGACCAATGGGGAGGCAACTCTGGTTCATAACTAGAGCACAACAACAAGAGAGGGGTGAACCGACCTTGTGCATTACCACTAAAAAGGTTTATTAAAATCCAAAATAATATACATTATACTCACAAACAATTGTAGATAGCACACATGTAAACATGATCGGACAAAAGATCTACAAGGTAGCCAAGGCACTCCACAGCGCTGGATAGCGTGCTAATATCGGCACGAATCTGCTGTGGCTGACGCGTTTCAAGGGCGAACCCTCTTCCTCAGAGCCAAAGAGTGCTACTCAGCTAGTAACTAGAGCAACCATACAGGATACTCCCCTGGGGGGGCACTGAGACAGAAAGAAGGAGTAAAGGAGCAGCACCACCCAAAAGCAATTAATATAATGATATTTGGGCTGACACAATGTATTCAATATTCCAAGGGCAATATTCATACTTTGAGGTGATGACCTGATCTACAGTGAGTCACAGACTTTACTGCAGACTGAAAAGCCGGACCGCTGGAAAAAAAAACTATTTAGATAGATCCTGACCACTCTACTAAATGCTGATCACCGTCAGAGGGTTGTTAACAAATGGAGAGGGTAAATTCAGCCATAAGTCATGAATCCCTCATACCTTTACATAACTGCCAACAAAGCCGCCAAACCCTCAAACTGCCCATCTGGAGAGCCCGAGTCAAGTCAGAGTACTGCTTTATAAGTACCAATCATTGTCATTATTGTGAATTTTCCTTTATTAGCAATTGTACTAGCAGACATGTTTGTTTCAATGGCACATGTCCAGATTAGCATTTTACGAGCTAATAAAAATATTTTATATTACAAGCTATTAAGAACATCTTATATTGTGATGAAATTTTAAATGGTCTAAGGGAGTACAAGTGCTAAACTGGTAAGATGGATTTATAAACCGCATATAACTTGGCAAGCATTTTTGTTTTCTTCTCTCTGAATGCACCCATATCCACATTCCAGATGTCCAGGCAGGGTATGATGCAGCTGCCGAATATCCCAGTACTTGAAATCCAACAGGTTAACACCCACATTGTGAAGGATTCTAGAGGTTACCAAATTTCTTCCTAAATACACGTGCATATGTGGAACTTTAAAGCATTAAATATGGTTTTCATGAAGTGTGTGTCTTGGTTCAGCTATTTTGATGTTTTAAAATGTATTTTTCTTTTACAGTATCATGTATCAACTAACGTTTTATGATTTCCAAGAATTCTTTAGTTAGCATTTTCAAGGTGTGTTTTTTTTTTTTTTTTTTTTTGTGTGAATTATTTGCAAATCATAGGAAGAGCAAACAGCTAAATACACAGGGGGTTGCTTTACCTGCCAAAGGATTGTTATGCTTGTCCATTCAGCCCTGGAATGCTAGACAGCCCAGCCAGGAGGATTACACCACTTTTTATGTAACTGTAGAAGGACACTATGGTGTCCACTCTTCACCACCAGCATTTTGATTTAATAGTGAAAGAGTAGCAGCAGACTCATAAGGGTCATTCTCTGCTCACTCTTCTGTCCTATCAGCATGTTCCTCAGCACATTTGCATGTAGCACACCTGATAGCTGCTGCCCATCCCTCACCCAGTCCAAATGCTGCTGTATAGTGGATTTAAAGGGGGTTTCTTTACCTGCCAAAGGATTTTTATGCTTGCCCATTCAGCCCTGGAATGCTAGACAGCCCAGCCAGGAGGATGACACCACTTTTTATGTAACTGTAGAAAGACACTGTGGTGTCCATTCTTCACCACCAGTCTTTTGATTTGACAGTGAAAGAGTAGCAGCAGACTTTTAACCACTTGCCGTCTGCTCACGTTGAGCCTACTGCGGCAAAGTGGTTCGTTATCGTCTGGCGACGTAGACCTACATCGCCAGACACTCCCCTTTCTTTCGGGAGTCGGGCGATTGCCGCTGCTCTTCCCCGATCGTCGGGGAATCGAGTGTGGAGATTCGCCCGCTTGTGGGGGGATCTCTGAAGTGACAGGCAGGGTCAGATTGCAGGGTTCAGCATAGTTGAACCCTCGATCTGTCCTTGTGTCACACAGTCACCTCCCCCCACACACGTTAGTAAGCACCAGGCATACATTAACCCCTCCCTCTCCAATAAAATGAACCCCTTCCCTGCCAGTGTCATTTTTACAGTAACAGTGCATATATATAGCACTGATTACTGCAGTAATGTCACTGGTACCCCCAAAAGTGTCAAAAATGTCAGTCAAGGGTCCGATCTGTCTGCCACAATGTCGCAGTCCCGCAAAAAAAATTGCAGATCGCCATTACTCGTTAAAAAAAAAAACACCAAAAATGACAGAAATCTTTCCCTTAGTTAGTAAACGCAATAACTTTTGCGCAAACCAATCAAAATACGCTTATTGTGAATTTTTTTACCAAACATAGGTAGCAGAAAACAAATTGGCCAAAAATTATAAAAAAATTAGATTTTTACATTTTTTGGGGGGGAATTTCATATAAAAAAATTTTAAAAATATTGTAATTTTTTCAAAATAAACGCTCTTTCTTTGTTTATAGCACAAAAAAGTAAAAATCGCACAGGTGATCAAATACCACCAAAAGAAAGCTCTGTTTTTGGGGAAAAAAGGAATTAAATTTTGTTTGGGTACGGCGTCGCACGACCGCGCAATTGTCAGTTAAAGTCGCACAGCGCTGAATCGCAAAAAATGGCCCAGACGTAAGACAGCAAAATCCTCCAGTGGTAAAGTGGTTAACTGCTTGTGATTTTAGTAGCATGATTAAGTTACTGAAAAACCTAATGTGGTCACTGCCAGCAAGTGAATGTATTTATCAGTTGCATGGGAAAAAAGTCACCTATTTAGCTTGCCCCCTACATTTATATACCAATATATAGGTCATATATTTTAGGGTGCATGTCTGTAAACCCTGTTGCTACCTAGGCTACACAAAAAAATATCGGAAAAAACAGTAGTCTTGTTTTCCAAATTATCTTGCCAAGGATGTTTAGCGTAGTCCCAAGACACTAATATCAATCATTTTTTTTCTAAACCTGCTAAAATTTCCAGAACCAAGTGATGATCATCTAATGTCTAAAGACCATGTAACACTAGTAATCCTGGCTCTGGTGGTAATTTGACAAAGACAGGATTGCCAAATTGGACGGAGAAATACTGTTTTTTATGCGTGAGAGTGTGTGTTGTTGCGCCTAATGCCCTTAGTAGTGTCAGTAAAAGAATTGTGTTTAAATATAAAGTGCAACCAGAGTCTAAAATCTTCCTCCTTAGTGTCTTGGTAAATAGTATTGGTGAATACACAAATATAAGTGGGTCATATATAAAAATTAATATCATAAACTCTAATACAGTGATTTTAAATGTGAAACACAAATATGTACTGAAAAAAAAAATCGCAATTGAATGGCGTAATCCCAAAATCACAATATTGCAATATAATCACAAAAACTTAAAAAATCCTTAAAAATGCAACATGTATATGCATCTCATAAGGGAGTCCATAATTTTACCAAGCACAGGGTTACCTCAGCAGGGGAGTTGCAGGGAAGTGTGTAGTTGCTATAGGTAACCATGGACTGGTGGGAATGTAATTGCAGCCTGACACCGACTTTCACATGAACACGGCCCCGCCAGGCATTAGTGAGCGCGTACACGTGAAGAGGTGCCCCCTTAAACATAGGTATACACCAGTTAGGTTCAGTGATTTAAATGCCCTGCTACTGGCCAATTTTACAATCTACGGTCTCGGGTTACTTCACCTTTACTAAAAAAAACTGCCTTTCCAGATAAGGGCTCCTGTTTACTGTATGAAAAAAAATTCTGCAGCTTTGACTAAAGTTGGATAATGTCCTTGGCTAGAGGTGTAGACACTTTTACATATCATGTAAAGCCTGACTGAAAAACTTCCAGAGATGGCATCATCCTGTCCTGCCTTGTTGCTAGGATGTTGCTAAGATGCTCCCAGGTGTTACTGCTCACTCCCATCATCAAACCGGAGTAAGCTCCCAAACCCCTGCACATGTATGTTTAGACCACTATTTTCTCCATCTCACCATTACTGACCTTACAGTTACTGCCACACAAGAGAGAGGGCACATATAAGTGTGTTAAAATCCGCTGGGAGTGGCATAGCAACATCCTAGCAACAGGGCAGGATGGGATGATGCCATCTCTATAAATAGATTGCACCCAGCTTGTTTTATATACAGTGGTGATCGAAAGTTTGGGCACCCCAGGAAAAAATTTGTATTAATGTGCATAAAGAAGCCAAGAAAAGATGGAAAAATCTCCAAAAGACATCAAATTACAGATTAGACATTCTTATAATATGTCAACAAAAATTAGATTTTATTTCCATCATTAACACTTTCAAAATTACAGAAAACTAAAAAATGGCGTCTGCAAAAGTTTGGGCACCCTGCAGAATTTATAGCATGTACTGCCCCCGTTGCAAGACTGAGACCTGCCAGTGTCATGGATTGTTCTCAATCATCGTCTGGGAAGACCAGGTGATGTCAATCTCAAAGGTTTTAAATGCCCAGACTCATCTGACCTTGCCCCAACAATCAGCACCATGAGATCTTCTAAGCAGTTGTCTAGAAAACTGAAACTGAAAATAGTTGACGCTCACAAAGCTTGGGAAGGCTATAAGAAGATAGCAAAGCATTTTCAGATGCCAATATCCTCTGTTCGGAATGTAATTAAGAAATGGCAGTCATCAGGAACAGTGGACGTTAAAGTAAGATCTGGAAGACCAAGAAAAATATCAGACAGAACAGCTCGCAGCATTGTGAGAAAAACAATTCAAAACCCACATTTGACTGCATGATCCCTCCAGAAAGATCTGGCAGACACTGGAGTTGTGGTACACTATTCCACTATAAAGAGATACTTGTACAAATATGGTCTTCATGGAAGAGTCATCAGAAGAAAACCTCTTCTACGTCCTCACCACAAAAATCAGAGTTTGAACTTTGCAAATGAACATATAAACAAGCCTGATGCATTTTGGAAACAAGTTCTGTGGACCAATGAGGTTAAAATTGAAATTTTTGGCCGGAATGAGCAAAGGTACGTTTGGAGAAGGGGCACAGAATTTAATGAAAAGAACCTCTGTCCAACTGTTAAGCATGGGGGTGGATCAATCATGCTTTGGGGTTATATTGCAGCCAGTAGCACAGGGAACATCTCACGAGTAGAAGGAAAAATGGATTCAATAAAATTTCAGCAAATTTTGGATGGTAACTTGATGCCATCTGTGAAAAAGCTGAAAATAAAGAGAGGATGGCTTCTACAAATGGATAATGATCCTAAATACACCTCGAAATCCACGGGGGATTACATCAAGAGGTGTAAACTGAAGGTTTTACCCTGGCCTTCACAATCTCCTGACCTCAACATAATTGAAAATCTATGGATAGACCTTAAAAGAGCAGTGTGAGACAGACAGCCCAGAAATCTCAAAGAACTGGAAGACTTTTGTAAGGGAGAATGGGCAAAGATACCTCAAACAAGAATTGAAAGACTCTTGGCTGGCTACAAAAAGCGTTTACAAGCTGTGATACTCGCCAAAGGGGGCACTACAAGATATTAACTCTGCAGGCTGCCCAAACTTTTGCAGACGCCATTTTTTTGTTTTCTGTTATTTTGAAAGTGTAAATGATGAAAATAAAATCGAACTTTTGTTGACATATTATAAGAATGTCTAACCTGTAACTTGTTGCCTTTTGGAGATTTTTCCATCTTTCCTTGGCTTCTTTATGCACATTAATACAAATTTTTACCTGGGGTGCCCAAACTTTCGATCACCACTGTATAGCTTTCACCTGCTTGTTCTTTAAACAGATTGCACCCACCTGTTCTATAAATAGATTCTATAAATAGATTGCACCCAGATTGTTCTAAAAATAGTTTACACCTGCATGTTCAATAAATAAATGGCACCTGCTTGTTCTATAAATGGATTAAACCCAGCTTATTCTATAAAGAGATTGCACCTGTTTGGTCTATAAATAAATTACATCTGCTTGTTTTAAAAAAAAGATAGAACCCAGCTTGTTTTATAAATAGCTTGCACCTGCTTGTTCTATAAATAGATTGCACCCGCATGTTCTATAAATAGATTGCACCCTGCTTGTTCTATAAATAGTGTGCACTCTGTTCTATAAATAGTTTGCATCTGCATGTTCTATTATTAGATTGCATCCAGCTTGTTCTGTAAATAGATTGCACTTGCTTGATTGATAAATAGATTGCACCCAGCTTGTTCTATAAATAGATTGCACCTGCTATTATTATAAATTGATTGAACCCAGATTGTTCTAAAAATAGTTTGCAACTGCTTGTTCTATAAATAGATTGCACCTGTTTGCTCTATAAATAGATTGAACCCAGCACATTCTATAAACATATTGCACCTGTTTGTTCAATAAATAGATTGTACCCAGCTTGTTCTATAAACAGATTAAACCCAGCTTGTTCTGTAAAGAGATTGCACCTGCATATTCTGTAAATGGATTGAACCCAGATTGTTCTAAAAATAGAGTGCAACTGCTTGTTCTCTAGATAGATTGTGTCTGTTTGCTCTATAAATAAATTAAAACCCAGCTTATTCTATAAACACATTGCACCTGTTTGTTCAACAAATAGATTGATCCCAGTTTGTTCTATAAAAAGATCAGCTTGTTCCATAAATAGATTGCACCTGCTTGTTCTATAAGTAGATTGCCTCCAGCTTGTTCTATAAATAGATTGCACTTGCATGTTCCATAAAGGAATTGCACCTTGCTTGTTTTATAAATAGACTACATCCAAAAGATTGTAACTTGCTTGCTTTATATGCTTGTTCTATAAAGAGATTGCACCCAGTTTGTTCTATAAATAATTTGAATCTGCTTGTTTTATAAATAGATTGCACCTACTTGTTTATAAATAGATTGTAACCCGCTTGTTTTGTAAGAGACTTTACATCTTTACTAAAGCTTTAACCACTTACCCACTGGGCACATAAACCCCCTTCCTAACCAGACCAATTTTCAGCTTTCGGTGCTCTCACATTTTGAATGACAATTACTCAGTCATGCAACACTGTACCTATATGAAATTTTTGTCCTTTTTTTCACACAAGCAGAGCTTTCTATTGGTGGTATTTAATTATCATTGGGTTTATTATTTTTTTGCGCTATAAATGAAAAACAACCAAAAATTTCATTAAAAAAATGCATTTTTCTTCGTTTCGGTTTTAAAATTTTGCAAATTTAGTAATTTTTCTTCATAAATTTTGGCCAAAATTTATACTGCTACATATCTTTAGGAAAAATAACCCAAATAAGTATACATTTTTTTGTACTTTGTGCAGGTTATAGAGTTTGCAAGCTATGGTGCCAATCATTGAAAATTGATCACACCCGATGTACTGATCTCATTTCTTGCGACTCTACCAAGCCAGGACAGTACAAATACCCCCAAATGACCCCTTTTTGCAAGGCAGACATTCCAAAGTATTTAGTAAGAGGCATGGTGAGTTTTTTGAAGTTGTAATTTTTTTCCACAATTCTTTTTTTTCACAAAATGGTCATATTACTAAGTTATTTCTCACACACTATATATGCATACTTGCAACTACACCCCAAAATACATTCTGCTACTCCTCCTGAGTATGGGGATACCACATGTGTGGGACTTTTCCACAGCCTGACCACATACAGAGGTCCAACATCCAAGTAGCACCGTCAGGCATTCTAGGAGCAAAAATGACACATATAATTTCCTGACAACCTATCACACATTTAAAGGCCCTGGAGCACCAGGACAATGGAAACGCCCACAAAATGACCCCATTTTGGAAAGCAAACACCCCAACACATAATCTAGGAGGCATAATGTAATTTTTTTCCACAAGTTTTTGGAAAATGTGGAAAGAAAATGAAAACGCATTGTTTTTAACACAAAGTTGTCCATTTATAAGATATTTATAACACATAACATGTACATAGCAAAAATGACATCCCAAAATACATTCTGCTACTCTTCCAGAGTATGGCGATACCACATGTGTGATACTTTTACACAGCCTGACCACATACAGAGGCCCAACATGCAAGTAGCACCGTCATTTCCTGACTACCCATTACAATTTTGTGAGGCACTGTAGGGCACTGATAAGCACTGTAGTGGCACGGATGAGCACTGATGTGGCATAGATGTGGCACGGATGAGCAATGATGTGCCATGGATGTGGCACGGATGAGCACTGACGTGGCATGGATGTAGCACGGATGAGCACTGATGTGGCACAGATGTGGCATGGATGAGCACTGACATGGTATGGATGTGGCACAGATGAGCACTGATGTAGCATGGATGAGCACTGAGGTGGCACGGATGAGCACTGAAGTGGCATGGATGAGGCATGGATGAGCAATGTTGTGGCATGAATGTAACACGGATGAGCACTGACGTGGCATTGATGTGGTACGGATGAGCACTGACATAGGAAGGATGTGGCATGGATAAGCACTGACGTCGCATTGATGTTGCACGGATGAGCACTGACGTGGCATGGATGTGGAACGGATGAGAACTAATGTGGCACGGATAAGCACTGACGTGGCATAGATGTGGCACAGATGAGCACTGACATGGCATGGAGGAGGAAAAGATGACCACTGACGTGCCATAGATGTGGTACGGATGAGAAATGACATGGCATGGATGTGGAACAGATGAGCACTGAGGTGGCATGGATGAGCACTGACGTGGCATGGATGTTGCACCAATGACCACTGACATGGCATGGATGTGGCACGGATGAACGCTGACATGGCATGGATGAGCACTGATATGGCATGAATGTGGCACAGATGACCACTGACGTGGCATGAATAAGCACTGACGTGGCATGGATGTGGCACAGATGAGCACTGGCGTGGCATGTAATTAACCACTTGCCGACCGCCACGCGACTATTTACTGCGGCGGTCAGCCCCTCACAGGCAAAGTGACGTAGGGCTACTTCGCTAGCCTGTGAGGCTCTAGGGAGCGAGCGCGCGCCGCCGGAGGCGCACTCCCGCTCGGTCACGGACCCCCCGCGCGTGTGCCCACCGGGCACTCGCGATTGTATGTTACACCGGGAGAAAGGCAGGTGGCTAATGTAAACACACCCGCCTGTCATTCTCCCCTGTGTAAGAATGGAGATCATACGGTTCTGCTATGTAGGACCGTTGATCTCTGTTCTTACACCAGTAGCCACATCCAATCACAGTTAGAAGCACGCCCCTTACTTACTGACATATCTACATGAATGTCACACCACTTCCTCAAACTAAATCTCTCTAAAACTGAGCTGGTAATTCCCCCCCCCCCCCCGCCCGTGCCCCCCTCCATGACTTTTCCATCAAAACTAGTTATGCAACCATCAATCCCTCCCCTAATGCCAGGGTACTAGGTGTAATCCTAGACTCTGACCTGTCCTTTCAGCCCCAAATCCAATCATTGTCAAAAACTTGTAGACTTCACCTCCGCAACATCTCAAAAATTCGCCCGTTTTTAACAACTGAAACCACCAAGCTACTCATTCACTCCCTTGTTATTTCTCGCCTCGACTACTGCAACTCCCTTCTCTTAGGCCTACCACTTCATAGGCTATCCCCTCTTCAGTCCATCATGAATGCTGCTGCCAGGCTTACCCACCTTACCAACCGCTCAGTGTCTGCCTCCCCTCTCTACCAATCCCTACACTGGCTCCCGATTGCCCAGCGAATTAAATTCTAAATACTAACCATAACATACAAAGCCATTCACAACTCTGCCCCGAGCTACATCACCAATCTTGTCTCTAAATAGCACCCAAACCGTCCTCTCCGCTCCTCTCAGGACCTCCTGCTCTCAAGCTCCCTTGTCTCCTCCTCTCATGCTCGTCTCCAGGATTTCTCCAGGGCCTCTCCCATCCTCTGGAACGCTCTACCTCAACCTGTACGGCTATCTCCTATTCTAGCTGCTTTCAGGCTATCCCTGAAAACTCATCTCTTCAGGGAAGCCTATCACACCGCCAACTAATCTTCCATCAGCTCATTCCCTACTGTTACAACCTCTTGTACCACCTGCCCCACCCTATTAGATTGTAAGCTTTTCTGAGCAGGGCCCTTTTAATCCTCTTGTATTTTATTGTATTGTCTCCCTCTAACATTGTAAAGCGCTGCGTAAACTGCTGGCGCTATAGAAATCCTGAATAATAATAAAGTGTTGTAAAGGCAGGTTTTTTTACAATGCATTAAGATAAAAAGCCTTCTGTGTGCAGCAGCCCAAATACTCACCTGAGATCCATCTAGATCCAGCGATGTTGCAGGAGTGTCTCAGATGCCCAGAACTCCCCTGCTCATTGGCTGAGACAACATTGGTTCCCGCTGCTGTCAATCAAAGTCAGTCATGCAATGAGGAAAGAAAGGGGATGGGGCCAAATCGCGGCTCCGTGTCTGAATGGATACAGGGCGCAACTAGGTACAACTTGGGACATTCTGAAGAAAAAATGCCTTCAGGGTCTTCTCACTAGGCACCCCCTCTACACTTCAGGGTCCTCTCACTAGGCACCCTCTTTACACTTCAGGGTCCTCTCACTAGGCACCCTCTTTGCACTTCAGCATCAACACTGGCACCCCCTTTACCGCTAGCTAGCTCCTGGATCCCTTGGATCTTTACCAGAGTGGTCCCCTTTCAGCTAGGAAGACCCCCAGGGGTAGATTGCAGTACTCACGAACTGGGAATGCTTTCCTGAAACTGGACCCCTTTAGCTCCACTGGTCCTCGGCACACCGGATCCTCTCTGCAGCTCAGCTTAGCTCTACTCTCTGTCCCCTCGGGCAAGCCACCCGGGACGCCCGATCCTTCTGACAGGAGGAGAGACAGCTGTCCTCTCCCTCCTGGGACTCTGCTTCCCGCCAAAAATGCTGCGTCATGTGCTCCCCTTAAACTTATACCCACTCCCAGAATGCTGTGTGGCAGAATCTGCCTTTCTGGGGTAGATACAAGCCTGAGTGTGCCATTGACCGGGTTTCCTCCACTGCCCAATGAGAGCCCTCTCATAAAGCACAGTGCAGGACTTTTTTTTTGGTCCGCCCTGGAATCGGAACGCATGGGTTTTCAGTCTCATGCGATCCGAATCCATCCCATTTCAGAGTTCGCACTGCAAACCAATTTGGGGGTGTCACTAACTTTATATGGACACTAACAGAGGTTTGTAGAGAGCAGTATGAACTGCCTGCGAGTAAGATGTGATGCGGGAACCTGCACAGGAATCCCTGTGGTTCCTGCATCGCACCAGTGTAAACCCAGCCTCAGGGACGGCTCACACCAAAACACGGTGCGGGAAAGGTGCATTCCGTGCATATTTCCTGCACCACAGGTGAATGTCCTGCCCTTGTGATCTGCATACGGAGGCCGATGTATTGTCAATGGCACTCCAAATGCATATTGCAATTGGTTTTTGGGCACCAAATCAAATAGTACTGCAGTATCATGGGGTTTGGTGTAGTGTGTTTTCAAAAAGTAATGCTTCGAGTGTGATTTGCAGCTCATTCAGAGGATTAGGCTGTCGAAATTGTCCCGCATGGGAATGCGCACATTCAAACGCGTGTGTTCCGGTGTGAACTGGCCTTAAAGCGGTAGTATACCACTTTTTTTTTACTTTTAACTACAGGTAAGCCTATAATAAGGCTTACCTGTAGGTACAATTAATATCTCCTAAACCTCCACAGTTTAGGAGATATTTGCTTTGCATGCAGACTCTAACGCGAGCGGCGCATGCGCTCTGAAAGTCCGGCAGACCTTCAGAGTTCCTTGCCAGGAATTGCCGGAAAAATGACTCCCGGGCGCATGCGCGGGAGTGACGTCATCGCGGCTCCGGCCAATCACAGTGCCGGAGCCGCTGAACCCGGAAGAGACGCCGAGGGATCATGTCAGCTCCCACAGCGGTGTCTGGGGGTCCGTGTCGGGGCTTCGTTCTAAGGTAAGTGTTTCATAATGAGCTAGTATTCGATGCATACTAGCTCATTATGTCTTTGTCTTGCAGGGTTTTTTTTTCTTTGCGTTTACAACCGCTTTAAAGAGGTTGTAAACCCAAGAGAAAAAAATCCAAGAGAAAAAAAAAACTGTAAGACAAAGGCATAATGAGCTAGTATGCATCGCATACTAGCTCATTATGAAACACTTACCTTAGAACGAAGCCCTCCAGCGGTGCCCGCACACCGCTGAGACGGATTACTTTTTCCCCGGAGTTTCTTCCGGCTTTGCGGGCTCCGGCGCTGTAAAGTGGCCAGAGGCTCAGAGCCGGGATGACATTGCAGGAGAGCTGGACCTGCAGAGTGAATGCGCCGATGACATCATCAGCTGCATGCACTCTGAATATCTTCTAAACGGTGCAAGTTTAGGAACTATTTACAGTACCTACAGGTAGGCCTTTCTATACGTTTATCTGTAAGTACAATTAAAGAAGACTTTACTTCCTCTTTAAGCATTTAGCCTAGGTTCACATCTATAGATGTGCTGTTGATTCGTTTTTAGTGCTGTGATGTCATGGGGGATGGTCATAAACACGACCCCACTACCCCCCCTCGTCGCTGTAGCGGACTAAAAGTCACTCAAACTGCTGAACCACGCTCCAGAAGAGAGCTGCGCATGCGCAGGGTCCTGCATCTGCACGCTGCACACAAGGTGACGCAGTGTAAACAAACCGTTTCCAAGGGGCGGGGCCCAGCAACAGCCGAGGCTCAGACCTGCATGGATCTACCACAGCACTTATCTGTCATCATCCTCCGCACACCTCAGAGCTCCGAGCTATCCTCCTTCTGTGCGGGTATAATACATCTCACCCCCCTCCCACCTTATCATCAGCAGAATCACATACCCCATATATGACTACACATCTCCTGTACACAGCACTGCATACCCTTATGTATGACCACACCTCCTGCAGAGCATTGCATACCCCACACACGATCACACATCTCCTATGCACAGCATCACATACGACACATAACCAACATATTTCACATGCTCACACATCTCCTGTGCAGAGTATTGCACACTCCATATGATGTTTGTCTTTTACAGGACATCACATACAGAAAATGATCATATATCTTACAAGCAGAGCATTGCATACTCCACATTTGATCACATATCTCTTGCAGAGAATTGCATACACTATATGATCACACATCGCGTGCAGAGCATTGCACAACCCACCTGATCACACATCTGCAGAGCATTGTATACCCCTTATGATCACACATCTCCTGCAGAGCATTGCACAAACCACCTGATCATACATCTCCTGTGCAGAGCATTGCATACTCCACATATGACCACACATCTCCTGCAGAGCATTGCACAACCCACCTGATCACACATCTGCAGAACATTGTATACCCCTTATGATCACACATCTCCTGCAGAGCATTGCACAAACCACCTGATCATACATCTCCTGTGCAGAGCATTGCATACTCCACATATGACCACACATCTCCTGCAGAGCATTGCACAACCCACCTGATCACACATCTGCAGAACATTGTATACCCCTTATGATCACACATCTCCTGCAGAGCATTGCACAACCCACCTGATCATACATCTCCTGTGCAGAGCATTGCATACTCCACATATGACCACACATCTCCTGCAGAGCATTGCATACCCCATACGATCACATATTTTCTGCAGAGCATTGCACAACCCACCTGATCAAACATCTCTTGCAGGGCATTGCATACCCCACATGATCACACATCTCCTGCAGAGTATTGCACAACCCACCTGATGATACAACTCCTGTGCAGAGTATTGCATACACATCATCTAATCACACATCTGTACAGAGCATCACATACCCCACACAACTCCTGTGCAGAGCATTGATACACCCCATCGAATCACACATCTACTGTGCAGAGCATTGCATACCCTACCTGATCACACATCTCCTGTGCACACCCCACGCAACCACACATCTCCTGTGCAGAGCATTGCATACACCCCATCTGATCACACATCTGCAGAGCATTGCATACCCCACATGATCATACATCTCCAGGACCCCCATGCAGAAAATATATATCAATGTACAACCCATTTATTTGTACAATGTAATCATCTGATTCACCATAGCAGCCCTTGCATACTGTATGTCATTCTAATTTACAATGATATTCATTTGTGATTTCTGATCAGTTTGCTACAAACAGACACAGATCAGGACAGGGGACACAGTTGTCACAATTGCCATGCTGCATGTGGCAGTGTGTGTCACCTATAGCTATGCAATGTCCTGTGCGTCCTGCAGGGCTGATGACTATTTCCTTAGTTACCAAACAAACAGCAGAAGCAGAGCCATGTCAGAGGCTCAGCCAGAGCTCCTACGATAAGGGATTGATGTCATGTTCTCAGGGAATAGGGGGAACCCCACACCTCATTCTGTTTTACTGATTCTGAATATTTTGTAAACGCAGGGAACAGACGGCGATTATTGCGGCAGTCATGTCTCACACGTAAGTACCACATTGCCTGTTCCCTTTTCTATTTCTGTGGTAGACTCCTTGGAAACCCCCTGATTTATATAGAAGGGTTTCTTCATCATTTCCAGGCTTACAAGTGACTAAAGGTTTCTCAATTTTACCTAACCTCAAAGTATCTCAGACTTCTACAAAACACGCATTTCACAGAAAAACCCAATTGTTGACTGAGAGTCATATGATGAACTTTATGTCAGCTTATTGTTTATGTATCCAGTCCCCTTTTCACCCAGGTTATAAAATCAAAACTAGGAGAAAAGAAACAAAAGTTATCCATTTTAGGATAAAATCAATTTTACAAAAAAAAGTATGTAAGTGTCATACTGGCCATACATGCACTGATTTTGCATGCTAGTTCATTTTCATTTAATTAGATCAGTGTTTCCAACCTGTGTTCCTCCAGAGCAGGGTTTCTCAACCAGGGTTCCTCCCGAGCAGGGTTTCTCAACCAGGGTTCCTCCCGAGCAGGGTTTCTCAACCAGGGTTCCTCCCGAGCAGGGTTTCTCAACCAGGGTTCCTCCCGGGCAGGATTTCTCAACCAGGGTTCCTCCAGAGCAGGGTTTCTCAAACAGGGTTCCTCCAAACATTCTGCATTATATTGCTCTTCAGATGGCATTTGACAGGTGGTAAGGAGGCAATATATCACCTCCTGATTAGCTGTTTTAACTCCTTAAACCCTGCAACAGTGCACTGTAACCGCGTCATTGCATTCGGTTGCGGGCCACCCTCTGTGCTAGTCACATAACCAGAAACCTAGCTATCTAGGCCTGTGATCTATGCTGCAGAGGAGATTGCCTATTCCTCCCCACCAGCCAACTTGTCATACCCAAATGATCGGCACTGGTGCAGCATTTTCTCTTGAAGATGTAAACATTTAAGCCCATTTGAAATGTATAAACTCCGCGCGAAGGAATTCTATTTGGATAGGACAAAAAGTGTAACAAAGGTGAATAAATACGAATAGATATACTATGATAAATAAATGCGTGTAAGTGTAGGCTGCAGCCGCCCTGTATTTTAGTCCGAGGACTAAGTGTAAAATAAAGGGAAGTATGGTGATGGCGCTGCCTATAAGAGCAAATTAAATTACAATGGACACATCAAATGGTGAATTCAATAAAGTGACTTTTGCATATGAATAAATATCATAACATAAACATAAATTGCAATATGATGCTGATCAAATAAAGTGCTTGGAAAATAAAGTGCTTATTGAATATGGTATTGTCGTGCACGTGTGGCAATACCCAACTGTATCATACAGTGTATAAGGGTGCTTTAGGTGCTAAAAAGGAACTGGTAAGCAAAGAACATAAGTGAACATAAAAGAAGAAAAAAATATGAAAGATATATATAATAAACGTATAGTCAAGGTGGGTGCTGGTGTGCTAAAAAGGTGAATAGTCCAAATAGTGAAAATTATTTATAGTCCAGTGACTAGATTTAATATAGAAGATGTCCAAAAAAAGGTTTCCTTATATATAATAGAGATAGGTGGGTGGTTAGTGGCAATCTCTTAGATTACAAAGGGTGACCCCGTGCTGTGTGGTAGGGTGCTGCGTGATCCTTTCTGGTAAAAAAACTTACTCACCAGAAGCACCCACCCCACACAGGGGTATCAGGTGGGTGTGTATAAATCAAGGGTCTCAGTGTCTCCCCTCCTCCTGGATCGTAAGTCCTGGAAGTAGCCTTGGAGGTCCTAACTGGAGATATCCCTGGGGTACTAATGGGTCCTATTGCTCTCCTATAGGCCGGGAATGTTCCGAGGGGTCCACCAGATACAACTCATAGCCGTATACCAAGGGATAGATAAACAAGGCACATAGCGTGATACCGTTTGGATAATTTTATTAATTAAATAATAGAGAGGTACTCACATTCAGAAGTAAATAAACGAGCATAGATACGAGTGTGGAGCGCTATGTGGTCCAAGCCTCGTTTGCAATGTACAGGAACCGGAAGTGACGCGACACGCCGTACGCTGAGGACGTATTGATTACGAAACGCGTACGGCGTGTCGCGTCACTTCCGGTTTCTGTACATTGCAAACGAGGCTTGGACCGCATAGCGCTCCACACTCGTATCTATGCTCGTTTATTTACTTCTGAATGTGAGTACCTCTCTATTATTTATTTAATAAAATTATCCAAACGGTATCACGCTATGTGCCTTGTTTATCTATCCCTTGGTATACGGCTATGAGTTGTATCTGGTGGACCCCTCGGAACATTCCTGGCCTATAGGAGAGCAATAGGACCCATTAGTACCCCAGGGATATCTCCAGTTAGGACCTCCAAGGCCACTTCCAGGACCTATTGAGTACCCCAGGGATGCCTCCAGTTAGGACCTCCAAGGCTACTTCCAGGACTTACGATCCAGGAGGTGGGGAGACACTGAGACCCTTGATTTATACACACCCACCTGATACCCCTGTGTGGGGTGGGTGCTTCTGGTGAGTACGTTTTTTTACCAGAAAGGATCAAGCAGCACCCTACCACACAGCACGGGGTCACCCTTTGGAATCTAAGAGATTGCCACTAACCACCCACCTATCTCTATTATATATAAGGAAACCTTTTTTTGGACATCTTCTATATTAAATCTAGTCACTGGACTATAAATAATTTTCACTATTTGGACTATTCACCTTTTTAGCACACCAGCACCCACCTGGACTATACTTATATTATATATATCTTTCATATTTTTTTCTTCTTTTATGTTCACTTATGCTCTTTGCTTACCAGTTCCTTTTTAGCACCTAAAGCACCCTTATACACTGTATGATACAGTTGGGTATTGCCACACGTGCACGACAATACCATATTCAATAAGCACTTTATTTTCCAAGCACTTTATTTGATCAGCATCATATTGCAATTCATGTTTATGTTATGATATTTATTCATATGCAAAAGTCACTTTATTGAATTCACCATTTGATGTGTCCATTGTAATTTAATTTGCTCTTATAGGCAGCGCCATCACCCTACTTCCCTTTATTTAAGCCCATTTATTAGTCAGTATCTACCCCAGCTGGACTATAAGGTCCCTTTCACACGGCCGTTCCAATCTGGTCTCCCTGTCATTTTTTCAGGCGACCTGATCGGATGGTCCATGCTGCCCTATGGACAGGTGGGTATAAATGGACTTGTGCCCATTTACACCCATCTACCTCCAGGTCCCTTCCAGTCAACCAAAAAAAAAAAAAAAAGGAAGAGGATTGCATCCTTTTCTGATTTTGCAGAGTGGATCAGAGGCAGCCAGATGTAAAGAACAGCAAGGTCCGTTTACACCTCTAGCAAGGTTTCCAGGCCTTGGGCCTGAGGTGGGTCTGCTATCAGTACCGGTAACGCTTCCAACACATTTAAGTTGTGAACCCAGGTGTGAGGATCGAGACAATGACCATTCTGGCATCTTTGGTTGTTTTGTTTATTGTATATTGGGGATGGGAGAAAGGAATGAGTGGGATACTCCTCTGGCTCTTCTAGGCTTAACTGGGACTTTGTACAAAACTGCTCACTAGCGCTGTCTTGGCGCCAGCTGAATGCCGACCAGCGCTTCCTGATGCTTGCAAATACTGCTTGGTTGAATTAGTGACCTCAACTTTAACTTATTTGTTAACTCAGAAAATCCAGGACTGTAGAACACTTGACTCCTGACACTGCTTTAGCTCAAAAGTCACTGAACAGCTCCCTCCAACCCTTCACTGACCGAGGTAGCTCCTTGTCACTGCTTGTGCTGCTGCAACTATTAACTCTGTACACTACACACTGTACACTGACTCTTCAGGGCACAACCACAGGTACCCCCTCTACACTTCAGGGTCCTCTGACTAGGCACCCCCTTTAACAGTTAGCTGACTCCTGGATCCCTAGAACCTTCTCCGGAGTGGTCCCCTCTGAGACAGACCCCCAGGGGCAGTCCACAGTACTCACGACCTTTGTAGGCTTTCCTGGAACTGGACCCCTCTCTCTCTCTCCGCTGGTTCTCGGCACACCGGATCCCCTCTGCAGGTCAGGTCAGCACTCTTTGGATTCCCAGGCCACCACCCGAGACACCCGCTTCCTCTGGCGGGAGGAGAGACAGCCGTACTCTCCCTACTGGGACTATGCTTCCCGCCAAAGATGCTGCGTCATGCGTTCCCTCAAAACTCATACCCACTCCCAGAATCCTCTGCGGCAGAATATGCCTTCTGGGGTAGATACAGGCCTGAGTGTGTCTCTGATTGGGTTTCCTCCACTGTCCAATGAGATCCCTCTCATGGAGCCAGTGGGGAGACTCCCCTCTCAGCAAACACACCTGGGAGACATGACAACCAGCTGAAATCATGGCCCTGCTTTTAGGCAGCCAAGGCCCACTATACTTTACCTAGCACCTACCTGTAGGGTGCTACACACCTAACCTCCCATAGAGCTCAGCTCTGCACAAACTGAGCCACAGATCTGACATCTGCCCTGCTCTGCTCTGATCAGCAGGGAACCTGCTCTGACCCTGTGCTGATCTCAGCAGACAGCGCTTTGTCTAAAAGAGGTGTTATAAAAACTCCTCATGTATCAGTTAGGTAAGCGGTATCCAAAAAAACAAAAATGTAATATATTGCAGCTTACTGATCCTTACATGTGGTGGCTACATTCGTTTTCTTTTTTGAGCCCTTTTCCTCTTTATTTTCACATGGTAAACCAGCAGGTAACACATCCTGTTTTAGGGTGTCTCCACTCAATGATGAATTATTTCTTTAAAATTCTGTGTACATTTAGCCCCCATAAATACCTTAGAATTGTTTCAAAGATCTTGTCTGCAGTCATTTCCTTTATGCCTGTGTCTACTATTCATTCTTAAGCAATCCATTACTGAGACTGTACCTAATGACAAGCAATGTGCCTAGGTGTAGAAACACGAAGGGGTTTGTTTTGATCCTATAGCAGAGTAGTAGTTTTTTGCCTCCGTCCCTGTGTATCTAGAAGGGTGATTTTTGTTTGATGCCTCAAGTCAAAAAAGAGGGGGTGGGACTTTTACGGGCAAGTGAGTTTATACACAATTTGTAAAAAAATAGTCAAGATTTATTTATATATACAATATTGTTTACAATGATACATATATCCAGTGCATATGTGTTTTGGGTTATAGACCCAAGTGGTGTTTAAAAGGAAGGAAAGTTTTGGAGAATATCCGTGACATAGGTGAAAAGGTGACTTTTATTTTGGACGTTGCTCTCTGTTTTTTCAGGCGTGTTGCTTGAAAAAGTTTCACAGAGATCCAACTGTGAGTCCAAAGCGCATTTCCGACGCGTTTCGGCTATAGGGTAGCCTTTTTCAAGGGCTTTGGGTTATCACTATTCTGTAAAGATAGTGATAGATGTTATTTGAGTCTTTTGTATTTTAATAAAGTATTTTTTGACTTGGTATTTTTTAATTCATATATACATACTTTTTCTGTTTATTTCTGTGAGCCTCCTTTTGCCTGGATGGATTCGCAGCAGGAACCACTATGGTGCAGTCTGAGGAATATATATATATATATATGTATATATATATATATATGCGTTATATATTGTTTGTTTGATGTATGAGGTTTGAAGGTAAGTATATGACTTACTGTATTGTTGTCTTCCAATTTTGAAGTTGGAATGTGGGAGGTAATATCCTATTCTTATGATGAATGGATCTGAGAATACATACATGTAATGTTAAATATTTGATGATTGTGCAGGGTAGTGGAATAGGTTTTTTGTTGATTTTTTAGGTGGGGTACTTACAGTAGAAGTAACTTTTACCCTTTTAGTTGATAGTTTTTTGAAGGTTTTTTCTTTTTTATATAGTATTAAGTTTTTCTGAAAGATATTCCAGGT
Organism: Pelophylax lessonae; assembly: GCF_965119305.1. Lineage (NCBI taxonomy): Eukaryota > Metazoa > Chordata > Amphibia > Anura > Ranidae > Pelophylax > Pelophylax lessonae. The sequence goes on from NC_138773.1 coordinate 227,087,774, forward strand.
TATTTTGTTAGAATGTCTCAACACATGTACACTCGTATGTGCACACATGTGCATACATGCATGCATGTACACGTATGCACGAATATACAGGTGTGAGCATATACACTTACTCTTATATCGTAGGTATGTAGTAAAGGAGACCTTTTTCCTCCCGCACAATCATTAGTATGTGGTAGTCACAGTTATTGTGTAGACTTACTGTTGGTGAGAGGTTATATATAAAGTAAATAATATATATACACATGGAGTCCAGTGAGCTAAAAAGTGCTGATTTTATTATTCAAGTGACTTGTGGTATTTCCGGTGGATGATGGGTCATCCTTAAAGGACTTACTGTTTAGTGGTTGCTTCCTCGTGCTGCCATTCAGTCTCTCCAGTCCCTTCAGTGTGAGGGGATCGTGGAGAGACGTTGGTTCCCCGGCCTTATAAAGCCTGTTGCGCAGGCGCCGTGGGTCCCGCACGTACTCGGCTAGATTACGCAATTGGCGCGGTCCGGGTTACTGCGCATGCGCCCGAAGGTGCGCACGCATCCCGAGGTCCGTCATTGCGTATTGGCCGCCGACACGGAGAGGAGGAACCAAGATCCCTGGGAGGGGGATCTTGATGGGGAAGATGGTATGTCCCGGTGTTCCATCTTAACCCCTGGTTGTCCAGGGGCTTACCGTGCCGGGTGCGATTTTATCCAGGTTAATATGAGGCTCAAGCAAACAAAACAGAATAATCATATAATTAAAGGAAATCAAACATTGATATCACATAATAAGTCATATATACGCAAGTAATAGAGCAAAAAGAATAAATGGAAAAAAATTTAGTTTTAACAGCAGTTTCAAGAGTATAATTCTCTGGTTTATATGGGGGCAATCAGGCTTGGGGTATATTCTGGGAAGAGGGAGGGGAAAGGGGAAGGGAGGGATAATATAGGGATAATAATGGTAAAGAATAATAAATAATATGAAATAAAAAATATTAATAAATAAAAAAATTAAAAGATAATAATAGTAGAATAAAGTAAATGAAATAAGGTAAAAGGGGGGAGGGAGGGGGTGGTGAGGGAGTTTTATTTTGTTTTGATGAACCTGGATAAGGGGTTTCTTCATGGTAAAGTATCTCTATGGGGTAGTATCCTGTGAGATGGATGTCACATTGTTTTTTAGTTAGCAAAACTATGTACAAGAATTTTGGTGAATGGATGAGAATACTTCCTTTTTATCAAAGATGGGTATCTATTGTCATATTCAGTCAGTTTTTCCCGAGGCGAAACCCTCAAGGAAGGGACGGAAACTTACGATCTCGTTTAGGCCTGGTGGTCTGGTTGCCTTTAAATGTTGTATCCATCTTGTTTCTATTTGGAGGAGTCTTTTGTTCCAGTCTCCTCCCCTGTGTGGAATATGTATTCTCTCAAGAGCAATAAATGTCACTTTGGGCATTTTGTAGCCGTGTTGGTATATTACGTGTCTCCCCAAAGGGAGATAGGGGTTGCATAGCTCCATACTGTTTATATGTTTGTTTATTCTCTTTCCCATCTCTTGTTTGGTTTTGCCAATGTAATATGATCCACATTCGCAGCGCATGAGGTATATTACTCCTCTAGTCCTACAATTAACGAAGTGTTTGGGTCTGAATTCTTCACCGTTGGGAAGTATTGTATCAGTGCATTTTTGGATGACCTTACATTGGGCACAACTTCCACAGGGGAATGTGCCTTTGGCTTTACAGGGGTCTTTCCTGCTTCCCTCTTTATATTCGCTATGCGTGAGGTTCTGTTGTAGAGAGCCAGCTTTTCGGTATGTAATCCTTGGGGTGTCTGGTATAAGATGTTTTAATGTAGGATCTTCTTTAAGTATAGGCCAGTGTTTTTGTAGTATCCTTTTGATCTTTGGATATTCGTTGGTATATCTCATTATAATCCTGGTATTGTCACTTTCCTTCGTAGTTTTTTTCTCTTTCTTTTTGAATAGGATTTCTTGTCTTGATTGTATATTGACCTTATTGTAAGCTTTTCTGAGGGTACTTTTTGTGTATCCCCTTTGGATGAGTCTTTCAGTTAGAAGTCTTGCTTCCTGTTGGAAGTCTTGATCGGCTTTACAGTTTCTTTTAAGTCTCAGGTATTGGCTATATGGAATAGCTCTTTTAAGGGGTGTGGGGTGAAAGCTGGAGGCATGTAGAATAGTATTTCCTGCAGTCTCCTTCCTGTAAAGTGTTGTCTGTATTTGGCCAATTTCATCTTTTATTATCCAGGTATCCAGAAATGCTACTTTTGTATTACTATAATTTGACGTAAAAAACATGTTATGATTGTTGGTATTCATTTTATTTAGGCATCCTTTTATTTGTTCTTCTGGTCCATCCCATACGATCAGGATATCGTCCAGATATCTTTGCCATAATAGTATATGGTCGGTATACATACGGTTTTCTTCATTGTTTAGGAATTCTCTTTCCCAATCTCCCAGATATATGTTGGCGTAGGATGGGGCACAACTTGTGCCCATCGCTACGCCACATGTCTGCAAATAGTAATTACCATCAAAGGTGAAGTAATTATGATTAAGAATATATTCCAACATCCGGGTGATGAATTCATTAAATTTAGTTTCCCGGTCACTTCTTTGACTTAGTGTTTTTTTAATAATATCTATTCCTTTTTTATGTGGGATATTATTATACAGCGATTCTACGTCAACTGTAATAAGGAATGCTGTTTCTGGTATAATCATATCTTCCAAGATTTGAAGGAGGTGTACCGTGTCCTTGATGTATGAAGGTAGGTTGGTGACGTACGGTTTTAGGTGTGCGTCAATTACCTGACTTGTAGTCTCGGTAATATTTCCGTTTCCTGAGACTATAGGTCTGCCTGGTGGGTTTGTTTTGTTTTTATGTACCTTGGGGAGGGCGTAGAAGGTTGGTGTTCGTGGATGTTTAATCTTCATGAAATTCCATAGGGTTTCCGTAATTATCCCTACATTGAGGGCTTTGTCTAGTATTATGTTGAAATCTTCATTAAAGGCGTTGATCATAACTGGTGATATTCTTTTGTAACAGTTGGGGTTATTCAAAATTTTCAAACACATTTTTTTGTAATTTTCATTATTCATAATTACGATATTACCGCCTTTATCGGGTGGTTTGATTGTAATTTCTTCCAGATTTTGTAGTTCTTTTATTGCTAATTTTTGGTTTTTGGTAAGATTTTGTGTCTTGTGGTCCTCTTTTAGTTTTTCAATATCTTTTGTAATTTCCCGAACAAACAGTGCGATGGCCGGGTTTAGATTTAGGGGTGGAAATTTTTGTGATTTCTTTTTAAAACCTGTTTGTGTGGTTTCTGTAGAGTTATCTTCTTCTTCCTCCTCGTCTGTATCTGATTGGTTCTCTTGTTCAGGCCAATCCTCTAGGCCACCCTCCTCCAGTAGTAGGTTAAGGTCCTTTATGGCTCGAAGTTCAGCAGCTGTTAGGTTAGGTGGTTGTTCCACTGTTGTAGGTTTGGTATACATGGCTTTGAAAAGTAAATTCCTGGCAAATAAATTAATGTCTTTAATAAAAAAAAAAAAAAAAAAAAAAAAAAAAAAAAGACTGGAACAAAAGACTCCTCCAAATAGAAACAAGATGGATACAACATTTAAAGGCAACCAGACCACCAGGCCTAAACGAGATCGTAAGTTTCCGTCCCTTCCTTGAGGGTTTCGCCTCGGGAAAAACTGACTGAATATGACAATAGATACCCATCTTTCCTAAAAAGGAAGTATTCTCATCCATTCACCAAAATTCTTGTACATAGTTTTGCTAACTAAAAAACAATGTGACATCCATCTCACAGGATACTACCCCATAGAGATACTTTACCATGAAGAAACCCCTTATCCAGGTTCATCAAAACAAAATAAAACTCCCTCACCACCCCCTCCCTCCCCCCTTTTACCTTATTTCATTTACTTTATTCTACTATTATTATCTTTTAATTTTTTTATTTATTAATATTTTTTATTTCATATTATTTATTATTCTTTACCATTATTATCCCTATATTATCCCTCCCTTCCCCTTTCCCCTCCCTCTTCCCAGAATATACCCCAAGCCTGATTGCCCCCATATAAACCAGAGAATTATACTCTTGAAACTGCTGTTAAAACTAAAAAAAATTTTTTTCCCATTTATTCTTTTTGCTCTATTACTTGCGTATATATGACTTATTATGTGATATCAATGTTTGATTTCCATTAATTATATGATTATTCTGTTTTGTTTGCTTGAGCCTCATATTAACCTGGATAAAATCGCACCCGGCACGGTAAGCCCCTGGACAACCAGGGGTTAAGATGGAACACCGGGACATACCATCTTCCCCATCAAGATCCCCCTCCCAGGGATCTTGGTTCCTCCTCTCCGTGTCGGCGGCCAATACGCAATGACGGACCTCGGGATGCGCGCGCACCTTCGGGCGCATGCGCAGTAACCCGGACCGCGCCAATTGCGTAATCTAGCCGAGTACGTGCGGGACCCACGGCGCCTGCGCAACAGGCTTTATAAGGCCGGGGAACCAACGTCTCTCCACGATCCCCTCACACTGAAGGGACTGGAGAGACTGAATGGCAGCACGAGGAAGCAACCACTAAACAGTAAGTCCTTTAAGGATGACCCATCATCCACCGGAAATACCACAAGTCACTTGAATAATAAAATCAGCACTTTTTAGCTCACTGGACTCCATGTGTATATATATTATTTACTTTATATATAACCTCTTACCAACAGTAAGTCTACACAATAACTGTGACTACCACATACTAATGATTGTGCAGGAGGAAAAAGGTCTCCTTTACTACATACCTACGATATAAGAGTAAGTGTATATGCTCACACCTGTATATTCGTGCATACGTGTACATGCATGCATGTATGCACATGTGTGCACATACGAGTGTACATGTGTTGAGACATTCTAACAAAATAACCTGGAATATCTTTCAGAAAAACTTAATACTATATAAAAAAGAAAAAACCTTCAAAAAACTATCAACTAAAAGGGGAAAAGTTACTTCTACTGTAAGTACCCCACCTAAAAAATCAACAAAAAACCTATTCCACTACCGTGCACAATCATCAAATATTTAACATTACATGTATGTATTCTCAGATCCATTCATCATAAGAATAGGATATTACCTCCCACATTCCAACTTCAAAATTGGAAGACAACAATACAGTAAGTCATATACTTACCTTCAAACCTAATATACATCAAACAAACAATATATAACGCATATATATATATATATATATATATATATATATATATATATATATTCCTCAGACTGCACCATAGTGGTTCCTGCTGCGAATCCATCCAGGCAAAAGGAGGCTCACAGAAATAAACAGAAAAAGTATGTATATATGAATTAAAAAATACCAAGTCAAAAAATACTTTATTAAAATACAAAAGACTCAAATAACATCTATCACTATCTTTACAGAATAGTGATAACCCAAAGCCCTTGAAAAAGGCTACCCTATAGCCGAAACGCGTCGGAAATGCGCTTTGGACTCACAGTTGGATCTCTGTGAAACATTTTCAAGCAACACGCCTGAAAAAACAGAGAGCAACGTCCAAAATAAAAGTCACCTTTTCACCTATGTCACGGATATTCTCCAAAACTTTCCTTCCTTTTAAACACCACTTGGGTCTATAACCCAAAACACATATGCACTGGATATATGTATCATTGTAAACAATATTGTATATATAAATAAATCTTGACTATTTTTTTACAAATTGTGTATAAACTCACTTGCCCGTAAAAGTCCCACCCCCTCTTTTTTGACTTGAGGCATCAAACAAAAATCACCCTTCTAGGTGTAGAAACACATCTCCAGCATCCCTTTAGATAAGCATGTTCCTTCCTGCTGGCTACTGGATTGTGCAGACTGTAGCTGTGCTGTCCTGATTAGTTGCTTGAATACTGTTCCAGAAATAGGTCTGGGAATGTAGGCAAGCAATGGATGGGCAGACTGCATAGCTCAAGTATACACCATCCAGAGGCTAGCTTCCTTCCTGGAACATGCACATCTAAAGGCTGCAAGGGACTGAATTTTTGCACTGTGGCTCAGACAGAACAGCAGTACAGTGAGGGGGGAGAGGGGGCAGGGTGGCACTTTAGGAACCATAGTAGATGTAGTTTTTCAATTAGCAGGAAGCGGATGTACGGTGAAGAAAAAGTATTTGATCCCCTGCTGATTTTATATGTTTTCCCACTGACAAAGAAATGATCAGTCTAAAATTTTAATGGTAGGTTTATTTTAACAGTGTGACAGAATAACAACAGAAAAATCCAGAAAATGCATTTCAAAAAAGTTATAAATTGATTTGCATTTTAATGAGTGAAATAAGTATTTGATCCCCTATCAATCAGCAAGATTTCTGGCTCCCAGGTGCCTTATATACAGGTAACGAGCTAAGATAAGGGGTACTCTCCTAAAAGGAGTGCTCCTAATCTCAGCTTGTTATCTGTATAAAAGACCCCTGTCCACAGGAGCAATCAGTCAATCAGATTCCAATCTCTCCACCATGGCCAAGACCAAAGAGCTGTCCAGTGTTGTGTAGGTCTACAATCTGGGATAAGATTGTAGACCTACACAAGGCTGGAATGGTCTACAAGACCATCGGCAAGCATCTTGGCGAGAGGGTGACAGCAGTTGGTGCGATCATTCTCCCCCGATCTGGGGCTCCATGCAAGAACTAACCTCGTGGAGTTTCAAAGATCATGAGAACGGTGAGGAATCAGCCCAGAACTACATGTGTGAATCTTGTCAATGATCTCAAGGCAGCTGGGACCATAGTTTTCAAACAATTGGTAATACACTACGCCATGAAGGACTGAAATCCTGCAGCTCCCGCAAAGTCCCCCTGCTCAAGAAAGCACATGTACAGGCCCATCTTTGCTAATGAACATCTGAATGATTCAGAGAAGAACTGGGGGAAAGTGTTGTGGTCAGATGAGATCAAAATTGAGCTCTTTGGCATCAACTCAACTTGCCCTGTTTGGAGGAGGAGGAATGCTTCCTATAACTCCAAGAACACCATCCCCACCGTCAAGCATGGAGGTGGAAACATTATGCTTTGGGGGTGTTTGTCTGCTAAGGGGACAGGGCAACTTCACCGCATCAAAGGGACAATGGACAGGGCCATGTACCATCAAATCTTGGATGAATACCTCCTTCCCTTAGCCAGGGCATTGAAAATGGGTCGTGGATGGGTATTCCAGCATGACAATGACCCAAAACACACGGCCAAGACAACAAAGGAGTGGCTCAAGGAGAAGCACATTAAGGTCCTGGATTGGCTTAGCCAGTCTCAAGACCTTAATCTCATAGGAAATACGTGGAGGAAGCTGGAGGTTCGAGTTACCAAACATCAGCCTTAAACCCTTAATGACTTGGAGAGGATCTGCAAAGAGGAGTGGGGCAAAATCCCTCCTAAGAAGTGTGCAAACCTGGTGGCCAATTACAAGAAACGTCTGACTTCTGTGATTGCCAACAAGGGTTTTGCCACCAAGTGCTAAGTCATGTTTTGCGAAGGGGCAAATACTTATTTCACTCATTAAAATTCAAATCAATTTATAACTTTTTTCAAATGTGTTTTGCTGGATTTTTTGTTGTTATTCTGTCTCTTACTGTTAAAAAAAAAAAAAAAAAAAAAACCTACTATTAAATTTATAGACTGATCATTTCATTGTCAGTGGACAAATGTACAAAATCAGCAGGGGATCAAATACCATTTTCCCTCACTGTATCACACCCTCAGCTGGCTGCTATGAAGAGCTAGACAAACTAAAAAACAGCAGCTACAGCTACTGGGATGGACTAAAGATATGCGCATATTTTTCAAGTAAGAAAAAACATTTCAAAAATACTAATACAGTATTTTGAGTCAGTGATTGATGTTCCTTGTGAATGTAATTGATGTGACTTCAGTAACCCATAAACTTAAAGAGGCCCGATGGCTCAAGGGATCTGTAGAACAGCACAACTATTTCAACTGAACAATAACTTGTATAATTCAGCATTATATTTATTTTTCCATATGATGGCTAGCCAGCCTTGGATACATAGCCTTGCAACAAAAAGGAAATCTGTTCAGATATAGTATTCTGGGTGGGGAACCCTGACAAGGGCGCCCTGACTGTCCCGCATTTAGATGGACCAGGCCTGGCCTGATCCATCTGGACAGTGGACCTCCACTCTATCAATGTAAATGGACCACACATAGAACCATTGGGTTTTTACTGCATCTGATTTTTCTTTAAGGTCAGCCCTGGTTGAGTCTCTAAAAGGTTTGGGGACGAAGAGGAAGTCCCAAATTGCTTCATCACACCAGAAGTCCCTTTGTTTCTCAATGAGTAGCATGACCTTCCTAGGAGCATATGGATAATCATATCCATACTCCATCGCCACCTTGCGTTGCATCCACCTCTGCATTCTGGATAATCGGGGGAGGGTCTTCCTATTGCCTCTCCCTTGCAAAGAAAAAGGGGTCTCTTTCCTCATAATCAAAGAGTCATATGCCTCTTTTTGGTCCCGAGCCGGGCATAGTTTACAGGTGGAGCCAAATCTGGAATTCTCTTAGTGTAGGCCTCACAGAACCCCAGTTTTAAGCTAACTCTCCTCTTTCTATGGCCTCTTTGGTTTCCTTATCAGGAACAGTGACGACTTCAGGGCCTGGTGAGCTGCTCTCAGCCTCAGAACCCCAATCCCATTCCGTCTCATCAGTGGATCCTCAATCATCGATCCCCTCCTCAATAGATCCGTACTTATACTGGAACAAGGGGGATCCCACATTGACAATCCCAACTTCCTCCTCACCACTGGCCTTGATGGCTGCGGGCCATGTTTTTTGCGGAATGAGAACAGAAGCAGACCTTACTGCTGCTGTGGTAGGTATCGATGCATCCTCCGGCCACTTCCCAGCCGGTTGAACAGGCATGCACCCTCTCCCCAGAGTGACCGAATCCCTCTCACTGATAATGCTGGTCCACTGTCAGCTTGCATGGCATCCAGCTTCATCACCACATGAATCATGCCGATCCCGCCTCCGCGGAGGAACCTGGACTCTGCACCGGTCACCTCTTCCTCTTGAGTGAATCCAGACTCCCAAGATACACACATCTGCTTGGGCCGGCATTCACTTCTCTCTGCCCGCAGCAGCAGATAGCCACACTGTCAACATTGACTCCACGCTTGCACTTTCATAGTGATGCTAGTACACTGAGGACATGCTGTTCCAAGGTACTCCAGGCCTCCTCCTGTGCACAGTGTGAGTCCTCCTTCTGGCACCTGATGCCTGTGTCCCACACGAAGGTTGTCAGTCAAGGGTCCGATCTGTCCGCCGCAATGTCGCAGTCCCGCAAAAAAAATCGCAGATCGCCGCCATTACTTGTTAAAAAAAAAAACAATAAAAATAAAAAAACATAAATCTTTCCCATAGTTAGTAAACGCAATAACTTTTGCGCAAACCAATCAAAATACGCTTATTGCGATTTTTTTTAACAAAAATATGTAGCAGAAAAGAAATTGGCCTAAAATGTTAAAAAATTTAGCTTTTTACATTTTTTGGGGGGAATTTCATATAAAAAAATTTGAAAAATATTGTTATTTTTTCAAAATTGTCGCTCTTTTTTTGTTTATAGCGCAAAAAGTGAAAATCGCACAGGTGATCAAATACCACCAAAACAAAAGCTCTGTTTGTGGGAAAAAAAGGACGTCAATTTAATTTGGGTACAGCGTCGCACGACCGCGCAATTGTCCGTTAAAGTCACGCAGTGCCGAATTGCAAAATAGGCCCTGGTCTTTGAGCAGCCAAATCCTCCCGGGCTTAAGTGGTTAAGCATGTTCTCCCAAGTGTGAGTACTGAGACAAGAAACAGTTCAGTGTCCTTGGGTTTTTTAGGTTTATTGAGAACTTGGATGGGAGAAGGGATGAGTGCACAATTTGAAGGGGACAACTTAAAAATGGCTATTGACACTGACTTGATGCCGGTCAACGCCGGTTGGTGCTGGTTAACACTGACTTGCTGTCGGTTAACTCTGAACTGACTTCTGACACTCCTTTGTGGCACAAAGTCCTCTGTACTACTCCCTTTAGCCCTCCTGGCTGAGGTAGCTACTTGTTGATCTGCGGCACTGCTGTAACACTTCAGGGCCCGCACCGGTGCCCCTTTCTTACACTTATCTTCAAGGCTCAGACACTGGCACCCCCTTTCTAAGCCTTCTCTACTGATTAGCTGGCTCTGGATCCCTCAGACCTCCTGGAGTGGTCCCCTATCCTAGGCAGACCCCTGGGTAGTTTCCAGTACTCACGACATTGCTTTCCCGAAAATGCCTGCCCAGCAGCTCCACACGCAGCTCCACACGCACACTGGATCCCTTTCTTGCAGCTCAGCTCAACCCTCTGTCCTTCAGGCCGATGGCCAAGGACACCTTCACTAGTGCTGACAGGAGGAGAGACATCCGTCACCCTCCTCCTGGGACTCTGCTTCCCGCCAAAGACACCCTGTCTTGTGCTCCCCTCAGTCTTATATCCCTTCCCAGGATGCATTGCGGCAGATTCTGCCCTCTGGGATAGATACAAGCCCTGGTGTGCTATTGGCCAGGTTTCCTCCACTGTCAAATGAGAGCCCCCATTGGACACAGTGGGGAGACTCCCTAAGCTCAACAAGCACACCTGGGAACACATGACAGCCTAGCTGAACAATTAGACCCCTCTGATAAGCAGACAGGGCATCCTTTATAATTTGCCTTGCACCTACCTTAAAGGGTGCTACACACATGTTTCTGTAAAGCTACTGAAACTGGTAGGAAACATTTTCAAATCTGGTATAGGCCATTTTAAAAGGCCATACCACCAGAAAAGTGTTGTTAATACTTTATTGAATTCCCCTGTCAATGTACAGTAATAATTAGATAGTGTGAATACTAAACTTTACTGTGCTAAAACGCCTATGTTGCATGAAACTGTTCTGGTCAAGGTGGGAGCAATATACTCACCTAGGTAATAACACGGGGCTGCATTATTATAATGTATCATAGAAATGCCTTAAAAATAACAAGCCTGAGAATATAAAAGTTTATTCTGATCAATATACCAGGGTGATGCTTCCACTGTTGCAATAAGAGTGAAAAATAAAAAAAAATGTTAGTAGTGCTTTAGTAGTCACAGTTCAGCTCCCGGAGGCCATGAGGCCTGTAGTGGTTGGCAGGATCTCCCATTCTGCAGTGCTTCTTGATCAGTGTGGTCACCATTGGCTTTATACATAAGCAGATATAGGGGTTGACTTACTAAAACCGCAGAGTGGAAAATCTGGTGTAGCTGTGCATCGTAGTCTTCTAACTTCAGCTTTTTCAATTAAAGTATAACAAAAGGCAAAACTTTTTTTTAGTTTTGGATAGAATGGAAACGGATTAGAGCCCCTATTAGGTTTTTATTGCTGTCTGTGCCCCGTTAGGGAGATTCACCCTCTCTATTTGACCTGTTTACCTTTATCATCGAAAGTGAAAGTTAAAGAAAACTCTCATTTTAGGTTGTCCCCAGAAAAATAATAGAGGGGAAATCGTCCAATGGGGGCACTAGTTCTGGTGACCTGGGGGTCCCCAAGGATTTCTCTTAATTTGCAGGGATTTTATCTCACTTCCTGTTTGGCTATATGACAGGAAATGAAGGGAAATCTCCCCAATGGGACGCAGATGGCAAAAAATAAACTAACAGGGGTTATAACCCTCCATTACTCTATCCAAAAAGAAAAAAATGTTTTGCCTTTGGTTCAACTTTAAGCTTTGGCAAAGATGCACCAGATTCTGCTCTTTCCAGTTTTAGTAAATCAACCCCATGATGTCTAGATACTTCATCCAGTCTGCTACAAATGTATGGGTGTATGTTCATGCAGTCTATGTTCATGGCTTATGGCATTTCCAGTCATTAGACTAGGCTAGTAGAGACAAATAATTTCCTTCACTTTATATATGAACAGCTTGCAACAAAAGAAAAACCAAGACCGTGAAAGTTTGTTCTGATCAATACACCAGGGTGATGCTTCATTGGTGCAATGAGAGGGAAAGAGAGAATTATTTTTGCATTAGTAAGGTCACTGTTCAACTCCTACTATTGATCCTCTGGTAGTTGATAGGTACCCCTGCTGCAATGCTTTCTGCTCTGTGTAGTCACCATTGGCTTTATATATAAGCAGATGCAAGGTAATACTTCATCAAGTACATTGCAAATGTACAGTATGAGTGTATGTTTATGATTACAGCAACATTTCTGGTCATTAGACCAGACTTGAAGAGCCCAGTGTGGTCGCCATTGGCTTTATACATAGGCAGAAACAATGTCTACTCTAGATACTTCATCCAGTCTGTTACAAATGTATGGGTGTATGTTCATACAGTCTATGTTCATGGTTCAGGGCATTTCCAGTCATTAGACTAGGCCAGAAGAGCCAAATAATATCTTTCACTTTATATGAGAACAGCTTGTATCAAAGGGGAAGGGAGACCATGAAAGTTTATTCTGATCAATACACTAGGGTGAAGCTTCATTAGTGCAATGAGAGGGAAAGAGAGAATTATTTTTGCATTAGTATGGTCACAGTTCATCTCCTAGAGACCATGGACCCTGTAGAGCAGGCGTATTGAATTACAATTCACTGAGGTCCAGTCAGCAAAATTTTCTTCCAGCAGAGGTCCGAATATCACGTTGGTACCCGTGGCGCCTTTTCGTTTATGCCAAACCACATGTTGCTGCAGCACCATCTGGCTGGGTGCCATGTGATTTTGGAAAAAAAAAAGTTCAAGGACTTCTTTCTCTGTGTTTCTTGCAGGTAACGCATCCCATTAAAATGGGCTGACCTACCCACAATCTGTGCACCTAATGCACATGCACAAATCTGAACCCATTTTTACATCAGTGTTCTCAGGTCCCCCTTTCCATCCACCCCACCCTCCACTTCTTTCACAGTAATGCTCTCACACTTCCTTGACATCAACCCCCCCCCCCCCCCAAATTCAGTCCTCTGCCCCTATTTACATTATCCCTCCACATTACTGTCCCCAGCCCCCCCCCCACACACACACATTACAGTCCTCAGCCCCCCCACATTACTGTCCTCTGCCCCCTTCACATTACTGCCCTCATTGCCCCCTTCATTACATTTCTCAGAACCCCCCACATTGTCCACAGCCCCCCACCCATTACAGTTCTCAGCTCCCTCCACATTACAATCATCAGTCCCCCCATGCATCACAGTCCTCAGACCCCCTCACTTTGATGTTCTCAGTCCACCACATCACAGTCCTCAGCAACTCCACTTTAATGTCCCCAGCGCCCCCCCCCCCTCCATCACTGTCCTCAGCACACACATTCCTCAGCTCCTATTCAGCTTTTCATACTAGTATCCTCACTACCTGTAACTTTTTCCCCTCCCTCACTGTCTTGCCTTACACAGGCCGAAGATCCTCGGAGGGAGGCACAGCATGTCTGTATGGAGGGCGGATGTTGCAAAATGCTGATTGGTTGCTAGGACCACCCTTCATCCTAGCAGCCAATCCCCTGCTTGGTAACCTCGGGCAGCTCCGCTCTTCATCCAGAACTGTTCCGCCACCCGCTGTCAGCTCTGTGAGGATTACAGAGCGATGACGGGGGAAGAAAAGGCTGCTAAATGGCGGTACTGCAGGGGTCCGAATGGGATTGTAAAGCGGTCCGCATTTGGCCCTCGGTCCGCCATTTAGTGATGCCTGCTGTAGAGAATGGTAGGTGCCCCTGCTGCAATACTTCTTGTTCTGTGTGGTCACCAGAGCCGTTTCAGCAGGAACATAGATGAATGCAGTTCTGGCACCTCCAGCATTGAATTCATGGGATGCTGTGGTGTGCTGGAGGGTCTATTGATGCTCGGCGCTGGGGCATAGATTGTTGCCTTGGGGATCTATTGTTGGGGGGGGGGGGGGGTTCTGCTGTTGCTTGGGAGCCGGTGGGGGATCTATTGTTGCTTGGGCTCAATTATTGCTGGGAGAGATCTACGGTTGAGGACGGGGTCGGTTGTTGCTGACTGCTAGAGACTATTGCGGGGGCATATATTGTTGCTTTGGGGATCTTTTGTTGCAGGGGGGGGGTTCTTCAATTGGTTGGGAGATCTACTGTTGCAGGCGGGGTCTATTGTTGCTGGGGTAAATCTATTATTGCTGGGGGGTATTTTGCTTTGGGGGGTCTATGGTTGCTGGGTGGGGGTGGGGGTGTTGTTGCTGGCTGCAGGGCATTTGTTTTACTGCTTTTCTTGCTATCAGTAACAAATAACATACACAGTACTCGGTAGAGATGCACCGAGATGGTGCTCGGTAGAGATGCACCAAGTGCATCAAAAATATAACACGGGTGCATTATTGATGCACTTCTGCTGCCTTTTTAATGCATTTCAATGGGGAGGGGTGTTTTTGGTGAGTTTTTTTTTTTTTTAACTGACCAAAATAGAGCAAGCAAGATTTTTACTTTCACACTGATCTGTAGCAAAATTGTGCTAAAAATACATATGCGCTTTTACAGTGATTTTGCTGTGCTTCATATGCATTTGCTGTGCGTTTCTGGTGGTTTTTTGGGTTGCTTGCACCTGTGATAAATGGACTTGTGACTCAAAAACGAAAAATTGCGTTGTGTTTTTATTGTGATTTTGCCGTGATTTCCATTTAGTTCAATGGAAAGCTGCTTTTTGGTGCGATTTTCAAAACCGCACCTAAGATGCAGCGTGCAGGACTTTTCAAAATGCACTGCACCTGTAGGATTTAAAGGGTTCTTGCAAGGGAAAAATGCAGGAAAAATGTATCAGTGTTAAAGGGCCTTAACACCACAATGGAAGTGCAACGGACCAGTGTGAAGACATACATAGAATTTAAAGTGATGCATTTTTCTTGAGCTTTTCTTGCGTTACAGGTGCCAATAATGGCCCACAATAAATTAATATTCATTTGAATTCATGATAATTAAAAAGTCGAATTTAATACAATTTTATATATAAAAATATAAATAGATTTTAAAAACTGTAATTTTTGGTTTCGGTTTTCAGGCTAGTGAATCCTGCATTTCCGGTTTCTGCACCAAAATTCAGTGCACCCTCTGGTACTTGGAGGTGGTTAGGGAGTGGAACTAAGAGATGGTGCTCAGAGGTGGGTAGGGGGGTGGAACTAAGGGATGGTGCTCAAAGGTGGGTAGTGGGTGGAACTAAGAGATGGTGCTCAGAGGTGGGTAGGAGGTGGAACTAAGAGATGGTGCTCAGAGGTGGGTAGGGGGTAGAACTAATGGATGGTGCTCAAAGGTTCATTTCAATGGGAAGCTGCGTATTTAGTGAGGTTTTTAAAACTGCACCAAAGATGCAGCATGCAGGACTTTTCAAAACTCACCGCACCTGTAATGCAGTGGTATGAAAAGTCCCATAGGATTTAAAAGGAAACATGTTTCTTGCGTTTTTCTTGCAAGGAAAAAACACAGGAAAAATGTATTGGTGTTAAAGGACCTTAACACCACAACGAAAGCGCAACAGACCACTGTAAAGACATACATACAATTTAAAGGGATACATTTTTCTTGAGCTTTTTGTGCGCTAAAGGTGCCATTAATGGCCGACAATAAATTCATATTAAGTTAATTTCATAATAAATAAAAAGTTGAATATAATACAATATTATATAAAAATATTAATATTTTTTAAAAACTGTAATTTTTGCTTTTGGTTTTCGGCCAAGTGCATCCTGCATTTTCGATTTTGGGGGAAATTTCCATTCAGTGCACCTCTAGTACTTGGTTGGATAGGGGGTGGAACTAAGAGATGGTGCTCAGAGGTGGGTAGGGGGTGGAAAAAAGAGATGGTGCTCAGAGGTGGGTAGAGGGAGGAACTAAGAGATGGTGCTCAGAGGTGGGTAGGGGGTGAAACCAAGAGATTGTGATCGGAGATGGGTAGGAGGTGGAACCAAGAGATGGTTTTCATTGGTGGGTAGGGGGTGGAACTAGGATGTGGTGCTCAGAGGTGGGTACGGGTTGGAACTAAGAGATGGTGCTCAGAGGTGGGTAGGGGGTGGAACCAAGAGATGGTGCTTAGAGGTGGGTAGGGGGGTGGAACCAAGAGATGGTGCTCAGAGATGGGTAGGGTGTGGAACCAAGAGATGGTGTTCAGAGGTGGGTAGGGGGTGGAAAAAAGAGATGGTGCTCAGAGGTGGGTAGAGGGAGGAACTAAGAGATGGTGCTCAGAGGTGGATAGGGGGTGAAACCAAGAGATTGTGATCGGAGCTGGGTAGGAGGTGGAACCAAGAGATGGTTTTCATTGGTGGGTAGGGGGTGGAACTAGGATGCGGTGCTCAGAGGTGGGTACGGGTTGGAACTAAGAGATGGTGCTCAGAGGTGGGTTGGGGGTGGAACCAAGAGATGGTGCTTAGAGGTGGGTAGGGGGGTGGAACCAAGAGATGGTGCTCAGAGGCGGGTAGGGGGTGGGGCTAAGCGATGAAGCTCAGAGGTGGGTAAGGGGTGGAGCTAAGAGATGGTGCTCAGAGGTGGGTAGGGGGTGGAACCAATAGATGGTGCTCAGAGGTGGGTAGAGGTTGGAACTAAGCGATGGTGCTCAGAGGTGGGTAGGGGGTGGAACCATGAGATGGTGCTTAGAGGTGGGTAGGGGTGGAACCAAGAGATGGTGCTCAGAGGGGGGGTAGGGGGTGGAACCAAGAGATGGTGCTCAGAGGGGGGTAGGGGGTGGTCACAAGGGTTGACTCAGAAAGGGGAAGTATCTGCACCTATTCTCTGATAAATAAAGGCCATGGGGATGGGGGTCTCCACTGGCTTTATACATAAGCAGATGCAAAGTAATACTTTAAGTCCATTACAAATGTATGTTCATGATTACAGCCGCATTTCCGATCATTTGACTAGGCTGGAAGAGCCAAATAATATCATTCACTTTATATATGAACAGCTTGCATCAAAAGGAAAACGTCAGCTTACCAGGTTAGTTACATTCGTGTCGGGGAAGGAAATAGCATGTCATTTATCACTTTATATCTTCCAGTTGAGTGCGAATAGCGAGTGTAGTCACTCGCAGAGCACAGATTTGCCAGTCTAGTGTGCGTTACAGGTGTGATTTATAGAGTCACGATGAGCAAGTCTCAGTTCTTTTACCATCTGATTCACTTTATCAGACCATCTAAAAACATTATGTTCCAGAAAGCAGAAGCGTCCAGTAGACTCTCTGGGCATTTGAGGATCTAATGTGCTGCAGCCAGGCTCCTCAATGGGGCTTTTAATAAGTTCATTGCCCTTCACGCTGGTTATATCTCTGTAAGACTCGCCTCTTCTCCCATCTTTCACGGGAATGAGGAGATTTGAACACGGGACGCATGCTGCACCCATTAATTCAGTAAGGACCAAGAGAGATTTGCCAGAGTTATTTTTAAAGGTGAAATGTGTGTAGCGATCAGGAGCGTTCTGCCTCATTATATCGCAGCCATTTCTCGATACGGCAGATTTGTTTAATAGGCGAGAATCAGTAGATTAAGCATTTATGACTAATATTCCCTGGATATAAGCCTTGTATTATGTCTAACCTGGATAAATTATGAATCGTTAGGGCACTCACTGTTAAACAGCTCCTTTCTATGGGTTATAACAAGCAGCGATGCAGAGGTGCTGATTATTCCTTTATTGCTGGAGGGGCCAGGGATGAATACATAAGACATACTGTATATACACTCACTGTGCTCATGCACACATTCATTTAATTGTGGCTCATTTTAAGGCTTTAGATGTTGAGTAGGATGAATGGTAATAGATGTCTGATGTAATTTTCTTCTAATTGTACAGTGTTTGATAATAACGGCAATGGCTCTATTAGTCTTAAAGTCTTTGGCACTGAGCTTTTCATGTCAGGTTAACCTTTGCATTTGCATTGTAGCATAGTTAAGTAGGATGGAACATGTAATTAGGATATGCATTGTAATAGACATGTGGAAAAAGTGTGCCTGTTCGTTGAACAGTAGAAACGTAAAAATGTAGCATGGTAGGATGGAACATGTAATTGGAATGTGCATTATAATAGACAATATTTTGCTTGGAGATAGATTCAAAGGGAATATCTATAATGTTATACATCAAGGATGTTACCAATGTATTAATTTATCTTAATGATGTACATTACGGTTGAGGAAGTAGAAGGTTGAAGCATACCTATACTCAAATGCTAACATGAAGCTATGCTCCTAGTTTTGATAAGACAGATAATTAAAGAGTAATAGAAG
The DNA here is from genome assembly GCF_965119305.1 of Pelophylax lessonae. NCBI lineage: Eukaryota > Metazoa > Chordata > Amphibia > Anura > Ranidae > Pelophylax > Pelophylax lessonae. Next base: position 227,106,082 of record NC_138773.1, read on the forward strand.
TTCTGAAATGCTTATCTGGCCTGGAGAAAATGCTGCTCTGGACTCTCTCCTGAACTGTTCACATAAAAACCTAGTATTGGATCGTAAATGGGTGAAGGCTAATGGAGCCAAGTACTTGGCTGCAGGAGCGAGCCACAACACCGTCTGCAGCTGCACTTGAACTGTGACCAAACAGATAAGCTGGTCTTCAGTACACTGCCACCTCTCATCAGCAGGGGGAGCGGGTGAGTCAACAGCACCCTATAGACTTTGAAGCTGACCACAGTAGAGCGTGGGATTTCAAGTCCAGGAAGGGAGAGTTATTGTGGACTTCCATTACTCAATGGACTACAGCTCCCAAAGGATCTGCAAGTTAAATAGTGCAGTCTTTCTACTGTGGGAGTTCGGAGTGAACACATCCCCCCCATACCAGACTTAGCTGGAGCAGAGGTCTCGGGCCTACAGCTGGGAGACAAGAGAGAGAAGATCCGTGAGCATGGAGACTGAGACTTTGTCATTACCAGAGGAAGCCTCACGCTGTACCGATGCTAAAGCTATACAGCCGGGTAAACAGAGGACTCTCTACACCCTGTGAGACTTGCATGGCTGTATCGGTGGACTTTTTAGAGGGCCAAGTGGCCACAGCCTGCTGCCTTTATTGAAAACTAAGCTTAAAAGGACTAGGCACTTACTCAGTAGTTTATAATATTGCATGCAAACTTCCATGGATACTATAATTATGAGCACCACCAGCAAGATGGGCCCCAAAGCTAGCCAGCTGGAGGGAAGAGTGTAGGACTGCCCATCTGCATAGGGCCACCCTACAAGGACTCCTAATATTGCCCATGAAAATAGGAATAGTTCTGCAGTAGACCTGGGCTATAGTCTAACCATCTCTAGAGTGCACTCTAGAGATCTAGAATTACCACTCACATTGCAGTTTAAACCTATATGCACTATTTTATTGCTCAATTTGTTGATTTATGACTTGATCCCAGTCTAGTGGTACAGAACTCTATTCAAGTTACCTTGGCATAGTGATTACCTTGTGTAGCAGACTGTGTTTGAATCTATCTGCTGTGTGCTCGTTTATGCTTGTACCATCATCTACCATAAAGTGCAGTAATGCGTTGATTTTATTTACCACTAAACAGTTTTGTGTCCATTTCCTGATATTAGCTCACCGCCAGGTTAAAGGTATATATATGCCTATAAGCGGTTGCAGACAATTTCATTCAACCAGGTGTGCCAGAGGAGCTGAGGTTATTCTTGGAGACCAGGCACAGAACAGTGACCCAAATTACTATGGGGCTCCTTCAGGGGTAGCGCTACACTAACAATTCTGAACATCACTGCATTATGTACCTTTTTTTAGAAGGCTTGCACAAGAAGCTTGGATGGCGTTAGGGTACCTGAATCCTAAGTTCACAACAGGTGCTTTGAGCTGCATTAAACACTTAGACCCCATTCCCACTAGTACGACTTGTCAGGCGACTTGTGTGCCCTCAAGTCGCCCCAAGTCGCTTGTCATAACAAATGCAATGTAAATGAATGAGAGCCGTCTTAATATGCACTACTAAAGTCGCTCCGACTTCAGAAAAGGGTCCTGTACTACTTTGAGGCAACTTGTATCCGACTTGTGCCAATAGACTTCAATGGGAGTCGCCTCCAAGTCGGATCCTTATCTTTTGTCAAGCGACTTGTTATCAGACTTTACAGGAAGAAGGAAAATTACCCAGGCATTCCATAGTGAAATCCACCTCCCCCATACACCGTTATCTCTGCATTGTCTGTATATATTGGCCCTGCTTAGATTTCTCGTGCTCCAGTTTTATTTCACCTTCTCCTGCTATAATGTCCTCCAGAGGACGCAGATATGTGGTTAGGAGGCACTGGTAGTCACTGGCACTGATGGACACTGATAAATGGCACTGGTAGTCACTGGCACTGGTGGACACTGATAAGCGGCAGTGGCACTGCTGGACACTGATAGGTGGCACTGGTGGACAGTGGCACTGGTGGACACTGATACGTGGCACTAGTGGACACTGATACGTGGCACTAGTGGACACTGTTACGTGGCCGTGGCACTAGTGGACACTGATACATGGCACTGGTGGACACTGTTACATGCCTGTGGCACTAGTGGACACTGATACGTGGCACTGGTGGACACTGTTACGTGCCCGTGGCACTAGTGGACACTGATACGTGGCACTGGTGGACACTGTTGCGTGCTGTGGCACTGGTGTACACTGTTACGTGGCACTGGTGTACACTGTTACGTGCCCGTGGCACTAGTGGACACTGATACGTGGCAGTGGTAGTCACTGGCACTGGTGGACACTGATAGGTGGCACTGGTAGTCACTGGCACTAGTGGACACTGATAAGTGGCACTGGTAGTCACTGGCACTGGTGGACACTGATAAGTGGCAGTGGCACTGCTGGACACTGATAGGTGGCACTGGTGGACAGTGGCACTGGTGGACACTGATACGTGGCACTGGTGGACAGACACACACACAGAGAACACAGGACACATGGGAAACAGGAAAAAAGTAAAAAAAAACAGGAAAGGGAAATTAGGTCACAACACATCATATTCTGATTGGCCAAATACAAAGTCGTCTATCATATAAGTCGCGCAAAATAATTCACAAGTCGCGCTGAAGTCGCGCTAAAGTCGCGCTAACAAGTCGCCCCTATTTCTGACACGTTGTTTACAAGTTAAAATCAGTATTTTTTGCTAGAAAATTACTTAGAACCCCCCAAACATTATATATATATATTTTTTTAGCAAAGACTCTGGAGAATAAAATGGCAGTCATTGCTATATTCTTTGTCACGTGTTATTTGCGCAGCGGTCTTTCAAACACAATTTTTTTTGGGAAAAAATACATTTCACTGCATTAGAAAAAAACGAAACAGTAAAGTTAGCCCAATTTTTTGGGATATTGTGAAAGATGATGTCATGGCAAGTAAATAGATACCTAACTTGTTATGGTTTAAAATTGCGCACACTCGTGGAATGGCAACAAACTACACTACTTAAAGCGGAGTTCCAGCCATTTCACTCACCTGTCCAACGGTCCAGCGATGCGGCCGCCCGAAGCCTCAATCCTCTCCCTCGGCGCTGGCATCACTGCTGTGGGCACCCGGCTGTGACAGTTTGCGGCTTCACAGCCGGGTACCCACTGCGCATGCGCGAGTCGCGCTGCGCGTCTTGATTGGCCGGCAATCTTCTGGGACCTCTGACATGTCCCAGAAGATTGCAGGGAGGGAGGGGGAGAGGAGAACTTCCGTTCAGGGCGCCGCGGCGCTCCGAGCGGAAGTGGGAGCAGGTACCTGTCAAAACTAGGTACCTGCTCCCCCCCCCCCCCCCAAAAAAATGACATGCCAAATGTGGCATGTCAGGGGGTTAGAATACCTAAAGCGGAAGTTCCACTTTTGGGTGGAACTCCGCTTTAAAAATCTCCATAGGCGATGCTTTAAAAATTTTTAACAGTTACCAGTTTAGAGTTACAGAGGAGGTCTTTTCTAGAATCTGCCTTTGCTCGGGACTCCAACCAGCCGATGGATGTGCCGGCAGAGCAGCAGAAGGCGGCGAGAGGGGGGGCGTCCCCTCCTACTCGCTGTGATAATGGCCAAGCGGCTGCTCTCCTGAAAGCCGACCACTGGCAGCTGCAGGCATCATCCCGGTACAACCACTTCTGCAAGCCAATGTAAAGGTACGTCGGTTTGCGGGAGGTGGTTAATATACGCAGGCTCAACGCAAAGACACATAGAAAAAATTGTTCTCTATGTGCCCTGTTTACATCATATATAAAAATACAGCACGTCATTTTTACATAGCGCAACACGCAAAAAATGCATATGAACGCACCACAATATGTCCCAATGTGCTGTTATGCATACAGTTTAATGAACTGTCATTTTGTGACATTCTAATAAAGGTAAAAAACAGGGTAAATGCTAGTGATCAGACAATAACTTACCCTAGCTCCACCGCACTGTGGGAAGATAAAGAGCTAAGTGTCAGTGCTCAGGCTGAACGTCCAAACCAAATGTTATATGAATAAAGCCGGCACACAATGCTAAGAGGAAGGCGTAAAGCCGAAACGCGTCAGCATTTGTCATGTTGTCACCACTATCCATGTTGGAATAAAGAATTTTACTTGGAAGAAGCCTTTTCATGTGCCGGCTTTATTCATATAACAAATACTAGTGATCGACTGATATCGGTTTTTCGTTACTGATACCGATATTTTGGCCAATGCATATCGGTATCGGCCGGTATTGGCCGATATTTTTTTTTTTTTTTACAGGTACTTTTGTGGAGGGATCTGGGGGTCCAGATCCCTCCTCTTCACTTAAAAGCATTCAAAACAACAAGTTTGGCTGTTTTGAATGCGTTTTTTTTATATCTGGCGCCAGACAGTACCCGGAAGTGATGTCACTCATGACATCACTTCCGGGTTTTTGCGTGGAGACCTGATCAGAGCCGAATGCGGCTTTGATCGGGTCTTCGGCGGCCGTGCAGGCTGGTTGCCCGGGTCTCCCAGTGGGATGGGAGACCCGGGCGAGCCATGGAAGGCGGCGGGAGGGGGGGACATCCTTGTAATGACAGCCGGGAGGCTTCTCAGCCGCATCGGTTGTCATTACAAGACAGCCGTCCATCGGCTATGGACGCCGGTACCGGGGTGATGCCTCTAGCTGCAGGCATCACTCCGGTACATGCACTTTCCTGAAATATCGGCAATATCGGTAACCTCAGTGGCCGATCACAATATATCGGGAAAAGTGCATATCGGCTCTCGATATATCGGCTTTGCCGATAATCAGTTGATCCCTAGTAAATACTGAGATGCGTTATAACAACTTATTGCAGCTCCCCTACACAATGTAATTTATGCACCTTATATGGACCATCTGGTCATACCTGTTGGTGTGACCAGACCGCAGGTCATAATACATCATACATCTGTATAAAGGTGTCAAGTGTAAACAATAGTGTCATACTAATGAGTGCAGTAAGAAAACTGTAATCTTGCTGGTGGGCTAAGACACATGTCCTACTTAGTTTCCTGGGATACAGTTGGTACAGTTGTGCCCCTGGTCACTTTTGTCTTATTGCAGTACACATCATTATAGCAACCACCATACAGCCAATTTCACCAAAGTCAAAAAAGTATAACTGAAATTCTAGCAGACAAATTCACTTTCTTTTCCTTGCAATTTGTAACTTATGAAATAGTTAACTTGGCCTTAATAGAGGAACTGTGCTGTAAAAGGTGTGCCCAAAAAAAGGCAAGCATAGAACAATGGAGTAGTCACCAATATTTCCTGTAGTCTTCCTTTTTTCACCAATATTGACTTTCCATTTGGTGGTGTCCATCTTGGGAGAGGCAGGGTGTTCCTTCCTCATGTCAGAGCTGCCCTCCTGGTGATTTGATGACTGGTGGGGTAATGATCATGGAGCAGCAGGAGAAGTGTAATAAATACATATAGCCAGAATGAATGAAGCAAAAGCAGAGAGATTTTTGTACATTAGGTCCTAAGGTAAATATTTCTCTCCAACAAGCTCTCAGGAGCAGGCATGTGCAGATGGGGGGGGGGGGGGGGGGCAAAATTTCCGCCAAGGCAAAATTTCCGCAGCGGCGCCCATAAACAGTGTGGCTGCGGGCCGACAGTGCAATTGCCCATGCTCCATTCCTGAAATCTGCCGGGTTTGGGGAAGCTTGTACATGCTTGGCAGAGCGGGTGCATGTGCAGTGACGTAATGGCACCACCTGGCGACATTTTTTAAAGTGAAGCACTTTATCTCAGCGACGGTGCAGTGACAGCTCCTCCTTGTCACATCAGCAGGTAAGACCACTCCACAGCCTCTGACTATCCCCTGCACCATGTCCGCAGCCTCTGACCAGACCACCACCTTCACCATGTCCACAGCCTCTTACCACCCCCTGCACCATGTCCGCAGCCTCTGACCAGATCACCATCTGCACCATGTCTGCAGCCTCTGACCACCCCATGCGCCATGTCCGCACCCTCTGACCACCCCCTGCACCATGTCCGTTGCCTCTGACCAGACCACCACCTGCACCATGTCTGCAGCCGATGACCAACACCTGCATCATGTCCACAGCCACTGATCACCCCCACCCCTCCCCCCGCACCATGTCCGCAGCTACTGATCACCCGCCGCACCTGCCCTATTTAAAGTCCCGTTCCATGTGCCCCTTTTATATTTTGAGCACCTGCCCCTCCAAAGGTCTCTACATGGCCCTGCTCAGGAGAACAACAAGCAGCAGAGTGGTGACATAACTATCTGTCACTTCATCTGTCCTAAGATCAGTAACAGGTAGAAGTGCCTTAGATGATCTCACACTGCAGATATACAATGATTAGGCTACAGAACAGGAATGCTTAGACACAGTGACATGCCAGGAAGTGTACTGCTATATTTCAGGAGGAATCCACCCAAAAAATATGTTTGAGGGTAGTCAATTTTCACTATTTAGTTCAGGAATACTTTAATGAAAATGTCCATTAATGTAGCTGCATTTTCAGTTTGCTGACAGTGGGACCACACAGCCAAGATCTGGCCAAATCAGAATCAAGTAAGTATAAGACTGGTAGGTGGGCTGTAAGTAAGTATTACACTTTTATTATTTAAAGCAAACTTGTTATAGGAAGTAAAATAACCCTGCATGACATAGGCATACCAGATGTGCTATCACAGAATTCTACAGCCCAGTAAACCTCACTTTCACTTATCACTAAAATGATACGACTGACACACTTTTGGAATGAAATGGGCCATATCGGCCATTTATTAACAATGAACAACATATCAACATTCCTTAGAACAGAAATATAGAACAATAACAATAATGACCCCCCAGGTTGCCGATCCTTGGAGGCACTACCGAAACCAACGCAATCTTTGAATCTACGGAACCACTTGAAGTTCCTCAGCCGCAGAACACCGCCTCGAGGACAATGCCAAATTTCCCACTGACACCTCCAACTCCACAAATCCCGCTAAACCACCGTTATCTGGGATTACCCATAGGACGCCATACCATAGACTGGTCCTTACTCTGATCTTACACAGCAAAATTTGGACGCCTCCAAGGACCCCAACCGCCAAAAAAATTACAACCACCCAACAAGTCCAACCTTCATAGGGTGGGAGGGTGGGAAGCTTCTTTGTCGTTCGTCTGCCTCGAAGTGCCCCTGAGACTTCACAACCCTACCTCCCCACAGGCCTTGCCCCTCCCCAGCATTACTTACCCCAATCAATGCCTACAGCCCCTTATTGACCCTTACCCTTTTACCATTTACCCACTGACTGCTGTACTACCCTGCTGGCCTTGTCATGCCTACCCTTCGCCTATTTTTTCTTTGCTGCGGGCCTCTCTTACATATAGCAGACACTCTGTGATCACATTTAATGTTCCGGCCTTCAGACCCAACTTCTACTATAGACTAGCAACTTTGCTTTCTTCCCTATCCCAAAATGCAGTGCCCAGGTTCTCAGTGACCTTTCACCAGGCCCAAGCACTGTGGGTATGGCTAGCCACTAGGGGTGGGCTCGGGTGTGTTTGGATCGTAGTCCCAACCCACCTGAGCAATCCCGTCAGAAAGCCATCACTGCACACGGCCAATTATAGGCAGTGAGGCATTTCCCGGCCCGCAGCTGCACATACACACGCTGCCTATGATTGGTGGTGTGCAGTGACAGCTTCCTGGCGCAATTTTTTAGGTGGGTTGGGACTTTGATCCAAGCACACCTGAGCCTATCTCTACTAGCCAAATGTAATTATCGACTTTCCAGGAAGTCTTTGTTTTCATAATGTCTTTGGTGGGATGCAGCAGTGGATTTGGCAAATGCACTGGAATGCTGAAGGTATACCAGGGTACCAGAAAGTGTCTGTTATGTGTCTATGGTGTCACCTTAGTTTCTTGGACAATCAGGCAGGTGTGCTCTATGCTTTATATGCATATAGATTAATATGAGAAGGAGAAATGTGCTCATTCACTCAAGGGGTATCTATGGTGCATGTAATGCACACACGTCAGCACGCATTATCGTTTGTTAACCACTTCTGGGCTGGAAGATTTACTCCCTTCTTGACAAAGCCATTTTTTGCGATACGGCACTGCGTTACTTTAACCGACAATTGAGCGGTCGTGCGATGCTGTACCATAATAAAATTGATGTCCTTTTTTCCCCACAAATAGAGCTTTCTTTTGGTTGTATTTGATCACCTCTGTGATTTTTTTTTTCTCTTTTTTTACCTCTGTGATTTTTATTGTTTGCGCTACAAACAAAAACATTTTTTTTTACTTTCTTCTGTATAACATTCCTAATAAAAAAAAATGTAAAAATCAACATTTTTTAATAATTTTAGGCCAATTTGTATTCTGGTACATATGTTTGGTAAAAAAAAAAAGTGTATATTGATTGGTTTGCGCAAAAGTTATCGCGTCTACAAACTAGGGGAAAGATTTATGCCATTTTTATTTTTTATTTTTTTACTAGTAATGGCGGTGATCAGCTATTTTTAGTGGGACTGCGACATTACGGCGAGCGGATCGGACACCTAAGTGACATTTTTGACACTTTTTGGGGGACCAGTGACATTCCTACAGTAATCAGTGCTAAAAATATGCACTGTTACTGTACTAATGACACTGGCAGGGAAGGGGTTAATACCAGGGGCGATCAAAGGGTTAAATGTTGCCCTAAGGGGTGCTTTCTAACTGTGTGGAGGGTGGGCTTGCTGCATGAAAACAGAGACCTGTGTTCCTAAATAGGAGGAACACAGGATCCCTATGTTCAGAACTGACAGAACAGCGGTCTGCTGTGTTTACAACGCCAGATCGCCTTTCTGTCTCCACAGGGAGCGATTGCGCGTGCCGGGCGGCAAGCGCAGCCACCAAACCCGCAGATTAGCTTCTCCTGTGGCGAATGGGTGCACGCGCACCCCTGCCAGCAATCCCACGTACAGGTACGTCGTTTCGCAGGACAGGCCCGACCTGCCGCAGTAAAACTACAGCAGCTGGTTGGCAAGTGGCTAAGGAAGCTTATTCATTTAGATGGGCTGCCAAATGTAACACAATAGATCTAAAATTGTACCTGCTGCGTTTTTGGTAGCACAGCCCACTGCAATTCACTATAGTAAATTAGCATTGAGTCTGTGCAGCACAGGTGTGGTATGTGCAAAGATCATTTTTGAACTGTCCTGGAGTTCAGCTTTATGGTACCTTACCTGAGAGTTTGCTCACTAGCTCAAAATAAACGACATTCTGACTTTGTTTAATATGGGTAATACTAGTAATACTTAATATGGGATAATACAATGAATTTAGATAATGTGAATTATGATATTATTTTGTTTAATACTACCACTACTTCTACTACTAATACCTAAAGATTTTTCAGCCACAGCCCTTTATTATTGGTGACATTCAGTAGTGTTTTGCCGGTCCCTATGGTGGAATCATTAGGGGAGATTTACTAAAACTGGTGCACACAGAATGTGCTGCAGCTGTGCACAGTAACCAATCAGCTTCTAACTTTAGCTTGTTCAATTAAACTTTGACAATAAAACCTAGAAGCTGATTGGTTACTATGCATAGCTGCACCAGATTCTATGTGCTCCACTTTTAGTAAATCTCCCCTATTGTGTGTCTAGAGCAGAATGGTCTAAATCCGTATGTCTGCTTCACAAGCCTGAGTTAGAGCAGGTGCATTCATAAAAGAATTAGGAGGATGCAGTGCGTTCCACATTCCTGGCCTGGCTGGGAATCCCACATCTGAGGTTCTTTCCTCCCACCCTGTGGTTTTTTCGTTACTTCTCTCCAAGTCAGGCTTTTCCTTTGTGTTCCTCCGTTAGAAATCTGAGATGGGGATAGTCAGTGCAAGCTGCTAATACTTAGTTCTGCCCATAAAATGAATTTGAGTTCAGTAAAAGATAATTGCATAACACTGTCTCAGCATCTGTGCATGTGTGAGAATACAGGTAGAGCAGGGTGCTTTAGAAATCAGATGTTGATCCAAGTGGTACATTTATATTTTGGTTTGCATTCAGTAATAATTGCAGAGTTGGCTAAAAGTGTTACTGCTGGTAGATATATACACTATATTACCAAAAGTATTGGGACGCCTGCCTTTACACGCACATGAACTTTAAAGCGGAGTTCCGGGCACAGATGTCATTTTTCAATAAACATACCCCCGGGACAGTCAGGGCTAGCACATTCCACAATGGCTAGCCTCTGATCTGTCCCGGTTCGCACTTACCTGCAAGAAGAAATACTTACTTATAAAATTTCTTCCACAGCGTTTCCATCTCTCTTGTGGGCAGCTGAAGCCGGCGCGGTCCTCTTCGGTGTCTTCTTCCGCGTCTTCTTGTCCCAGAATGCGCCTGCACCGGCCCCTCTCATCACTTCCGGTGCGGCGCCGCATTCCTAAACAGCTTCTGGGCATGCCCAGAAGCTGTTTAGCAGGGGAATGCGGCGTCGCCCGGAAGGGACGAGCGGGGCCGGTGCCATCGCATTGATTCCTGGGAGCGATGACATTCAGCTCCCAGGAATCATCGCGAGACAGGAAGTGACAGCGGAGCCGCGGCGCTGAGGGAGGAAGTACCCTGAGGTGAGTATTTACGATCTTCAATTACAAGGTGAGTTTTTTAAAAAAAAAAAACCTGACTATCCAATTCCTTTTCGGGTTATGCAGAACTAGCGGATGGGCACAAAAAAAAAAATCGATTTTGTGCCCGGAACTCCGCTTTAACCACTTCAATACAGGGCACTTTCACCCCCTTCCTGCCCAGGCCAATTTTCAGCTTTTAGCGCTGTTGCATTTTAAATGACAATTGCACAGTCATGCAACACTGTACCTAAACCAAATTTATATCATTTTTTTCCCACATATATAGCTTTCTTTTGGTGGTATTTGATCACCGCAAGGTTTTTTCTTTTTTGCTAAACAAATAAAAAAATGCCGAAAAGTTTGAAAATCTTGTAAATAAATATGTTTTTTCCTGCACTGATGAGCACTGATGAGGCCGCACTGGCAGGCACTGATGAAGTGGCACTGATGATGAGACACGAATATGCAGCACCGATGGGCACTGATATGTGGCACTGATAGGTAGCACTGATATGCAGCATTGATGGGCACTGATAGGCGGCACTGATGGGCACTGATAGGCAGCACTGATGGGCACTGATAGGTGACACTGATGGGCACTGATAGGTGGCACTGATGGGCGGCACTGATGGGCACAGATAGGCGGCACTGATGGGCACAGATAGGCGGCACTGATGGGCACTGATAGGCGGCACTGATGGGAAATGGTGGGCGGGACTGATAGATGGCAATGATGGACACTGGTGGGTCGCACTGATAGATGGCAATGATGGGCAGCACTAATGAGGAGGGCGCTGAAAGGCTCCCTGAGCACTGATTGGCATCCCTGGTGGCCATGGGTGGGCAATCCCTTGTGGCTCTAGTGGCATCCCCCAAGGCTCTGCACTGGTAATCAGTGCTCTGATTACCAGCACAAACAAAACCTGCCCCCCCCCCCGTCAGGAGAGCCGCCGATTGGCTCTCCTCTACTCGCGCCTGTCAGGCGCGAACTGAGGAAAGCCAATCAACGGCACTTCCTATTTATTATGTGACCAGCTGTGATTGGACAAAGCTGATCACATGGTAAAGAGCCTACGTCATAGGCTCTTTACCGGAATCGGAGATGCGGTGTGTCAGAGTGACATACCGCACCACCGATTGCCGCTCTGCGCGCCTTATCCCGCTGGACGTCATATGACGCCCAGCCGGGATGGGACAACTACTTTGCGGCCGTGGTTTTACTATATGAAGGGTGAGTTGTTAATGGCATCCCAGTCTTAGTCCATAGGGTTCAATATTGATTTGGCCCACCCTTTGCAGCTATAAAAGCTTCAAATCTTCTGGTAAGGCTGACCACAAGGTTTAGGAGTGTGTGTATGGGAAAGTTTGACAATTCTTCCAGAAGCGCATTTGTGAGGTCAGGCACTGATGTTGAATGAGAAGGCCTGACTCGCAGTCTCCACTCGAATTCATCCCATCACAGCTCGGCCCCACCCCCTGCTCCCTCCTCACAGCCTGTGATTGATAGCAGCAGGAGCCAATGGCTCCCGCTGCTGTCTCTGAGCTTGTGAGAGGAGAGAGAGAGAACCAGGGCTGCTGCAGACGGGTACAGCACTGGATCGATAAAGGACTCAGGTAAGCAGTGACTAACAGTCACCAGCTCTCTGCTCATGAAGCACTGGGAACCGAGCCATCTGCGTTTTTTGTTTACTCAGTTCTCAGTCTTAGACCCGGGGGGAGGGGGGGGGGCAGTTGCACCATTGGACTGATACTGTATCCACCTAGGTAAGTATGATTCTTAAAAAAAAAATTCCAGAACTTCTCTTTTATTGCAAGTGATACATTAAGATATCATGTATTTCAAGCTAAAAGCTTTTAGCTTTAGAACCACTTTAAGGCAGCTGTAGGTGCCACCACTATCTGACTTGAAGTCCAAAATTCCTCCATTCATGTGGTTGGAGTGGATGGGGCTATGTGAAGGTAGGTAAGGTTTAGTGGCTTGAATTAGGGTGGCTGTGATCCTGTGATTATTAAGATTGTTTTGTTTGCTACAATAATGGCCCTACACATGGCAGTTTATGGCATTTTAAACTACTTTTATCCAGCCTTTGATTCTAAGTGCTTGCTAACTGTGTTGGGGTTGCTCTGACTGATCTAAGACAGAGATCTGTGTTCCTGCATAGAAGGAACACAATATCTCTATCTTCTCCCTGTCAGAACAGTGATCTGCCTTGTTTACATAGGCAGACTGTCGTTCTGCCTCTCTCAGGAACGAACGTGGGTGATCGGCAGACATTGGGTCTGCTGGACCAGCTGATTGGCTCCCCCTCTATCCAATCAGCGTGCGATCACTTCTCCAGTGGCGCACGCGCCCCCTAGTGGCTATTGCACAAAATGACATAAAAGTATGTGGTTTCGCACAATAGAGCCGACCTGCCTCAGTAAATGTATGTTAGGCAATCGGCAAGTGGTTAAAGGACAGTTTTGAATTTAAAAAATCAAAGTTGACTTTTTTTTTTAAGTTTAGAAGTTAAAAAAGACTCACTGACCAGATTAACAGGCAAAAATAAAGGAAAAATATTATACATTTTTATTTTTGTATTTATTGTATGTTCACCAAATAGCAGACACAGTGATGTTGTGTTTAATATATATATATATATATATATATATATATATATATATATATATATATATATATATATATATATATATATATGTATATATAAATATATATATACACACAGTATCCCACAAAAGTAGGTATGCCCCTCATATTTTTCTGTAAATAATTTATTATATCTTTTCATGTGACAACATTAAAGAAATGACACTTTGCTACTATGTAAAGTAGTGAGTGTACAGCTTGTATAACAGTGTCAATTTGCTGTCCCTCCACAATAACTCAAAATGTCCAAATTGGGCCCAATTAGCCATGTGTCATATGACTCGTTAGTGTTACAAGGTCTCAGGTATGAATAGGGAGCAGGTGTGTTAAATTTGGTGTTATCGCTCTCACTCTCTCATACTGGTCACTGAAAGTTCAACATGGCACCTCATGGCAAAGAATTCTCTGAGGATCTGAAAAAAAGAGTTGTTGCTCTACATACAGATGGCCTAGGCTATAAAAAGATTGTCAAGACCCTGAAACTGAGCTGCAGCATGGTGGCCAAGACCATACAGAGGTTTAACAAGACAGGATCCACTCAGAACAGGCCTCACCATGGTTGACCAAAGAAGTTGAGTGCACGTGCCCAGCGTCCTATCCAGAGGTTGTCTTTGGGAAACAGACGTATGAATGCTGCCAGCATCGCTGCAGAGGTTGAAGGGGTGGGGGGTCAGCCTGTCAGTGCTCAGACCATACGACGTACACTGCATCAAATTGGTCTCCATGGCTATCATCCCAGAAGGAAGCCTCTTCTAAAGATGATACACAAGAAAGCCCACAAACAGTTTGTTGAAGACAAGCAGACTATGGACATGGATTGCTGGAACCATGTCCTGTGGTCTGATGAGACCAAGATAAACATATTTGATTCAGTTGGTGTCAAGCGTATGTGGCGGCAATCAGGTGAGGAGTATAAAGACAAGTGTGTCTTGCCTACAGTCAAGCATGGTGGTGGGAGTGTCATGGTCTGGGGCTGCATGAGTGCTGCTGGCACTGGGGAGCTACAGTTCATTGAGGGAACCATGAATGCCAACATGTACTGTGACATACTGAAGCAGAGCATGATCCCCTCCCTTAGGAGACTGGGCCGCAGGGCAGTATTTCAACAAACGACCCCAAACACACCTCCAAGACAACCACTGCCTTGCTAAAGAAGCTGAGGGTAAAGGTGATGGACTGGCCAAGCATGTCTCTAGACCTAATAAACCCTATTTAGCATATGTGGGGTATCCTCAAACTGAAGGTGAAGGAGTGCAAGGTCTTTAATATCCACGAGCTCCGTGATCTCCTCATGGAGGAGTGGAAGAGGACTCCAGTTGCAAACTGTGAAGCTCTGATGAACTCCATGATCGGGAGAGTTAAGGCAGTGCTGGAAAATAATGGTGGCCACACAAAATATTGACACTTTGGGCCCAATTTAGAAATTTTTACTTAGGGGTGTACTCACTTTTGTTGCCAGCGGTTTAGACATTAATGGCTGTGTGTTGAGTTATTTTGAGGGGACAGCAAATTTAGACTTAGTCCCGGTTCACACTACCGCGACTTGTCAGGCGACCTGGTTGCCTGACAAGTCGCGGTCCATTCAGTGAACACTATGAGTTATGGTTATGAGTAAGCGACCTACAGAGTCGTGAAACATGTCAACCGCGTCCATGTCTGTTCGATGCACCGTTGTCTTTTATGAATGGGAATAAACACTTCAAGCTCATTCATCTCTGAGTGCGGTCACTTTTTCTCTTTGGAAGTGCGGGCCATTCAGTGCTATGGGAACCGTTCTAATAAGAGCGACTCAAGTCACTCTGACTTAGAAAATAGTTCCTGCGCTACTTCGGGGCGACATCGGAGCGACTTGCATTGACTTCCATTATGTGAAGTCCATGCAAGTCGCGCCGAAGTCGTGGTGCGCGGCGACTTCACTAGTCGCCCCTGAAGTCGGGTCGCCATAGTGTGAATCGACACGTATACAAGCTATACACTCTTTACCCTACATTGTAGCAAAGTGTAATTTCTTCAGTGTTGTCACATGAAAAGATATAATAAAATATTTACAAAAATGTCAGGGTGTACTTACTTTTGTGAGATACTGTGTGTGTGTATATATATATACACACATATATATACTATATATTCCATTTAGTAAGCAAGAATACATTATTCAAATTCAAGGCCACAACATTTGGCTATAAGAACATGCGACCTCTCTTGCCTGGCTATATAATAATCCCTAGAAAGGGAGTAAGCTGTGTTGAATCCATAGGTTACTCCCTTTAGCCCAATAGACCCACAGTAATCAAGAACAGGATGTGGTGGTCGTCCGCATTCCTCTTTCCCTTTGAGTGGCAAGAGGCCTCGAATAGGAGGAAAACTACTCATAGATCATTCAGAAAAGGGGATGGTGATTGGGGAATGATTGTCTAGTACCTTGATTAAATTTTCTTAGGTATATGGAAAGAATTGCGTTGTTGATTGTTGAGTGTCTGTGAACAGCGTTTGTATAAATGACTCCCAGAAATAATTTTTCAACCCTACCATGTTTCGAAGGGCCTCTACCCACTCCATGCGTTTTACACACAACAAATTATCAAGAAACAACAAAACTGACACAGTGATGTTTTTGATCTACTGTAGGGCTAGTTCATACGAGCCGCTGCACTGCAGCGCTGAGGCTGGTGTGCAGTGCGATTCAGCTGAGATCACTGAGATTAACTGAGTGATAAAGCACTGAGCTCAGCGAATTGCACGGTTTACTCTTTTTTTTTTTTTTTAAACTATTTGAGATGTCACAAAGACACCTCGTAAAGTTCAATTGCTGTCCACATAATGTGAGACAGTGGATTGCATCATACTGATGAAAAGTACTGCATGCTGTACTGTTTTTCAAAGCACCGTGCCCGTACACCACCAAAAAGCAGTGGTGTGAACCAGGCACAAGGAGACAAGGCATTTTGCCTTGTCCATCCAGAGGGACTGCTTTGGCATAGCTGCCCAAGGTAGTCCCACCACATCTGGTGTAAATCTACCCTCAATGTTATGGTGCCAGGACAGTTGCCTATTCCAGCTGCACTTAACCACTTAAGCCCCGGAAGATTTTACCCCCTTCCTGACCAGGGCCTATTTAGCGATTCGGCTACGACTTTAATGGAAAATTGCGCGGTCGTGCGACGCTGTACCCAAATGAAATTGACGTCCTTTTTTCCCCACAAACAGAGCTTTCTTTTGGTGGTATTTGATCACCTGTGCGATTTTTTGATCATGCGCTATAAACAAAAAAAGAGCGACAATTTTGCAAAAATAACAATATTTTTCACATTTTTTTATATGAAATTCCCCCAAAAAGAAATGTAAAAATCGAAATTTTTTTAACATTTTAGGCCAATTTTTTCTTTTTTACCATATGTTTGGCAAAAAAAATTGCAAAAAGCGTATTTTGATTGGTTTGCGCAAAAGTTATTGCGTATACTAACTAAGAAAAAGATTTTTGTCATTTTTATTGTTTTTTTTTTTTAACGAGTAATGGCGGCGATCTGCGATTTTTTTTTTTGCGGGACTGCGACATTGCGGCGGACAGATCGGACCCTTGACTGACATTTTTGACACTTTTGGGGGTACCAGTGACATTACTACAGTAGTCAGTGCTACACAATAAAATTAATATATGTCCGAATAATACCCCCCTTTTTCCAACTACAGTCCCCAATAGAATTATTTAATCCATCTTATTGTAATTTATTTAATTTAATTTATTTAATATTCCCACAATAAAAAAATTTAATCTGTACCAATATAATAGATTCACATATTTATCAACACAATAGATTCATATATTGATCACAATATCATCTTTCACCCACATATTAATTTATCAGATATTAATTTATCAGATTTAATATTTTTTTATTCAATCATATTTTTTAAATCACCATTATCTATATACACCTTTTTTAATTCAATTCCATCATATTTATGTAGTTATGTTTATTTATTTAAGATAATGAGATGATATTTATGATTCTACTGTATTCAACACAATATTGAAAGGTCATGTGATGACATAAATGTAAACAGGAAGCAGTACCGTAGCACCATGCGAATATAACATTCATATTAATTGTTTTTAATTTGGTGCCATTAAATAATTTATTATACATTCTAAAGTTGCATTACCAGGCAGCTTTTATATTGATACTCTATTAGACAAGTTTAAACAATAACCGGATATAGGAACTATCCCGGATATTATTAGAATCAGAGCGGGATATAAATAGGCTGACCGTGCCCAGAAATGATGTCTTTTGAAAACGCCCACTTATCGGGTGAAACGCGTTGACGTAACTTCCGGCGTACAGCTACGCATCGTCACATCCGGTCAAGCTTCCTGGATTCGGTGGAACGCACGCCATTGCGGCGTTCCTGTTTGTCTTATTTATGCAAATGATAACGTTCTTTTCTGTAAGAACAATTTAAAACTTTTGGGGGAATAAATATTTGGACGTATTACACTATTGGCCCCTTTCTTTTATCCCACATATCTGGATTATACGATTATTGCTTGCTTGGAGCGATTCCATCAAAGGCCCTTCCTATCTCTTGGAACAACAAATATTGAAGCTCGATTGCCACAAGCCGCATTTGATTTCTTCATGCGCTGATATCTCTCAATTGTGGTGAGTAGGGGACCTGGAGGGTCACTCACTAGAGGCACCTTTGTTTGATTGGACCGATTTGCACTCGAGCACCTTACCTAATTATTTGCACCAAGGATTAAGGATCTGCACTTGAGCACTTTATATAATTACTGCACTAAGAAATAAGGACTTCTCATAGATTTCTATAATATTATTATTCATACCGAAAATGTATTATATATTTATTGTTTACAGTTCTTTTGCACCTGCACTTTACAATATATTTATTCACCACAATGTTTTCTTGCTAGCGCTGTTATAATTTAATTTTCACACACATATGCACTGTTACTGTAAAAATGACACTGGCAGTGAAGGGGTTAACTTTATTTGAGAGGAAGGGGTTAAGTGTGTCCCTAGGGGCGTATATTCTTACTGTGATTGGATGTGGCTGTGTGTGTAACAGCAGAGATCAACGGTCCTACATAGCAGGACCATATGATCTGTGCTGTTACACATGGGAGAATGACAGGCGGCTTTGTTTACACTAGCCGCCTGCCTTTCTCCCGCTGTACCGGAGGATTGCGAGGGACACCGGGTCCGCCGCTCACTCGTGCAGGGGGGGGTCTGTGAGCGAGCGGGAGCGCGCCTCCGGCGGCGCGCGCTCGCTCCCTAGAGCCTCACAGGCTAGTGACGTACCCATACGTCACTTTGCCTGTGAGGGGCTGACTGCCGCCGTATATAGTCGGGCGGCAGTCGGCAAGTGGTTTTAAAGCAGTTCTAAAGCCTGAAGTTTTTGTACCTTGATGCATTCTCTGCACTAAGGTGAAAAAAACCTTCAGTGTGCTGCTTCCCCCCAGCTCCCCCTTATACTTACCTGAGCCAGATCTCGATCCAGCGATATGCACAAGAGCAGATGTTCTCTCGGCTATCTATCTCCTCTTTGACTCAGAGACAGCAGCAGAACCCATTGGCTCCTACTGCTGTCAATCACAAGCACTGAGCAGGGGGCGGGGCAGGGGCAAACCATGCTCTGTCTATGGACACACAGAGCCCGCCCAGTAGCGAGCATGCATGAGTGCCTCCATAGCAAACAGCTTGCTATGGGGGCATTCAGCAGGGATGGGGAGCCAGGAGCACTTTTGGGGGACCCAAGAAGAGGAAGAACGGGGCTGCTCTGTGCAAAACCATTGCACAGAGTAGGCAAGTAGAACACGTTTGCTATTGTAAAAAAAAAAAAAAAAAACAAAGCTGTACAATCACTTTGAAGAGTATTCCCAATACAATTTCCTTTCATTTTTAATAGATAGGGGATAGGTTAGAACCTCTGTCAGGTTTTTCTACTATCCAGGGTTTTTGTAAGATACGGTGTGTTTTTTTTGTTTTTTTTTTACTATATAAAGGTCCTTTCGGATTGGGTCTGCCTGTTTTTTTTTTTTTCTGGCAGACCTAAACGGAAGCTCCATGTAAGTCTATGGAGGGACAGATGTACAAGTACATCTTAGTCTACAAAAATGAAAAAGGACCACATCCCTTTCCATTTTTGCAGCCCTCAACGTAATAGATTGGAAGTAGCCTGATGTAAAGAGAAGCATCTCCATTTTCACCGGTCTGCAAATGTCCAGTTGCAAAATGCAGAAATAAAATAAATGGCCACAAGTTTGAAAAAATGGCATCCCTGTTCTGCTGTGATTTAGCGGGGGATCTGTTCATGGACTCCCTGTTGAACAGACGCAGCGATGACGAACCTTGACACCCCAGGTGCTTCTGAACTACATTTCCCATAATGCTCAACTACACTGCAGACTGCATTAAATAAGGTAGTTCCAAAACATCTGGGGAGCCAAGGATCACCACAGAGGCGTAACTAGAACCTTCAGGGCCCCGGTGCAAGAAACCATGAAGGGCCCCCCCGGACCCCTGGCTGGGGCCCTTCCCTTCAAGTCTGGGGCTCTTCCCACTGATCCTGGGGCCCTTTACTCTAGTTGCGGGGCCCTTTATTACGGTCCCCCAGCGGGACCCTTTCACAAGTTCTGCAGTGGGCTCCCTTCCTGCCATCTTGGGGCCTCCCCATGGTGGTGGAATACCAGAGCCCGGTCGCAAGTGTGACCTTTGCGATCCTGGTAGTTCATCCACTGGTAGTTTTTATTTTTTGGTATTTTAATTGTATTATTACAATGTCACTGACTATGACTCTGTCCATTCAGAAAAGGAAGGAGCAGGTAAATTACATATTTACTGACCCCTTTCTGGTTCTCTATTGTGACATCCTATCCTATCCATGTGTACAGGGGAGCCACACAGGCCCCCTGGAGCATGGGGCCCGGTTGCAATTGCAACCCCTGCAACCCCTGTAGTTACGCCCCTGGTTCACCATCACTATACTAGAGGATAGACCATGTGAAAGGAGACCCTGAGGTGTTAAAGGACAGTTATGACTGCATGTTACAGAAATATATGACTGGACCTCAAAGGCACATGGACTTGTGTTGCACTCCTCTATTTCTGCCAAGAACTGCCAGACCATCAAAGCTACCTATGGTATTTTATCAGAGCGTATTGAGGCTTCTCCGATTCAGTAATAACATTCAACCGGAGAATATTGATGCAAGCTTAGGGGATTCTGGGCTTTAGCCACCACAACAGTGGAGACCTCCACCAAAAGGGAAAATGTATGTATATTGAATGTATGCACTGAAGGTATTGACAGTAGGGTGGTACTATGCAACTAATTCTAGGGTAATTCATGAGCTGTAACATGGTACAGCTGATAAAATATCTCCCTACAATGTGTTGTGGTGACAGAAATAACAGAAAGAACTGCCATGATTGGCTGGCTAGAAATCTTTGGATAAAGATTATTTTCATACGTTGAGCTTCAAAAGTCGCCGTTTATCGGTGAACATAAAAATTTAATCCCAGGTTTTAAGTAGTACCAACACCTGTTTGGATTTAATTTCTTTTCAAACAAATAAAGTCCTGCCATTGCTTCTAAATGGTTATTAAATGAATTTAAATGAATAAATTAATTTTGGTGCTTCAATTTTCACTTGATTTGTACTTCTCAGTCGTTTGGTTGCATTCACTTCAACAAATAAGATGCTTAATCCTCTATATAAATGAATATATGTAAGATTTTCCTGTGCTATTACTCCCATCCATCAGGAATAAGAATCTACTCGGGGTTAGTGATCACAGATGGTTTCCATTACTGTAGCTTGTATGTTATTACAAATTATAGTAAACTTGCTTACGTTGAATTTAAAAATTGGTACCAGATAATATTAATCAACAGGAGACGTTTAGGCATTTAGAAAGATGACTTTCTCGTAAGGCTTGCAGACAGAGACCTAAGTGTCTTTCTGTTCAGACACCGCTAATATTTTCACCAAAAGCAGGAGAAAGGACCGCATCTGCCAGGGTGTGTTAAGGTGAAACGGACGTGAGTCTCAACCTCACAACACAAATACAGAAAGAATTTGGCAGGGTGAGCAGTCTGCACATTAAAGCTGCCCAAAGACCTTCGAAGCTGAACTTGTGCCAACCTCACTATTCTCCCCGAACAAAGCGGGCACCATGGTGATACCAGGGCCTATTACACGTATGCATTTCCAACCCCACCTCAGCACAGGACGCCTGGCACCCCTAACCCTTCTATCCACCCCCTCTTTTGAGTTCAGAGATTTGCAGCTGCCATGTGCAGCAAGCGAACTGAATAGCACAATACTCTAATATTACCCTTTTGTTCTGTATACCCAGCCTTTAGAAACAAAATACAGCATTCATTTAACCGGGATAAGTGGATATATTGTGGAAGAAAAGTGCTTACACTGCACAGATTGATCTTAAGCTTTAATACTTGTTTATATCCGAAAAACTAAAACTAGTTTTTGTTTGGTGTTCATGAAATTGCTTGAAAGTCCACTATTGTAGAAAATGTATACTGCATTTAGGCTAGGTTTACATCTATGCAATTGATGCGGTTTTACTGCGCGTTTGCATCTTTGAACACTGTTTTTTTATGTGTTTTTGCATGCGTTCTTCATGCATTTTACATGTTTTTTTTCTACTTAAGCTGCGAACAGGTGGTTATTAAGGAGCGGGTGGCTGCCGCATCCTTAACAACCAATGAGTCATCAGCTGTCAGCTGGGCTCCCCACTGACAGCTGAATGTAAAAAAAAGAATTACCAGTAAAGAAAAAATAAGTAGGAAAAATGGCATTGGGTCTTACCAAATCCTGGTATGGATTTGAGGGGAACCCCATGCCAAATTAAAAAAAAAATGACGTGGGGTCCCCCCCAAAATCCATTTTAGACCCTTATCCGAGGGAAGTCTGCGGGCAGTGGCCTTATCAGAATCTGGAAACTCCTATAAGAAGGCACTTCCAGATCCTGCCCCCACCCGCTATATAAATGACAATGGGGTACATTGTACCCTCCTACTCATTCCAAAAAAGTGTGAAAAAATAAATAGAAACACAGAGACAGTTTTTGACAATTCCTTTATTAAAATAAACAAAAACAATGTCCCCTGAAGGATATCTAGCGTCACTCATGATGAACGCTGCCGACGACCTGAAGAAAAAAAAAAAGTGACATGCATGCAAAAACGCATCACAAACGCAACACTTGTATTTTTGGTGCAGGTCCATCGAAGTCTATAACACGCAAAACACAATCTGTGGGAAAAAAGTTGCTGACTATTTCCAAAAACATGGTATCGAAAACGCATAGATGTGAATGTGTTTCATAGAAAACCATGTTAAATAGGTTGTAGTGCGTTTCTGCAAAGGTGTGAACCTAGACTAAAGCCCCGTACACACGATCAGATTATCGAACGATCTGTCGTCCGTTTTTTGTTGCATGCTAGTCTGATGTGGAAAGTGAAGAGGTTATTTTCATATGTATTTTCCCGTACGACAGAATTCTACTTCAGAAGTGATGTCGTGTGTTGGATTGCTTTGTATGTGTTCTTTCGGCTCTGAGCATGCCTAGTCTGGCTCCTAAGACGAAAACTGTACTAATGAAATGAAAATCGGACTTTGTGTTGACGTACGATAAAAGTTTATAGCCTGCACATCCAGTTTTTGTCGTCCGAAGATCGGTAATCGGCTGTCAAAAGCGCTATACTAACAATCCGAAAATCGGCAGATCGTTTGTGGGACGAAATTTCCCTTCAGATTTTCGTATCGTGTGTACGGGCCTTTAGTTAGTAATATCCACCAAAAGTATGTGTTTTTGAATTATTGGTAGGCTCTTGCTTCTTAAAAACTAAAAAGTCACAATGATTTTCAATAGACTTGTAATATCTTCAAATGTTGTGGTCTGTTCACAACAGATGCATTTTGGATGATTTTTTCAATGCATAGATAACTCATGGACATAAAAAAGCAATGTTTTCCTATGACACCAGTTCACACAAATGTATTGAGGTGCGTTGCGCTGTAAGAAAAAGTACTAAAGGAGGCATTTTTATGCAATGCAACATGCATAAACGAACACAATGTGACTGGAGTTACCCATTTTTTTGGGTAAAATATAAAAGATGAGATTGCTGCAAGTAAATAAATAGCCAACATGTCAAGCCTTGCACCCTTTTAACCATGCACCCATGAAACAGCAACAAACTTCGGTACCCTATATTTTCCAGTGATGCTTTAAAAGCCCCAACAGGTCATCCGGTTAGAGTTAACCATGAATAATAGAATGACCGCTTTCACTCTGGCGTGCACGATATGTAACATATATAGCGCAATTAACATTTTTGCGTATATTCGCCCCTGATGCACGCATCTAAATTCCCCTCCAAGCACAAATCCTCCCCCCCCCCCCTCCACTCTGAATCCCCCCTGCCGGCACAATTTTTCCCCCCCAATCCCTCTGCTAGCACAAATCCTCCCCCTCAAATTTCCCCTCCTAGCATAAAACCTCCCCAATCATCCCTACAAATCACCCCCCAAAAGAAAAAAATAAATTCCCCTTCTAACACAAATTACCTCCCCCCTATACCATATCTCCTCTTCTAGCACAACCCCCACCCCCAAATTCCCCCTCCTAACACAAATCCTTTTCTCCCATCCTCCCTTACCAACACAAATCCCTCTACATCACCAGGTCAAGCCACTTTTGAACCAGAAACAGCGGCAGAAGCGCCTGACCTGGGCTACAGAGAAGCAGCACTGGACTGTTGCTCAGTGGTCCAAAGTACTTTTTTCGGATGAAAGCAAATTTTGCATGTCATTCGGAAATCAAGGTGCCAGAGTCTGGAGGAAGACTGGGGAGAGGGAAATGCCAAAATGCCTGAAGTCCAGTGTCAAGTACCCACAGTCAGTGATGGTCTGGGGTGCCATGTCAGCTGCTGGTGTTGGTCCACTGTAGTTTATCAAGGGCAGTGTCAATGCAGCTAGCTATCAGGAGATTTTGGAGCACTTCATGCTTCCATCTGCTGAAAAGCTTTATGGAGATGAAGATTTCATTTTTCAGCATGACCTGGCACCTGCTCACAGTGCCAAAACCACTGGTAAATGGTTTACTGACCATGGTATTACTGTGCTCAATTGGCCTGCCAACTCTCCTGACCTGAACCCCATAGAGAATCTGTGGGATGTTGTGAAGAGAAAGTTGAGAGACGCAAGACCCAACACTCTGGATGAGCTCAAGGCCGCTAAGCATCCTGGGCCTCCATAACACCTCAGCAGTGCCACAGGCTGATTGCCTCCATGCCACGCCGCATTGAAGCAGTCATTTCTGCAAAAGGATTCCCGACCAAGTATTGAGTGCATAACTGAACATAATTATTTGAAGGTTGACTTTTTTTGTATTAAAAACACTTTTTTTTTATTGGTCGGATGAAATATGCTAATTTTTTGAGATAGGAATTTTGGTTTTTCATGAGCTGTATGCCAAAATCATCAATATTAAAACAATAAAAGGCTTGCACTACTTCAGTTGTGTGTAATAAATCTAAAATATATGAAAGTCTAATGTTTATCAGTACATTACAGAAAATAATGAACTTTATCACAATATGCTAATTTTTTGAGAAGGACCTGTATATAAATATGACTGTGCCAACTCACCCTCTGTAGCCCAAGAGTAAATAAAAGCAGGTATCACTGTATTAATAGGGCTGGCGCAGTGTTTATCATCTTGAGCACTTGTAGCTAGGGTGACCACATTTCCAAACTACCATTCAGGGACACTCCACCCAACATGCACTGGTCGGGGACGTCAAAAGGAGGCGGTGCCACATGTAACGTGGCCGAGTGGCCCCGCCCCTTACCTATTTAAGTAATGTCACTTACAATGCAGTTGGCTGGTAGCCGTTTTCGAGAGCAGAGTGGGGTATATGCAACTTTAGTGCTTTAGATATAAAAAGCATTTATTTAATGTATTTAAGCCTAACATTGCAGTTGTATGCAACCACTTAGATTCAAAGAGTGTACTTGTTCTTTCATTGTTAAGCTAACATGCATTAAACAAATGCTCTTTAACTCTGAGACACTAAAGTTGCATATGAAGAAAACTATACTTTGTACTACAAAAGGAATACAAATTACCTGAGGGATCTGGAGTAAAAATTTGAAAAAAATTAAGCCTCAAGACGAATCTAAAATGAGCTTCCCCTACTTGATATGTAGAAATCTATGCACAATGCAGTGAATGCGCATGCATAAAACGAAATTCAGCCATAAGGATCTACTAGTACTTAAAGCGGAGTTCCAGCCATTTCACTCACCTGTCCAACGGTCCAGCGATGCGGCCGCCCAAAGCCTCGATCCTCTCCCTCGGCGCTGGCATCACTGCTGTGGGCACCCGGCTGTGACAGTTTGCGGCTTTACAGCCGGGTGCCCACTGCGCATGCGCGAGTCGCCGGCAATCTTCTGGGACCTCTGACGTGTCCCAGAAGATTGCAGGTAAGGAGGGGGAGAGGAGAACTTCCGTTCAGGGCGCCGCAGCGCTCCGAGCGGAAGTGGGAGCGGGTACCTGTCAAAACTAGGTACCCGCTCCCCCTCCCAAAAAAATGACATGCCAAATGTGGCATGTCAGGGGGTTAGAATACCTAAAGCGGAAGTTCCACTTTTGGGTGGAACTCCGCTTTAATGTAGCTTAATGTAGCTGATGTCTGTAACACACTGATGAGGAGGACTGAGCACTGCAGTGTCCAGTATTCTGTCCAGGAGTTGGGACGCTCGGGGCTCCCATGGCTGAAAGAAACTCCGAACACTGGCAGCTAGGGGTGACGTCAGCGGCGGGAGGTGGGAAAACAGGGCTGGCTAGCCCCCACAGCTTCTCCTATGTGAAAGCGCCCAACTAGGAAGGGGAGGGGGCTTTATCCACCTCTTGCTGTGTTTCTCCAGGAGAGGCAGGGCACCGCATGGCACGCCTTTATAACGTCATCGGCAATCGATACAGCCATTCTCTGCATCAATGCAGAATCACGAATGGCTGCATCAGCTGTCTCAGTTTCATTCTGGGACAATGACAATACAGTGTCGGTGCCCGGGACCTGGGACAGTCCTGCAAAATATCGGATTGTCCCGGGCAATCTGGGACACGTGATCACCCTACTTGTAGCTGCTGTTGCAGTAAAGAACATGCATCCAAGGAGGAGAACCGGACAGAAAAGCCATTATTTTCCATTAGCCATTATAAACCCTTTTCATTTAGTTCCTGTGCTAAATTGTAATGAGATATGAGCCTCAGAACTGACTTAGGCTGTGTCTGTCCCAGGCAGGCTGGGCAATGAGAACCTGCTTTTCATCACTACAGAGGTGCCTCCTTACATTTCGATTTTAGCTGCCAAAGTTGGAGCCCAGGCAATTCCTATATTTATATATGGAAATACTCATACCATCCAAAAGAATAATCTTACAAGGTAAAAGTATAGCCTCCGTTCCAAATTATACATACCAAAGAATGACTTTCTGCCCCCTCTGGACTTGTGGTGACAGCTAACAATGTGCTGGAGCTCTGACAAAATGCTGATGGATGAACTACCAGAATTAGGGACTTTTAAACACAAGGAGTTTTCATATTTATAGGGTAGCACTATGTTTTGACTCATTTCATATATATAACTGTTTCTAAGTGTTGAAAACCTTTATGAGAATTTGATAACAAGCTTTAAAGCTTTATAGCTGTCCTCAAAGTTTTTAGCAAGTTGTCTGTATTCTACTGTCAAGCCGCCCTTCCCAAAAGCCTGTGCTCAACAGGTTTCACAATGCTGTAGCAAGGCTTGCAATCCTTAAAGTGCGCCTCATTAGAGTAGGTCTAGAACCTTTGTCAGCTTTTTATTACTACAAACATGTAAATTGAAGTGCCACACCACTGCCAAAAGTCGAGATATTCCAATAATCGTTGGGAGAAGGAGGGCAATAGAGGAATCATCCAACACATTTTAGGGGTCCAAAACAGTCCCTTTTATCAGGACTTGGGATTACAAACAATATAAATGGACTATAAGTCAACTTCATCTTTAAAGAAGAGCCTCATTAAAAAAATGTTATTCTCCTATGCAGTGGGGCCCTGCCTGCACTGCAATGGTTAACTGCTCGTTTTGTCTAGGGGTGCATGGGAAAGCTGTACATAACCAGTCCTTCAATCCTCTGGAAAATTGTGCTTCCCCACTTCCAGCAGTGGACTGTTCCTGCCGTTATCATGTCCAGAGCCGGTCTATGGGCATGAGGACATCAGGAAAGGTAAGAACGTTAGCGTGCTGGAGGGGTGCATGAGCAGCAGGGACCGGCCTTGAAGTTGTCGGATTAGGATAGTATATCTCCGCTCCTAGATGAAAGCAAGCAGTTAACTCATGCAGTGCGGGCACAGCCCCACTAGTTTGATTACAAGCATAGGTCTTGTCAGCAAGAACAGGTATTATCGCCTACAAGCAAAGGAGATTGTGGAAAACCCCAGGGGTGTAGAGTCCATCTGTTTGGGAAGCATATGACCTACGTTGAGTCCATGTTGTAGATTTTACCCACTTTCTGTTTCTTGAAACGTCTGTCACAAAGACAGAACATGTGGGGGAAATCTCTTTAACAGCGTATGGAGAGCAGTAAAAACACAACAAGTGTTGTAATTCTTCCCCAATCTATTCAAAACTTAAAAAAAAAAAAAAAAAAAAGTTTTGGTTGTGCATACACTTTATTTCAATGGTTATGTACAGATTCATCTATTGGATATATGGATGGGGCCTAATCGCCCTGCACGTGGGGATACCTTTCTTGCGGAGCATGCTCATCAATGTCCAGGGACCAGGCAGAGACTTCTGTCATGTGCAGTCTTAAAGCAGTTCCCTGGAAGTGTTGTCCTATATAATAATTGCACACTTTAAATTGATGTATATTGCATTAGGAGGGATGTACTGAGTCTCTGACTTCTTCACCAGTCCAGTGTACCTCTGTTAACTTACTCCCAGTAACAGAATGGGGTCCCACAGTGCACATAGCATGAACCTCTTTTTTTAACTATTTTACTCCCGTACCTTTTGACCAGGCCATGGAACTCCGTAACGTGGGTTTGGTTCCAATTGCTACTGGAATCCAACTGCTAGGGAAGAAGCCAGTACATCTACCCCCTCCCAGTGGACCTGTCACCTTTACTAGGTACCATGCCTAAGGACTGTTTGCTTGTGTTAGTACTTGGTCACTCATAGCAACTACAGTACATTCCTCCTACTTGCCTTGATGAGTTAACCCTTTTGTTGTAGCTGAGCTTCATACCCCACTTGTGGTTACAGACCCTGTTGTTTTTTTTAACGCCAGAACCAACCTGCACCCCTTTGAATAACTTCAGACCAGGCTGAGAACAGTTGATGCAACTTCAGAACAGTTGATGCAACTTTTCTTAAAAGTTTTTTTCTAAAACATTTCAGTGTGAACAGTGTGAGTCAATTTCCTAATCCTAACTACAATTAAATGGCTGCCCAGGCATACCTCTGTAAGGTAGCAGTTTCCCATACTTAGATTCCCTGGTGCCTTTGACAGACTGCAATGCGCAGCAGTCCTCCTTCATAAGCATGTATGTCTATGCCTATGAGGGGGCAAGAGTAAAAAGGAACAAGCCCCAAACCAAGCCTTCTCCTATATTTATATCACTGGTGAGTAGGGTTGATCCAAAAAGCACACACAATTAACTCTTTCTCCGCTGCGTGATAATGGATAAAGCCATTCAAACCCTTCCTGTACTGCTCAGTGGCCAACTGTTTGTATAGAACCACTGGTATATAACTACCTAATATTTGTATCTGTTCAAAAAAGCCAGGATTTCTGAATGTACAGTTGGCCAGGGGACATAGAAAGGGAATTTTCTACTGTTCTATGATTAGAAATACATGCTCTATTTTCTAAATTGGTATGATATTTAAATGCATTCTCTTTTAGGAAGACAATGCTTTATTCATTTTCTGTTGCTGATAATTTAAACTTTGCTTCTTTGTTCTGTAGATTCTACAACAAAATGTGGGAGGATGCCCAACATAACCTCAACCTGTTGCTCCAGCAAGAGTTGCCAGATGTACCGCCAAAACCTGAGAAGGATCGCATGGCAGTTGCCCAACAACTTGGAACCATGTATGTCAGATACCTGCAGATCTTCCGAAATCTTGAGTTAGCCTTTGATCAGATGACACATCCACAGAAGAGACGGCTGGTGAGACAGGTCCTGGATGGTGTCATGGGACGCATTCTGGAGCTAAAAGAAGAACTTGTGGATTTGGAGATCTCTGAATTTCAGTATTTTGATGACATTCTGCAAGACCTGAAAATTGGACCCGTAAGTCATTGGTGGAAATGCTTCTGTGTCTGGAGGGCAAACGTAGGTCAGACTGGGCTAGCTGAATGTCTTTACAACTTTGGAACTTTACCAAGCTATTTTATTGCTATACATCTGGTTATGTTACTGCTGCTGTTCACTAATCCAGATATCTCAAAGCATAAATATAAGTATGTTTCCATTGCACAGAATGACTAATGTTTTTCTAAACTGTAGATTCCACTGCAGATATTAATATTTCAGACAAGCTAGCAGTTTATTTATATACATCTGACCAAATAGCACCGAAGTTCTGTTATTTGGTGAGGAAGAGATGTTTATGCTAAATGCCTTGTTAATTTTACCAGTCCCGGCTCCGAATAATTACAGTATTTTAACAGTTTTTTTTTTCTGGTTAGGTCAGAGAAAAGCCATCCATCTTTCTAAACTAACTATGATTAAAAATGACATTTCCGGACATTTGCTCCATTAAAACAGAACTTCATAAAAAAAAAAAAAATAAATAAATAATAACTTTAGTTTAGTTATATATTCACTATGAATCATTACATTTATTTTTAAATACTGCTGGTACCATTTCCTGAACTTGGCATTAGAATAACTTCCCCGAATAGAGAGCGGGTGTGCCTAAGCTGTGAGCCACTCTGGCTGTGTTCCACTTCTCAATGCTGTCATCTTAATGTTTTTCAGTGTCATTTATGCAACCTGCCCATAATCACCTTTCCCTTTTTGTTTGTTATAAATTTAGCAGAACAGCTGCTATTTTACCTTTGTTGAATTTGGTGCAGATACAATGGGGGTCTTCAACTGCGTTGAGCAATGTTGGACTTCTGTTGTGTTGTATCTTTAAAGAGAAGGGGGGCTACCCTTCTCCCCAGCTATTTTTGGGTGCTGATCTTTGGCTGTGTTGATTGGCTGACATGGGTTGACGAAACTCCTGTGCATGCTCATCCTGGTTTAAAGATGCTGTGCTGGGAATGTAAACTGAGCTGCGCATATGCAATTTAGTAGACATTTTAACCACTTAAACCCCGGAAGATTTTACCCCCTTCCTGACCAGGCCCTATTTTGCGATTCGGCCCTGCTTGACTTTAACGGACAGTTGCGCGGTCGTGCGACGCTGTACCTAAACAAATTTGACGTCCTTTTTTTCCCACAAACAGAGCTTTCTTTTGGTGGTATTTGATCACCTGTGCGATTTTTTGATCATGCGCTATAAACAAATAAAAGCGCCAATTTTGCAAAAATAACAATATTTTCCACATTTTTTTTATATGAAATTCCCCAAAAAAATGTAAAAATCAAAATTTTTTTAACATTTTTGGCCAATTTGTTTTCTGCTACATATATTGGGTAAAAAAAAATCGTAATAAGCGTATTTTGATTGGTTTGCGCAAAAGTTATTGCGTTTACTAACTAAGGGAAAGATTTTTGTCATTTTAGTTGTTTTTTTTTTTAACGAGTAATGGCGGCGATCTGTGATTTTTTTTTGGCGGGACTGCGACATTGTGGCGGACAGATTGGACCCTTGACTGACATTTTTGACGCTTTTGGGGGTACCAGTGACATTACTACAGTAATCAGTGCTATACATATGCACTGTTACTGTAAAAATGACACTGCAAGGGAAGGGGTTAACTTTATTGGAGAAGGAGGGGTTAAGTGTGTCCCTAGGGGCGTGCTTCTAACTGTGAAGGGATGTGGCTAGTGGTGTAACTACAGAGATATACGATCCTGCATAGCAGGACCGTATGATCTCTGTTCTTACACAGGGGAGAATGACAGGCGGCTTTGTTTACATTAGCCGCCTGCCTTTCTCCCTCTGTAACGGACGATCGCGAGTGACCGGCGGACATCGGGCCCGCCGGTCAGTTGCGCGGAGGCGTCCGTGAACAAGCGGGGGCGGGAGCGCGCCTCCGGCGCCGCGCATTCGCCCCCTATTGGCTCACAGGCGAGTGACGTGCCCATACGTCACTTTGCCTGCACGGGGCTCACCGCCGCAGTATATGTACTTGCGGCGGTCGGCAAGCGGTTAAAGAAGACTGCGATCAGAGACATTGCAAATCTCTTCTGCAATAAAAAACCAGCCTGCTTGCTTTTTTAAAATGTAGACTTTAATTGCAATTTAAAGCAGAACTAAACTCTCCTATCCCTTCCAGCCAAGGAAGCAGCCATCTTAGTCTCTGTTTGATCTGTAGTTGCCATGGTGCTGCACATGTGATCGGTTATGACACAGTTGTTTAGAGAGTACAACCAGCTGTAACAGTTATCATTCAAAGCGTGCATTGTATGTAAGGCTAGGTTCACATCTGTGCTGGTGTATCCTGCTGCGGGTCCACACCTATTCCCGCAGCCGCAGCCACCCATACAGAAAAGCGCACTGGATGTGTGCAGGTGCCAATGTTTCTAATGGTACGCTGCACTTACTGGAAATTGCACCCACATTCGAAACCGTGCTGCACTTGAAGTTCTAATGCGGGCTGCAATACAAGAAATGGTGCAGGGACCTTATCCCTGCGTTTCAGGAGGCACGGCAGTCCATTCGAATGAATAGCCTGCTGTGACCACATAAAAATGTAAAGTGTAAACCTCGGCTAGCGGCTTTGGGTAGCAGTTAAATTGATGGGTAAAGTGGATCTAAACCATCAATTTAATGGTTTCAAAAAAACATATACATTCCCGGCATTCCTGGAATGCTGTCACATTAGCTTGTGCCCGCAACCAAACTGTCAAACCATCAAATGGCTGGTGTCATAGCTGATCGCATGTTCAGCACCATGGCAGTTGCTGATCAAACAGATGCTAAAATGGCAGCTTCCTTGGCTGAAAAAGATAAGAGGGTTTAGTTCCGCCTTGTATTTTTTGTGTTGACTATTGGTGTAGTTTGCTGAGAAGTTTTTGTATTGCACCATAAATGTAAGATGACAATTGTTTTTGGCTTGGTCAGGAGATGATCTTATGTCATTAATGGTGTCACTCACAGGCTAACCTTGAAGGCAGCATTGTTGGATAAAATTTGGTGTGATTTTTGTTGTCCCTCAACAGCAGTAGTGAGCTTCATTGGCTTCTACTGGGCAGCAATTTTGCCCAGTACAGGATAGCCACATACACCCTTAGGAAGAATTTTTATGTTGTGATTAGAATTAACACAAGATTCTACAGTGTACAGTTTTAACCAGAGGTCTGGTAAAAACGGTGTATTTTTCAAATTGTGCCTCTGGATTTGTGATTCAGACACAGTAGAGTGTGGGAATTAATAGGTACCAGAATACACACCAAGGAATAATAAAGGAGAATAAAGCGGAGAGTCTTCCAGACTGAGCTGGAAAAATAGTTATAATCTGCTGCCAGCAATGTCTACAATTTGCTTCTTAATGATTTCAACAGCTCCAATACAGTGCCGTGTCCCTGTAGTATTTTAACATTACATTAATGGACCAATAGAGCATCCTAACTTTATCATAGCATATTTACAGTAGCTGGTTTATAGGTATGGGTATTAATGTGAGACTCTAATCGTTTTCTGCTATCGGAGATATATGTATGCATAAATTTAAGGAGTATAGTAGCGTACAGGAACCTGCAATCAGCATTGTTTCTCAACTTTAGTTTTAGAGAAAGATTCCTTGTCGGTTCTCCTAATAGCAAAACATAAAGAAAAAGTTGGGAAACAAAGATTTGACGGTGAGAAGGGGTGAGTCATTAGGCAGAGTGGATCTGGGGCTGGAGGATGATCATATATACTAAATTTTACAGTGTCGAATATAACACGATCAGTCATGATGTGGAGCTTATACAGGGCTATGCAGTCTCTGCCCATTCCCATGTGACAGTGCTGGATGCCCAGGCAGCCAGCCAAGAAGCCTCGATATCCAAACAACTTTATCACCCAAGCGCTCACTCCAATGGGAATAATGGGAATAATAGGTGTGCCACTCTCCTCAGGTCAGAAGTGCATAGGAAAGAAAGAAAGAAAGAAATAGCAAACACCTAGTGCATTACCCTTGGACACCTTTAAAACTTTTATTAAAAAGCCAAAAACATACTCACAGACATAAAGAGCATAAATCGCATTGAATGAGTCCACCACATGTTGAGGTATTTGTCCCTGTCATTGGACCACTGACGCGTTTCGGGAGACACGCTCCCTTCCTCAGAGCCAGCCAAGAAGCATCAGTGCCGTCACATAGGAGGAAATATATTGAGTCACCTATTCCTCTGTAGACGGAAGTACCAGGTTGTCACTTTGCTTCTAGGGGCGAGGGAAGCAAAGGGAAGGTAAGTATGGCAGATCATCACTTTAAAGTGGATAAAATGTATAAGTCAGGCCATACATTTATTTATTTTATTTATTTCAGCTCTATCAATTTACGCAGCGCTTTACATATACATTGTACATTCACATCAGTCCCTGCATCCAAGGAGCTTGCAAT
The DNA here is from genome assembly GCF_965119305.1 of Pelophylax lessonae. NCBI lineage: Eukaryota > Metazoa > Chordata > Amphibia > Anura > Ranidae > Pelophylax > Pelophylax lessonae. The sequence continues at coordinate 227,140,206 of NC_138773.1, forward strand.
CTAAGGTCCCTATACATGATTAATTTTCTTTTTTTTCAACCAGCGGGTTAAAAAAAAAAAAAAACATTCCCCCCACCCACACACTGACAGTGGGGGGGGGGGGGGCTTTCCCGCTGTGAGAATACATTCATGAGCACTGCCAACTATAACTAGCGGCACCGATCAAATGAAAACTTTCCAACAGGCTGGTTGTATCAAGTGATCAACTTCTGTACAAACAGCCTGCCCATAGCTGGATCGAAATTCAGCTGGTCCCTGCTGAACTGGCTGAATTTCAATTCATCTATGGCTGGCTTTAACTATTCTTTAAAATGTTCTCTCCCCCCCTCCTGCTACCTATCCTGCCTACCCTGTGTAAAATATGATGTGTGGATATACTTATTTTTATTCCCCTCCGGCCCAGTCATGTAATCCCACAGCTCCAGCTCCCTGTGTCAGTGATAAGCTGCTGCAGGGGAGAGGAGGGAGCACAGAGAATAGCTGGGCTATGGGAGCCTATGTGACCTTATGGCTCCTGGAATTCCCAGTCGTTGTCGAGCACTTCCTGAGCCGGAGTTGCAGGATTATGTCACTGGACCGGAGCAAGTTAAAGAGTCCACACATCTTTTTTTATACAGATTAGGCAGGATAGGTAGGAGGAGGGAGTGTATATGTGTATATACATATATATATATATATATATATATATATATATATATATTTAACCTTTTGGGAAGATTTTGTTCAAACAAATGGTCTGGTGACAGGGTATCATTAAGATTGAATGTTAGGGGTTGAGTGTAAGGGTAAAATTACAATAGGGTCAAAAGTTAGGGTTAGGTTAGGGTTACCTTTTAGTGTAATGTTAAAGTTACCCTGTACTATGGGAGCTGTCCACAAAAGAAAGCAAAGAACAAGGAATAGTCACCATTATTATCTGTAATATATATATATAGTAACAATTAGCGCGCCCCCCAATACCTCAAGTGTGTAAATTAATGTAAAATGATATAACCAATAAACTCTCAATCAGTTGCTAGCTGAACACTCCTCAGTGATTTCACAACACCATAGACTTGAAATTAATTGTGCATATATAGTGCAGCGCAACTAAATAAACATGTGACAAATACCATTATCATATTCCAATATACAGTATCTCACAAAAGTGAGTACACCCCTCACATTTTTGTAAATATTTTATTATATCTTTTCATGTGACAACACTGAAGAAATGACACTTTGCTACAATGTAAAGTAGTGAGTGTACAGCTTGTATAACAGTGTAAATTTGCTGTCCCCTCAAAATATCTCAACACACAGCCATTAATGTCTAAACCCCTGGCAACAAAAGTGAGTACACCCCTAAGTGAAAATGTCCAAATTGGGCCTAATTAACCATTTTCCCTCCCCAGTGTCATGTGACTTGTTAGTGTTACAAGGTCTCAGGTGTGAATGGGGAGCAGGTGTGTTAAATATGGTGTTATTGCTCTCACTCTCTCATACTGGTCACTGGAAGTTCAAATGGCATCTCATGACAAAGAACTCTCTGAGGATCTTAAAAAAAGAATTTTTGCTCTACATTAAGATGGCCTAGGCTATAAGAAGATTGCCAAGACCCTGAAACTGAGCTTCAGCATGGTGGCCAAGACCATACAGCAGTATAACAGGACAGGTTCCACTCAGAACAGGCCTCAGCCATGGTCGACCAAAGAAGTTGAGTGCACGTGCTCAGCGTCCTAAACAGAGGTTGTCTTTGAGAAATAGATGTATGAGTGCTGCCAGCATTGCTGCAGAGGTTGAAGGGGTGGGGGGTCAGCCTGTCAGTGCTCAGACCATATGCTGCACACTGCATCAAATTGATCTGCATGGCTTTCGTCCCAGAAGGAAGCCTCTTCTAAAGATGATGCACAAGAAAGCCTGCAAAGAGTTTGCAGGAGACAAGCAGACTAGGGACATGGATTACTGGAACCATGTCCTGTGGTCTGATGATATCAAGATAAACTTATTTGGTTCAGATGGTGTCAAGCGTGTGTGGCGGCAACCAGGTGAGGAGTATAAAGACAAGTGTGTCTTGCCTACAGTCAAACATGGTGGTGGAAGTGTCATGGTCTGGGGCTGCATGAGTGCTGCTGGCACTGGGGAGTTTAAGTTCATTGAGGGAACCATGAATGCCAACATGCACTGTGACATACTGAAGCAGAGCATGATCCCCTCCCTTTGGAGACTGGGCCACAGGGCAGTATTCCAACATGATAACAACCCCCAAAACATACCTCCAAGACTACCACTGCCTTGCTAAAGAAGGTAAAAGTAATGGACTGGGCAAGCAAGTATCCAGACCTAAACCCTATTGAGCATCTGTGGGGCATCCTCAAATGGAAGGTGGAGGAGCGCAAGACCTCCACCAGCTGATGTCCTCATGGCGGAGTGAAAGAGGACTCCAGTGGCAACCTGTGACACTCTGGTGAACTGCATGCCCAAGACGATAAAGACAGTGCTGGAAAATAATGGTGACCACACAAAATATTGACACTTTATGCCCAATTTGGACATTTCCACATAGGTGTGTACTCACTTTTGTTGCCAGTGGTTTAGACGTTATTGGCTGTGTGTTGAGATATTTTGAGGGGACAGCAAATTTACACTGTTATACAAGCTGTACACTCACTACTTTACATTGTAGCAAAGTGTCGTTTCTTCAGTGTTGTCACATAAAAAAATATAATAAAATGTTTACAAAAATGTGAGGGTGTACTCACTTTTGTGAGATACTGTATATAATATTGTGAAATATAGTCTCTCAAAGTAAAATTGAGTAATATTAAAAGTCCTTTAAATCCAAAGCAATTGTGTACAATAATATGTAAAAACTGTGCTTCGCCACCAACGGCGCTCTTATGTTTTTATCTTTTATCTTTTCTTTCCTCCAAAAGTGCATGCACTCCCAACACCAGATGAAAAACCTGCTCACCTCAAGCAAAAAACAATCAGGCTCATCATCATAGCTTGTTCAAATCTCCTGGGGTGATCGCCTCTCCTTTCTCCTGGATCTTGGTGTAATCTTACCCTTGTACTCACACTCCACAAACGGACCACATGTAACAAAAAGGCAGATAGTGCTTTCCTATTTATCACTTTATTAAAAAACCCCACTAAAATCCACTTACAAAAAAAGATAAAAAGCTATTTTATAACAACTACATCATCTGGCTCACAACTCCACACATACACGACGGTGGTAGCGTGACATCACAGGCTTGGCTCCTCCCTCCTCGATATGTAGAGCCCTCTCAATGGGCTTCCTCTGTAGGTACTGGAGAGTACACAAAGATTCAGCAGAAAGGAGAGGTGATCACCCAAGGAGATTTGAACAAGCTATGATGATGAGCCCGATTGTTTTTTTGCTTGAGGTGAGCAGGTTTTTTATCTGGTGTTGGGAGTGCATGCACTATTGAAGGAAAGAAAAACCATACAAGTGCACCGTTGGTGGCGGAGCACGTTTTTTTTTTTACGTATTATTGCACACAATTGCTTTGAATTTAAAGGACTTTTAATAATACTCAATTATACTTTTAGAGACAAGATTTTACAATAATATGTATTTTGGAATATGATTACTGCTTTATCACATGTTTATTTAGTTGCACTGCACTATATATGTACAATTAATTTAAAGAATTATCTGTAGGCTCACTGAAGTTTTCCCCATTTTTGTTTTTGCACTGGGGTTTATTTACCAATGGGAAGTAAGCTGTTCACTTTTCAAGGAAATTTTCCTCAGAGGTTAGTGAATGAGGGGAAACTCTGCTGACTTTCATTATCCATGTATGTACAAGCAAAAATGCTCTTTTTATTTTCTTTGCATATGATTGGGTATCCTTTACAAAGTGAAATTTCACTAAATTCATTAAGCTGTGGGGATAATTCCCTTGCAAAATGTATAGCCTATTCACCTTTAGTAAATCAACCCCTTTGTCTCTATGTAGAGGGGGCCATCTTGCTAGAGGAGCAGGGTTTTACTTCACCATGTCAGTGCTGTCAGGCTCATCAGTGGTGACTTGAAATGGTAGGCCCCTTTCACACCGGCGGTCCACCCTCTTCCTTAGTTCAGTAATGTTCTTTCAAAATAAAAACGGATTTAATTTACATCAGTTTTTCATCCCTTTTTTAAATCCACCAGCTGGAGTCCTTAACAACCAGTGATTAATTTATGTTGTCAGTGGGGTATTCCCGCTGACAGCAGAATGTAAACAACAGACCTAAAAAAAAAAAAAAAAATGCCGGGGCCGGACCATTAGAAAGCTAGGCATTATGCAGTCAGTGGACATATTTGCAAAAATCAAACACAAAGCACATAGACTTGCATACAAATGTGACAGTAGAGATGAGTCACTGGTTGTTAGGACACCTGCGGGTGCCAGCTCCTAACATGCAATGCAAAATCGGAAGCAAAATACACCATTTGTCCATTTGCATCCTTTTAGCTCCGCTTACGTTATTTATACAGACCAAAAATACCAAATTGGAATACGGATCTGAACGGATGCGTATGTAAAAAGGTGATCCTCTGTTTACATCCATTTGTCCATAGTAATGCATTGCTGTCTGTTTTTCATCTGTCAATAGATGGATGAAAAACGGACAAAAGGTCTGCCTGCACGAAAGGGGCCATAGGAATAAATAATAATAATAAACGCCTGCAACAAAAACGCCCAGGTGTGTTTTTTTCAGGCGTTTATTGGGCATTCTTTGGAGGCAGGCATGACATCTGAACTTCTGTATAGGGGTATATATACACACACACACACATATATATATATATATATATATATACACATTCACACATATAGGTGTGAAAGGAGCGGAACCCTATCCCTGCAAATTATTTCATTAGCGCATGGATGGGGTTCCGCTCCTTTCACACCTATATGTGTGCATGTGTATATATACATATATGTGTGTGTGTATATATACCCCTACACAGAAGTTCAGATGTCATGCCTGCCTCCAAAGACGTCCACAAAAAAGCCCAATAAACGCCTGAAACAAAAACGCCCAGGTGTGAAAGGAGCGGAGCCACATCCCTGCTCTATTAATAATTCTAAGAAAAATTATCTTTTTCTTCTGGCGGTCACCCTGACATGGATGAGTTCGGTCACCCTAGCATAGCAGTCAGAGTCAGTTCACCCTAAACTACATTACGGTCATCCTGATACTTGACACTTTCCCTACAGAAACTATATTTTTGAATCTAACTATAGTGGTATATAGTACCCTAACTACACTAGATATCCCTTTCCTCACACTAATAATTGCTAAATGACACTTTTGCAGCAGGAGTAACAGAACTGCTTCCACTCTTTTCCACAGCCCCTGTATTACAGTGCTAGAGATTTGGCGGGGCTATGTTATATACTGGGGGGCGTATTCACTACTGATTGGCCTCTGGACCCCCTAGTCACTCCAATCACATTCCTAGCATACTCCTGCCCCCTCAATTGGCTTTTCCTGATGTTTCTGGTCCAATCACGGGCTTTTAAAGCCCAGTTCCTGTCCCATTGCATTTTGGGCGGTTCTGGTGCCTAATTCCGAACTTTTACCGCAAAAAGTTCGGAATTCGGCCGAATTTTCGAACAGCCAATGTTCGGGTCGAACCGAGCCGTTTGATCATCCCTAGTCCTCAAGTACAACCTCCTCTCCAGCAAGCCTTCTGGACTCTGGAAAGCAGTGAGCAGCACAGTACCAACATCACCAAATCTCACTCAATATCCTGTGAAAAGAGCTGTTGGAGCAGGGATGCCCAGCATTTTGAAGAGCGAGAGCCACTTAAGCACTTTGGTAACTGGTTGTGGGCCAAAATGAGCAGAGTGGGCAGATTACAGTTCTGTGCCCACTCTGCTTATGCAGAGCGGACACAGCCTGCTCTACTCTATGGGCTCTCCGATCCGCCAAGACAGAAGGGGATGCATCCCCTTTGTTTTTTTTAGGGGATCGGATTAGAGGTAGGTGAGTGTAAACAAACACAAGTCTGTTTACATCTGCCACTCCATAGAGGTGAATGGATGGTTCAATTGGGTCTGCCTGAAAAAGGGCATGCATGTGAAAGGGGCCTAAGGCTATTTTCACACTGATGTGCTGTGGTTTACCCGCACTGCAGATGCAGTGCAGTGCACCTGTGGCTTTTCTGCAGGTTAGCTGCACTTTGCCATAGACTTCTATTATTTCCTGCAGTTGTGCTGCACTTTCTGAAAGTACACCAAAACTCCTGCATTCAGGCGTTTTGGTGTGCTTTCAGAAAGTGCACCAAACCCGTAAAAAGAGAAGTCTATGGCTCAGTGCGGGTAACGTGCAGGTGCACTGCACTGCACTGCACCTGCGAAAAAGTTTGAAAGCGGCCCAGAGTAACCAGTGTAGAGAACATTGCTATTTAATATTAATTAAAAAGTGACCTTAATCTTCTCTATAGGATTCCTGCAGGTATTGCCCGCTGTTGCTGTCCCAGACAGAGTGCATTTGGTATTCCTTTGCCTGTGATAGGAGCCGGCGCTATACAGAAAGCCTTCTTTCCTGCTGGCGTGATTCTCAACACTGATGCTCTGGGATGGCGGGTCGGTAACCCGCGATCTGGGCTTGCCAACCATTCCAGAGCAGGAGGTTGCGGGCCACATCAGAGGGCTCCGCGGGCCACATGCCACATGTCTCCGCAGCACATGTATGTCTACACACAACCATATACCAGATATACCAGGAAGTGCACTGCTATAGTATTTTTCTTAGGGAATTCAAGTCAAAAGGTAAATGTTTCAGGGTTTTGATTATACTCAAATAACATTTCTAGATGTTTTTTATACTATAGAAAATATAAAATTGTTGAGTTACATATTAGGGGTTTGGTTAACTTTTAGAGTTGGAGTGATAATAGGATTAAGTGTGAGAGGTAGCTTAATGATCAAGTATGAGGTATAGCCTAATGGTCAAGTTAAGGTAATAAGCCATTGAGTGAAGGCGAATATCTTTATTTACCCTTTTTTTTGTGCCGAATGTCCCAAATGGAGAAATTCATGTTAGATAATTAAAAACGTAAGACAAGTACCAAGGTGAATGGCCATTTATACTCTGTAAAGTTTTGCATATTGACTTGGTGCTCTATAAATGGCAGTAATGAATAAAATAGATTTGTCTGTTTTTGTGCATGGTGTAAGTGATTGCATCTCTGAAAAGACTTGAGTGGCTGCAAGAGGTCTTGAACCCTGCTGTTCGAGTCTTTATGAGGCTGACTGAGGGGCAGTAATTCTGTATTCTGTCTTTAGCTTGTGTACTCAGCTATTGTTTTTTTTCCCATAGGAAAGTTTGGAGATTCCAATCCCAAAATATTTCATCAAAGAAAAAATGAAGGTACTGAAGGATCGGGAGCGAATTTTATCACAAATCTTGGAACGTACTGGAGCTAAGGATACAGAAACTGTAAGCATCAGAGGAGTAAATAGTTAATGATATCTCTCCCCCCCTATACCCCCAGTAGCATCTCTGGTATTTTTGTGATGAACTGTGCTTTCCGTAGTGATATAAAGTCCTGCTTAGAATCAAACATGACTTGTTTCCAACAGTGTGTTTTTTTACAGTTTTAAGGGGAGTCTTCCAATTTGATCTTATCCAGGACAAGCATAATCCTATAAGGTGCCAAATTACCTCTAAATTAAGCCCATTGTCTCTCAGCCACCAGGCACAGCCTGTTTAAGCCATCTTTCATGGTAAAAGATGAAATGAAGGAGGCATGAGAGCGATGCGTGGGATCCTCCTCTGTAGCTCGCAGGTACAATGTGTTACACAATCCCATGAGTGCACAGGGAAGAGATAGAAACATCTACACCAAGCTGAGTCCTCAATTTTATACCATTGGGGATGAAAGTAGGATATTCAGAGAAGTCACGGATAGAGAAACTGATATGATGCTGGCGGCTGTGAGCATGTATAAAATAACCTGTTAGTTATAACATTGCAGTGCAGATCTGATGTGAATGCAGTGGATATGTCCAGGGCCAGATTTATGTCCTGGATCCAATTTAGCATTAGGGGCAATAGGCCTGTACTTAGTCAGAAAGAAGGCTATCCTTTTACATTTGTACTTTTCCTTGTAAAGTATACTTTTTTCCCATCATCAGTAGAAACCGTAATCTCATGTAAGCTTACCTAAAGGGAATCTGCCACTTTTGCCATTCAGGGTAACATGAAAGGCTCTCTTGAAAGCTTACCCACCTCATCCTTCCCTATCCACTTATTCTTACCTTTGCCATGTCCTTTATCAGTTTGAGCCGTACGTCTAAACCCTGTATATATAAGCTCTATATCAGACATTGTTTGAGTTTAGACAGGGTTAAAAGACCTGATTTTTTACTACATATGATATTGTTTGGGCTTGGTGATTGGCCTCTGAGGCCCGATCAATATATCCTGGTACGAAGGGAGAAGGTCACATGTTCTCTCATACTGAGAAACACTTGGTAGCTCCAAGGATTTTGACAGACAAACACCAAGGGATTAGATGCTATCAGTAAAGGGGTTGGATTTTCGGAAAACCTGTTACTTTGCCCTTAATAGACAAAGAGTCAAATTCTCTTAATCATTTATTATAAATATTTATATAGCACCTTCAATTTACATACCATTCTTTCACATCAGTCTGTACCCCCAAGGAGCTTACAATGTAATATCCCTATCTCATATGCACATACAATTTGTGGCCAGTTAACATACCTGATTGTCTTTAGAGTATGGAAATTATATGCAGATGGTCTCCTAGAGAACCCGAGCCAGCCAATCCCGCCCCTGCACACATCCAGAGCCCGGCACTCCAGTGAGCCTTGGAGAGGCAGAGCAGAGAGCGGTGACTGTCAGTCACCGCTCTCTGCACAGTGAAGACTGAGAACTGAGCGATCAGCAGTTTTTGATCATTCAGTTCTTTGTGTAGAGGCAGTGGGGGACAGTTGCAGAGTCGGACCAAAGCTACATCCACCTAGGTGTGTATGCAGGTTTGTTTTGTTTAAATCCCATACTTCTTTTTTAAACATTGCCCTAATATTGTAAGCCAGGTAAGGCCTTGTTAAATAAAAACTATTTTGTGTAAAAGATGGAAATTCTATCACTAGAGTGCTGTTTTTAGGTCCACAATTTGTGTGCCTATATATTCCAGTGATGGACCTGGATAAGTCGAAGACTGCATTCATACCTAAGTGTGGTGAAAACGCTGGCAGAAACATGCGAATAATGCAGTGACGTGCGTGACGTGTGACGTGCTTGCAGTGCCATTATTTCTTAATGGCACCCCAAACACAGGGAGCAGTCATGCTTTTTGTCATTTGAAAAATGCGAAACGTAAATCATGCTAGGCTCAGTGCCAAAATAAGTACTGCAGGAAAAGCATGTAGGAAAGCCCATTCTAAATGCAACAACACAATGCAGCATTTTGCCTGTTTCAATGTGAAAATGAACATATAAACAGATTTGTATGACGGTACAGTATACCTATATGCAAGTCTGCCTACGGATCACTGGTTGGGTACCAGTGTTACTGGTTCCAAATCACTTTTCTGTCTCTGCACTTTTCATTCCTATTCACGATATCAACACAGGCAAGTATGTTTTTTTTTTTAACTATGACACTCATGTTCTCCTTGATGTTCCACTTCACAACAAAACAGGAATCATGTCTATGTGCAGGTGCAAGAAAAGCTTCAAAGGAACCTGTCAAGATCACAATATGGGAGCTTGCATGTGCTGATTTATTCTGGAAGTTGCAAGCTCTGGGCTCAACATTCTTATCCTGCTTCACTACGTTTTGAGTCGTAGGCTCCGAATAAGCAATAGCTTAGGCGTAGGCTGTAAAGGATAAGTTCACCTTTGGTAACATGTTACATGAGAGCGCTGGTGAGCTCTCTTGTAGTTTATTGATCTTCCTGCTCTATAGTAACTGTCTCCCGGTATGGGAGGTATCAGCTATGCTGAGTTTCTGCAGGAGCCTGACACTTCATCTGCGACCTGTTGATCACAGGTTGATCACACCCTGAAAAAAAAAAATAATAATGCATATTTTTCACCTGCAAAATTATATGCATTTATTATTTTATTTGAAAAGTGAACTTAGCCTTTAAAGAAGCAGTACAGCAGTTCGCTTTGCCTTGCTACAGATTTTGCTGAAACACTTTTCTCATAATCCTAGGTTAAACCAGCCATTTCCATGGTAATTATAGGTATTTGGCCTTTAAGTCTTTCAGACCTGGGTTCAAAAAGGTCTGATTATTAACCACTTAAGCCCCGGAAGATTTTACCCCCTTCCTGACCAGGGCCTATTTTGCGATTCGGCACTGCGTGACTTTAACGGACAATTGCGCGGTCATGCGACGCTGTACCTAAACGAATTTGACGTCCTTTTTTTCCCACAAACAGAGCTTTCTTTTGGTGGTATTTGATCACCTGTGTGATTTTTTGATCATGCGCTATAAACAAAAAAAGAGCGTCAATTTTGCAAAAATAGCAATATTTTTCACATTTTTTAATATGAAATTCCCCAAAAAATTTAAAAATCAAAAATTTTTAACATTTTGGGCCAATTTGTTTCATGCTACATATGTTTGGTAAAAAAAAATCGCAAAAAGCGTATTTTGTTTGGTTTGCGCAAAAGTTATTTTACTAACAAAGGGAAAGATTTTTGTCATTTTTGTTGGGTTTTTTTTAACGCGTAATGGCGGCGATCTGCGATTTTTTTGCGGTACTGCGACATTGCGGCAGACAGATTGGACCCTTGACTGACATTTTTTACACTTTTGGGGTTACCAGTGACATTTCTACAGTAATCAGTTCTATACATATGCACTGTTACTGTAAAATTACACTGGCAGTGAAGGGGTTAACTTTTTTTTGAGAGGGAGGGATGGTGTGTGTCCCTAGGGGCGTGATTCTAACTGTGATTGGCTGTGGCTTGAGGTGTAGGAACAGTGATCAACGGTCCTACATAGTATAACCGTATGATCACTGTTTCTACACAGGGGAGAATGACAGGCGGCTTGTTTACATCAACCGCCTGCCTTTCTCCCTCGGCAACGACGATCGCCGAGTGACCGGCGGACATCGGGTCCGCCGGTCACACGCGCGGGGGGGGTCCGTGACCACGCGGGAGCTCTGCCTGTGAGGGGCTGACTGCCGACATAAATAGTCGTGCAGCAGTCGGCAAGTGGTTAAGTGCAATAACCCTCTGCAAACAATTACAAATCAGTTTGACCTGGTCTAAATCTCAGAATGAATTTGGATTGGTTGCTATAGGTAATTGGACTTAATAATGTGCTCTTTTTATTGAATAAGGCTGTGTGTAAGTATAGACCACAAATTGTGGGAGAAGCACAAAACCACTGACCAAACTTTCCAATGGCATTTATAGCGTGCAACCAAAAACAAGAATACACATACAATCACTCTTTACTGTAACCACAATGTTTTTGGAATTATACATCCCTTTTTTGTTAGGTTTATTAAATTCATAACGAACATTTGCTGCATTATAAACACTTTCTATGGTCAACCTTAAATTGAAAATTAATTGCATTCATATGGATAACTGGGCTTGCTTGCTAAGTCAAAGCTAAGCCACAACTAGAATTGTTACCAATAAACAATCAGACATTATTCTAAACAATAGCAGTAATAGTCCAGTATCGTTTATACCACAGATTAATAAAACGTGGTTAAATGGAATTGCTGCCACTCCCTATGAACTATAAATACTCTTGCTAAATTGTTCATACAAATGGAAACGTCATAAAATACTCAATCCTCAGCATAAATCATTATGTCCGAATATAAACAAAAGACTTATATTTATAACATAGGATAGTGAAGACGATGGAGTTCAAGATGGGATGCATTTCAAAATGATTGTAAGAGCAAGAAGAAGGTCGCAGTAAACCTAGAAGGTTGTGACCCTACAGGGATGATTTCATAGCATTTCTCTTTAAAGAAATCCTTGGACATGTTTTTGTAGAAAAAATGGCATATAAATAACATCCCCGTTATTTTTATTAATAATGATATAGTAATATACGGGGGATAAGAGAATAAATGAAAACTGTGTATCCACAGTCTAATTGAAGACCACACAGTTTTAGGTTGACCTCTGCTGAACTCAAAGTATTATCCTCCATAAAACCTCCACTGTCTTTGTTAGAAACAGTGATAAACCTTCTAAGGAGCTTTTATGGAACGTCCCTATGGTAGTTTATGTGCCTATGTTTTCATCTCTTCAAGATGTCATTACTGACTTCAGTTTGAAAATGTTGGTTGTTTGGCTCATATGTTGACCCACGGACTTCAACATGTGCTAAGTCAACAAGTATACAGATCAGGAACATCAGAGGACGTTGAAAAGGCCTTGCATGTTTTAGTATAGGGACTTGGCAAGTCAGCCAAGCTAATATCATTTTCAGAAAGAGAGGTCAGCAATAGCAGTCTCCATGTCTCTTTCATGACAGGTTTTCTATAAAGCTTAGTTCCCGCTTGGTCAAAAAACAAGGACCTTCCAGCTGCAGTTTTTTTATTTGCCATCTGTGTTCCAGTGGGGAGATTTACCTTCACTTCCTGTCCCATAGCCAAAACAGGAAGTGAGAGAAAATCCCTGCAAATTAAAGGCTAGTACACAATTGACGAAAATCTGACTAAATATCCTCTGATTTTTCTCTCTCTTGCTCAGCGTTCATTACCGTTTTTAGTTGACAGTGCATAATGTTCACGAAATTTCTCGTCTGATTTTTTTATTTTTTTTCGGGACGTTTGTTACTAGACTTCCGGTTCGTCAGCAACTTCAGATCATGCGCGGTCTTTAGTATCCAATTTTTTGCGGACGTACTGCATACACATTAAACTAAAATTGGTCGTGCTGGGGACGGACGATAAAAATTTTGGTGTTTGTCCCTCCGTTATTTTTCGTTGAAAATGTCGGCATCGGCTGCTGAAAGTTGTGTACACACTAGCCGAAAATCGTACGATTTTACCTCGGATGGGAATTTTCGGCAGATTTTCTACTAGTGTGTACCCCACTTAAGGGAATACCTAGTTGACCAGAACTAGTGTCCCCATAGGGATATTTCCCCTCTTTACTTTTAATGATAGAGAGAGAGGCTGAATCACCCTAAGGGGTGCATAAATAGCAATGGAAACCTGACAGGTGTTCTAATCCATTTTAACTAGGACAAAAACTTAAAAAAAAAGTTTTGCCTTTAGGTATACTTTAAGGCTACAAAAAACAGCTGTTTTACAGTCCTGAGACAAGGGCAAAGATGCCAAACTGCCCCCTCCTCTTGATGTGTGTGTCTGATCATCATACCTACGTACAGAGTATAGGGGTCAGAAGTGTTTAATATACAGGGTTCAGGAGTAAAAGTAATACAAAGTGTGCATGGGTCAGGAATAGAGGTAACATACAGTCCAGTGAAAAGAGTGTGGTCAAGAGTATGTAACGTACATAGTGCAGGGGTCAGACGTGTGTAACGTACATAGTGCAGGGGTCAGAAGTGTGTAACGTACATAGTGCAGGGGTCAGAAGTGTGTAACATACATAGTGCAGGGGTCAGAAGTGTGTAACGTACATAGTGCAGGGGTCAGAGGTGTGTAATGTAAATAGTGCAGGGGTCAGAAGTGTGTAACTTACATAGTGCAGGGGCCAGAAGTGTGTAACATACATAGTGCAGGGGTCAGAAGTGTGTAACAAACAGGATGCAGGGGTCAGAAGTGTGTAACGTACAGGAAGCAGGGGTCAGAAGTTTTTAATGTACAGGATGCAGTAGTCAAGCCTACAGTGGGTATAGAAAAGAATCACCCTCTTTAAAATAATCACATTTTGTTGCTTTGCAGCCTAAAATGAAGATGGACACCTTTTTTGTTTTATTCAGTTGAGTTGGAAAAAGGATCACCCCAATTACAAAGTGCTTCTGAGATGGTATATGGTGCCGGCAAGGCTGGCAACATATGTAACGGGAGCATCCCCCTTGTGTTTCCGTGGTTGTGGTCAGGAAGGGACGATGTATCACATATGGTGGCAATGCCCCAAAGTGAGGTGCTATTGGATCAGGGTGTATAATTTTATCTACACTCTCACCCGAGTGAATTTGACTAAATCCCCAAAGAAGGCTCTGTTGGGCTATAAAGTGGAGACCACCTCAAGGTCCTCCTAAATATTGACCACAGTATTCTAAGAGATGAGGGGGTGTCTCTCTCCTCCTGGAGGGGCGTTCCCCTTTAGCGGATGTGAAAATTGTGGCCGGATGTACATCTGGACCGTAGAGGTGGTGACCGCCCTTGGGCCTGGAGCCACCATACGAGTTGGTATAATTTTACTATCTTATTATGCAATGAGATTGTGATGCGCCTTATCTATGCGATAATAAGAATCGAAACAGTTTTGGGGCTAGCCCACAAAGCTAGATTGATCAATATAGCTTGAGAAGAATTACATTTTCGTAACAGAAGAAAATGGGGGGAAAAGGCAGCTAAAGGAAAAAAGGAAGAGAAGAAGACGACTCCTTTACATAAGTTGGTGGGCTTTCAGTCCTTTAATGTATGTTGGACACTTGTCTAACATACGTATTCTTTGTTGTATCATTGTATTCCCTTTGTTATTGTGAAATACTTTAATAAAACATTGAAACAGAAAAAGGATCACCCCCTTATGTCAGTATTTTGTTGAACCACCTTTTGCTTTACAGCCTTTAGTCTGTTGGGATATGTCTCTACTAACTTTGCACGTCACTCTAGACTTTGCAATATTTTCCCACTCTTCTTTGTGGAACTGCCCAAGTTCAGTTAAATTTGATGGTAACTGTTTGTGGACTGCAGTCTTCAAGTCATTCCACAGATTTTTAATGGGGTTTAAGTTTGGGCTCTGACTAGGCCATTCAAGGACATTCACCTTTTCTCCTTCAACCACTGTGCGGTCATTTTTGCTTTGTGCTTTGGGTCATTGTCATGTTGGAAGATACATCTTCTTCTTATTGACAACTTCCTGACAGAGGGCAGCAGATTTCCCTCAAGAATTTGATGGTATTTTGCCCCATCCATTTTTCTTCTATCCTGACAAGTGCTCCAGTCTCTGCTGCAGAGAAACACCCCCATAACAGGATATTACCACCTCCATGCTTTACTGTAGGAAGGGTAATATTTGAATGGTGAGCTGTATTGGATTCCTGCCAGAAATATTGTTTGGTGCTCAGGCCAAATAATTCAATTTTAGTCTCATCTGACCAACCTAAATGCACCTTGAAGATTCTGGGGCCACATGAAAAAAGGTGTTATGGTCTGATGAGACTGAAATTTATTTTTTGGCCAACACCAAATGATATGCCTGGTGGAAATCCAATACAGCTCACTATCCAAATAACACCATTCCTACAGTAAAGCATGGAGGGGGGGGTAATATCCTGTTATGAGGGTGTTTCTCTGCAGCAGGCACTGGAGTACTTGTCAGGATAAAAGAAAAATGGATGGGGCAAAATACCATCAAATTCTTGAGGAAAAGCTGCTGCACTCTGCCAGAAAGTTGTCAATGGGAACATAACAATGACCCAAAACACAGCAAAAATGAGAAAAAGGTGAATGTCCTTGCATGGCCTAGTCATTTAAACCCTATTGAAAATCTTTGGAATGGCTTGAAGACTGCAGTCCACCATTGGTCACCATCAAATTTCAGCAGTTCTGAAAAGAAGAGTGGGCAAATATTGCAAAGTCTAGATATGCAAAGTTGGTAGAGACAAATCCCAACAGACTAAAGGCTGTAATTAAAGCAAAAGGTGGTTCAACAAAATATTGACATAAGGGGGTGATCCTTTTTCAAACTCAGTGATTCTGTTTTTTTATTATTTTTTTTTTATTATTTTTTTCTGACATGTTGGTGTTATATCTTTCACTTGGATGTTATAAGTTGCAATAGTAAACATAGATGGATAAAACAAAAAAGAAACAGGAAAATGTGATTATTTTAAAGGGGGTGATTCTTTTCTATACCCACGGTATGTAATAAACAGAGTGCAGAAATCAGGAGTATAGTATAGTATAGTACAGCCCAGTGAACTGTATGGGGGGTCAGGGTCAGGAGTATGTAATGAGCAGGGTTCAGGAGTGTATACACGCTAGTGCCCAGCACCCCTATGATTTTTTCTTCCCCCCTTTATCGACAACACCCACACACATACATACACACACTCACACACTATCATACATACAGTACATACATACATACACTTACATCTATACAAGGTGCAAGGAACTTAGGAGGCGTAGTAGTTACAGCTTTCACTCCATCTGCTAAACTCCTTATGCTGGTCTGGTACAGATGATGAAGACTGCTGGGGGAAGACAGTAACCTGTGCTGTGTGCAGTGCGCTGCGTGCTGTAGCGCATGTTTTGACAGTTGGGAAAGTTTCTCCCAAATTTGATGCTTTGCATCCCCCCCACATGAAAACCCTGCACCTAGGGCATAATGGCCGTGCCCCCACCCTGAGCTGACAGGAATGCCACTGAAAGCAGCACTACATCATCACATGGCAACACTTCTGACAGCATTTAGGATCTGCCCAGAGGAAAAAAAGGGTGAAGAGGACATTTGACATCACTAGCTTGACCAAAGACACCTAGAAAAAAGATATGTATAGAGTTTTTTTTTTTAAGCTGCAGGGTTTTTTCGATTGGGAGGGTTGTGAGCAAACAGAGGGGATGCCTAGATTTGGGCTTTAAGTGAACACACTGCTTATACAGACACTATCACTTTGCTCATTCAAGGTAACAGTGACAGTGCCTGTAAACAAAAACTCCCCCATTTCCCCCCACAACCCTCTGATACTCACCTCTCCATCAGTGTCAATTTAGGTCCAACTGGTGGCCCCTCTGTCATGTGACAGTGCTCTGGCCCAATGATTGGTTGCTAGACTCAAGCACTGTCCCATGGGAGGAGATCACAAGCTTCCCCGTACCTGGAAGTACAGTGTATTTTGCATGAGCTGAGGTAGAGGAGGGAGCGGAGGTGGAATGCTGGACAGATGAACAGATAATTATCAGTCTTTTCTAAGACCATGTCACTAAGCCCTGAATGGGATAAATAATTTAGGAATTTTGGTATCCTGTAGTCACTTAAAAGTCCAAAATAGAAGGGTGGAATGTGATCTTAAAGTTAGTAAAACAAAGTTGTGTTGCCTAAACTAATAAAAAGGAAAAGAGAACAGATAGACATGTTTGGGCTAAAGCAGGTTTTTTACTGTAATCAGTGCATTCCATCTAAAGAGCGTTTGAGGAAAGGACAAGCTAACTAAATTATTTCTCCATACATGTAAAGATAAACTCATTGACACCTCAGAACAAACTGCTTCAGAGACCATTAACTTATAGCGAAAGGGTCCATTAGTCTAAACTGCCTAAATATCTGTGATCAGTAGCTGACAAGCCATTTATAAGAAATATGAATACTTAACCAAACACCACCACCATGTGCCCTCCTCACCCCCTGTGCTCTCAGCTGCCCGCTTGCTCAAAAGGGTTGAGGGGAGGGGAAGGACCCCCCTGCAGTGCCGCTCCACCCCTAGCCCTTGTGGGCCCTCCTCCTACTGTCACCATTTAAAATGTACAAATATTGGTTATTTATTACCTAAATAAGGGTTTTTTTGCTTTAGGTTTTGTAGGAATTTTGCAATTATGTTATTATTAAGTGTTTGTGTGTACTGGCTATCACAGGACCTATTCACAATTATCACGGGACCTACAAAACCAGTAGCATTGTCTTTTTATGTTTCATTATGACATCTTCTAAAGACTTTGAAAGCTGTAAGCGAACAATTATAAAAAAGTGAAGAATTGCAAAAATGGTCTGGTCACCTGAGGTGAAAAGTGGAGAGTAAGGCCCCTTTCAGACAGGAATTCCGATTTTGCCCATCTGTCAGTTTTATAGACAAACCTGATCAGAAGGTCCATGCATCCCTATTGACAGACAGGTGTAAACGGACTTGTGTCAGTTTCCACCCGCCTACTTTGTGGTCCAAACAGGTCTGCTAAAAAAACTGAAAAAGATTGTGTCCTTTTCTATTTTGGCAGACCGGATCAGAGGTAGCTGGATGTAAATGGATAGCAGATTCTATTTACACCTGGCCACCCATAGAGCAGAGCAGGGTCTGTCCGTGTCAGTGCTTTGCATAAACTTAGTGGACACGGATATGACATCTGTCCTGCTCTGCTCCCATCACCAGAGGATCAGTTCATACATCCCCTGCTGATGGGAGTGGAATCCGCCCTGTGTGAAAGTGGCCTAACTTACTGTAGTAAAGCTGGTCATACACTGTTTGAATTTTGCTCAGTGGGTGGCCCTGTCCACTGCCTGCCACCTGATATCCCTTGATTGAAGAATTGAAGGAGCCAGGCAGGAACATTTTCAGTCAGACAATGATTTATTCCAATGAGATGCAACCACTGTTTGATATTTTGACAGCTGGCAGGGTCAGCTGACAAAATACAATAGCAGGAGATTTGTCCATCAGTGCTGTGTACCATAGATGGAGTAACCTGTTGATTTTTTTTCCACTCAGCTTGTGGCCTGAATGGGAAAATATATATAGTATGGCCAGTTTAAGATGAGTTACTTTCTGATTGATTGCCTTGACTTGTGGTACTTCCCATATTACCCTTGGCAGGAGACATCGGGAGAGATTTACTAAAACTGGAGAGTGCAAAATCTGGTGCAGCTATGCATGGTAGCCAATCCGCAGGAGATTTGTCCATCAGTGCTGTGTATCATAGATGGAGGAACCTGTTAATTTTTTTCCACTCAACTTGTGGTCTGAATGGAAAATTTTAGACAGTATCGCCAGTTTAAGATGAGTTACTTTCTTATTGATCGCCTTAACTTATGGTACTTCCCATATTACCCTTGGCAGGAGACATCGGGAGAGATTTACTAAAACTGGAGAGTGCAAAATCTGGTGCAGTTGTGCATGGTAGTCAATCCGCAGGAGATTTGTCCATCAGTGTGCTGTGTACCATAGATGGAGGAACCTGTTGATTTTTTTCCACTCAAATTGTGGTCTGAATGGAAAATTTTAGACAGTATCGCCAGTTTAACCACTTCTCCCTGGGTGGACGTCATATGACGTCCGTAAACTTTGCGGGGGTATACCGGGATGATGCCTCTAGCTAGAGGCATCATCCCGGTACCTTGGTTTAGAGCCGACGGTTGGCTTTCCGTCGGTACCGGCCGATGCGGCTCGGGAGCCGCTCGATCGTTACCCAGGGGGGCGGGAGGGGACGTCCCCCCTCCCGCCGCCTTCCGCGGCTTTTACCGGGGCTCCCGTCCCACCGGGAGCCCCGAGCACCCAGCCGGGGCATCTGCCGGCTGGATGGAGTCCCGATCAATGCCGGAAACGGCTTCGATCGGGTCTCCAATGACGTAACCCGGAGGCGGCATCCATGACGTCACTTCCGGGTTAGTGTGCTGCAAAAGGCGGCAAATTTGAAAAACGGCTGTATGCAAAAACGCCGTTTTCTGCGTTTTGCATACAGGGAAGTGTAGTGGAGGGGTCTAGGGTCTTTTAGACCCTCGATCCCTCCATAAAGTGTACCTGTCACTGCATATTGCTGTCACAAGGGATGTTTACATTGCTTGTGACAGCAATAAAAGTGATCAGATTTTTTTTTTTTTAAAAAAACTGTAATAAAGTTAAAAAAATAAATTGGAAAAAAAAAAAAATTTAGCCGCCCCCGTCACCGTTAGCTCGCGCACAAAAAAAAACATATACGGAAGTCGAGCCGCAAATGAAATCGCTGTTTAAACCACACATGTGAGGTATCGCCGCGATCGCCAGAGCGTGAGCAATAATTTAAAAAAAAGAGCTACACTCTAACTCTAAACTGGTAACCGTTAAATAAATTTAAAGCGTGGCCTATTGAGATCTCTATTGACCGTAGTTTGTCGCCATCCCACGGGGGGGGGCGCAATTTTAAACCGTAACATGTTGGGTATCTATTTACTCGGCGTGACATCATCTTTCACAATATAGAAAAAAATGGGCTAACTTTACTGTTTAGTATTTTATAAATGCAGTGAAATGTGATTTTTCAAAATTTTTCCAAAAAAAATGGCGTTTTAAAGACCGCTGCGCAAATACCGCGTGACAAAAAATATTGCAATGACCGCCATTTTATTCTCCAGAGTCTTTGCTAAAAAAATATATATAATGTTTGGGGGTTCTAAGTAGTTTTCTAGGAAAAAATACTGATTTTAACTTGTAAACAAAAAGTGTCCGAAATAGGCCTGGTGGGTAAGCGGTTAAGATGAGTTACTTTCTGATTGATCGCCTTGACTTATGGTACTTCCCACATTACCCTTGGCAGGAGACATCGGGAGAGATGTACTAAAACTGGAGAGTGCAAAATCTGGTGCAGTTGTGCATGGTAGCCAATCCGCAGGAGATTTGTCCATCAGTGCTGTGTACCATAGATGTAGGAACCTGTTTATTTTTTTCCACTCAACTTGTGGTCTGAGTGGAAAATTTTAGACAGTATGGCCAGTTTAAGATGAGTTACTTTCTGATTGATTGCCTTGACTTATGGTACTTCCCACATTACCCTTGGCAGGAGACATCGGGAGAGATTTACTAAAACTTGAGAGTGCAAAATCTGTGCATGGTAGCCAATCCGCTTCTAACTTCAGCTTATTCAGTTAAGCCTTGACAATAAAACCAGGAAGCTGATTGGTTTCTATGCAGAACTGCACCAGATTTTGCACGCTCAAGTTATAGTAAATCAACCCCAAAAATTCTAATATTAACTTTTACGAGATAGGTACACCAAAGTAGTTTAGTAAATGAGCCAGCGCTATACATGGTTCTTCTTTCTGGGTGCCTAAACTCTGGTAGGGGAACACCAGGGTGGATGCTTTAAATGTTATTTATGTCCTTCTACTAATCATGTCTGGTGCAGGGGAAGTAGGGAGGATGTTCTTGATGTTATTGGGGTAGCAATGAAGGGGTTAAGTGGTGTTATGCAGGACGGCATCCCAGGTCAGGGACCCTCCTTGTGAACATTTGTAAAGCACATAACTGGGTTCTCATCAATCCTGGCTTCCCTTTCAGGAATACCTCATACCAAGTACTCCCTTGGCACGTTGCAGGAAATATCAGTTTGATCCCTGATCTTTCAGTTCCTAGTCGTAACTTAGTGTCAGTTTGTTTAAACAGTTAAGCTGTTTTATTTTGGGAGGAGTGGAATGATAGAAAAGGAGAAGAGGAAAGATTAATAAAGCAGCGTTATTTCAATTCCCCCATAACAAACACAAAAGTTTATCATAGGAAAGTCATAGTGACAGAGCTCATTAATATACCTGGATGCTGGGAAAGATTTCACACTGTTACTGTTATATGACAATATCCATATATAACACAACATGTACTATGCACTATATGGTTAAGTATTGAATATTTTTGTTAAATAGCTACATACGCACTTACAAATCATACCTAGGAAATTTTTTACTGTCAGAAGATCGGTAAACATGAACTGGACCTACAGCACACTTGCTTGTGATGTATCCACTTCTTCTATAGGGCTAAATAATCGCAGGACATTGACAACTATTTTTAGAGCCTACGGTTCTGCAGACTTGGTGCCGCAACTCTGCCTCTTGCCTGAACTCGGCATCATGTCTGAGCCCTGAGAGAGACTAAGGCCGGCCATACATGGGTGGAATTTTAAAAAGGATTTTCTTTTTTTTTTTTTTTTATTAATAATTAAATGTTTTTATTGAAAATTTTCCAAATACGAAACAGAAAATAAACAACAACGCATAAAATGCGATGGTACATTCAAACATCATAAAAACTTAATGTAGGCACAAACGTGTATGAGGATGGTTACCAAGTTTAACTAAACATGTGGTACAAGAACCCATAGTATGGAGCCACTTAATCCTGCACCCTAATAGGCCCCCTACCGCCACTCACGAACACCCCAACAAACAAATTTTCTTTTGAAAATCTTAGCTAAGAATTTTCGTTCAAATTTCGCACTATTAGAGAGCTGCAGCAATGGCCGATTTTCGTGCAGCCATTAAATTTGGGTGATTGGGCATGGTGGGAATTTATTGAAAAATTAACTATTTTCTAATCAAAGATGGGAGAATCGTGCGAGAAATATAATAAAAAAAAAAAATGCACATGAGTGCAAGAAAAGAAAATTCCCAGGCACACAAATTATTTTCTGTAGCAACATGAGGTGAAATTAAAGGCTTAGTTCAGGGGTCTTCAAACTATGGCCCTCCAGTTGTTCAGGAACTACAATTCCCATCATGCCTAGTCATATCTGTGAATGTCAGAGTTTTACAATGCCTCATGGGATGTGTAGTTCCGCAACAGCTGGAGGGCCGTAGTTTGAGGATCCCGGGCTTAGTTGGTCGAATTTCAAAATCAATGGTGGCTCCATCGGATCACAAAACGCACAAAATTTCAGATTTTCGAAAGAAAATTCTATTGGAATTTGACCCATGTATGGCCTGCATTATTTCACCTTTTAACAATATATAAATAAATAAATGCACTTTTTATTGCAGGTGGAACATGTAATATGTTCCAAAGTTGAACTTTAACATTTTAAGAAATAAATAAATGAACTGATTGGACAAAGGACATTTCACTTTGCAAGGGAACTTTTCCCAGAGCATAAATGATGTGTTAACATTTCACATTGCAAAGAAAATCCAATAATGTGCAGGGAAAAATTAAAAAAAAACAATATTTTTGCTTACACTTGATTGGATGATGGAAATCAGCAGAGCTTTACTTCATTCATAAGTTCTGGGGTAAATTGCCTTGCAGCATATTTGACGTTAGCAATTCAACCCTTTATTCTTTAGGAAAATCTCAGTATTGCCTGCAGTTACCAGATTCATACTTTCAGATTCCAACTGGTAATTTTAAAATATTTGAATTTATTGGGTAACCAGTTGCCATTTTGCGTACAATACTGCACCCTATTCTTTCTTTGCTAAATCATTTCTTTAGAAACAAGATTCTCTGCTGAAATTGCCACTCAAAATTTCCAAAGCTTGGATATTATATTCATATTTTAAAGTCATATACTGTTGAACACACATCACACAGAAAGGTGTAATCTATGCACTTTATGTTGTTAAAAACAGAGCATGCCTTGACAGATTGGTAAAACCATAAAGCATAGAAAACCCTTCAATAGGTTCCCTGTTACAATCAAAAGATATAAAGGACTGCCAGCTCTCCAGACACTATGAACATTTTAGTTCCCAAGCAGTAATTGTAAAAATAGAATTTTATCCTCGTTCACCCCCTTGATAACGAGACCTGTTTTTATCATTAGCAGCAGGTGTGATATTACAAGAATAATGACAATACCCAAGTGATACAGTTTTGGCCGTTATGTTATATTTCTGATTACAATTATGGAAATACAATAATCCTGCATCCATCCAAAGTAATAATAGTTAAAATCCAATTTCAGCACAATAAATCTGCTTGAACATGTCATCTTTGTCTGCTAAAATACACCTTTATATTTCCTTATAAAATAAAAAAATGTGCATTCATATATCATAAAGGAGAATGGAGCTCTAGCTGACTCTGTAACAATCATTGGTGTCCAGCAGTAGAGATGAACCTATTGCATGTTTCCATTTACAGGTGATTATGGGAAAGACAATTGTGGCACCCAGTCATAATGGTTCAATAGCTCTACCCTGTTGCACAGCAGACATGAATGTAATTGAAAACTTTAGTGACATCTTCCAGATTCTAATTTACAAAAATTGCTACCATATATGGGTGCTATAAACCTTGACAAGGCAAAGAAGCCTAGAAGATGTTCGGGTCTGAAGAAAACACTTTTTTTTACTTGTTTTACCTCCCCTGTAGGCCCAGAGGATAATTGCTGCCTTCCTCTTGCTGGTTCTTCTCTGATAAAGATGGTATTGTAAAGGCTGATACACGCAGGCCAGCATTGGCTGGCTCAACAGAAACCGGCTGACATTCGGCCAGTGTATACAGCAGCCGGTCTGACAGAAGCTGGCTTAAAGTGATTGTAAAGAAATAGCAAACATAACTTACAAACATATTATACTTACCTCCCTCTGTGCAGTGGTTTTGCACAGGGCAGCCCAGATCCTCTGCTCGGGTCCCTGGCTTGAGCTCCTGGCCTCTCCCTCCTTTTGAGTGCCACAGCAAGCAGCTTTCTATGGGGGCACCCGAGCTGAGCTGCAGCTCCGTGTGTCAATTCAGACACAGAGCTGCTGTTCGGTCCCGCTCCCACTCTCTCCTGATTGGCTAACTGAATTTAAATGACAGCTGCGGGAGCCAATGGCGCCACTGCTGTGTCTCAGCCAATCAGGAGAGAGAATCCCGGACAACTGAGGCACTCATAGACATTGCTGGATGGAGAGGGGGCTCAGGTAAGTATTAGAGGGGCTGATGAGAGCTGCTGCACACATAAGGCTTTTTATCTTAACCTCCTTATCGGTATTCCCGAGTGTGGCTCGGGGTGAAATTTCAGAGCCATTAGCGGTAACCCTGAGCCACACTCGGGGTACCGCTAGGGAGATCGCTGGATCCTGTAAGAGAGGGTACTCACCTTGTCCCCGGGATCCAGCGATGTATCCCGGCAGTGTGCCGCGGCCGGATCTTCCGCCCGATGCTCTGTGCCCCAGCTTCCATCTCCTGCGAGGTGGCGCTCGCAGGGGGGTGGAACTGCCGGCAAATTCAAATAGTAAAACACACAGACACACTGATACATTACAAAATAAAATAAATTCACATCAGTTTGCACCCCAGTATATGTATATATACAGTATATATATATACATACATACTTTAACTTATTTATAGTTATTTATTATATTATAATTTATGATTTTGTGTTTCAAACTTTATCATTCCCAATATGTTATAAAGAAGAATGCACAGTAAAAAAAAAAAATCATATGTAAATAGTTGGTTTGGGCTGCTCGTTCTTAAGAATTACATGCAAAATAATGGTACCACTTTCAGCACCTAAAATTGGAAACAATCATACCGCCAGGGAGGTTAATGCATAAAATGCATTAAGATAAAAAAACCTTCTGACTTTACAACCCCTTTAACATCTGGCTTCTGTGAAATGGGCATTCTGGAAAACCAGCAGCTGACCAGCATGGTGCTGGCAGACCGCAGACCGGTGTATTCTGTTGGGGGCAATCCCCCCTATCAGAACACAATAGATTAAGGGGAAGATTGCTGTACTAACATTGAATAGTTAGAACAGCGAGCTCCTCAGTTTTTTTTTCATTCAGCTTACTGGGTTTATCGGCCAATGAGGAGGGGAGACCAAGGCAGCTTAGACACTCGTGCAACATCGCTGAATCAAGACGGGCTTAGGTAAGTATTGTGGGGGCTGAGGTGGGCTGCTGCACACAGAAGGTTTTTTTTATCTTGATGCATTAAAATAAGAAAAAAAACTACTGCCTTTACAATCCCTTTTAAAGTATAAAGGCAAAAACATTTTTTTTAGGTTTGGATAGAGTTGAGAGGGATAGGAACACCTGGGAGTTTTTATTGCTGTCTATGCCCCTGTTAAGGAGATTCACCCCTGTATTTGTCCTGTTTTCCATTATCATTGAAAGTCAAAGTAAAATAAAATTCCAAATTTTGGATTGTCCCTGGAAAAGGAATCGAAAGGAAACCTTTCATTGTGGATGCTAGTTCTGGTGAAAAAAATCTGACAGGGTTTATAAACCTTCCTTGCTCTATCCAAAATGAAAAAAAAAAGTTTTGCCTATAGTTCTACTTCAAGTGTAATATGATAGATCAAGCCAAAAGCTGCTTGAGGAAAGTTAAACATGAAATGTATTCATTTTTTCTGTAGGTAAAAATATCCTCAACAGAAATTTTAAATGATTTTACACCTCCTGTGTTTTTTGTAAATTAAAATAACTAATGTATGTCTATACTTACCTGCTCTGTGCAATGCTTTTGCACAGAGCAGCCCTGATCCTGCTCTTCTGGGGTGCCCTATGTAGGCTATGATTTATGTAGGATATTCCATATATGCAGTATCTCAGGAAGATAGAGGCGAGGCCTGGAGCGCCGGAGATATGTAGGCTATAATTTATGTCACAAAAGTGAGTACATCCCTCACATTTTTGTAAATATTTTATTATATCTTTTTATGTGACAACACTGAAGAAATGACACTTTGCTACAATGTAAAGTAGTGAGTGTACAGCTTGTATAACAGTGTAAATTTGCTGTCACACAGCCGATAATATCTAAACCGGTGGCAACAAAAATGAGTACACCCCAAAGGAAATGTCCAAATTGAGCCCAAAGTGTCAATATTTTGTGTGGCCACCATTATTTTCCAGCACTGCCTTAACCCTCTTGAGCATGGAGTTCATCAGAGCCTCACAGGTACCCAGTGCTGTATCTTGGCCTAGGCCAACAAGGCCTAGGCCTAGGGCGGCACTTTGCAGGGGGGCAGCAAAAAAAACCAGCCTCATCCCGGTTCCCGCATGAAAAGGGTCTCCGCCTCCTTGCGCTACACTTTTAATATAGCGCCAGTCTTATGGGGTGAATTGGGCCAGAGGGCAGAGTCCAGGAGGCAAATTGGTCTGGCACCCCCATAAAGCAGTCAGTAAATAGGCTGCACTGATGGGCAGTAATGAGGTGGCACTGATAAGGTTGCAAAGATGGACACTGATGAGGCTGAACGTATGGGAACTGATGAGGCTATGCTGATGGGCACTGACAGACTTGTGGTCTGCGGTCCACAAATGACAGGGTGGGTCGTAAACAGTAAAGGGCATGGCCTTTACAGGAAGGGGTGGGTCATATGTAAATTAGAGGGTGCACAAGTTTAGTCAGGCCTAGGGCAGCACAAAACCTGAATACACCACTGCAGGTACCACTGAAGTCCTCTTCCACTCCTCCATGACGACATAACAGAGCTGGTGGATGTTAGAGACCTTGTGCTCCTCCATCTTCCATTTGAGGATGCCCCACAGATGCTCAATAGGGTTTAGGTCTGAAAATATGCTTGGCAAGTCCATCACCTTTACCCTCAGCTTCTTTAGCAAGGCAGTGGTCGTCTTGGAGGTGTGTTTGGGGTCATTATCATGTTGGAATACTGCCCTGCGGCCCAGTCTCCAAAGGGAGGGGATCATGCT
This sequence comes from Pelophylax lessonae, assembly GCF_965119305.1. Classification (NCBI taxonomy): domain Eukaryota; kingdom Metazoa; phylum Chordata; class Amphibia; order Anura; family Ranidae; genus Pelophylax; species Pelophylax lessonae. The sequence continues at coordinate 227,167,420 of NC_138773.1, forward strand.
CTCCTTCAGTATGTCACAGTACATGTTGGCATTCATGGTTCCCTCAGTGAACTGTAGCTCCCCAGTGCCAGCAGCACTAATGCACCCCCTGACCATGACACTGCCACCACTATGCTTGACTGTAGGCAAGACACATTTGTGTTGTACTCCTCACCTGGTTGCCACCACACACACACACTTGGCACCATCTGAACCAAATATGTTTATCTTGGTTACATCAGACCACAGGACATGGTTTCAGTAATCCATGTCCTTAGTCTGCTTGTCTTCAACAAACTGTTTGTGGGCTTTCTCTTGCATCATCTTTAGAAGAGGTTTCCTTCTGGGACGACAGCCATGCAGATCAATTTGATGCAGTATGCGGCGTATGGTCTGAGCACTGACAGGCTGACCCCCCACCCCTTCAACCTCTGCAGCAATGCTTGCAGCACTCATACGTATATTTCCCAAAGAAAACCTCTGAATATGACGCTGAGCACATGCACTCAGTTTCTTTGGTAAACCATGGTGAGGCCTGTTCTGAGTGGAACCTGTCCTGTCAAACCACTGTATGGTCTTGGCCACCGTGCTGCAGCTAAGTTTCAGGGTCTTGGCAATCTTTTTATATCTAGGCCATAGTCATCTTTATGTAGAGCAACAATTCTTTTTTTCAGATTCTCAGAGAGTTCTTTGCCATGAGGTGTCATGTTGAACTTCCAGTGACCAATATGGGAGAGTGGAAGCGATAACACCATATATACCACACCTGCTCCCCATTCACACCTGAGACCTTGTAACACTAATGAGTCACATGACATCGGGGAGGGAAAATGGCTAATTGGGCCTAATTTGGACATTTTCACTTAGGGGTGTACTCACTTTTGTTGTCAGCGGTTTAGACATTAATGGCTATGTGTTGAGTTATTAGTTATTTTGAGGGGACAGCAAATTTACACTGTTATACATGTTGTACACTCACTACTTTACATTTTAGCAAAGGGTCATTTCTTCAGTGTTGTCACATGAAAAGATATAATAAAAGCCGCTTTCCATGGGGGCACCCATGCGTGCTCGCTCCCGAATCCTGCTCTGCATCCATTGACACAGTGGGATTTGGCCCTGCCCCCCGCTCCCATGTCACAGCATTTGATTGACAGCAGCGGGAGCTCAATGAGGAGAAAGACAGCAGCAGCAGCCGCTGCTCTCGTGCACATTGCTGGATCGGATTGGGCTCAGGTAAACAAAAGGGGGGCAGGTGGGGGAGCTGCAGCACAGGAGGTTTTTCACCTTAATGCATAGAAAGCATTAAGGTAAAAAAAACGTAAGGCTTTAGAACCACTTTAACAGTAGTCAGGCTACGCTCACATCTATGCATGTGTAGTTGTTGTGTTTCTGCTGCATATTTTCAAGCTTGTTTTGCATTTTTTTTCATGCGTGTTTTTGATGCATTTTTTCATTTTTTGTTTTGGCTAGATGCAGGGTGTTGATTTTGCTACTATGAGGTGTCTGTTGTCATGCAGGAAAACTCATCAAAAATGCATGTATTTAAGTTTTTGATGTAATTCCACTGAAGTATATAGAACCTAAAATATGCACTGTGCTGCATGTTAAAAATTCCCTTTACCTTTCCAAAAATCGCATTGCAGGAAACGGCTTAGATGTGAACGGGCCCCCTAAATGCATTGTAATGCATTTCTGCAGATCTGCAAACACACTAAAAAACACATAAATGTGAACCTTGCCTTACATAGTTAGTCTGGTTAAAAAAGACACAAGTGCATCTAGTTCAAACAAAATAAGAAAAAAAAAAAGACAAACACAATGCTATACCCACAGTTGATCCAGAGAAAGGCAAAAAAAAACCTCATAAAGTATAGTGCAATTTGCTTCAACGGGGGGAAAAAATTCCTTGTTAATCCCACAAGAGGCTATCCCTGCTGTTATTACCTATGAATGTTAATATCCAGGTATATTTTGTGTATTTTGGAATTTGTCTCTGTAACCTAAATTTAGCTTTAAGTTATGTTGATATTTAAATGGCAATGATAAAAGCAAAATTTGGTATTTTTATCTATTATATGTATTGAAAAGTTGTCACATGGCTTAGCGGAATCACTTATGATACATGAGCAATGTGGGATGAATGCTCTGGGTATGCCAGCAGTACCATAGCAAGCACTGACGACATTTAAACAGTTTATATGCGCAGTCCAGTATCCTAATTTATTATTAGTATGTTATTATTTACATTGTCAACAGTTGTGAATGATAATCACCAGGGTGTAGTGTTGAGGCTAGAAATAATCAATGCTGCTTAATATTTCTACTTATTATTTTGACATTTATAAATAAAGATTTATTATATTTATGAAAAAATGTGTATATTCAGATACTTTGAGTAATAGGATGAGTTGTAAAGTTTTTTCCTCGCTGCTTTAAATCGAGTTAAAGTAGATGTAAACCCCATTCATGAAATCTGAACTGGGCACATATATCTGTAGTGTTTACCTATCTCTCTCCAAAGACCTAAGTCCCGCGTCTTTCTGCTGCTTCATTCCACTGTTATCAGCATGATAACTTCTGGCAGGCTCTCCAACACAGGAGATAAAATCAGCTAGAAATTTGCGTCAGGGAAGGGATTTACAGGCAGATAAGCAGAGAGCTTGTCTATTCACAGCACAGCTCTGCGAGTTTCTTTGATCCTCTGCCTATGTGAAGGGGGGAGGTGCCTTTCCTCCAATCAGCTCTCACACAGTGTATGCCTAGACTCCCCTCCCACTGCTGAAACAGGAAGAAAAATTTGTAACACATTGTTCGCTTTCTAAAGGATGTAGAAAGCTGAAGTCTACAGATAAACATGTAAAACTTATGTAGGGAGATTTGTCTCATCTCTGTGTATCATCTGAGGCTGTTCACTTCACTGGGTATATGTGAGAGTTTACATCCACTTTAAGCCTAATACACACAATGAGATTATCAGATGAATGATTATCTGTTTTTTTTTTTTTTGCATATTGAAAATGAATAGGTTACTAACGTACAAAAATTCTCGTATGACAGAATAAAAATTCGGAAGCGATGTAATGTATTTGTATTGAATTTTTGAACTAAAACAGCGGATTAAACGGAAATAGTACAATCTGGTATCGTACGAGGAAAAATGTTTGTGTTTGTCCCTTTGGAAAAGTTCAGATGAAAGTTGTGTACTAACGATCAGATTATCGTAGGATCGATTCGAAAGCGGTATTTTTTTGTACGATATTCTGATCGTGTGTACCTGGTTCTAGGATTGGGGGTAATTACTAATTAGGTACTGTTCTATCAGGGTTTAGTGAAACCTATGTGGGACATAATTTCAATTGCTGTAATGAGAAAGATACAAGCATGCATGAATTGGGGTCAGAGTAACAGTTGCTACTACTTCCTAACCTTGTTACTAATATGCCAATATGCCAATATCTCCTAAACTCTCCATTAACCTTCTTTAAATCACTAGTCTAATCTCTAATCTCAAACTCTAGGTAAAGCCTTTGAAACCAATGTCTCTTGATGAAGCAGTCCGTGTGATTCAAGTGTCAGAGAGAGCTCGACAGGGGCGTTTGCGAGCCAAGTTCATGAAAGAGATCCACATGGAAGAGAAGAGAGAGAGAATGGCTAAACTTCAAGGAGAAAAGACCCTGGATCCTGAGATAGCCGCACAACGTATCCAAAAGGTGAGAACATTCTATACTCACCATCTGAACCTTTCTATCTCTCTTTATTTCAAGCTACATAGCTCTGTTTTTTATATATAAAAAAATGATATTTTTATTTTGATGCAAGAACTCAGTTAATAATAAGAGTGACTGCAACATTTGGCTAACAGCCCATTCACACTGCCGCGACAGGATTTTGTGGGGCGACCTGTGAAGTCGCGGTGCACAGCTCGCACCGCGACCTCGGCGCGACTTACACGGACTTCATATAATTGAAGTCATTGCAAGTCGCCTCCAGGTCGCCCCAAAGTAGTACAGGACCCTTTTACTAAGTCGGAGCGACTTGTGTCGCTCCTATTAGAACAGGTCCTGTACTATTCAATGGCGAGCTAGTGTGAATGGACCCTAATAAGACAATGTAAGAAAAACAATGAACAGTTTGTTGGTATAGTTTGAGAACAAACTAGAAGTACTGGGTTTAGGGATAAATATTAATAAGCACTTGAAGTGATGGCGGTCGGTCTAACAGGTAGGTGGTGAAGGAAAGGGGAGGAGGCCTCAATCATTAAGGCCCCATTCACACTTTGAAGCTCCAAAATGTTAGAGGAGAAAAAAATCAATTGTTCTCATGTGGAGATGGATAACATTTCCACAACAAGTCACCTGAAGCCAAACTCATGAAGCTCAAAAAAAGTTCTTGAGCTTTTTTTGTAGCTCAAATCGGGCAGATTGGTACATTTCTGTAGCATTTTTTTTGTTCCATAGAAATGCATGGAAACACTTGAGTTGACCGTTTTAGTGCGTTTTGTTGCACGTAGCTTTTTTTTTTTGCTCAAAAGTCCCAACCAAATAAATAATAATAATACATACATACATACATAATACATAAAATGCTTAAATAATTAATAATAAACATAAATAATAAAAAAAAAAAAATAAAGGAATCTTAACCCGAACCTGGTTAACAATGTTAACCCCCTAGTCCCAACCCCTAACCCTAATATTAACCCCTAATCCTAACGCCCTAATCTTAAACCCTAATAACCCCTAATCCTTACCCCTAACTCCAACACTAATATTAACCCCTAATCATTAACTCCTAACCCTAATTTTAACCTCTAACCTAAGTAAGTAAATAAATAAATGAACCCTTAGGCTCCATGTACACGGGACGCTAAAAAAAGTCCCTTGAAATGCTGGAATTTTTAGGACGTTTAAAATGTCCATTGTGTCACGTTTGCACCCACGTTTAGCGGGCATGTAGCGGGCGTTTGTGTTTAAAACCGTTCCTAGAGGTAAAAAAAATCATTCCCCTTTAAAATGGAAAAACGCGAGCGCTAAACGTGGGTCATCACGTTCGGTCCCGGTCGGTCACGTTTTTGAGTTTAAAACGCCGGGAAACACACGTTCGAACGCAAATAATTTCTTTCCAAAAAACGTCCCTGAACTCAACTGCCTGCAAATGACTGTAAATGACCCTGTGTACATGGACAGATAAGATAAGATGGAGGTGGGTTCAGGGGCTTCTGAAAAAACACCCAACTGCTCCTAAACGGCCATTTAATAGTTGCAGTGTACATGGACCCTTAACTATAACCCTTAACCCCTAATCCTTGACCCCTTACAAAAAAGTAAAAAAAAGAATAAGTAATATTAAATGAATAATAAAAGCGGATGAAAAATCTGAAAAACAGCAACAAATGATGAAACAGATGATATTTTTCTCTATTGGCTAATAATAAAAAAAAATCCAAATTTCAAAAATGCTGTTCCAAAAAATTCATGCAAACTCCAAAAAACGCGATGCTGAGGTGTGAATGCAGCCTGAATTAGGAAGTAAAATTCAATTTAAATGTAGAAGGTGAAGTGTCAGTTGAGGGAATCAGTGGTTAAAAGTCTGAGTTGATTCCAATGAGTATATTGAATTGCATTGCACTATATAATGTTGGGTATCCATAGTTAAGGTAGGGTTGTAAAATTTCCAAACATCAAATCATTTTTGAACTTATAATTCCTTATGCAAAGAAATCTCCACCCAATTCAATGCGAAAAATGTATGATAATTTGTCTATAAAACTGCATAACTATGCTTATTAATTTTTATTGTGTAGAATAACTGCTTAAAGTATATTTAAAGACAGACATTTTTTCATCTTGGATCAAGTAGGGAATTGTTACAATCCCATTCAGTTTTTTAAATGTTTGCCCTTGGTGTCCCATTGGGGGGGATTTCACTTTTTTTCCAGTAGGTGAGAAGAAACAAGGACAGGGCAATCCTTTCTTAGACATTCCCCATTGGAAGACTTTCTTTATAGTACTTTTCTCGTGATAATTCTAAATTTACCTTTATGTCATTTTTTTGCAATACGGCACTGCGTTACTTTAACTGACAATTGCGCAGTTGTGCGACGCTTTACCCAAAAAAAATGTACGTCCCTTTTTTCCCCACAAATAGAGCTTTCTCTTTTGGGGGTATTTAATCACCTCTGCGTTTTTTTTGTTTTTTGTTTTTTTTTGCGCTATAAATATAAAACAGCCGACAATTTGAAAAAAAAAAAACAATATTTTTTACTTTCTGCTATAAAACATATCTAATAAAAAAAAATTTAAAAAAATCTAATTTCTTCACCAGTTTAGGCCAATATGTCTTCTGCTACATATTTTTGGTAAAAAAATCCCAATAAGGGTATATTGATTGGTTTGTTCAAAAGTTATAGCATCTACAAACTATGGGATATATTTATGTTTTTTTTTTTTTACTAGTAATGGCTGTGATCAGTGACTTATTGCGGGACTGTGATATTGCAGCGGACCAATCGGAGACTAACTGACACTTTTGACACTTTTTTTGGGACTAGTGACACTAATACAGTGATCAGTGCTAAAAATATCCACTGTCACTGTACTAATGACACTGGCTGGGAAGAAGTTAACATCAGTGGCGATCAAAGGGTTAACTGTGTGCCTAGCTAGTGTTTTAGTGTAGTGTGTAGTGTTGCTTTTACTAGGGGGAGGCATTGATCTATGTCCTGGCTTTGCGGGAACAAGGATCAGTGCCTTGTTAACTGACAAAACGGCAATCTCACTTATTTACATAGACAGACCGCTCCTCTGCCTGCGTACCGAACGATCAGCGGGTGCCGGCGGACATCGAGTCTGCGGGACCCATTGATCAGCTCCCACAGTTTAGAATGCACGCACTTGAACCCGCTACTCGGAAGTGCAGAATCACACATATATATATATATATATATTTATACGTGATCCTGCGCAGCACGGTCACCCTGTAACAGTAAAACTGCTATAGGGTAGTCGGCAAGTGGTTAAGGAGACGCTGTCACCCATCTAAAATATTGCAGGTACCGTACAATCACTTATTTTAAAGCTGAGCTCCAGAAAACTTGTAGTGGGGCTGTGTCCACATTACAAGGCTAACTGCTTGTTTTGTTCTAGGGGGAATGGAAAAGTAAATTTACTCACCCAATCCTCCTCTCCTTTGCGCTGATATACTAGTCCTTTCCCCCCACCATGCTCCAACGGTTTAATGTCCTGATGTCATCAAGACCGATGTGGGGTTCAAAGCCTTGCATTGACTGTGAGAACACGGAGAAACTGTCTACCACTAAAGCATAGGGGAGCGCCATCTGCTGCCATCAGCGTTTACTTTCCCCTAGCCCTAAACAAGCAGTACAAGAATCGCCCCACTATAAGCAAGACTGTTCAGATTGCCCAGAGTTAGACTCTGTTGCATTAAATGCTTAATTGCAGCATATCTCTTTTCCATTAATTATTTTTTAATCCCTTGCAATGTACCTTTGAACTTGCTAGAATATGTGACCAGAAAGAGTCACTTCCCTATCAGTAATGTGTGCGAATGACCCCTGTGTCACTAACTGCTGACCTCTGAAAACTGCATCACTTACTACTGATCCCTGCAGTCTGCCACTACTGATGCCTGAACTCTGCATCATTTACTTCTGACCCCTGAATGCTGCATTAGTTACTTATGACTCAGTACAGTAAGTGATAGCCCAGTAGTAATTATTACAGAGGTCAGTAGTAAGTGATGGAGAGTTCAGAGGCCAGTAGTAAGTGGCACAGAGTTCAGGGGTCAGTAGTAAGTGGCTCAGAATTCAGGGATTATCAGTAAGTGGCACAGAGTTCAGGGGTCAGTAGTAAATGATGCAGAGTTCAGGGGGTCAGTTGTAAGTAGCACAGAGTTCAGGGATCAGTAGTAAGTTGTACAAAGTTCAGAAGTTAGTAGTAAATGATGTAGTGTTCTGAGGTCAGAAGTAAGTTATGCAGGGGTCAGCGGTAAGTGATTTAGTGTTAAGAGGTCAGTAGTAAGTGATGCAGAGTTCAGGGGTCAGTAGTAAGTGATGCAGAGTTCAGGGGTCAGTAGTAAGTGATGCAGAGTTCAGGGGTCAGTAGTAAGTGATGCAGAGTTAACAGGTCTGTAGTAAGTGATGCAGGGGGCAGCAGTAAGTTATGGCGTTTTGTGTTCAGAGACCAGTAGTAAGTGACATAGAACTCAGGGGTCAGAAGTAAGTGATGCAGAGTTCAGAGGTCAGTTGTAGGTGATGCAGTGTTCCGAGGTCAGTAGTAAGTGAAGCAGAGTTCATAGGTCAGTGGTTAGTGATGCAGGGTTCAGAAATCAGTAGTAAGTTAGGTTCAGTGGTAAGTAGTAAGTGGCACAGTGGTCAGTAGTAAATAATTTCAGAGTTCAGACATCAGTAGTTAGTTATGTAGGGGGCAGCAGTAAGTGATGGCAGTGTTTAGAGGTCAGTAGTAAGTGAAACAGAGTTTAGGAGTCAGTTGTAAGTGGCACAGAGTTCATTAATCAGTAGTAAGTGACACAGAGGTCAGTATTAGGTGATGCAGAGTTCAGAGGTCAGTAGGAAGTGATGCAGTATTCAAAAGTCAGCAGTAAGTGATGCAGTATTCAGATGTCGGTAGTAAGTGGCACGGGTTGATTTAATAGCACTGGAGAGTGCAAAATCTAATGCAGCTGTGCATGGTAGCCAGTCAGCTTCTAACTTCAGCTTGTTCAAATGAGTTTTGAAAAAAAAAAAAAAACTGGAGGCTGATTGATTTATTTGCAGATCTGCACCAGATTTTGCACTCTACAGTTTTGGTTAATCTACCCCTCAGAGTTCAGAGTTCAGTAGTAAGTGATGCAGAGGTCAGGAGACAGTAATAAATGATGCAGAGTTTCGAGTCCAGCAATAAGTGCCGCAGGATTCAGGGGTTATAATTAAGTGGTGCCAGTGGCGGAACTACCAGGGTCGCAGCAGTCGCACTTGCAACTGGGCCCGTCATTCTGCCACTGTGGGGGAGGGCACTGCGAGAGGAGGGGGCCGCCCACGCCCGCCCGTTTTGTCACTGCGAGAAGAGGGGGCCCATGCCCGCCCGTTCTGTCACTGCGAGGAGAGGGGGCGGTCACTGCGAGAGGAAGGAGCCCACACCCGCCCGTACTGTCAGTGACTCAGAGCCTGTACTGACAGTATCTCCTACCTCGCATGGATAGGAGACAGCCAATCTTTTCCTCCCGCCGGAGGGGAGTGTGAAGCTCAGCATCTGAATAATCACATTCAGCTGCTGAGCTTCACCCGTCCCGCAGTGCACACAGGAGAGGGGCGGGAGGAGAAGGAGCAGATCGGCTGTCTCCTATCTGTGTGAGGGAGAAGGGACTGTGAGTACAGGCTCTGAGTCTGAGCTCTATGAGAGAGACCCTGTCAGCTCAGAGTACTGCTGATGGGCACTGATAGACAACACTGATGGGCACTGATAGGCGGCATTGATGAGCACTAAGTGGCACTAATAGGCGACATTGATGAGCACTGATAAGTGGGACTGATGGCCACTGATAGGCGGCATTGATGAGCACTGATAAGTGGCACTGATAGGCAATATTGATGAGCACTGATAGGCAGCACTGATAGGCAATATTGATGAGCACTGATAGGCAGCATTGGTGAGCACTGATAGGTGGCAATGATAGACAGCATTGATGAGCACTGATAGGTGGAACTGATATGCAGCACTGATGGGCACTGATAGGCAACTTTGATGAACACTGATAGGCAGCACTGATGGGCATTGATGAGCACTGATAGGCGGTACTGATAGGCAGCAATGATGAGCACTAATAGGCAGCACTAATAGACACTGATAGGCAGCATTGATGAGCACTGATAGGCAGCACTGATGGGCATTGATGAGCACTGATAGGTGGCAATGATAGGTGGAATTGATGAGCACTGATTGGTGGCACTGATAGGCGGCACTGATGAGCACTGATTGGTGGCACTGATAGGCGGCACTGATGAGCACTGATAGGCGGCATTGATGAGCACTGATAGGTGGCACTGATAGGCAGCACTAATGGGCACTGATAGGCAGCATTGATGAGCACTGATAGGCGGCATTCATGAGCACTGATATGCAGCACTGATGGGGCTGCACTGATAATCAGGACACTGATGATCAGAGCCCTGATCATCAGTGTAAACAATGTACTGACAGTCTTGTTGGTTAATGGCTCTCCTTTCCTCACACAGACACAGATAACAAGTCTGTTTACATGTGATCAGCTGATCACATGGTAAAGAGCCACTGTGACTGTCCGAAGAACACAGCAGTCACAGAGTATTCTGGATGCGCGCCCCAGGGGGCATGTGGGAGGCAGGATTCTGGGGGGATGTCCGTGGATGCCCTCCCAGAACTGGAAGCCCGGATGGAGGGGGGGGGGGGGCTCAGGGGGGTTCTTCATGGTTTCTTGCACTGGTAACACAGAGGTCAGTAGTAAATGATGCAGAGTTCAGAGGTCAGTAGTAAGTGACACAGAGGTCAGTATTAAGTGACGCAGAGTGCAGAGGTCAGCAGTAAGTGATGCACGGTTCAATGGTCAGACCGAAATGACACAGCTCGGTAGTAAATCATGCAAAGTTCGCAGGTCAGTAGTAAGTCATGCAGTGTTCAAAAGTCAGTAGTAAGTGACTCATTAGTCAGGAGTAAGTGATGCAGAATTCAGAGGTCATTACTAAGTGACACAGAGTTCAGGGGCCAATAGTAAGTGACACGGAGTTCAGAGGTCTGCAGTAAGGGCTGCAGAGTTCAAGGGCTAGTTTTAAGTGATGCAGAGTTTAGAGGTCAGTAGCAAGTGACGCAAGTTTACAGGTTAAGTAGTAAGTTACACAGGGTTCAGAGGGCAGTAGCGTCACAGAGGTCAATAGAAAGTGACACAAAGTTTAGAGGTCATTGGTAAGTGATACAGAATGCAGAGGTCAGTAGTATGTGATGCAGGGGTCAGTAGTAAGTGATGCAGAGTTTAGAGGTTAGTAGTAAGTGATGCAGGGGTCAGCAGTAAGTTATGCAGAATTCAGTGGTCAATACTAAGTGATGAGTTCAGGGGGCAGTAGTAAGTGACGCAGAGTGCAGAGATTAGTAGTAAGTGATGCATATTTCAATAGTGAGTGACGCAGAGGTTGGGGACAGTAGTAAATGACATGGAGTTCAGAGGTCAGTAGTAAGTGATGCAGAGTTCAGAGGACAGTAGCGGCACAGAGGTCATTAGTAAGGGTCGTAGAGTTCAGAAGGCAGTAGTGGTGCAGAGGTCTGTGTAAGTAATGCAGAATGCATAGGTCAGTAGTAAATGATGCAGAATATAGAGATCAGTAGTGTTGCAATGGTCAATAGTAAATGACACGGAGTACAGATGTCAGTAGCGATGCAGTGGTCAGGGGTCAGTAGTAAGTCATGCAGAGGATAGAGGTAAGTTGTAAGCCACCTACTACTGAACCCAGAACAGATGCCCCAAATTCTAATGTTGGGCCCTTGTCCTTCAGTGTTCCTCAGATACTATGCTAAATATTCCCTGTTCAGCAGTGTCTTATTCTATATTATGGAAGTCAACTCAGACTCTATTTAATCACACCTCTTAGTCACACCATTATTCAGTGCAATTAGAAAAACACCCAATTTTTGCTATGGCACACTGTGTGCACTACATTTTTCTGTTTATGGGCCTAGTGGGGTGAGTGCGATTTATAGTCTTTCACACGGGCCCACTGCTAACATCACATCCAAGATGGAGTTAACAGCAGTCCCTGGGCTTTTGTATGTCTATGCAAGGGAAGCTTTTGCAGGTAAAAAATAATATGTGTAAAATATGTTAACTGCTTATGGGAAGATTGTTGTTGAAATGAACGCCTAGTGACAAGGTCTCTATAAAGGTTTGGGTTCACGCTTACACTGTATTGCTAAAAGTATTGGGACGCCTCCTTATACATGCATATGAACTTTAATAGTATCCCAGTCGTAGCCTGTAGGGTTTATTATTGAGTTGGCCCAACCTTTGCAGCTATAACAGCTTCAACTCTTCTAGGATGGCTGTCCACAATGTTTAGGAGTGTGTCTATAGGAATGTTTAACCATTCTTCTAGAAGTGCATTTGTGAGGTCAGGCACTGATGTTGGATGAGAAGTCCTGGCTCACAGCCTCCCCTCTAATTCATCCTAAAGGTGTTCTATTGGGTGGAGGTCTGGACTCTGTACAGGACTGTCAAGTTCCTCCACTCGAAACTCACTCATCCATGTCTTTATGGACCTTGCTTTGTGCACTGGTGTGCAGTCACTTTGGGAGGATAAAATTGTTCAAAATGGCTTGATATGCTGATGCCTTAAGCATTCCCTTCTCTGGAACTAAGGGGCCTAGCCCCTTACACCATAATTCCCCCTCCACCAAATGATTTGGCCCAGTGTACAAAGCAAGGTCCATAAAGACATGGATGATCAAGTTTTGGGTGGCTTGACCTCAACCCAATAGAACACCTTTGAGATGATATAGAGCAGAGACTGTGAGCCAAGCCTTCTTGTCCAACATCAGTGCCTGACCTGACAAATGCGATTCTGGTTGAATGGTCAAACATTCCCATAGACACACTCTTAAAATATGTGGACAGCCTTCCCAGAAGAGTTAAAGCTGTTATAGTTGCAAAGGGTGGGCCATCTAAATATTGAACCCTACTGACTAAGACTTGGATGCCATTAAAGTTTATGTGCGTTCACAAATGCGCTTCTGGAAGAATGGTCAACCATTCCCATAGACATACTCCTAAACCTTGTGGACAACCTTTCCAGAAGAGTTGAAGCTGTTCTAGACTGGGATGCCAATAAAGTTCATGTGCGTGTTAAGGCAGGTGTCCCAATACTTTTGGCAATATAGTGTATTTAGTCAAATCTGACAGCTGCAATCCAATGCACTTGAATTGAGTGACCGATGTGCTCAATGTGTGAAGCTCTCATGGTATACAATTCCATGCAAAGGACATTGAACCATCTGTATACCCTAAGGGCCCTTTCACACGGCCGCTCCGTGTGTCCGCAAATCATCCTATTTTTTTGCGGATGATTTGCGGACATAATGTAAGTGAATGGCACTGCGGATGTCAGCGGAATACCATCCGCTGACATCCGATTTTCCTCCTTTCAGTTCTGTTCCGTTTTTTGGAACGGAACAGAACCCTATTTTTTCATCCGTGTAAAAAACGGAAAGGAAGGAAAATCGGATGTCAGCGGTGTCATCCGCTGACATCCGCAATGCCATATACTTACATTATGTCTGCATATCATCCGCAAACGGATGGGATGATATGCGGGCACACGGAGCGGATGACAGAAATGTCATCCGCTCCGTGAAAAAAAAAAAGTCCCGCAGTGGACTTAAGCAGCGGAGCGGCCATGTGAAAGAAGCCTTAGGCTTCATGTACATGGGACATTGTTAAAAGTCCCTTTGAATGCTGGAATTTTTAGTACGTTTAAAACGTCCGTTAGGTCGCGTTTGCACCCGCGTTTAGCGGGCGTTTGCGTTTAGAACCGTTCCTAGAGGTCAAAAAAATCATTCCCCTTTAAAATGGAAAAACGCGAGCGCTAAATGCGGGTCATCGTGTTTGGTCGCGTTTTTGCGTTTGAAACGCCGGGAAACACACGTTCGAAGGCAAATTATTGCTTTCCAAAAAACGGCCCTGAACTCAACTGCCTGCAAATGACTGTAAACGACCCTGTGTACATGGACAGATCAGATAAAATGTAGATGGGTTCAGGGGCTTCTTAAAAAAAAGCCCAACTGCTCCTAAACGGCCGTTTACAACGTCCGTGTACATGGAGCCTTAGGGATTACAATTGCTAGAACACAGCCAGAGAATAGTCATTTACAATAATAATTTGATTGCCTATTATTTGCACATTTGTTAAAATGTTGTGTGCAATCTAACAAAAAAATATACACTTTATTGAAAATACAACTGTTTTCCTGAGCCAAAAAATAATTACATTTTTAATGCTACCTTTCAGTTTTCCATAGCAGTGACATAAATTGCATAATGTTCACGCAAGCATTTGAAATAAATGTGACAAGTTTATAAGTCTTAGCTTGAAGCCAATGTCCCCCTTTTATACTGCCCATTCCACGCTACACTCCCTTCCTGTGTGTTTTCCTACTTCCCCAATTGCTCTGCCACTCAGGAAGCTGTTTCCATTGCGTCCGTATCCTAACTGACTTTCCGTTCACACCGCAGGTCTGGCGAGGCTACATTCAGAGGAAGAGAACCAAGCAGCAAAGAGAAGAGGAAATGATCTTCCTGGGCATGGTAGGTTGTCCAGAGGACAGAATTTTCCAAGGCAACAGTATAATGTTTAGAGCACAACCTTGGATACTTAAGAAACAGGTGCCATTCCAAGTCCATTCTCTTTCTAGTTACATTTCGACTGAGAACCTTGGAAAGAATAAGTGCATGTAGGGACTCTTGTTTGCCTGTATATTCAATGCTATCTCATGCAGGCAGGCACAGAGCTTGTATATCAAGCTTTTATAATGCCAGGTAATGCAGTTTTGCCATGCTTTAAGGAAAGGTGATTGATAAGTGTTCACAATTTCTGCAGTTCAAACCTTAACAAAAATGCTAGAATAGCTATTTGACAAACCTCAGAAAGAGTCCTTTAACTAAGCAGGTGGTCAACATTAAAAATGAAAAGATACAGAGTTTGACTATGTGAAGAAAGGCTTCACATTGAATGGTGAGCTTGGCAACCACTGCAAGGGGCATAGCACATGGTGTTTGGAGAATGGGCAAACTTTGGTTCGTCATACTTTTTGATTGTATTTCCTACAACTACTGCTGGAAGGCTTCACAAGAACAGTCATTGCGTTCTTCCTTTAACATTGAAAGAGAGGACACTTGAGCCACTTTTATTACCACTGTGCAAAGGCATACTTTTCATACAGTGTCCATATGTAATGACACAAAAATAAAGCCCATCTCCAGGCAAAACCTTTTTCACTTTTTTTCGTTTTTAGTTTTGGGTCGAGCAAGAAAGATTTAGAACCAGTGTTCATTTTGACGTCAAATTTCGATTTAGTTGTAGTCATAGTCATTTGACTAAAATGCCATTGTAGTTTTAGTCATATTTTAGTCATCTGAATAGTGTTAATTAGTTGATGAAATTAACACTGGTTAGAACATCTGTCAGGTTCTCTTTCCTCATTTATTGCCCCCCATTTTATATTTTATGACACTTTGGCTCTGTTCACACCTGAGCATATTTCAGCTCGTAAAACGCTCATCTCTGAAGTCTCAAAACGCTCAACAAGAAAAATCCCATTCCTTTCAATGGCCCCTGTTCACATCTGAGTGTTTTGTTGCCTGATGCAAAATGCCTGAAGTTCAAAAAAGTACCAGAGCTTCTTTTTTGACAGATTACAAGCGCTTTTGTTAGATGTCAATGACTGCCTCCAAACACCTGCAAAAAACGCCTGAAAAAAAAGCCAGAAAAAAATGCCCAAAAAAAGCCCCAAAAATGCCTGAAAAAAGCCCAAAAAACGCCTGAAAATGATATGCTAAGGTGTGAATAGATCCTTTAGCTGGTCAGGAAGTGAGAGGAAGCCTACCTAATGGGGACACAGGCAGCAAATAAAGCGATAATAAAGGCTTGTTTTAAAAAAAAGAAAAATTAACATGTCATACTTACCTCCTCTGTGCAGTTGGTTTTGCATAGAGCAGCCCAGATCCTCCTCTTCTCAGGTCCCACACCAGCTCTCCTGGCTCCTCCCTCCTGCCAGGGTGCCCCCACAGCAAGCAGCTTGCTGTGGGGGCACCCAAGCAGGCGCGCTGCTGAGCCACTCCCGCTAACTCCTAATTGGCTTACTGGCTGTGATTGACAGCAGCGAGAGCCAATGGGGGGCTGCTGCACACAAGCTTTTTTACGTTCATGCATAAAATGCATGAAGGTAAAAAACCTTGTGCTTTTACAATCCCTTTAAATTCTGAACTGCATGGGTGCTCAACCTGTGGCCCATCAGCTGTTGTGGAAGTACAAGTCCCATCATGCCTTTGTAAGTCATGCTTTTAACTGTCAGCCTTGCAATGCCTCACAGGACTTGTAGTTCCACAACAGCTGGAGGACCACAGATTGAGTACCTGTCCTTCCTCACTTTCAGTGCCGTTTATTAACCATCTAAATTAAAGGAAGTAAGGACAAATCTCCAAGCAGACACGGATAGCCGGACAGCTACCCTTCACAACTTTATCCAAAACAAAAACTTGGCTGGTGTTGGGATTTAAATTGATTCAGTCATGGGAGAGTTTAGGGGCTGTCATTGCTGGCCTCCTTTTAAATATGCTGACTGAGTTAAAATTTTTGTAAACACTAACGATGAACTTTTCTTATTTGCTCCCCTTATAACATTTTGTTATATTCGATTGGTGCAAAAAATTCAGAGCAGTGGTTTTCCTGTTTTATCGCAAGGGTGTAATTAGCCCTCCAATTTCTTATATTGGGACTACAGAATAATAAGCCTCGATGTGTGTAATCATATCAGATTGTCAGTGGCTTTGGAGTGGTTGTAAATCTCTGACAGGAAATCTGAACAAAGCATATCCATCTATAGTGTGTACTTGTCTTAATCCACAGCAATAAGTGTGATTTATGTCTGCTGTCTCTTCTCTCTGCTATTTGCATGAATAATTTCTGACAGGTTTTCCTGAGACCAAGAGGTAAAAAAGTGACAAAGGAGTTTGCTCCAGCACACAGTCTGTGATTGACAGCCTCAGCTCTGTTCCGGTGTCCGATGTGAGGGGGAAGGGCCCTCTAAATCAGCTCTCAGAGCTCTCCTGGCCACGACCTTTAGAGTGTAACTTCAGCTCCCTGCTTTCTGAAAGCTTAGACAATCTGTATAAATGATGCACTTTGAACAGATGTAGAGGAGAGAGGGCTACAGATAAACAGGTACAACTTATATAGGTGGATTTGTTTAATCTTTGTGTAACACCTGAGGCCATTCACTTCACTGGGTATATGTAAGGATTTACAACCACATTAAAGCAATTTTGCTTTAAATAATAAAATGAATTTAAAAAATTTAAGAAATCACAACCAGTAAAGGAATATTTTTATACTCACCTGTCCTGCAATCTATTCCTCCATTTTTTGCTATGAAGAGCTATGGACACCTGAATACTCTTTAAAGTCAACACTTCCTGAAGTGTTGGGTGGTACACCCCCTGCTGCATGCTATGGTTTCTTCCATTGAGCCCCTATTTATTGCTGGTTTCTGTAGCCACATAGGGTCTGGCAGGAGGACCCACAAAGTAAATCAGGGGGTCCATTATTCAACACACCCTTAAGCATAATAAAAAAAAACCTTCTCTGCTTGTGTGTGGTGCTCAAAGACAATAGACTCTCTCTGGTAATACTTCACTTCAAATCTCAAATGGCCACCATGCTTTTGCTGCCCTCCTAGGACTAGGGTAGTCCCACACGAAACACTTTAAAGACAAAAGAAAGGGTCTGCCAGCCTAGGGCATTACCTTTCATTTCACATAGGCCGGGCATGCACAGTGACATTTTTTTTCCTGCAGCCACAGGTTGCAGAAAAGAAATTTGCATGATTTCCCCATCAACACAGACAGTGTTGGCAGGGGAATTAGCAATTGTCTACCCCCGTCAGGGGGCAGGGGAGGGCGGGGGAAGCCGCCCCTGCCAGGAGAAGACAGCTATTATTGTTAGTGGCTAAATGCAGCCGCTAGCTATAATTATAAGAGAATCGGGCAGGCTGGTTGTGTCCAAGTTGATCAATCAACTTGGTACAATCAGCCTGCCCATTAACGGATCAAATCTCTTTTGGTTCCTGCTGAACCGGCCGAGATTTGAATCGTGTATGGCTGGTCATACCCATGTAAAAGAGGCTCATAAATGCAATCCAGAAATAGGTATGTCAGGGCCACTGTACCAACTTCTTATCGCGGGAAATAGCCACGTTGGTTTACATAGGGTAGCGCGTTTCAAGGGGAAGGGCTATAAAGAAGAGGGGATTCCCCTTGAAACTCATTAACCTTTTTAGATGTACGTGGCTTCTTCCCATGATTGGTTGTTGGTGCAGTGGCCTTAGCATACCTGTTTCTGGATTGCATTGATGATCTTGTTTTTATATTGATTTGTGAGTATAATATTTGTTTTCATTTATCAATAAATGGTGTATAAAGGTAATATCCTAGGCTGGTGCGACCATACTTTTGTCTTTACACCCTACGGCCCCTTTCACACATAGGCTCCTTTCACACGGTCCGCATTCCGTTGCGGACCGTTCTCTGCTCAGCGAGGATCGATCCGCCGATCTCTGTTGAGCAGGCGGATGACAGCTCCACAGTGCGGAGAGGGAGGTGTCAGAGACCCGCTGCTCTCTATGGGGAATTGGATGAGAGCGGACCGCCTGTCTTCTCTCATCCGATCCTATCCCCTGGACAGATGGAAAATAGGGTTTCCATTTGTCCAGATTTCACGGACAGGGTCAGATGCGGATGGCAGCGGGTGTCAGCGAACATGTCTCCGCTGACATCAGCTGCCCCATAGGGATGCAAAAACTGACAGGCGGATCTGATCGGATCATTTGTGTGAAAGGACCCATACTTCATTTCATCAGTTCAGTCATGTTTTTGTCATCAGTTTTTTTCAGTCAACATCAGTTTTTCATTCTGTGTCATCAGTTTTTTTATCTGTTTTCATCCTTTCTTTGTCATCAGTTTTTCATCCTTTGTCATCAGTTTTTCATCCTCTGTCATCAGTTTTTCATCCTTTGACATCAATTTTTCATCCGTTGTCATCCATTTTTATCCGTTTTTGCCCGATTGTCATCCGTTTTCAACCGTTTTTCATACGTTGTCATCCGTTTTCATCTGTTTTTCATCCGTTGTCATCCATTTTCATCTGTTTTTCATCCGATCCATTTTTTTTTAACGGATGAAATATAGGGCTTTCATCCATTAAAAAAAACTGATGTTTTTAGAATTGGATGAAAACGAATGTAAATGAATGATCATCCATTTACATTTGTTTTTCCAAACGAATGCATTGATGTCTATTTTTCATCCATCAACAGATGGATGAAAAACGGCCGAACAGTCCGTATGTGTGAAAGAGGCCTTAGGGTCTTTCCAGCGGACTTCGTTTTGCTCAGCAGGGATCGATCCGCCGATCCCCGCTGAGCAGGGGGGTGGCAGGTCCGTCTCTGCTCAGTGTGCCGAGACAGACCTGTCAGATCCTCTATAGGAGATCGGATGAAAATGGACAGGCGCTCCATTCCTCCAGACGGATGGAAAAGAGGGTTTCCATCCGCCCGGATTTCCAGATTGAATAGCAGCGGGTGTCAGCGGACATGTCACCGCTGACATCCGATGCTCCATAGAGGTGCATGGAGCATCTGATCAGGTCCGCCTGAAGCGGACCTGATCAGAAAGCCGGCGTGAAAGGACCCGTCAGCGTACTACATGTGAAGGGGTCATCGCATCTACAGAAGGAAGATAAGAGGAAAAGAAGATAAGCCCAATAAGCTTTACCCAACCGTATCATGGCCAGGTGGCATTAAAGGTGTTATTAATCGCCTAGTGAATCTTAGAAATCCTAAAAACGTCAAATACCATCCAGGTGGCCCAGGCAAAAGTGTGTCCATCTAATTGATCATATCCTGCGTTTTTTTTTTTTAACTTGGTGATGGAAGGAGAGGCTTCCAGACACAAAATAGGCCATTTCGTTACCCAATCCATTTGGACATCAATCACAAAATGATAATAGCATTACATTGTATTAATAGGTGCTGCAAACGGGGGTTAAACAAATTGGTAGGAGACGTTACGGTAGGCTGCGGAGGTGACTGTAATGATCTGGTCTTGGCATATACACTCTTTAGTAATAGTTTTTTTTTTTTCTGTATCTTTGAGCTTCTCAATATCATTTTTCACTGTCTGATATGTGTGACATAAACCGAAAAGAAAAAATGATGAGCATATGCTGAAAACTAATGTCTTGCACTTAATGCAGCATCTCAGGATGTAATAGAAAGGCACTCACTGTGTGGCATTAATATAGCGTGATACATAGTCTTTACAGTGTAAAATGACAGAGTCTCAGCACTATGGTGGATAATGGCTTTGTACACACGCAGGGAGCTTCTTTGCAGTTGTGCTGCCTTTGTGAATATATTCTATTTATATCGGCACAATCTGCCTGACAAATTAGCTGTTATGGACACTTT
Source organism: Pelophylax lessonae (assembly GCF_965119305.1). NCBI lineage: Eukaryota > Metazoa > Chordata > Amphibia > Anura > Ranidae > Pelophylax > Pelophylax lessonae. The sequence goes on from NC_138773.1 coordinate 227,187,678, forward strand.
GCATAAATATTTATGCCTGTGTTTGCGTGGGGGCAGAACAGTTTGATTTACAGGGTAATGCTATGTTTAATGACCCACTTTCCCCTCACTGCAGCGCCAAAGCCACATATCAAAAATCCGGCACGTTTAAAGATAGCATGCAGAGCCGACACTGCTGGGCCCTATTTAACTCTTCATTCACTACGGTATTTTATGCTACTGTGTAACATGTTGTAGCCTAAGTTAAATTTGCCAAATTAAAGTGCGTGTAAATTCGTTCTGTGCTAATGGTGCAGTGCTTGTCATTTGTTTTTTATTGATTTAAATTGGAAAATACCACACGTAGCAACTAGATGGAGCTAAGTATCATAAGAATAAACCAACTAGTGGCCAAATATAAGTTTTTTTAAATCAATGAAAAACATTTGATCAGAAAAGGAAATAGCCTAATAATAATATTTTTTTTTTTTTGCCCTATTCGCACAAAATGAATGTAAGAGCCGGTTCACACTACTCTGACTTGTCAAACGACAAGTAGCGCTCCATGCTGTGCAATGGAACCGTTCTAATTAGAGCAACTCAAGTCGCTCCGACTTAGAAAAAGGTTCCTGCACTACTTTTGGGTGAAGTCAGAGCGACTTGCATTGACTTCTATTATGAGAAGTCATTTGCAAGCCGCGATGAAGTCGTGCTGCACTGGCGACTTCAAAGTCGCCAAAACTTGGGGCGAATTTGAGTCGTGGTAGTGTGAACCGGCTCTAAATGCACTTTCTCTGGGCAAATTGCTATACAAGTTTTTATAAATATTTGTTAAAGTAGAAGTTCTGGCAAAACCTAACTAATGCTAAACCTGCTCTTTGACACATTCTAACCCTAATCTATCTAACCCGGTAAAGCGAAAATCGCTGTACTTACCTATTTTGCAGCCGATCTGGCCTCCAGCATCAGCGGGTGCAGGAGGCGGGTGCAGGAGAGGCAGCCGACAAAAGAAGCCCCATAGTAACTCTATGGGTGACGTCACTTCCCAGGCATTTCACAGCCGTTGTCAGTCCTCTCCTGCACAGACCTTTTGCTGCTGGATACCAGACCGGATCGGCTGCAGAATAGGTAAGTACATTGATTTTTGCTTTACAAGGTTAGATTACATCATGGCCACAGCACAGAGCTCTGTAGGGACAGCATGGGTATGCCATTCCTTCAGAGCGCATGCGCCGGTGACGTCACCGGCTGCAAACTAGGAGATATTCATTTAACCTACAGGTAAGTTTTATTATAAGCTTACTTGTAAATAAGAATCTAAATTCAGGGTTTGCTACCACTTTAAAGAAGCTGCTAGCAGGCTTCAGCACAACTTGAAACTTGTTGAAAGCCTACCAGAGCCAGCTAGCAACTTGTTTAAAGTGACAATCCGCACTCCCATTAGGATCTGTGTACATTCCCAAACAGAAACGGAAGGACACTTTTAAGCAGGGGTCTTCAAACTACAACCCATGGGCCAGATACGGCCTGCCAAGGTCATCTACCTGGCCCGCCCGTTAGGGCCGGCACTACCATGGGTCCCATTCCCGCAAGCCACAGTCCCCGCAAGTCTCCTCTGCCGCTGTCATCAGTGAACTGCGGAGAGCAGGAGGCAGCATAGCTCAGGATGGAGGGCAGGAGGAGGAGCTGCCCAAATTAACTTATGAAGTTAAACCGCAGATGATTGGTTGCTATGACACAGGGAGGTCCTAAGCAACCAATCACAAGCTTGCTAATATGGAAAATCACTCTGCTGGCTCCCGCTCCTGGCCTCTGTCCAGAACTGTGCTGCCTTCTGCTCTCAGCTGTGAGGTAGAACACTGCTATAGGAGGGAAATTGGGGGGGGGGGGGCAGAGATCACTGCTATAGGGGAAAGGGGGGCAGAGGACTCCACTGTGTGTGTGTGTGGGGGGGGGGAAAGAAGAGGTGATGTGAAGGGGGCAGAGAATACTGTTATGGGCAGGGCCACCCCCACAATAGTGTCCTCCACCACCCTTAACATTACCCCCCATCCCCCCAACCCCTGCATTCTGAGCCTAACACACTCTCGATCCCTGCATTCTGAGCCTAACGTACTCCGTATCCCTGCATTCTGAGCCTAACGCACTCCTGATCCCTGCGTTTTGAGCCTAACGCACTAATGATACCTGCTTTCTGAGCCTAATGCACGCCTGATCCTTGCATTCTGAGCCTACCACAATCCTGATCCATGCATTCTTAGGCTTACGCACTCCTGATCCCTGCATTCTGAGTCTAACACACTCCTGATCCCTGCATTCTTAGGCTAACGCACTCCTGATCCATGAATTATGAGCCAAACGCACTCTTGATCCTGCATTCCGAGTCTAACACACTCCTGATCCCTAAATTCTTAGGCAAATGCACTCCTGCATTTTGAGCCTAACACACTCCTGAACCCTGCATTCTGAGTGTAACGCACTCCTGAACCCTGCATTCTGAGTGTAACACACTCCTGAACCCTGCATTCTGAGTGTAACGCACTCCTGAACCCTGCATTCTGAGTGCAACGCACTCCTGAACCATGCATTCTGAGCACAATGCCCTCCTGAACCCTGCATTCTGAGCACAATGCCCTCCTGAACCCTGCATTCTGAGTGCAATGGACTTATGAACCCTGCATTCTGAGCACATTGCACTACTGAAAGTGTGAAGGAATTAGTTCATATTTTTTTCAAACTATAGTCCGGCCCCCCAACAGTCTGAGGGACAGTAAATTGGTGCCCTGTTTAACGATTTGAGGACCCCTGCTTTAAAGGCTTTGAGAAAGCTATTTGAAGCTTGCCGAAAGCTAGCTGAAAGTTTCATAAAAGCTTGCTGTTCACGCTACTCTTTTACAAGCTGAAGCCCTTGTGAAACAGGGCTAAAGGCAACTGTACTCAGCTCAAAATTTCTGTTGGTTCATGCTATCGGCACCACCTGGCTGGACAAAAGTCAATTGTATAATCAACTTTTGTAGGAGTCATGTGGACAGGCTGAAGAGTGCCCCCATCTGATCAGATGCAGGCACTGTTTGAGTTCTCTGGTAGCCCCTGGAGCTAGCTGACAGAATACAATACCTAGCAGGAAAGATTGAAGTGGAAGGAGGAATCCTTTCGATTTCTTTTGTTCAGCCTGTAAGAGGAATGAAAGAAATGTTTGTGTATATCATCATGTTAAGTCTGTATAATTTGCTGGCTATTACCGAGTCACCAGCCAATTGAAAAAAAAATATTTTATTTAATAATGTTTAAAAAGTTTTTAAGGCCAATATAAGGCCAATATAAAATTACCTTGCTGCTCTTAGCCTTCCACTTACAGACACTAAGCAATCCTTCCTTCCTCACAGCTCAATTATAAGCAGCAAAAGGACACTTGGCTTGCTGTAAAGTATATACAAAGCCAAGACCTTTTTAAGTTTTGATTGGGTAAGAGTTAGAATCTCTATAAGCATTTTTTTGCAGTGTATTTTTACGCCTAATATACAGCCGTATGCAAGAGCCCAAAAACTGACCTGTTTTTTAGTTAGGGCCTCTTCACACTGGGCAGATCCATTTGACGGAATCCACTTGCTCAGCAGGGATTGATCCGCTGATCCCCGCAGAGCAGGTGGATGACAGGTCTGTCTCTACTCACTGAGCTGGGACCTGTCAGAGTCCCGCTCTCCTCTATGGGGAGATCGGATGAAAACAGACCGCCTGTCTGTTTTCATCTGATCCTCCAGACAGATGGAAAATAGGGTCACCATCCGTATGGATTTAACGGACAGGATTGGATCAGATAGCGGCGGGTGTCAGCGGATATGTCATATCCGCTGCTCCATAGGGGTGAATGGAGTGTCCGATCAGGTCCGCCTGAAAAACTGACAGGGGGACATGGTCGGAAAGCCCTTGTGAAAGGGGCCTAAAGTAGAACTATAGGCAAAACTTTTTTTTTCATCTTGGATAGAGCAAGGCAGGGCTATAACCCGTTTTTTTTTTCCGCCATATTAGTCCCATTGCAGAGATTTCCCTTCACTTCCTGTCCCATAGGCAAACTGGAAGTAAGAGGAAATCCCTACAAAATTAGGGAATCCTTTAGGCCCCCCCAGGTTTGTGCTGTAGTCCACCACCGCCCAGCTATAGCCATACCCACATATAAAGAATGTTTGTGGGGAGGAGCTGAGATTATGCTATTAGGAAAGAAATAAATTATTTTAAAGCAAATAATGATCAATAACAATGTTTTTACAACAAACACTACAAGGTATTTCAAAATGTTTTTTTGGAGCCTTATTGTATTTTTAAAGCTTCATGAGAGTTCTTCTTACAACCTTGTGAAAGAAGAACCTTTAGAAGGCATTTTTTCAGCCAATTAGAAATTCAGTTTCAGCTTTCTGGTTGGTTGCCATAAGTTGTTGAATTTCATCGCTCTTTGGTTAGGGTTATTTAATATGCTCGAAAAAGTTAAAGTTTGCTGAAACCCATATGCATAATTCCAGAAATATGCCGCAGCTTCTTAGAACTTCCTGCCGAGGCAGAAACATATTGAAAACCGGTTAGATGATAAAAGGTATGCCTGTGGCGAAGATGTATAGCGTGGTGCAGAATTTTCTTCTGCCTAATGCACAGGAACACCTTAGCAATCTCAGCACAACTTCAGAGCTTAGGGATGTGTGTAGAGCTGCACTCCACTAACCATTTTATTGTTTGAGAAAACGGCGCAATATGAACTAAGCGTTCTGATGTGCCTGCTTATACTTGCAGAAGGAACGCACTGGCAGAAATATTTGTCCTGTTAGCAATAAACCTTTTCGTCTAATTTACTCCAAGACAAATGACTTAAGATAAAGTAGATTGGTAGCAATTGTAACGAAATTAGGACACGTGTCCTCCAGAACGTTTTGTCCTTAACACAGTGTGCTTCCTTGGAGCCTCTATAGTGTGACATAATTATTGGAACATTTATTTGTTAAAAGCAAGCCTAAGGCCGCTATGAGAAGCGTTTGTGTCGTGGTTCATACATCAGACGGATTTTCTTCTGAGGCTGTTTTGTTAAATAAAGTATCTGTAGGTAAGTCATTGAAGGTAACACATAGGGAGCATTTATCCTTATGGGGAACCAAATATCTTGGTTCCAGGGTAAGACAATTCTCTTGGAAAGCCAGATTGAAGTATTAGAAGAAACCACTAGGCCTCAGACTGAAAGCCCAACTGCAGGAAAATGAAACATCTTAACATGGAGTCAGGCTGCGCCCACACTGCAGGGGTTAACTGTTTGTATCTGTCTAGGGGACAGTAAAAACACTTTTACTTACCTGATCCTCTACTTCCCTGACAGGCAGCACTTCCCTGTGCATTCATAGTGGACTGTCCCTTGGCATCCTCATTTTTATTTTTTTTCCAATTATAATTTTTTTTTATATTTCTGGGTGAGACAGTACAACCAAAATCCAGTAAACAAAACATATCATATTCAAATATAATCCTGCATCAGTCTGTTCATTGCACAGTTAACTTCGGATGTGTTCTTCTCACCCTATCATCCCTATTTCTAAATAACACAAATCAACCCCCCCCCCAAAAAAAAAATCCTAATTTTTAATGTGGGCTATGGGCCCTTCATCAGTCTTGATGATGTCAGAGGATCTTAGACTGCAGAAGCATAAGAGAAAAGAGACTGCAGGGACCAGTCTAGCAGGGAAAAAGCATTAGGTATGTAAAACTGCTGTATAAAAAGAAAAAAAATCCTGCGCTTTATCCCGTCACCATGAAGTGAAAAAAGGCGACCTATTAATCAGTAATAGATTGAACCTGTGATGTGGTTTTGAAACCAAAACCATATAACCATATACTGTATTTAATAAAAGCTGCAACCAATATAATCTGAACACCCAAAAATCATAAATATATAAAGAATAGGTGCACTAATCATAGGACAGTATATAGAACAAATTAATTCCAAATACTCAAATAAATAAACAAAATATCCATTAAGGTTCCTAAGTAAAAGTCTTTCAGGTGGTTTATCTTTCTTTAATAGCGAAAAACATATATCTGTGTTCACAAAGGAATCCAGACAAAACGGTGCTCAAAGCAGATCCCTTCACCACATATACACATTGGTTACCAGAAATCATGGATCTCAAATTATTAAGATCACATACGCCTTAGTCACTCCCAACAGACTGAGCAGGAGAAGGGCGTTGATTCCTCTGGTTCTCATATGGAAAATCCCATAAGTTTCAATAATAAAGCAATCAACTGGCAATAGCTCCCCATATATATAGATAAAAGAGGAAAACCTCGTAGTGTAATACGTTAAAACAGCATTTATTACAACAGCATGTTACACTTACAGGAATGAAGTGTCTAAACACTTAGTATCAAACATGGCGGCGGTCAGCCTGCTCGTGTGGAATGACGTCACAAATATGGCTCCGCCTGCCGCATTTCTCCGTAACAGGCTTTAGCTGGGAAAGGAGTTCAGCTTCAAAATATATTTTAATACTGGATTAGATTATTTTTCAGATACACTATATTACCCAAAGTATTGGGATGTCTGCCTTTACAGGCACATGAACATGAATGGCATCCCAGTCTTAGTCTGTATGGTTGAAAATTGAGCTGGCCCGCCCTTAGCAGCTTTATTAGGTTGTTAGCAGTTCTTTAAACTGTGTCTGATTGTTTTTCCATTTTATGGTGCCTGCATAGTTTCAAGGCCAATGCCACTTTGTAGCATCAGTGGCGTGAAACCAGTTGCCTTTTGTAGCTATCTGTAAGAGTGGCATCATCCATCTGCTTGACTGGCTTAAAGCGGGGGTTCCACCCAAAAGTGGAACTTCCGCTCTTTTGTCCCCCCCCCCTCTGGTGCCACATTTGGCACCTTTCAGGGGGGGAACGGGTACCTGTTTTTGACAGATAACCTTCCCCACTTCCGGGATACGGCGCAGCGGCACTGTCCCTTGGAAGCTCGGCCCCCTCCTCCCTCTTCCGCTGCCGAGCCAGTAGGAATGCGTAGCACTTCGCGCATGCGCAGTAGGGGCCCGCCTTTGAAGGCTCAAGGCTTCACTGCAATGGCAATGGTGGCGGTAGCACCCAACAGTCGCTGGACTCCAGGACAGGTAAGTGTACTAACATTAAAAGTCAGCAGCTACAGTATGTGTAGCTGCTGACTTTTTATTTTTGGAGGGGGAGGCGGGACTCCGCTTTAACTATCTGTAAGGGTGGCTGACTACAATGTAAGGGGAGGGGGGGGCATCATCCCACTGACCCCCAATAAATTGGTTTTAGCAGGGGTTCATCAGGACCTGAAAATTATTTCAAGGGTTCCTCAAGGGTAAAATGGCTGAAAAATGCTGATTTAGTGTAATACTAAGTCTAACCTGTTGACTTAAGAAGGAGGGGGTGGCAATAGATATTTGGTTTAGGGTGCAGTGCGTGTATCAGTCCCCAGTGTATATAATCATTTACTCTTTTAACAAATCCTTTATTAGTCAATTATTATTCACTTAAAGTGATGATCACATTGTAAAACAACCCATTCAATTTAAAATTAATGAAAGGCAAACATTTGTGTATAGATGTAAAAAAAAACATTAAAAATACCTGTTTTTCCCTTTTTTATAAGTGATCACATTCCCTCTGTTCTGCATAAGAGTTGGGGGGAGGAGAAGCAACTGAGCTTCCCAGCAAAAGGCTGTGGAGGGGGGGGGGATAAGGACAAGTCATTAGAGGAGAGCAGGCTGTGTTCCCAGCGCAGCTAGAGAACTCACCACTGTGTGTTCTGCTTACTGTGGTCAGCTTTTAATAGGAAAGCAGAGGGACTGGCAGGAACACCGGGGATTTCACACAAAGGAGGCAATACAAAGAGAACAAGAGACTTTTTCATAAAAATTAGGTATATGAGATGTTAGGTTTGCAAACTCTTTATACCCCAAAATGGGAGTGGATGCATGGGCCAGGAGGACTGAATATCTATCTATCTATCTATCTATCTATCTATCTATCTATCTATCTATCTATCTATCTATCTATCTATCTATCTGTCTGTCTGTCTGTCTGTCTGTCTGTCTGTCTGTCTGTCTGTCTGTCTGTCTGTCTGTCTGTCTGTCTGTCCGTCCGTCCGTCCGTCCGTCCGTCCGTCCGTCCGTCCGTCCGTCCGTCCGTCTGTCTATCGAAGAAGCCTGATCTGTTGGGATTGAAGATCACTGTATGGATTTCTGATTGGTGAATAATAATTTAAATGATTACAGGGAGAGGGTGTTAAAAGCATTAAAATAAGTGCTCGCAATCCAAACACCTTTAGTGTTAATTGTTATATTCAGATCTTCAGCAAACAGCACAATCAATTTTCATAGACTTCCCAAGTATTTTGTTCTGTGCTGGTTGTATAGCTCAGATACCTGCTGTTTTCATCACATCCTTTCTTTGTATGGCTATGTTTGCATATGCACCATGCCAGGAATATGCTGATGATGAAGTGAATGAAACTGTATGCTGTAATGGGAGCCAGAAACAGCCTTGCCGTACGGGAGAACATATACTATCCAAATGGCCAACAAATTAATAACCTTAGCCTGTATTCGTTTGTTCTTTGAAGTGCGGTCTGATTGTAATGTGTATTTTGGAGCAGGAGAGAGCGCTGGCCTATGACATCGTTTTTACAAAGCTTGTTGTGCTGCTTTTTGGCCGAAGAAGTCAGGTCCATATTCTTCCTTTGCTTGTGCCAGTCCCAGACACTGCTCTGTTATGACACAGCCCTGAAGGTTTTAATGATGGCTCATCTCTGCTGAAGTTACTATATTAATGAAGTCTCTGCGGGTGCATTAATCGCTTGGCTTTCAGAGCTAATGGGCTCCCTCTCGCCCCGACATTCCCCCTCACCCCACTCGCTGCTTGTGCTGATATGTCCTTCCATAACTGCCTTCTCCTGTTTAATGTTCTCTGCCGGCGCCCAGCGCGCACATTGAGCAGCTGTTCTGGGTCATTAGCCCGAGGATGCAAGAACTGAAGTGGGCCTGCACTTTGGAGAATGTCCATTAACAAGCACCCAGCATCAGCACAACCCCCCCCCCCCCCAATCACTCCAGCTATCACACACACCAGTGGGGAGGTATGATGTATGGCAAGGCACTTCCATATACGTTTATTTAATGCACCAGGCCAATTCCTTTCAGTGCACAAATATTTTTCTTTACAAATTGCCTTCCTGGTCACTTTATCATCCTCATAAGAAAAACTCTCTCTAGGGTCCTCCTCTGTTTGTCTGTTCCAATGTACAGTCCTAAAGATTGCGTCATTTTATTTTTCGCTAGCTGCCGGTCCACATATATCAAGACGTTCCCACACCTGTAGAATCTAATCTAATGTAAGGTGACGGGGACTGAAACATTTGTTTAGCATTGCGTAGATCGCAGAACATTGATCTATAGTAGGGGTCAGAGGAAATAGACAAATGTTCAGTTACAGTGTGGCATAGAGGTCACTGCATGATCAATTGAATAGACTTTCTCCAGGCTGAACATATTACAGAGTAGAAATTCTTACAGTCCAGAATAATCTTTCTCGCACCATGATTGGTTGATGACATAGTAGATCCAATAATAATGACATTTTTTCATTCAGCATCATGGAACTGAATGCTAACAAGTTAGTAATTATGGAAATTTTTATTCTAGTGGGATTTTGGTAAACTAGATGAGATAATGAACATAGATTATTAAAAATACATTAGATTTTTCTATATAAGGTCACAGTATGAGAGGTAAAGACATGCGGAAAAGAGTTATTATTGACAACACTGTACCTAAAAGTTAATTATTAATGGTGTTCTGGAAATTTTTTAGATAGGCAACTCCTATCCTCATATTGATTAGTGGTTCCAAATGAATAACTACTGCAGTAGGGAACAGACACAAAAATATACTCCGCATCTTTCCAAATAACTGTTCTGTTTATTTGACGCAATTGAAGTTTTTTTATACACATGATTACGTAGGTATCACATTAATATTACAATTGTACTTTTATGGTAAAATGGGTAACATAGTCAGGCTAATTTCCAATCAGGACTTGAAAGCATGAAAACATGTAATGAAACATTATTAGTGCCGTGTGCACAATGAGCGCAGTGTGCAAAGCATAGACAAAACATACAAAATAGAATACAGTTGTATATAGAATTTGAAAACGGACACCATACTTTTAAAGTGTGTGTTATGCAGGCCATTTATAGGTCTTATTCAGAACGATTTGTCGATCGAAAATTTAGTGCGTTTTGTAACCCAATGGTGCCACCTTTGATTTCGAAATTTGACCAACCAAGCCTTTAATTTCACCTCATTTTGATACAGAAAAGAAAATTTGTGGCCAGGAATCTTTTTTTCTCTACAGGTTACAGCTCATGCTCATTTCTTTTTCGATTATATTTCTTGCAAGATTTCCCATGATTTATTGGAAATTCGTAAATTTTTAAAAAAATTTCAACATGGCTGATCACTTAAATGCAATGGCCACACCAAAATCAATCATTGCTGCGGCCCACTAATGGTTGAAAATCGATTTAAAGATTATTCAAAAGTGCGAACTTCTAACGAAAAATCCTTCGGAATTCAACACGTGTATCGCCGGCATTAAACCCTAACAATGAGTCACAATTCTGCAGGGAAAACCAATCAGCTTTCAGGTTTTATTGCTAAAGCTTAATTAAACAAGCTGAGGTAATAAGCTGACTGGTTTCTCCTATTTGCTACCTTTCAGTCTGTTAAATGTACTGTTAACCCTTTGTCAAAGTTTTTTTTTTTTTTTTGCTCACGTTAAAATGCACATTTTATTCCCTAACAATACTTAAAACTAGGGATAGACTGATATTGTTTTTTTTTTCAGGGCCGATACCGATATTCTGGTGACAACGTATCGGTATCGGCCGATATGGGCCGATATTTTGTACATTTAAAGTTTTTAAAAATAAAGACAATTTTTGACATAAATCTGGTACTGAACATGTTAATTTTTGTTTAATGCTTAATGGCTGGCTTGCTGGCACCCTGTGGTGGGTGGCTGGCTGGCACCCTGTGGGTGGGTGTATTGCTGTGATACACTCCCACGAGAATAGTCCAGACAAGGCTGTCCAAGGCGAGGGAGGCAGCCTAAGAATGCAGAATGATGTCACAAAAATATTGGCAATATCGGCCAGTTCCGGGGCCGATACCGATATATCGGGGAAAGTGCATATCGGCCCCCGATATATCGGCCTTGCTGATAATTGGTCTATCCCTACTTAAAACCCCCAAAACATATATTTTCTGAATGTAGAAACTCTGGGGAGTTTTGGTGGTTGCATGGTTTAACACAACTGTTTATCATACTCATATTTTAAGTAAAAGATACACTAAAGTTAATGTTAGTGTGCACAAACAGTGTATTACCCAATTTTTTGTAAAATATAAAAGATAAGGTTGCATCGAGTAAATAAATTCCAAACATGTCAAATCTTAAAATTGCATGTTCCCCGAAAACTAGTGGCCAAAAGAATGACAGTGCTGAAACTGGAAGTCACAAAAAACGTATTGGTTCCACCTTCATTCTACAGAGGGATGTTAAGCGAATAAATGTTCACTGATCTTCCTCTGCTCTTGATGCTGGCACCCACCATTGCCATTTTGGCACCCAGGAGAAACATGTGAGCCTGGGTTACATGGCAGAATGCTGGAGGGTCAGAGGACTCCTGTCTGTTGTAGGCTGTTTACAGGCTGGTGCTGCCACTGAAGTAAGCCTTATATCAGTAGCAGTTAGACTTAAAGAATATTGCTCTTTTTGGTAGATAAGTGCAAAAAAAAAGCTTGACAATCCTATCAAAATTTCGTAACTGTCCTGTGCACACTTGCTGTATTATCCCAAGGAGTATGGTCTTCTAGTTCTTATCTTTAAAGTAATTAGTGTCTATGTTGGTAGAGATAGAAGAGTGGTAAGGTTTGAATAATTTAGCAAAATAAAACTGGGCAGGGTTTTCGCCTCTAATCTTACAATAATACTGTGTGTCGTTAACCCACAACAGAGCTATGTGGACTTCCACCAATTTAGCAGATTTTTCCTGTATTTGCATGATCTTTAAATGTATAAAACATGGGGGAATGTGCATGCAATGCAGTGATTACTGCATACATTTTGCACAGACATACACTTTAAAGTGGTATTTATTTTTTTTAATTTTTTTTTTTATAACAAACATGTTATACTTACCTGCTCTTTGCAGTGGTTTTGCACAAAGCAGCTCTGATCTCTTTTTTTATTGGGTCCCCGTTGGGGCTCCTTGCTCTCCCCATCGAGCAGCGTCCCCAGAGAAAGCCATTTGCCCTAGGGGCACTGCTGCATCCTCAATCCTGACCTGCTGCTCTATGCGTCCATAGGACTAGGCCCCTCCCCCCTGCTCTCTCCTCATTGACTCACTGACTGTGATTGACAGCAGTGGGAGCCAATGGGTTCCCGCTGCTCTCTCAGCCAATGAGGAGGGGGAGTCCCGAGACAGTCAAGGCTATTGTGAACATCGCTGGATCAGAGGAAGCTCAGATAAGGGTGGGGGGGGGGGGGATTGGGGCTCAGCTGCACACAGAAGGTTTTTGTTTTACCTTCATGCATAAAATGCAGGGAGGTAAAAAAAACCTTCAGCCTTTAGAACTACTTTAAAGCTGAATTGCGGCAAAAATTCAGTATATGGTTAATATAAGCGATACTTTGAGGTTTCACAGTCTCGCCCTGCGTAGATATTCTAGCTTGCGGGACAAAAATCTAAGCACCAAAAATTTGAGTTATAGTCACTGGGGCAGGTAATTCGGAAATTAACCAATTACACATACAAACAGCCACCATCACGCGTTTTAATGGAAACACTCATCCCTCACAGCATCTGATGTTGTAATTCTGACCTTTAAGAAAAGTCTGTGACACTCGCTGCCATGTCCATTCACAAACAGTGTTGTATAGATAAGGCCCTAAATCTGACCTTTCGGTTACCAACTTGCAAATTTTGGGAAAATGGGGTTGGTATTGTGTGCAAATATGGCTTCCCCATTCTTTCCACACAGTTTGAAGTTGTTATTTTTGTCACAAATACATCCTGATCTCTAGGTTACTGATTGGAAATTGTAAGAGCATCACCTGAAGAGGCCACCTCTCTGTTTATTCTGCTCTTTCCTACTTGCAAGATCCCAGTATTATATTTATAGTGTTGTGCAATGCAGTAGAGTTGAGAGTGGACCTTCATGCAGCGAATTACAGGAAGCTAATATAGTGACAAACTTGCTATATTTAAAGAGGAACTAAACCTATCAATTTAACTGTCGCCCAAAAACGTTATATTTAAGGCATGACATGAATGATAAAGGTTACATGAAGGTGCCCGGTGTCATAGTCGATCACATGTGCAACACCATGGCAGCTGCAGATCAGGCTAAGATGCCAGCTTCCTTGGCTGTAACAATCTTAATTCTTAGAGTAGAATTCTGGGCTATCACTAACTAGTCTTAAATCTGTCCCCTTACCATTTCTAACATCTATATTAACTAACCTGTAGAAGAAAGATGCATATGCTTACCTATTTTCCGGCCTCTCCGGTCTGGTCACGTGATCAGCAATTCATAACTAGATTAAATGGTTAATCTTTATTATCTGCCCGGAATTCACACTCCAGATTCCAAACTAATATTAAATTAGCATTGTTCAGTGGAATTGTTTAGGGTGAACCTAAAATCTAAAATAAATATGAAGTGTATCATGGCCTTGCATCATAACTAATACAGAAGACCATGGAAAAAAACGTACAATGAATATACACTAAAAAAGCCAGATACCCAGACCTTCCTGGTCAGAACTTGCCTAGGCCTTCCTTTATCTGAAGAGACATGATGCTTTCACTTACTGGTTATAGGTCATCTCTTGATGATGCAGACATGTATGTGATGTAAGGCACAAATGTCTTCTTGTCTGCAGCTTGTAGCCCAAAGCCGCCTAATGTTTTTTAGAAGGTTTTCAGGTGAAGGTACAGCTACCCTTTAACAATTTTGATTATCCATTAGAATGTGCAGATGTTTCTAATCTGAGTTGCTCATCATCTGAGTCAAATTATTCAACGGCTCAAATATCAGTACAAGGGTTTATAGAACTGCCACATATACTAAAACATGTCAACGTATGACCTCAACTACTATCCTACCCATTATTTATCTGGGTAGAATTGCCTGCATACCATACCTGGAATAATTAACACATTAGGCTCACATCTGAATTCAAGGCAACTATAAAAGACACAACTTAATGCCGCTCAGTATTCATGAATACATCATAAAGTACAAGCAGCTTATATATTATAGATTTTATATACAGTATCCCACAAAAGTGAGTACACCCCTCACATTCTTGTAAATATTTTATTATATCTTTTCATGTGACAACACTGAAGAAATTACACATTGCTACAATGTAAAGTAGTGAGTGTACAGCTTGTATAACAGTGTAAATTTGCTGTCCCCTCAAAATACCTCAATACACAGCCATTAATGTCTAAACCACTGACAACAAAAGTGATTACACCCCTAAGGAAAAATGTCCAAATTGGGTCCAATTAGCCATTTCCCTTCTCGGTGTCATGTGACGAGAGGATCTGAAGAAAGAATTGTTGCTCTACATAAAGATGGCCTAGGCTATAAGAAGATTGCCAAGACCCTGAAATTGAGCTTCAGCACAGTGGCCAAGACCATACAGTGGTTTAAAAAGACAGGTCCCACTCAGAACAGGCCTTGCCATGGTCGACCAAAGAAGTTGAGTGCACGTGCTCAGCGCTATATCCAGAGATTGTCTTTGGGAAACAGACATATGAGTGCTGCCAGCATTGCTGCAGAGGTTGAGGGGGGGGGGGGGGTCAGCCTGTCAGTGCTCAGACCATCTGCTGCACACTGCATCAAATTGACCTGCATGGCTGTTGCCCCAGAAGGAAGTCTCTTCTAAAGATGATGCACAAGAAAGCCCACAAACAGTTTGCCGAAGACAAGCAGATTAAGGACAAATATTACTGGAACCATGTCCTATGATCTGATGAGATTAAGATAAACGAATTTGGTTCAGATGATGTCAAGCATGTGTGACGGCGACCAGGTGAGGAGTACAAAGACAAGTGTGTCTTGTCTACAGTCAAACATGTTGTTGGTAATGTCATGGTCTGGGGCTGCATAAGTGCTGCCGGCCATGAGGAGCTACAGTTCTTTGAGGGAACCATGAATGCCAACTTGTACTGTGACATACTGAAGCAGAGCATAATCCCCTCCCTTCGGCGACTGGGCCGCAGGGCAATATTCCAACATAACAACCCAAACACACCTCCAAGATGACCACTGCCTTGCTAGAGAAGCTGAGGGTAAGTTGAGTGGAAACCTGTGAAGCTCTGGTGAACTCCATGCACAAGAGGGTTAAGGCAGTGCTGGAAAATTATTGGTGGCCACACAAAATATTGACACTTTGGGCCCAATTTGGACATTTCACTTAGGGGTGTACTTACTTTTGTTGCCAGCGGTTTAGACAATGATTGCTGTGTGTTGAGTTACTTGAGGGGACAGCAAATTTACACTGTTATACAAGCTGTACACTCACTACTTTACATTGTAGCAATGTGTAATTTCTTCAGTGTTGTCACATGAAAAGATATAATAAAATATTTACAAGAATGTGAGGGGTGTACTCACTTTTGTGGGATACTGTATATAAAATCTATAATATATGAGCTGCTTGTACTTTATGATGTATTCATGAATACTGAGCGGCATTAAGTTGTGTCTTTTATAGTTGCCTTGAATTCAGATGTGAGCCTAATGTGTTAATTATTCCAGGTATGGTATGCAGGCAATTCTACCCAGATAAATAATGGGTAGGATAGTAGTTGAGGTCATACGTTGACATGTTTTAGTATATGTGGCAGTTCTATAAACCCTTGTACTGATCTTTGAGCCGTTTTTTTTTTATCAAAGTGTCATTTCTTCAGTGTTGTCACATGAAAAGATATAATAAAATGTATACAAAAATGGGTGATATACTATATATATATATATATATATATATATATATATATATATACATTATAAATACTTCTTTATTTTGTATAAAATAACATTTTGTATATATATTTTGTATATATATATATATATATCAGTTTAAAGGGCTTAACCACTTGCCGACTGCGCACAGTATATTTACTGCGGCAGTCGGCCCCGGCCAGGCAGAGTGACGTAGGTCTACGTCGCTCGCCTGTCACTCCTTCTAGAGCCAATAGCGGGCGAGCGCGCGCCCGCCGAGGCGTGCGCCCGCCTCGGCTCGTTCACGGAGGAGTGCGGGAGTGTGACTGGCGGACCCGATGTCCGCCGGTCACACTACGATCGCCGGTACAGCGGGAGAAAGACAGAGCGGCTTATGAAAACAAGCCGTCTGTCAGTTCTCCCTGTGTAAAAATGAAGATCAGACGGTTCTACTATGTAGAACCGTTGATCTTTTTTTTTACACCAATAGGAATGTCCCACTACAGTTAGAAGCACGCCCCTAGGACACACTTAACCCCTCCCTGTCCAATAAAGTTAACCCCTTCCCTGCCAGTGTCATTTTTGCAGTAACAGTGCATATATATAGCACTGATTACTGCAGTAATGTCACTGGTACCCCCAAAAGTGTCGCCGCCATTACTCGTTAAAAAAAAAACACCAAAAATGACAAAAATCTTTTCCCTTTGTTAGTTACTTTTGCGCAAACCAATCAAAATACGCTTTTTGCGATTTTTTTTACCAAACATAGGTAGCGTAAAACAAATTGGCCGAAAATGTTAAAAAATTTTGAATTTTGATTTTTACATTTTTTTTTGGGGGAATTTCATATAAAAAAAAGTGAAAAATATTGTTATTTTTGAAAAAATTACGCTCTTTTTTTGTTTATAGCGCGTGATCAAAAAATCGCACAGGTGATCAAATACCACCAAAAGAAAGCTCTGTTTGTGGGAAAAAAAGGACGTGAAATTCGTTTAGGTACAGCGTCGCACGGCCGTGCAATTGTCCGTTAACCTCCCTTTTAGGTGCTGAAAGCGGTACCATTATTTTAGGTGCTGAAAGCATGTAATTCTTGTGAATGAGCAGCCCAAACCAACTGTATACATTTATTATACATATTATATATATATATATATATATATATATATATGTATGTATACATATATTATGTATACATATATTATATATATATATATATATATGTATATATATATATATATAATGTATACAGTTGGTTTGGGCTGCTCATTCACAAGAATTACGTGTATATATATATATATATATATATATATATATATATATATACATACATACATATATATATATATATATATATATATATATATATATATATATATATATACATATATATGTATATATATATATATATATATATAATATGTGTGTGTATATATATATATATATATATATATATGTATATGTGTATATATATACGTATATATATATATACTGTATAAATATGTATATATATATATATATATACATATATTTACATAAAAAGTACAGTAAAACTGCAGGAAAGGGCACTGGGGGGTAATGTAATGTGATTTTATTTTATTTTGAACGATATCAGTGTGTTTGGTGCATTTTACATTCGAATTTGCCGCCGGTTCCACCCCCCGGCGGACGTCACGTCGCCGGAGACGGAAGCCGGGGCTCGCAGACGATCGGGAGAGAGCTCCGCCGCCGCACACCGATCGCAGTCTTCGCTGGATCCCGGAGAAAAGGTAAGTAAAACCTCCTCCAGCATCCAGCGATCTTCTTAGCGCTACCCCGAGTGTGACTCGGGGTTACCGCTTTTGGCACTAAAATCTTACCCCGAGTCACACTCGGGAATACCGCTAGGAAGGTTAAAGTCACGCAGTAAAAAATCGCAAAAAACCCCCTGGTCTTTTAGCAGGAAAATCCTCCGGTGGTAAAGTGGTTAAAGAGATTTTTTTTGAGACGTGTTACTGCTGGAGTTCAAGCGGTACTCATTCCCCCCGATTTTTCTCTAAAATACTGTACATACCAACCTGCGCAGCAAATCCTGTGTTGTCCTGCTGCAATCAGCTGTTCAGGTGCCATGCAGTGGTTCCAAGCCGTTATTATGGCCCTCTTCAGCCAGCTGCCTCTTCTGGGTGCAGGTAACTAGCTTCGATGACATGCCAGGCCCATCCTTCAGTTTTCCCCCCTGGTTTCTCTATGTGCTGAGCCTCTTGGTGGCTCCAGGACCAGGAACACATCATTCTGGCCTAGGCCAAAATTGTGACAGGGGGGTGGTGCCATAAAAAAAAAAAAAAAAAAAAAAAAACCTGAAAAAAAATGACATGCAGATGGGAGGTTAGGGGGATAAAACAAAAATCACTCCCTTTTAGGAGTTAACTTCCGCTTTAACTGTGAATAGGAAGATGTTACAATCATAAAGTAGGTGTTATCCCAATTTGGCTGTAAATATGGAAATACACTTAGGCTATCATTATCTAGTTGTACTGAAGTTCTAGACAGACTTTCCTCTGCCGTAAACAAAATAAAATCTGCTGAAGTCTGCACATCTATGGCCAGCATGGTTGAGTAATCAGTGGATTAGCTATCTTTATAAAATAACATCAGCACCTCACTTGTTCAGTCCCGGGGAAAGCAAATGTTTACCTCATTGTGCTCCTAGCCAGAAAAGACATGTCGAGTATTAGAATTCCTGGACCGCACGTCAGGGTAAGCATCCAGAAAGGAAACAAAGGGGTAAATATTTGCAGAGACGTGTTAGAATATCGTTAAGGTATTTATTAGACATCAGCATCCACCATTACCAGGCTGAAATATGGGATGAATCAATTCACATACATATGCAATGGACAAGACTAAACACAGATGTCATTTATAGGGGAGAAATTGAATGCAGATATTTGGTATCTGTTAAAGAATTGATAGATGGAAGGGAAAGCTGTTAAGAAGAAACAGATAAATCATATAATAATGTACAGTGAGTAACAGATTCCACAGTAACAGTTTCTGCCTTGCACATTTTATTATAACAATTCATCCAGTTATCCGTTCAGAGATTTTTTTCTAAAGTAACTTTTTACATCTGTCTCTGGCTTTATGGTTCATTTCCTGTTACCTATTCGTTGATACAAAGAATAAATCGTTTTTAAGTGCAATAAAACAATGATGACAATTTATTGTTAAAGGGTTTTTCCACTTTCTGCACAAATGTGGAAATACTTTATTTGATTTAAAACGATATATGGGCGTTTCCTTTGGCTTAAAATAATATGTGATCATTTGCCACGTGCGAGAATATCTAGTCATCCATCCATAAGTTGGACAATGCAGCCAAAAATTGCCCCAAAACACAAATGAACGTCCATATCAAAATGCATAAAAAATTCACAATTAAAGTTTTAGATTTTTCCTACTTAAAGTCCAGACATAAACCCAATAGAGATGCTGGGGCACAACCTAAAACATGCATTTCATGCTTGAAACCCTACCAGTTTTATGGAATTTAATTGATTTCTGCTAGGAGCAAATGACTAATTCTCCATTCACACTTGTGCAACTTGTCGTGCAACTTTGGACATTAAAGTTGCATGACAAGTCATTCCCCATGTTTTCCACTGATAACCATTCATATAAGCGAAACTTAAAGTTGCAGCGACTTCAAAGAATTTCCTGCCCTAATTTGGTCCAACTTTCATGAAACTTGAGGGCCATGGACTTCAATGTTAACCCTCAAAAGTTGCGTGTAAGTCATACCTGAATATTATACAATGCAACAGTTTTCCATTATCACTGGTCAAAGCCAAAGTCGTATCCAAGTTGCACCCATTCAAAGTTGCATCAAAGATGCACCAAAGTCGACACAAGTTTGGAGTTGTACAAGTGTGAATGGAGCCTAAAAGTCTTACACGGCTATGTGGAAAGCTAAAAATGAATTATAGGTAGTATTTGGCTATAGTCATTGCAGCTAACGGTGGAGCAAATAGTTAGTATGTTATTGGAGCAATTACTTTTGCATGCTGTTCTAGATGGTTTGGATGACATTGTTAAATTATTAAGGACCTTAGTAAGAGTAACTTTTATATTTTTACTTAGGTGCCCTTTATTTAGTGTTTGATTTTGGCAAAAGACCTGAAAACTTTCACAGTCGGTAACCTTCAGTATCAGAGGAAATTAGGAAGGGGCGGATACTTTTAGGAAATATAGACCCTTGTAAACACTAGGAACAGATCTAAGTGTGAGACAGTAATTCTATCAGTAGGTTTATGGTTCGTGGGAGGAAACCTGAGCAACCATGCAGATATAAGTGGTTAATTGATCCCAGGACTCTGATAATGCAGAGTGGGGGGGCAGCCCTATCAACAAACAATGTGTTACCATGAGATTTCTGTACAAAAATGTAATACATAACCGTATTAACAAAGAGGTGACAATTTACTGTGAGAAATTTTTAAGGGGCAAAGCATACTTCAGTGGTCTTAATGATGAATTCCATCCTTACTTTCCATCTTGCACAGTTGCACAGGCACCTATCATGTACTAAATTTGCCTACTGTGATCTCACTGTACACTGTGAGCTCTTCACAGCGGGATTTAGAAGCCGCAGCGAGCCAGATAGAGCCTGCCTCATTTACTGACTGTAGGACATCCAGTATCATCTAGTCAATGGGAGCCCTCTGATGTGGCCCGCAACCTCATGCTCTGGGATGGCGCGGTGGCAAGCCCAGATCATGATCAATGGGTTGCTGTCCCACCATCCTAGAGTATCAATGTGCATGGAGCCAGCGTCAGCAGCAGAGGAAGCAAGCGGTCGTGGAGAGGCAGAAGCCACAAAAGCCAATGCTTTGTCTGTAAAGCTGCCTCCTTTCCCAGGCCGAGTGATACCTAGTGCACTACGCTTGAGACCCTTGTAGCAGCCTGGAGAACTATGCCAGCAGAAGAGGAAAAGGTCTGTGTATTAAACACCACATACACATACACTGCACTTTTGTCATGGATATATTAGCACTTTCAGAAAGTGCACCACACCTGCAAGATGTAAATGAAAGTCAAAGTGCAGCTAATCTGCAGGAAAGCCGCAGGTGCACTGGACCCATGGTGCAGGTAAACTAAAGTGCATCAGTGTGAAAGCAGCCTTTTAGGGGGCTCAAGACATATTTTCCTTGTGATTAAGTATTCTTTGCAAAGTGAAGCTTTATGTCATTTACTAAGCTCTAGAGCAAGTGCACTTGCAGTGCCCAGTATATTTGCCTTTAGTAAATGAACCCCAATGTATTGTTTTTTATTGGTAACCACCATAATGATAGGTGACATAGTCAAATTTTATAAAATTATTAAAGCAGCAGCTTTTGCTGGCAATTATGGTGGGATCCATTGGGGGCTTTCTTCCGATGTATTATTTTATGAGCTGTACTAACTACATTTTTTCCAGTTTAATAAATAGGGCCCATTTTACACCCCAATAAAAGAGAGCTACATTCCTGCTAAGTTTTACTTCAAATCTGCAAGAATACAGATTTTTGACTCTTGTAAATGAGGCGAATCTAGCTAAACAAGCCTCTAAAAAATTTGAATAGTTTCAAATTTGAAAGAAAAGGCCAGAAAATCCCGGTAAGAGAGGGAAGGGTGAGGGGTCTTCCATCTCTGGGGATCAGCCAAAATCTCAGACATGGTCATTCACTGTAGTCAAGGTTTGGCTGTAAATAGGCAATCCAATGAGGATCAGATATTTTGAAATGTTTCATGTTCATCCAAAGAAAAAGCCATCAGTTTTATAATTAAAGCGCTTGTTAACCCAACACTTTATATTCCTGATATGTGCCTGCTGTACCATGTAGTTGTATGAAAAAGTATCCTGTTCTCTTTGTATTGCTTCCTATGTGTGAAATCCCTGGTGTTCCTGCTAGTCCATTTGCTTTCCTATTAAAAACTGACCACAATAAACAGAACACAACGTGGTCAGTTCTCTAACTAAGCTGGGAACTCAGTATTCTCTCCTCCAATGATCAGACTTGTCTTTACACGCCCCTGCTGCACAGCCATTCACTGAGATGCTTAGTAGATGCTTCCCCCCCCCCCCCAGCTCTTATGCAGCTGAGAACAGAGGGAATGTGATCCCTTATAAAAAAAAAAAGGACAAAATATATTTATATTGCTTTTTTTTTTATCTATACACAAATGTTTTGCCTTTCATTTCTATTTTAAACTGAATGGGTTTTTTTTAATATGTGATCGTTTTTTTACACTTTAATCATTGTACCGTTTAGTCTTGTTTTAACATCATTGCAGTTTAATGTAGGAGACCTCCATGAATCAGCTGTGGTTTGTCTGGTGGCACTGAATATAAAGCCATTTTTTTTTCTTTTAGCCACATTGTGCTTGACATCTTGGTTAATTTAAGAAAATCTAAATACGATTTTTATGCAAATTACAGTTTAAAACTGTATGTAGTAAAGAATAAACCCAAATCCACAGCCTTCAAATTTTAAGGCATGTCCACTGCCCTAAAGCAAAAGGGTAAGTAATTAAGCACATACAGAAATACGAGAAAAGGTTAGATACTAGTAAAATAGAACCTTATAACAGTTCTCTAGGGGTGGAAACCACTCCAAAATGAGGGAGCACTTTACTGTTACGGTGACAACTGTAAAGTTCTGGATTTCCCATACCTTCTGTTTCAGCAACAGTAGTCACCAGGACAAACTAAGAGGGTGTATTTCCCCAACAGGGAATCAGACAGCAGGAAAAAATCAGAGAGAGGGTCAAACAGTTCTAAACTAAAAAATTTGGTTGGAGAAACGCTTTATTATTAAATTAGGAAACAACTCATTATGAATCAGCTATGGAGGACAATGCACTCTTGAAGTTCTGTGTCTTATACCAAAAATACTGGGAGAAGTAGAACATTTTTTTGCAGATTCTGATTGATTTGTTTGCAGTACACCTGCGCCAAGACTAATAATGTATTTTCACATTCCTAACAAGCAGTACAGCCCCATTCACACCTGTGCATCTTAGGTGCAGCAAGTAAAAAAAATTCTTGCTTGCTGCATTTTAATCAAAACACACGTTATATTGAGTTTAATGGTAATGCACCTAAAACACACCACATAGGTGTGAACCTGGGAGCTTTTAAACAAGTCATCAATGACCTCTGTAGCTGCAAGCACTGTTGCATAATTAAGGCTCAAAGATCACAACAGAAACACTGAAGCCAGGTTACAGCAGGTTTTGTTAGGGTTTGCTTACATTAGAGGCTGGTCAGGCTGCCAAGTTTCTGCTTCCAGACAATATAGAAAGAAAGTTCAGTGATTTCAGTGCTTCTCTTGTGAATATTGAAGATGATTTTCTCCATAGTTGCTGAAGCTACAGAGGTCAATGAGGATTTGTTTTTTTAAGCTCTTTTACAGCTTGATAAAAATGTGTAAAGTATTTAATGTCTAAAGCTTGGGCACAGATGCACTTTAAGTAGTAGAGAGTGTTGGGCAGCACAGTGGCTTAGTGGTTAGCCTTCCTGACTTGCAGGTCATTGGTTCAAATCTCAACCAGGACACTATCTGCATGTAGTTTGCATGTTTTCCCCAGTGCTTGCATGGGTTTCCTCAAGGTATTCTGGTTTTCTCTCAAACTCCAACAACATGCTGGCAGGTTAACTGGTTCCTGTCTGGATGGCCCCATGTGAATGTATGCATGTGTGACAGGGGGCTTGAGGGCAGGGGTATATGTAAATGTACAATATGTAAAGAAATGCATAAAACTGTTGGTACTGTAAAAGAAAAAAAATAAATAAATAAATTAAATAGTAAAACAATAAATGTGTGCATGAAGCATCCAGTAATGTGCAAAGAAAATCATGTTTTGTTATACCTAAAACAGCATTTTACAGAGTATATGTTTCATGTTTTTTGTAGAACACACTAAAAACGAATGTAGGCAACCTGAATCTCATTTCTTCTAACTATCACAATACTTCTAAGTATTGTGGGTGTTTCAAGTCATATGATACTGAGAGTTCACTGATTTCAATCAAAACCTGTCATATGTTTAACAGTGAGATAAGACAATCACCAAAACACAACCACTGTGGTGCATTACTAGGCAGTTAGACAATCATATACACAGTGAATATGGCTGTTCTGATTTGCATATCAAATTACAAATAAAATAAATAAAAAAAAGTTTTTTAGGGTTTTAAAACACATAGGGGTTGACTTACTAAACCTGGAATGTGCAAAATATGGTGCAGATGTGCATGGTATCCAATCCGCTTTTAACTTCAGCTTGTTCAATTAAGCTTTGACAAAAAAAAAAAAAAGAACTGGAAGCTGATTGGTTGCTATGCAGCGCTGCACCCGATTTTGCACTCTCCAGTTTTAGTAAATCAACCCAATAAAGTAAATAACATTAAGCTGATCTCTCATCTCACATATATACATTTTGAAAAACTATAGTTCTACTTTAAGGAGTAAATGTACTAGACAGCACATCATTGTGTACACTTCGTTTCATTAAGGAAATTGCTAAAAACATAAAAAACAGATAAGATAAACCGTGTATTATTTAAACATTTTGTAAGAACAGTGCTGAATTAAGTAGAAATCTATGAACTGCAATATCTCATCACCAGACATAATGAGATGTAATTAACATCCGTTACTTGGTTAATGCTGCATTTTGAAATGATAAAGCAAAATCATATCAAACAGTGTTATAATTAAAGTTACCAGTCATAGAGTAAAATCTATAAAGAATTAATAATTAAAATTAAGATGCTGTATTGATTGGCTGGGATAATTAGTATAGATGAGTTTAATGACCATCGTTATAAATCTGAAGTGGTAAAACTGCAGATAGAAATAATTTTTTTAAATGTTCAATACTTATATGCATATTTATCTAAGAAGATTCCCTAAAGAGTGGGGCTCGGATGCATGATATATTGCCCAACAAAGTAAAGGCACTTCATTTGCAGACTATATGAATTATATCACTGTTTTTTTGGTATTTTTGGCACTTTGCTTGACGGGAAAAGCAATTAAACCTAAAGTGCACTTTTCACCTAAAATAAGTACAGATGGCTATTTTATGAGTATAGTCTATATTGGTGAGAATGTATAAATTCAGTAAAAGCCAAATACTTTATATAAACATATTCAAGCAAATGATGAAAGTTTTTTTTTATGTTTATGTGAACAGTTGGAGATCAGTAGCATGTTCAGTAGTCCAAAATTCTGGAAATATATTTTGGCATCCTTCTGGTTCACGTCCCTTTCACCGTATAATCACAATCCCTACAGCCCATAGCTGTCAATGCTTACAGTGTATGTGAAGCCAATTTTTTCTTTTTTGGATAGAGTAGGGAATGGTTAAAACCTCTGACATGTTTGTTTTCTTGTGGTCTGGGTTCTATTGGGTATATTTTCCTTCAGTTCCTATCTCGAGACACCAGCTCTCCAAAGTAGGATACTCATGGAGCCAGTGGATACCCTCCTTTTTAGCTGATATAGCATTACCCAGGGGGGCTCTTTTTTATGTCCTTTTAGAGCCCCATAGAGTATACTTTTCTGGGTATTCAAACTGGATTTTATCTATAGGACCTTCTTTATATTTTGGTCACCGATATTTCACATTTTTGCACTTTTTGTATTATGCTTTAACAAACAATATGGTTTGTAAGAAGTATATTTGTTGGACCTGGGTCCTTTCAAGCAAGTTTATCCATTCAGAACATCAGAAATCCTCTACCGACTCCACTTCAAGGCCTTACTAGGCAGCCCCGCATGACCATTTGAACGTTCAAGCTCGTTCTGGGACCCATCAGCTCTGAAATTTCAAAAGAAAAGAACAGTACTGAGCGACACTACAAGTCTGTAATGATTACACAACTTTATTAGGCACAACTGGACAAAGACACTTCACAGGCTGTCTTCCCTTGACATGTTTTACCCCCTAGTTGGGTTTAATCATATAGTTTACCTAGTGTGTCTAATAAGTTGTGCGACTTGTGGAATGTGGCACAATATCCTTTCCTATTCAGAACATCAGTTAAAACGTATCTAGATACATACTGTATATACCTGAATTGCTGTTCTCAAGGTCTATTGTTGGTTGCAGCCTATGCAATATTTGTTAAATATGCATTGTTCAAAATTACAGTAGCTTTGTATGATGCACTTATGGATAATAGTGTACTTCCCTAAAATTGCTTTTATGGGTTAGAGCCCTTTCACACAGGCTAGCTGATCCTGTCCGTTTTTCAGGCAGTCCTAATCGGAAGATCCATGCATTCCTACCTCCAGGTTCGATCAGGATCGCTAAAAAAATGCAGGAAGACTGCATTCTCTTCTGTTTGGACGGACCCGATCGGAAGCAGCTGGGTGTAAATGGACAGCGGAGTCCATTTACTCGTGGCCGCCCATAGAGCAGAGCAGGGTCTGTTCATGTCTGCTCTGCCTAAGCTGAGCAGACACAGACTTGTCATCCGCCCCCGCTCTGCACAGATCAGCAGGGGTTCAGCTCACAGGTCCCTGCTGATCGGAAGGGAAGACACCTGCGTGAAAGGTTTGCTTGTCATATTGTTTTTTATTACATTTAAGATTGTCTATTGCAAGCAGTGCATCTCTTTCTTCCCTGGTGGAATCTGGGTAATAGATGGTTTGAGTTTGATTCTTTGCAAACACATAGTGGTGGTAGAGTTTAGTGTGGTATATTAGGGAAGGGAAATCATCTCATAGACAGTCGTCACTGGAACAGGTGTCCTCATTGGAGGATTTCCCCCTTTTTTACTTGATCCAGTGACAACTCTAGATTTTTCTCTCACTTTCTGTCCCAGTGACAGTGGTCACTGGACACAAAGAAAGAGGGAATCTCTCCAACACAGACAGAAATAAAAACCTGACAAGGGTTCTAACATTCCCTACCCTAGCCAAAATATAAAAAAATGGTTTTCTTTACATACACATTAAAGTATATTAATCAAAACAGTGCAGGGGCTTCCATAGCCTAATTAGTATTAGATGAGTTTAATGACGATAGTTATAAATCTGAAGTGGTAAAACTGCATGTAGCACTACTCACCAAGGGAGCTGCTGAGTGTGGGTCCCCCTGGGTTACCGCTAACAACAACAGAACCTTTAAGCATGTTTTCAAGTGTGAGCACCTCAGACAAGAACCAGTCCAGTTTCTTTGGTTTGTAGGATTTATTTGAGAACTTGGATGGGAGAATGGAGAAGTGGGATACTCCAACAACTGAATTATGCACAATTCGGATGCATGATATATTGCTCAACAAAGAAAGGGAAATGATTTGCAGGCTATATAAATTAAATCACTGTGCTTTTGGTATTTTGGCACTTTGCATGAAGAGAAAAGCAAATGTACCTAAAGTGCACTTTTCACCTAAAATAAGTACAGGTGGCTCTTTCTTTCTTGGTGGAATCTTGGTAATAAATGGTTTGAGTTTATTTCTTTTGCAAACACATAGTGGTGGTGGAGTTCAGTGTGGTATATTAGGGAAGGGAAATCCTCTCGTTGACAGTTGTCACTGGAACAGGTGTCCTCATTGGAGGTTTTCCCCTTTTTTTCCTGATTAACATTTTCTCTCCTTTTCTATTCCAGTGACAATGGTCACTGGACACAAAGAGAGAGTGAATCTCCAACACAGACAGAAATAAAAACCTGGCATAGCCAAAATATACAACAATTGTTTTCTTTACATACATTATGAAGTATCATAACAGTGCAGGGGCTTCCATAGCTGAAATTATTAGCTCCCTGGCCGTTCTGAAGCACAGACCATCAAGACTTTTTGAGTCACCACCGTGGAATAACTATGCAGGTCAAAAAATTCAGAGGAAAATCAAGTCTTTATCTGTTGCTTTTCAAGTTAGTGACTCAAAGACCAAAGTCAGATTGATAGCCAGATAACTAAGCAATTCAGAAAGAGGCCAGCAGTTGCAGTCACACATAACAGATTTTCTTTAAATCAATTACATAAAAAGAAAAAAAAAAATACTCTGACCTACTATGGCCAGCAGTAAGGTGCAGATTTGGATTGCTTCTGGACACATCCAATGATCAAAAAATAATTAAAACTGAAGATGCTTATGCATGCATTCAGACACTGCATAATCTTGGTTTGTTCACACAAACCAGAGACCAGTTTTATTTTGAGAGTTTAAAAGCATAAGGCCCCTTTCACACAAGCGGACCGTTCAGATCTGCCTGTCCGTTTTTTTGGCAGATCTGAACGGTCCCCCCATGCATTCCTATGGGGCATCGGATGGCAGCGGAGACATGTCCGCTGACATCCGATCCGATCCGTCAAATCTGGAGGGATGGAAAACCTATTTCTCTTACGTCCTCCGACAGCCACCGCCGCCTCTAAGTCATCACTGTTGGGTATTGACTCCCACTCCGCAGGAGTAGCTAGGCATAAAGACTTAGTCAAAAGAACAAAGGCATTTGCATATACACACCCATGGGGGCTGTCCCATCTGGTCAATACCCCCCTGCAGTGACCACTCCCAACTCAGTTTCATTCTGCCTAGCGTCAGGAGTAGTCAGGCTTCCCTGTGCTGGGGCTACAGTCTCAGCCTATCTAATCTTTTATTTGATTTTCTTTGGAAATGTCAGTTTTTTCTTACTTTACTAGCTGTTTATTTTGTCAGCTTTTAGTTTTTAGTCGATTCTTCGGAAGAAGATGAATCATGCGGTGCTGGGATTCGGACTGACCGCCCTGGTTCTCCAGGACAGAGGGTCAGATGGACCTCCAGCCCGCCATCGAGCGTTCAGCCGTGGTTCGTCCTGGCACTATGAACGACCCATCCCTGCTCACAGCAGGGATGCAGCCGTGAGGTGGCTACCTCACAGGACACATCTGCGATGCTGCAGTGTCATGTCCCTGGCTAACGGCACTCCCTGTCAGATGAGGACAGCGGCTTTCCGTTCATAGAGGCACCCCACGCCATCTGGTACAGGTAAGTACTTCTGTGTGGGGCCTCTGTCTGGGGTGGCAGTCCTGTGTTGCTGTGTGTCCCCCATGTCTGTGCCTGTGTGACTCCCTGATGCGGTCCCTGCGGGGATCGCTTGTGCATGCACTGCGGTGCTGTATGTTTTTGGGGGTCCCCTTCCCTGTGTCACTTCGGTGCTTGTTGGGGGTGCAGACTGTGTGTGGCGGCCGCAGCGGGGTAAATCCGCGCGGTCCGCCATTTTAGGTATGGGCAGGCATGTTTGGCTTCTTTATGGGCAATACTACATGCTGTTTCGGCGCCATCCGCCGCCATTTTGCGGTAGCAGAACGATCGTTCCGACCGCATGTCCGGCGGCCATTTTGGCAGAGCCTTCCATGCAATCCTATGAGGCAGCCATTTTCCCTGAGTCATGCAGCCTATAAGTTCAGCCTACTCTAGCAGCACTTCCTTTTCCTCTGGAGCAGGACATCGGTGGCAACACTCTGCGGGGCTCTGCAGGTTATCGCTCTCAATATCTTTATGTATTGTCGCTTCTGGCTCAGTTTTTTCTTCTCCTGTTTGGGGGTCTTTGTCACTGTAGATGTAGCGGTGGGCTGCGCACTCCGCAGCGATCTTAAAGGGGCAGTATAAACTTTCTTGCACTGTTGTTTTGTAACCTTGAGCAATGGATTCTCAGGACAGCAAATTCCCCCCAGCTCTGGTGGGGGTCCCCAGTTCTCCTGTGGCCCCTCTGTGACCTGATTTGGCCGCTGTAGTGGCGACTTTGGTGTCAAATATTGAATTGCTGATGGCTGAACGTGCTGCTAAAAAGAGGCCCAGATTGTCTCTCTCTTCTGATTCAGATGGTGATATGGCTGCTGCAGCGAGCGTGCCCTTTTCAGGGTCTCGCTCATCCTTAGACCCGCTGGGGTCTGAGGGGGAGGCAGAGGTGGAGGGGGTTGATACCTCCTCCCCGGGGTCGCCTGAAGAGCAGGCGACCATGGATGAATTAATTGTTTCTGTTAAGGAAACTTTACATTTAGAGGATGAGCCCAGTCCTCTGTGCGTTGTGTCCTCGTTTGGGACGCACAGGACCCGCAAGTCGGCGCAGGTTGCTGGTCGGTTGACCAGTCTTCACGGAAACCAGTTGCTGATTTTCCCTATGCTGGCTCTCGCCTTTTTGGCGAGGCGTTGTGTACCCTGGTGAAGGGCGTCACGGGGGCAAGAGCACTTTGCTGCCCCAGAACCCGAAGAACAAGTCCTTTCGAGGCAAGCGGGGTTCTGCGCCTAGATCCACTCAGGCGTCATTTCGTGCCTTTCGGAACCAATCCAAGGGCAAGCCCTTCAAGGCCCAGGGCAATCAGAAGAAGCCCTGGGCGGGTAAGCAGAAGTCAGGCAATGCCGGCTCGGCGGGTCAGTCCGCCTCTGCCTGAAGGGGCGCCCTCACCCATTTCAGGGGTGGGGGGACGTTTGCGCGGTTTCCTCCAACCTTGGCTGCTCCGGATATCAGACAGGTTGGTTCAGGAAATCATTTGATCGGGGTACAAGATCGAATTCCTTTCCAGGCCGGCGGACAGATTCTTTCCCTCAAATCTTCATTTGCCTCCGGGGCGTCTGCAGGACCTGCACCAACCGGTACAGGACCTTCTTGCTCAGGGGGTGATTGTCCCGGTACCTCATCAGGACAGGTTTCGGGGGTTTTTATTTTATTCAAATCTGTTCACTGTGCCCAGAAAGGAGGGCAAAGTGCGCCCTATTCTGGACCTGAAAGCGCTGAACCGCTTCGTGCGTGTTCGAAAGTTCCGTATGGAGTCTCTCCGTTCGGTGGTGGCCTCCTTGAGTCCAGGAGAATTCCTGGCCTCGATAGATATAAAAGATGCGTACCTGCACATCCCCATTTTCGAGGGTCATCAGCGGTACCTTCGGTTTGCTATCGCAGAGGACCACTACCAGTTTGTGGCGTTACCTTTCGGTCTCGCTTCGGCACCACGGGTTTTTACCTAAGTGTTGGCGCCGGTTCTGGGCCTGCTGAGGGCACAGGGCATTGCGGTCTTGGGTTACCTGGACGATCTACTTCTGAGATCACGTGCCAGCCAGGACCTAGTGCGCGATCTGTCCACCACGGTACAGATGCTTCAGGAGTTCGGATGGACCATCAACGTTCAGAAATCGACGTTGTCTCCATCGGTTCGTCTTCCCTATCTGGGAATGATTCTGGACTCTGCTCAGGCAAGGGTGTTTTTGCCGGAGGACAACCCCCGGACCTTGCAGGACGAGATCAGGTCCCTCAGGGACAACCTGTCCTCGTCACTCAGGACCTGTATGCGGGGCCTGGGGTTGATGGTATCGGCCTTCAAGGCAATACCATTTGCTCAGTTTCACACGCGGGCTCTCCAGACGGAGATCCTGGCCAGGTGGGACAGACTGCCCCAGTCGCTGGATCTGAGTTTCTCCTTGAGTCGTCAGACCAGATTGGCTCCAGTCCCCGTCGGTGGCGGAAGGCAAGTCCTTCCATCCGTTGGTGTGGACGGTGATTACCACGGATTCCAGCCTGTCGGGCTGGGGTGGAGTCCTGGACAACCTGTCTGCCCAGGGCACTTGGTCGGAGGAAGAATCCTCCTTCCCGATAAATGTGCTGGAATTGCGAGCGATAAAACCCTGCCTCTTCCAGTGGTCGGACCGACTTCGGGGCCGCCCTGTCCGGGTACAGACGGACAATGTTACCGCGGTGGCTTACATCAACCACCAAGGGGGCACCAGGAGTGCTCAGGCGGCCCGGGAGGTGACCGACATTCTGTCTTGGGCCGAGACTCATGTCTTGGGCCGAGACTCATGTCTTGGGCCGAGACTCATGTCTCGGCGATCTCAGCAGTTTACATTCCGGGTGTGGAAAATTGGCAAGCCGACTATCTGAGCCGCCAGACCCTGGACCAGGGGGAATGGTCCCTGCACCCGGAGGTCTTCCAAATGCTGTGTGCGAGTTGGGGATCCCCGGACGCGGATCTGTTCGCATCTCGGCTAAACCAAACGGTGGAAAGGTTTGTGGCAAGAACGCGCGATCCGCTGGCGGACGCCTCGGATGCGTTAGTGGCCCCTTGGCATCAGTATCGGCTGATGTATGCTTTTCCTCCGATTCAGTTGCTATCCAGGTTCCTCCGCAGGTTAGCCCCGGAACCGCACCTGGTGATTCTGGTGGCTCCGGACTGGCCACGCCGGTCCTGGTACGCCGCCGTTGTTCACCTGGCAGTGGCGCCTCCGTGGCGGCTGCCCATGGGGGAAGATCTCCTATCTCAGGGTCCGATCTTCCATCCTGCTTTACAGTAGCTGGCTTTAACGGCCTGGCTGTTGAGACCCAGGTCCTGAGGGACAGGGGTCTCTCCTCTGAGGTCATCCCTACCCTTGTCAAGGCTAGAAAAACCTCCTCTGGTAAAATCTATTACCGTACCTGGAAGGCTTATTTCGCCTGGTGTGAGTCCAGGGGGTCCTCCCCTCGCTCGTACTCGGTGTCGAGAGTGTTGGCTTTTCTCCAGGCTGGTGTGGACCAGCGCCTGGTGCTGGCCACGATCAAGGGCCAGGTGTCCGCACTGGCTATTCTTTTCCAACGCCCTGTGGCGTCTCATTCTCTGGTTCGCACCTTCATTCAAGGTGTGCGACATTTGGCTCCTCCCAGGAAGGAGCCCTTACCTCCGTGGGACTTGAACTTGGTTCTGTCCGTGTTACAGCGTGCTCCCTTTGAAAACATCCGGGAAATATCGTTGCCTCTGCTGTCTAAGAAGGTTGCCTTTTTGGTGGCGATCACTTCGGCTCGCAGGGTGTCGGAACTGGCAGCGTTATCTTGCCGTTCTCCATACTTGGTGATTCACCGGGATAAGGTGGTCTTGCGTCCGCATCCCTCCTTTCTTCCTAAGGTGGTCTCTGAGTTCCACATTAATGAGGACAGTGTCCTGCCTTCGCTTTGTACGAAGCCTAAGCATCCCAAGGAGGTTGTTCTGCATTCCTTGGATGTTGTCAGAGCGATCAGGGTTTACCTGTCGTCTACGGAATCCTTTCGGACGACGGATTCACTCTTTGTCCTTCCTGAGGGACCTCGGAAGGGCATGGCTGCATCTGCAGCGACTATTGCCAAATGGATCAGACAGACCATTGAACAGGCTTACGCCTTGAAGGAACGGGTTCCACCCTTTCCTGTTAAGGCGCACTCTACCAGATCTGTGAGTGCCTCCTGGGCCTATTGGCATCGGGCCTCGGTGGCCCAGGTGTGCAAGGCTGCGACTTGGTCGTCGGTGCACACTTTTTCCAAATTCTACAAAGTAAATGTTCTGGCATCAGCTGATGCTTCCTTTGGCCGCAAGGTTCTCAGTGCGGCAGTGCCATGAAAGACTCTTGTTTTTTTCTGGGTCCCTGGCTGTTGGTATTTGCTTTCCTGGGCTGTTGCTCCTGTTGAGCATTGTTTCTGTTGCCCAGAAGGTTCTCTTACGGTGCATGTAAGATTCCTTTCTCTGATGTGGGTACTGCGTTGCCTTTTCTAGGGTTGCGTCTCCCACCCCTCATGTCTATACTGCTTTGGGACATCCCAACAGTGATGACTTAGAGGCGGCGGCGACTGTTGGAGGACGTAAGAGAAAACGGAATTTTTGTAAAATCTTACCTGTAAAATTCCTTTCTCTGAGTCCTCCGACAGTCTCCGCCCCCGCTCCTCTTTTGGGGTTGTGTCTTATTACCTACTGCTATGCTACCAAACTGAGTTGGGAGTGGTCACTGCAGGGGGGTATTGACCAGATGGGACAGCCCCCATGGGTGTGTATATGCAAATGCCTTTGTTCTTTTGACTAAGTCTTTATGACTAGCTACTCCTGCGGAGCGGAAGTCAATACCCAACAGTGATGACTTAGAGGCGGCGGCGACTGTCGGAGGACTCAGAGAAAGGAATTTTACAGGTAAGATTTTACAAAAATTCAGTTTTTCTATCCGTCCAGCGGATCGGATCGGATGAGAACGGACCGACGGTCCGTTCCCATCCGATTTTCCCCATAGAGATGCATGGGGAACTGACAGCTGTGTCGCCGCACACAGCGCGGAGACACAGCTGTCCTCCTGCTGCTCAGCGGGGGATCGGCGGCTTGATCCCCCCGCTGAGAAAAACGGAATCCGTCCGTATAATGTAAAAGGGGCCTTAGATGGAAAAATCCTTCCTGGTCAGTCAACTTTTTCCACTAAGAATGCCTGGCTGAAACCCAGGTTAAGTTGCAAGATGCAGTTGTTCCACATCTATAAATCTTTAACTTGGTAATTGTATGCATGAAGTGCACTTAAATTGTACCTGTCATGCACACTAATATAACCCTTGGCAAATTCTGTACACATTTAATACGAAAATTCACCTAGCTTCCCTTAGTAATATATACACCAATCAGCCATAACATTATGACCATCCGCTGAAAAATATTGAAGAATGAAGATATCTAATATTTTAGTGTCTTTAGGCGTTTTCGGATGAGTAGTATCGATAGCCAGACTGGCTTAAAAACAAAATGTAAATTTATTGTCACACAGTTGGCATCATAAACACAATGTAAAAAGTATAACAGTGTTCAGTAGATAAAAATACAGTATATCACAAAAGTTAGTACACCCCTCACATTTTTGTAAATATTTTATTATATCTTTTCATGTGACAACACTGAAGAAATTACACTTTGCTTCAATGTAAAGTAGTGAGTGTGCAGCTTGTATAACAGTGTAAATTTGCTGTCTCCTCAAAATATCTCAACACACAGCCATTAATGTCTAAACCGCTGGCAACAAAAGTGAGTACACCCCTAAATTAAAATTTCTCAAATTGGGCTAAAAGTGTCAATATTTTGTGTGGCCACCATTATTTTCCAGCACTGCCTAAACCCTCTTGGGCATGGAGTTCACTAGAGCTTCACAGGTTGCCACTGGAGTCCTCTTTCACTCCTCCATGACGACATCACATAGCTGGTGGATGTTAGAGACCTTGCGCTCCTCCACCTTCCGTTTGAGGATGCCTCACAAATGCTAAATAAGGTTTAGGTCTGGAGACATGTTTGACCAGTCCATCACAATTACCCTCAGCTTCTTTAGTAAGGCAGTGGTCGTCTTGGAGGTGTGTTTGTGGTCTTTATCATGTTGAAATACTGCCCTGCGGCCCAGTCTCCGAAAGCAGGGGATCATGATCTGCTTCAGTATGTCACAGTACATGTTGGCATTCATGATTCCCTTAATGAACTGTAGCTCTCCAGTGCCCAGACCATGACACTCCCACCACCATGCTTGATTTTAGGCAAGACTCATTTGTCTTTGTACTCCTCATTTGGTTGCCACGACACACACTTGACACCATCTGAACCAAATAAGTTTATCTTGGTCTCATCGGACCACAGGACATGGTTCCAGTAATCCATGTCCTTAGTCTGCTTGTCTTCAGCAAACTGCTTTCTTGCATCATCTTTAGAAGAGGCTATTTTCTGGGACGAAGGCCATGCAGACCAGGATAATGCAGTGTACGGCGTATGGTCTGAGCACTGACAGGCTGACCCTCCACCCCTTCATCCTCTGCATCAATGCTAGCAGCACTCATACATCTATTTTTCAAAGACAACCTCTGGATATGACACTGAGCACATGCACTCAACCCCTTTGGTCGACCATGGCGATGCCTGTTCTAATAGAAAAATAGTGCAGCGCAATCCTAGTGGTAAAATTATAAAATCATGCAGAGTCCCAGTGTTAATAGGTGTCCATATAAACAGATAAAAGTCTCCAGTGTAAAGTGGTCCTAGGGCAATTCCATAAGGTGCTTGTCTCCACGAGTGCTCATGCAATCCCACCACCTGTTCACACTGCCGCTCACCTTAACAAAGAGACCCTACAGGGTCAACCAGCATTTCATCTCAAAATCAAAGCATCCTCACACTTTCTTCCTTAAGCGTAGTAAATGATTACACCTCCGATGCACTGTCAGCTCCTCAAACAATGTTACCAATATGTGTAGGAGACAAGAAAAAACGATCTAATGCTCTCTGTATGCAATCAAGCACTCTTTAATCCATATAAGAAAACAACTCACATTTTTGAAGAAAATAACAGCGCATATCTGCAGAGTTTGCAAGCAGGCGTGCATCAGGTCCACCAACCCGGAAGAGTGAGAGGCGGCCGCGGGTCACGTGACATCCCTCGTACGCGTTACGTCCGTGA
Organism: Pelophylax lessonae; assembly: GCF_965119305.1. Taxonomy (NCBI): domain Eukaryota; kingdom Metazoa; phylum Chordata; class Amphibia; order Anura; family Ranidae; genus Pelophylax; species Pelophylax lessonae. The sequence continues at coordinate 227,223,901 of NC_138773.1, forward strand.
AAATAAGCGGGACTTCTTCAGCAAGGGTCACGTACCATACTGCGGACCCGTCTTTTATGACAAAGGAAGAAAGTGTGAGGATGCTTTGATTTTGAGATGAAATGCTGGTTGACCCTGTAGGGTCTCTTTGTTAAGGTGAGCGGCAGTGTGAACAGGTGGTGGGATTGCATGAGCACTCGTGGAGACAAGCACCTTATGGAATTGCCCTAGGACCACTTTACACTGGAGACTTTTATCTGTTTATATGGACACCTATTAACACTGGGACTCTGCATGATTTTATAATTTTACCACTAGGATTGCGCTGCACTATTTTTCTATTATGTATTCAGAAGGTGTTTTGGAGATATTGCCCTTGAGTGCTTAGCTGCTGGTCCATTTATTAGTGGTGTGTACAAGAGTCCAGCGCTGAATATTTCTTTTTATTTGATGCCTGTTCTAAGTGGAATTTGTCCTGTTAAATCGCTGTATGGTCTTGGCCACCATGCTGCAGCTTAGTTTCAGGGTCTTGGCAATCTTCTTATAGCCTAGGGCATCTTTATGTAGAGCAACAATTCTTTTTTTCAGATCCCCAGAGACTTCTTTGCCATGAAGTGCCATATTGAACTTCCAGTGACCAGTATGAGAGAGTGAGAGCGATAACACCAAATTTAACATACCTGCTCCCCATTCACACCTGAGACATTGTAACCCTAATGGGTCACATGACACCGGGGAGGGAAAATGGTAATTGGGACAAATTTAGACATTTTCACTTAGAAGTGTACTAACCTTTGTTGCCAGCGGTTTAGACATTAATGGTTGTGTGTTGAGTTATTTTGAGGGGATAGCAAATTTACATACAAGCTGTACGCTCATTATTTTACATTGTAGCAAAGTGTCATTTATTCAGTGTTGTCAAATGAAAATATATAAAAAAATATTCACAAAAATGTGAGGGGTGTACTCACTTTTTTGAGATACTATGTAAGAAATAAAAGCAATTCTTATGAAAAATGTGTGAAGCTTGAAATCATTGCTGTACAGGCATGTGTGTCCTTCCAAGTCCTTGTACTCTAAGCTGCAAGTTCAAGAAGGAGCAGGAAAATTACGTCTTTAGGTTTCTGAGAGAAAGCACATGTTTAAGGTTGTCAAAAAATATATGGACTGTCTGTGTTTGTATGTGTCTGTGATGTGTGTGTGATCTCTCCTGGTGTGCGTCCTCCTGAATATGGATCTCTTGGCTATATATCTTACATGTAGACGTCATAACTTCACAACACTCAAAACCTTGTATGAAATATATAATTTCCGCTAACTTCAGCTATTTCTATACAAGAGGAGGTACTGAATTCATAAAGTCATATATAGACTTTGGTTGACAAGCCAAAATGTAACACACTATTCTTGTTCTTGTAACGTGGCTAATGTCATGTTATGTCATATAACCAAAGAGCTACTTAAGTAACACATATTACCAATTATACAACATTAAGTAAATACATACAAATACTATTAATTAATTTATGACTGAGATTACAGTGATCCCAACTAACAATTTTTAAACAAATATATGTAATATTCCTCAATACAGTACAGAACAGGAGGAAATAGAGGGCCCTGCTCGTTAGAGCTTACAATCTAGAACATAGATCCTGTCTATTCTTGACTTCCCATCACATTCTATACCAGATACCTTATATATCATCTTCCAACTAGCTACATACACCAGAAATATTTGACATATTACTGCCTCAGCTCAGATTAAGAACCTTATCACTAATCACCTGATCAAGGTCATTCACACATATCAACCACTTCTGGACGGGAAGGATTTTCCCCCCTACTGACCAGGCCATTTTTTGCGATTCAGCACTGCGTTAATTTAATTTACAATTGCGCGGTCGTGCGACACTGTACCTAAATAAAATTGATGTCCTATTTTTACCACAAATAGAGCTTTCCTATGGTGGTATTTGATCGCCTCTGTGATTTTTATTTTTTGCGCTATAAACAAAAAAAGAGCGACAATTCTGGAAAAAAAAACAATATTTTTCACATTCTGCTATATAACATTCCTAAAAAAATTAAAAATCAAATTTTTTCAACATTTTCGGCCAATTGGTTTTCTGCTACATATTTTTGGTAAAAAAAAAAATCACTAAGCGTATTTTGATTGGTTTGCGCAAAAGTTCTACAAACTAGGGGAAAGATTTATGTCATTTTTATTGTTTTTTTTTTTTTTTTTTACTAGTAATGGCGGCGATCTTCGATTTCTAGTGGGACTGCGACATTGCGGCGGACAGATGTGACCCCTAACTGACATTTTTGACACTTTTGGGGGAAACCAATGACATTATTACAATATTTATTGCTAAAAATATGCACTGTTACTGTAATAATGACACTGGCAGGGAAGGGGTTAACACAGTGGATGATCAAGGGGTTAAATGTAAGCCTAGGGGAGTGTTTATAACTGTATGGGGCTTGGGCATTTGACTGACTGTTCCTCTCTCTCAGCGGGGAGCGATCGATGGTGCCTGTCGACAATCGGAGCTGCCGGCCCCGTGCATCGGAGTCCCCGTCGGAGTCCTCGCTGCCAAGTGGGGCCGGGAGCGCGCGCGCGTGACCGATGTAGAGCTACGCCAGTTTGTGCAGGAGGGGCTGCCTGCCACAGTAAATCTGCGGCGGGCGGTCGTTAAGAAGTTAATATTATGATTAATCAAAAATCCAAATATATTTTGCAAGCTTGAATATAATATACTGTAACTCCTATAAGTGACAAATTATGAATTTGGAATAATTATCTAACATCCGCCATAACATGACCACCCACATAATACTGACTATTTTGGTGCCAAAACAGCCCTTATACATCAAAGCATTGACTCCAGTAGATCTCTAAAGGTATGTAGGTACCACCTCTACGGTACCTGGCGCCAAGCCATCAGTGGCAAATCCTTTCAAGTCGTGAGGTGGGTCCTTCATGGATATGCAGTTGTTTTTCCAGCACATCCCACAGATACTCCATTGGATTGAGATCTGGAAAATTTGAAGGACAATTCACCACTCAAAGACACCTTCTTTCATTGCTCTGTGGTCCCGTTCTGATGCTCACATGCCCATTGTAGACGCTTTTGGTTGTGGGCATGGGTCAGCATGGGCACCCTGACCGGTCAGTGGCTACGCAACCTCATAAGCAACAAACTGGGATGCACTGCGTGTTCTGACACCTTTATATTGGAGCCAGCATTTTTCAGCAATTTGCCGTACAGCAGCTCTTCTGTTGGATCAGAATACTCGGGCCACCCTTTACTCTCTAGGGGCCTCAGTGAGCCTTAGCTGCCCAGTTTGGCAATTTTTCTTCCTTGGACCACTTTTGGTGGGTTCTGACAATTGCAGACTGGGAACATCTGACAAGAGCTGCGGTTTTGGAGATGTTAAGACCCAGTTGTCTAGCCATTATAATTTGGCCCTTGTCAAAGTTACTATAAACCATAGTATGTATAGGGGGATTAACCGCGCTAAAGGAAGCAAATTAAACAGCAGCAACTTCCAGTGTGACCACACCCTAATGAATATTTGTAAATTAACCACTCTACAACCGCTCACAGTAATACTACTGCGGCAGAGTGGTTCGTTATCGTCCAGCGACGTAGTATTAACGTCGTTGGACACTCCCCCTTCTGGGCGGCGCTTGCGCGCCGCCGGAGGCTCGCTCCCGCTGTTTTCATTCACAGCGGGAGTCGGGCCAGGGGAGGAGCAGCGGCGATCGCCGCTGCTCTTACCCGATCGTCGGGGATCGAGTCTGGAGATCCGCCCGCTGTGTGTAAACACAGCGGGCGGATCTCCATAGTGACAGGGAGTGACAGATCGGACTGTTCAGCATAGCTGGACATCCGATCTGTCCATGACTCACACAGTCACCTCCCCCCCTACACGTCAGTAAGCACCAGGCATACATTAACCCCTCCCTCTCCAATAAAATTAACCCCTTCCCTGCCAGTGTCATTTTTACAGTAACAGTGCATATTTATAGCACTGATTACTGCAGTAATGTCACTGGTACCCCCAAAAGTGTCAAAAATGTCAGTCAAGGGTCCGATCTGTCCGCCGCAATGTCGCAGTCCCGCAAAAAAAATCGCAGATCGCCGCCATTTCGCGTTAAAAAAAAAACACCAAAAATGACAGAAATCTTTCCCTTTGTTAGTAAACGCAATAACTTTTGCGCAAACCAATCAAAATACGCTTATTGTGATTTTTTTTACCAAACATATGTAGCATAAAACAAATTGGCCAAAAATTTTTAAAAAAATTGGTTTTTACATCTTTTTTGGGGGGAATTTCATATAAAAAAATGTTAAAAATATTGTTATTTTTTCAAAATAAACGCTCTTTTTTTGTTTATAGCGCAAAAAGTAAAAATCGCACAGGTGATCAAATACCACCAAAAGAAAGCTCTATTTGTGGGAAAAAAAGGACGTAAATTTCGTTTGGGTACGGCGTCGCACGACCGCGCAATTGTCAGTTGAAGTCGCACAGCGCCGAATCGCAAAAAGTGGCCTGGACGGAAGACAGCAAAATCCTCCGGTGGTAAAGTGGTTAAGTTGCGCTAAAATATGATCGATGGAGATATAAAGTCCATAAAGTCCCAACAATAAATGAAGATGTAATCCAGGACCAGACTCCCTTAAGGGTATATGCTTACCAGATTGAGGTAAGATAAAAGCAGATGCTCTATGTAAATCTTGTCACCTTGATAGTAGATCCAGGCCCACGTGAGCGGTAAACTCAATGGTCATCGGATCATGGAAAAAAAGTAAAATACGCAATAGCGTAAAACCCAACAACTAAATTGATTAAACACCAGGGTGTTGCTTAAAGGATGAATTCCGTGTGAAATAAACCTCCACCAATAGTCACTAATGAAAGTGAACTGATATGTAAACATAAAAGGGAAAGTAATTGAGTGATAGATACCCCTTACCAAATAGAGATAAGGGTTAATGCAAACAAAACAATTATATTGTGTTCCAGCTGAAGTTGCCTCTTACCAAACGACAGTAAATAAATAGCCCAAGTGAGGAAGGCAATGTTGGGAAGATTGAGTGTTGAACCACCACCAACTAGATTAGCCTCTTACCATGTGAGAGTAAAAACAAGTATGTGCAAATCACAATCCAATGTGACACCCGGATTCAATACCAAGAAACACCAGTAGGGGTCGCCTCTTACCAGATCAAATACTCAGCCAGGCCTGTATGGTAATCAATGATTCGGGGACCCGACCCTGGACTTGAACAACTAGTCCTCAGATGTATCCAGAGGTATTCCAAATGTTCACCAACAAAAAGGAAAAGAGGCTCCCATAGCGTAAAACCATTTAAAAATTTATTCAAGTAAAAAACAGGAAAACTTACAAGAGACCAGGAAGGAATGAGCAATGTATGCAGCCGCCGGCCGGACGGTTTCGCTCGCCCGCACTCTCTTGTCGCAATCCGATGACGTCAGTACGCCGTGCCCTGACGACGTTTTGTCACAGATGACGTTTTCATTGAAAACGTCATCTGTGACGAAACGTCGTCAGGGCACTTTTCAAAGTGTCATACACATCACAGCAGTCTTGGAATACTCTGGCACATTTCACACGCAAGTGCTTAATCACACGATGGGTGTGCATAGACATTTTACTGACAGCTAAAAGTTATGTGCATTTACCTTATATGACTTTTTCCAATTCGTTTTATATTTTTCTGTCATTCTACGCTTTAGTTAAAAATGTAGTTGTGCATTAGCATTCAATATACAGTATCTGTTTTATGGTTCTGCATATGTATTATTGATATTAAAAGGTACAGTTGCCCTGAATATGGGTTTATATACTACCTAAGGGTCATCATATACAGGTCCCTCTCAAAAAATTAGCATATTGTGATAAAGTTCATTATTTTCTGTAATGTACTGATAAACATTAGACTTTCATATATTTTAGATTCATCACACACAACTGAAGTAGTGCAAGCCTTTTATTGTTTTAATATTGATGATTTTGGCATACAGCTCATGAAAAACCAAAATTCCTATCTCAAAAAATTAGCATATTTCATCCGACCAATAAAAAAAAAGTGTTTTTAATACAAAAAAAGTCAACCTTCAAATAATTATGTTCAGTTATGCACTCAATACTTGGTCGGGAATCCTTTTGCAGAAATGACTGCTTCAATGTGGCGTGGCATGGAGGCAATCAGCCTGTGGCACTGCTGAGGTGTTATGGAGGCCCAGGATGCTTCAATAGCGGCCTTGAGCTCATCCAGAGTGTTGGGTCTTGTGTCTCTCAACTTTCTCTTCACAACATCTCACAGATTCTCTATGGAGTTCAAGTCAGGAGAGTTGGCAGGCCAATTGAGCACAGTAATACCATGGTCAGTAAACCATTTACCAGTGGTTTTGGCACTGTGAGCAGGTGCCAGGTTGTGCTGAAAAATGAAATCTTCATCTCCATAAAGCTTTTCAGCAGATGGAAGCATGAAGTGCTCCAAAATCTCCTGATAGCTAGCTGCATTGACCCTGCCCTTGATAAAACACAGTGGACCAACACCAGCAGCTGACATGGCACCCCAGACCATCACTGACTGTGGGTACTTGACACTGGACTTCAGGCATTTTGGCATTTCCCTCTCCCCAGTCTTCCTCCAGACTCTGGCACCTTGATTTCCGAATGACATGCAAAATTTGCTTTCATCCGAAAAAAGTACTTTGGACCACTGAGCAACAGTCCAGTGCTGCTTCTCTGTAGCCCAGGTCAGGCGCTTCTGCCGCTGTTTCTGGTTCAAAAGTGGCTTGACCAGGGGAATGCGGCACCTGTAGCCCATTTCCTGCACACGCCTGTACACGGTGGCTCTAGATGTTTCTACTCCAGACTCAGTCCACTGCTTCCGCAGGTCCCCCAAGGTCTGGAATCAGTCCTTCTCCACAATCTTCCTCAGGGTCCGGTCACCTCTTCTCGTTGTTAAGTGTTTTCTGCCACACTTTTTCCTTCCCACAGACTTCCCACTGAGGTGCCTTGATACAGCACTCTGGGAACAGCCTATTCGTTCAGAAATTTCTTTCTGTGTCTTACCCTCTTGCTTGAGGGTGTCAATGATGGCCTTCTGGACAGCAGTCAGGTCGGCAGTCTTACCCATGATTGCGGTTTTGAGTAATGAACCAGGCTGGGAGTTTTTAAAAGCCTCAGGAATCTTTTGCAGGTGTTTAGAGTTAATTAGTTGATTCAGATGATTAGGTTAATAGCTCGTTTAGAGAACCTTTTCATGATATGCTAATTTGTTTATCAGTACATTACAGAAAATAATGAACTTTATCACAATATGCAAATTTTTTGAGAGGGACCTGTATGTTGCAATCTGACTTTTGTTCAAACTTTTGTACAATTTTAAATTTACCAAAATTATGTTTTAGAAGGATTTCCCTATTCTATTCATGCAACTTGTATCCAATCAGGCAGGCCCTTGCACTACATAGTTGTTGTTAGATCTAAAGGAGATTGTATAGTCAGATTGTAATGTGTATGGTGAGCTTAAGACATACGTACACTGGTCTTGATGGAGGAATAGTGTTAAATGAATATTTTCAGCATTATCAAGTTCACATTTTGCCACCTTATCTGCTTGTGACACATTTTGTGTAGTTTTTCTTTCCATAAATGTATTCATTATTATTATTATACATGATTTATATGGCGCCAATCTTTTTACGCAGAGCTGACAGTACAACTACAATACAATTTAAACACAAGCAGAATCAGAGGGCCCTGCTTTTTATAGCATATGATCTAAGGAGGGAGGATCAATGAGCTGATGGAGAAAATAAAAGTACAGTTGTTAGGTGGGGCAGAATAGGCTTTTCTGAAGAGAAGGGTTTTCAGAGATCGTCTAAAAGTAGACAGTAGGAGTAGGAGATAGTCGGACAGATTGGGGTAGGGAGTTCCATCGGATGAGATGGGCTTGGGAAAAGTCCTGGAGGCGGGCATGAGAGGAGGTGACGAGGGAGCTAGAGAGCAGGAGGTCTTGGGAGCAACAAATAGAATGATTAGGTTGGTATTTTGAGACTAGGTTAGTGATGTAGCTGGAATTATTATTTTGAATTTCATTTGTTGGATGAGTGGAAGCCAGTGGAGGGATTGACATAGAGGAGTAGCAGACATGGAGTGGTTGGTAAGGTGGAATAATCTGGCAGCGGCATTTACGATGGACTGAAGGGGGGATAGCCTATGTAAAGGTATTCCCGTAAATCATTTTTCTTCTTTCTACCTTTTCATGATTCTTCTAGAGCAGTTCTGGAAAAGATAATTTCAGTAAACACTACAACTTTTTTTTAGTACAAAAGTTGGTTGGTTGGTTTGTTGTTACCTTTTAAACATTGTAGGGGTGATTTAATAAATCTGGAGCACACAGAATCTGGTATAGCTGTGCATAGTAACCAATCAGCTTCAACCTGTTCAATTAAGCTTTGACAATGAACCCTAGAAGCTGATTGGTGGTTACTATGCACAGCTGCACCAGATTATTTGTGCACTAGTTTTAGTACTTCTTCCCCTGTGTGTGGCAGCAGATGTTTAAAGTGATTGTAAAGTCTCGTTTTTTTTTTTTGTTAAAAATAACAAACATGGTATACTTACCTCCTCTGTGCAGTTGGTTTTGCACAGAGCAGCCTGGATCCTCCTCTTCTCGGGTCCCTCCCCATCACTCCTGGTCCCTCCCTCCTGTTGAGTGCCCCACAGCAAGCACCCTTTGTTCATTCAGACACAAAGCCCCGCCCCATTTCTCTCCTCATTGGCTAACTAATTTTGATTGAGAGCAGCGGGAGCCAATGGCACCATGCTGCTGTCTCAACCAATGAGGAGGGGAGTTCTAGGCAGCCAAGACAGTCCTGCAACATTGCTGGAGCTAGATGAACCTTTACAACCACTTTAAGGACACAAATATGTCCTTAAATTTAACTTTTGACTGAAACTGAAACCAACTTGCCTCTCTACTAAGCCCACAACAGTAAAATAAGTCTGTATATGCAGAAAAGCATGCTTGTATACTCACTGTGGAACCTAAAGGGTTATTCCTCTGCATTGTGTAAAAAGGCTGTTTGATCCTGTCTTCTCTGATCCTCCCCTTCTCCAACTGTGCCCAAACCATCTGCTGATAGAACAGAGCCATGGGGGCACTCTGCACATGTTCAGTTTGGTGTGTATTGCTACAGATATTTTTTTTCTTGGGAGTGTGCATGTGATCAGCACAGGGCCAATTAGCGCTGTCCAGACAGAGGGTCAGGGGTCCTGCAGCCTCATAGGTCAATCAGAGGAGAATGAAAACTCCTCCTACAAGCTTTAACCAGTGCTCAGACAGACACTGATCGAAGTCACAAGACTGCTCTAACTACTGATGAGAAAATATATTTAACAGTTTATATTTACTAAAACTATTGCATTTTCATGTTCTGTGTACTGTGGGAGACCAGATATAGTGAATGCAGAGTACTGGGTTTAGTAATACTTTAAATAAAAGAGCAGATAGGTATCTGGTGGCTGATCTGTGGCCCTTTTTTCGATCCTCCATTTCTTGGTCACTGGACTAGTCAGAACAAGGCCCCCTTATAACTCTGGACATCAGAATACTGTGACTTCTAGGTCACCAGGAGCATGCATTTGGCAGCTTGACATCCAAAAATCCACATCCTTGACAGCTGACCTGTCTCATTTTCTTGGAGCTTTGGGATACCCTTATTACCACCCCTTCACACCACATTGTTGATGTCACGTGAGATTTTTTTTCTGAGCAGAAAACATACACGTTGCAGATTTCTGTGCAGAATTTATCCACACATAATACCAGTGTTGTGTGAATAGGGCACATATGGTACTTTTCCACTGCAAGTACCGGCTCGGCTCTACTCAGCCCTGCTTGGCCCGGTTTGCTTTTCCACTGCTGGTACCGCATGGTATGGTGTTGGAACGGTTCGGTATGGTATGGTTTGCTTTTCCACTAAAGTAGTACTAAAGTTAAGTGGGTGGGATAACAACGGGGTGGGTGGGATTCTCTGACCAATCAGTGGCTAGTAGTGACTGCATGCAAAGGATTGTGGGATATGGTACCGGGTATGGTACCTCTTGGAACCACAATCGAGTAGGTACTGTTTTTGAGAGCCGTACCGTTCGGTTCCATGCAATGGAAAAGCGCCGCCGTACCATACCGAACCGTTCCTA